>NC_081789.1:15842403-16589903 GCF_963082965.1 Carassius carassius
CTTGTTTAATAATGTCTTACACACACCCATAGTGTACGCATATACAAGTCTTGTACGTTAGATTAGATTAGTGCGGGTGCGCATTTAGATTTTTTTCACGCGTTCACTGTGATTTAGTCGGTTTCATTGGCGGCTCGTTGGGGGAGGCACAGTTTCCCCCAAATTTTGAGGTGAAAATGAGGACGATTTAATGTTAATAAAATTCACTTTTAATTTCAGTTCATGTCTCAAAATGTATATATTTTTGTTTGTAATTTCACAGTTAAAATACCATTACTTGAAAGCTCCGCTTTTCTATCGCGAATGTGCCGAATCTGCTGATGTAATTACAACCACTAAGTGAAAGAGAAGGGGAGGGGGAGACCAGGGGAACCAATCAGCATTGAGTGTTCACTTTCAGCGCTGAGGAGCGCTGAGAAAAGTAACATCATAGAGGATGCTTGCCTCCCTTCTGGAATATCAACCAACCAACATAGAGATGTAAATTACGTGCTATTAGTATGAACCTGTTTTTATACAGTCTATGGTTTGAACGTCTCCCGGAGCGGCTGGGCTGATAATTTACCAAGTATTCATAATGAGAAGCGATATTGTATATATTTTCTTTACGATTTCCAACTAAAAGCCACCAAAAAGCCATTTTAAAGTGGTTAAGCAAATAATAATTCTGGTGGCTTGATTGTGCAAACAACTTCAAAAAAATTGCAACAAAAAAATTAATTGTTTTGTAGAATGTTTTGGTCAGTTTAGTCAGTTTTTCATTGAACCAGAAAGAAACTTTGAGAAGGATAATGGAACGGTCTCCATGCAATAGTAAGGCTTTCCTCTCTGTACACATATCCTTAACCTGTATTATTAGTGTCCCCTTCAAAACTTGCTCTTGAGAAATGTTATGTTTATTGCCCCCCCAACATTTAGATGAAATTTTCGCCCCTGATCACGAGTACTGACCAGCCTTCCACAGCGCGGTTCTCTGTTCGTTATTGGAGTTAAAGGCCTTAGCAAAGCGATGGGACTCCAGAAGACAGTCAAGCAGTTTAAACAGCTGTTCTGAGGTCAGGTAGCGATACATTCCCTGGTCCTGAGTATCCACATGTACGTCAGCGACCAAAGCATCTCTCTGCAGGGAAAACACACTTCATTTAGACTGTATACCTGACTGTAACTTATAGACAAAATCTTCTTCAATCCTTTAATATAACAAGTTTTACTCAATAACCATTTAAATGATGTGACCTAGCATAAGGGGTTTTAAGCTTTTCTTTTTAATATATTACATTTTACATGTTATTATTTCAACACTTTTTTTCTCAAAATGTTCTGATGATAATTAATTAGGAATAAAAATAAAATAGAATAAAATAAAATGAAAATAGAATGAAAATAACAATCAATCAATCAATCAATCAATTACACATAATTGTTGTTTATTCTGCTTTAAGACTATAACTATTAACACTTTTTTTTTTTTTGGTCATTGAAATATTAAATGAATAACTTAAACTTAGAAGAAAAAAAAAAGATTTTATAAATGTTACTTGGCCACCTACCAAAACAAATATGTTTAAGTTAATTGAAACAGAAATAAATGACATTGAAGCTACATAGAAAAATAATAATAATAGAAAGCTCAAACTAAAATTACTTAAACTAAAATAAAGATATTAATAAATATTAATAAATACTACAATAGTATAAAAATAATGCTAAAATTACACTGATGTGGCCAACGCAATCTTGCTTATGTCATTTCCTGATTGTAATCCTTAGTATATTAACAAAAACACAAAAAACAAAAAACTATTGGTTATAATCAGAGATTGTAAAGGATGGTACCTGTGCTGCTGCAAAGTTTTCAGCATCCTCCTTCTTACTAGTTGCAGGAAAGAACACAATGTTGTCTATGGTCTGAATGAGCTCCAGCTGGACGACACACTTTATGAGCAGAGCTGCAAACAGCCGCTGTTCCTGGGCTTCTGGGGAGATCGCATATGGAAACACAAAATGAACAGCTGACCAGCTGATAGTCAGTGTGTTCGGGGTGCTTTATGAAAGCAGGCTAAAATCTGGACTAAAAATAATATTTTTACATTTAATTCATGAAAATCATTAAGGATTATTACATGATTCTCTGGATTTTCTTGATTCTAACTAGTCATTCATGGCATTCTGAAATCAAATACCGTTGTATTTGTAAATGAGTAACAGTATCTACATTTTTTTGGTTCATAGCTGAGTTTAAAATCTTTCATTTATGACATACTGTGGAGCAAAAAAAAAGATCAATAAAGAACAATAATCTGGATGGTTGGCCACCCTGATACATGCCTAAAGCCACACTGAACTGACTCTTGCTGCGGTTTTCAGCCAAAGCCTTCTCCATACTGTTCACCGACTGCTGGTCATCTGACCGAGTCTGAATATCCACTGACTTCTGGGAAATGGAGTCCTGTAAGCACCAAATCAGTACTTATTATTATTCTAACATTAATGACCTCCTATAGCACTAGATTATCTGGTTGAGATGACCCTCCATGAACACTTAAACTTTGAGCTCAGTCTGGGAATCTTCTTTGCATACCAGCTGTTTATCAGAGTCGAGCTGAGTCACATGATCTCCCTCTGTACCCGCCGGTCTCCATGTCAACAGCCTGAAAACAACACAGACCTGGGTTAGATGGTGCAGGTGCCTTTTCCAGTTTAATGATATGGGCTGCCATATCAAGCTAAATTAATGTATTTATTTTTTTATATATATATAATTATGCCTTCATTAAATTATTGTGCCAAAAAGGGAAAAACGGTTTGGTAACAGGGCTGACAGTTTTACAGCTTAATTTGACATATCTTCCATGTAAGTTTTTTTTAAATCTAAATTTAATGTATATATTTCTACAAATATCAAACATTGCATAGCAAAATCATAGTAACAGGGTTGAGACTTCAACAGTTAATATTTAGCTACAAGATTTCTATTCAAAAGAGAATAGAATGCACTTTTTTTTTTTTTTTTACAATTAGAGCATTAAATTATGAAGGACTAAAAATGACAGAAGGAAAAATAAATAAATAAATGCAGAAATAATAGTGAAAATAAATCAATTTTGGTAATATAAATGACTATTTCTGTATTTTTTATTTATTTATGTATTTCTATATGTATTTATTTATTTCTTCATTTATTTATTTATATATTTATTTATATATTTCTACATTTATTTATGTATTTCCACATTTCTACATTTATTTTTCCATGCGCCTCTATGCTAATTGAGTGGGGGGTGCCAACATCAGTCTGAAGAAGGATTGGTTAGAGCGATGTGATTGAATCTACTACTACTGCCTTGATTTCGCTGGTACAAGGAAGCCTACTCGGTAATGCTGCCAGTGTTGCCAATTTAGCGACTTTTCAGACCCCCATAGCGACTTTTTTCCAAAAAAGCGACTAGCGACAAATCTAGCGACTTTTTTTGACAGACCTTATAATATGACGCACTTACGTCATGAATATGCCAATTAGCATATGACCCCATCTAGCGACATTTAGTGACTTTTCAGGCGGGGTTTAGCTACTTTCCATTGAAAGAAGTTGGCAACACTGAATGCTGCTTGAGTTAATAGATGCTGTTTTCAGTTTTATGTAGCCTAGATGGAGACTTTTGTTCAAGCAATTGCTAACGATTTAAGATCATTAGAGCAGGATTGCATAGCCTGATAGATGGATCGTTTGCTTCTGTCTGGTTAGCGATGCGGCCTCCAGCTAACCAATCCTTCTTCAGACTGATGTTGGCACCCCCCACTCAATTAGCATATACGCGCAGAGAAAATAAATGTATAAATGTGGAAATACATAAATAAATAAATATATAAATAAATAAATGTAGAAATAAACAAATATATAAATATTAGGGCTGGGACAACGCGTCGAGGTCATCGATGACGTCGACGCAAAAAATACGTAGACGCAAAATATGCGCATCGATTCGTCGACCTGTTTTTATTTCTCTAAAAAACGTTTGCAAAACGTTTACCTTATGTGCGCTGAATATACGCGATGGCCGGATCAACATTCTGTCCAACGTTATATAACCAATCCAGGGGGTTTTCTGCATTGATCTTTTTTTTGGCGGCTGTCAAAGCCTTATTTGATCGGTGAGTGACAGTGACAGGGCGCGTAAGAGAGAGAGCCCCGGCTGCGCGTGCACTCACAGTCTTCAAACAACACGAGCGCTTCTTGCTCTCTCCCTCCCTTGTGCATATTAATCAAAATCATTAAACACGATAGAAAAAGGGCGAAACACCAAAGTTTCACGCGCACTCACAGTCTTCAAACTACACGAGCGCTTCTTGCTCTCTCCCTCCCTTGTGCATATTAACCAAAATCATTAGACACGATAGAAAAAGGGCGGAACGCCAAAGTTTTACGTGGAGCATTCAGAGATTTTTTTTCTCCATGACAGGCTGCTGGCTCCCACTGTTAATTTTTTTTTTTTTTTTGGAAAAGCACTCTCTGTATTAGCTTAAAGCCCTCAAGTTTACATTTACATACTGTATTCTTTCAATTGCTCTAAACAAGTATTTTGGGTGACCTTTTTTATTGAATACTAGACATCAAGTTGTTGTTATTTTCATCTGAAAGAACTTCTTTTTTCAGTAAGCTAGGCCCTATGTGTTCAGTAAGCTTGTTTCAGTAAGCTATGTGTTTTCAAGGTTTCAAGGTTTTATTGAATGCTATCTCTATACAAGTGCAAAGTAATGCATTCTTAGTCAGTCTTTTATTTTGTAATTTTAAGAGCAATAAACATATATTGCAATGTTAAGGAATTTATGTTTTTTTCATTCAGATATGTAAATCAACATGTATAAATTGTTAGTAGTCAATTAATGGGGAGATAATCGAAATCAAATCGGTCTGAAAAATTAATCGTTAGATTAATTGATGCATCGAAAAAATAATCGCTAGATTAATCGTTTAAAAAATAATCGTTTATCCCAGCCCTAATAAATATATAAATAAATTAATAAATAAATGTATAAATACATAAATAAACACATATAGAAATGCATAAATACATGCAAAAATACAGAAATAGCCATTTATATTACCAAAATGTATTTATTTTCACTATTATTTCTGCATTTATCTATTTTAAAATTTTTCTTTCTGTCATTTTTAGTCCTTCATATTTAATAATCGGTTGTTTGCTTTAAAAAAAAATAGTAACAGGGTTGACACATCTTTAATTAATTTAGCTACAAGATGTTTATCAAAAAAAAGAATTTAATGCAAATGTTTACAAATAGAGCATTTAAAAATCAGTTGTTTACCCTTTGAAAAAAAAAAAATGTAATTTGGCTACAATATATTTATAAATATTTCTACAAATATAGCATTTATAACCCGTTGTTTACTTTACAAGCTCATAGAAACAGGGTTGATAGATTTACAGTTCATTTAGCTACAAGATGTTTATTAGAAACAATTTATTGCAGACATTTCTACAAATATTCAGTATTTAATAGTTAGTTTAGTACAAAATCATGATAACAGGGTTGATATTTTCAGATTATGATGCCTACTGGTAAAAACATGATAAAGACAAGGCTTGTCCTTAAAGAGTTCACATTCTAATTAAGCCACTACAATTTTTTTTTTAAATTATGGAGTAACTGATTACTTTTTACACATTTATATAAAAGGGAAACTATTAACATTTATTTTATAAAACGATCCCTTAGGAAAAGAGTAAACCATCAATTCTGAATAGAAAGAGCTTTATGTGAACACTCACATGTGTGGGATGGTGGTTTTGAAGATGTCTAGCATACAGTTGCAGGTCTTGTCCCATGTCTCAGCGTTAAACTTCTCACCATTAAGGATGACCACGTTTTCAAGGCAATTAGTTCCTGATCTTGCTAATTGCTCATTATCTGTGAGGAGACATGAGCAAGAGGGCTCATGACCTGAAGTCATAATTCACATATGCATTTCAATTAACTGCCTACACACAAAATCTTCTAGTCTTCAGAATTTTGAACAATGTTGTTTTCTCAACAGGGTCACTGTAAATGTACTGCAATTGTACCGTGTCTATCGAACACCCACCTTGCTGAACACACCAGTAGAGCTGAGAGAGGATATCATCTAACAGAACATCGCTGAGAGACTCAAAGTACTGTGTGAAAACGTCACAGATAGCATAAAGTGCATGATTGCAGGTGGTGGTCATCCACTCCGCTTTCTGTGGGAAGATACAAAATAGAACATCAGCCATATTTCCATCTTTGGCATGGAGATACTGGAGTGCTACCATATGATTATGTGAACGCCAGAGAGAGTCCCCTTCCAAACAATATCTGTACTGGTGACACTTTCTAAAATGGATGTCTCATTATCTTCTAGGACAGGTTTCAGTGCTGATGTTGACTTGCCTCAGTCTGTTGCTCTGGAAGCTTCATGTTATCGAAGATCCTGAACACGATGCGGAACAGATCCTGCCACCAGTGTTTCTCGTAAGTGTGACCGTACGTCTTCATCACCTCAAACATCACCGTCAGACCCCTGACAAACAAACCAAAAATAGATTGTTGTGATAAGGTGAAAAAGATTAACAATGCTATACGCGTGATTACAAGAAGATTTCAGTATTTAACTGTTGGCAACAACTGTAGCTTCAAAACTGACACTTAAAAATCACACTTTAAATGTTTTTGTACAATTTTTTGCTAGAAAATAGAATTAATATAAATGATCGTTCCAAAGTTTGGGGTTGGTAAGATTTTTTTTTAAGAAGTCTGCATTTATTTAAAAAAAAAAAAAAAAACGGGGGAATTTTTTTAATATAAATTATTAAATAAAAAAGGTAATTGCGAATTATAAAGTCACAATTGTGAGATATACACTTGCAATTCTGAGAAAAAAAAAAGTCTGGCAGTTGGGAATATTAAGTCACTATTGCGTGATATAAACTGAGAAAAAATCTAAATTTATTGCAGATATTCCTACAAATATCAAGCATTCAATAAAAAAACCCATAGTAACGGCTGAAACTTTAGTAGTTAACTTAGCTACAATATGTTTATTAGATAGAGAATTTAATGCAAATATTTCCACAAATATTCAGTGCTTAATAGTCAGTTGTTTACTATACAAAATCATAGTAACAGGGTTGATACAGTTAATTTAGCTACAATATGTTTACTAGAAAGGTAATTTAATGCAGATATTTCTACAAGTAGAACATTTAATAATCTAAGCATTTCATAATTAAAAGATTTAAACAGAAATTCGCATTTAGGACTTTATAGCTGCACGTTTATATCATGCAATTCTGAGAAAAAAAATCTGAATTGTGAGATGTAAACTGAAACAATCAGTGAATGCATGCTTGCGGATTAAAATTTCTTCTTTTGCTTCAAAAAAAAAAAAAAAAAAAAAAACCTTCACCTCAAACTTTCGAATGGTGTTAATATTTAGTGTAAATCTAAATGTATTCATTTAGATTAATTCATTTTTTACTAAATACTTTTTCACGTTCTTCATAATTTGTGTGTGGTCTTTACAAACTTGACAGGGATAAAAAAAAACAACAGGACCAAGTTAACTCATTCTGTAGTTTTAAAACATTTTTAAAAAACTATTAACTACTATCAAAAAACATTTCAGATTTTTCTGTGTTATAGTGTTTGCCGCTAACCTGGTCCGGACGTCCAGCTTACACCTGTTGATGATGCATGACAGCTCAAAGAGGATGGGGAACCAGCCTCTCACCCAGACACGGTCCTCCGGTGCAACATTCATATCATCACTGGTATAGTCTTTAAATGCCTGCCGACACAAAACACAGCACATACTTAAGCACATGCTGCTCGACTATAAGCTGTATTCACAGATCAAAATGTTTCTGATCCAATCTGGCAACCCCTCGGTGGGAAGCAGTGGAAGTCTCCATGTGGGTTGCCTTCACTAATCTCCACTTTAGAAACACCAGAGGACTAAAGCACTTAACAAGCACAAACACAGCTCATAACACAATCCCCCTTCATGGAGAGCCGAAAACAGATCATTTACATTTTCCATTTATTTAATAAAGGCGCATAGTTTTTGCTCATTAGGGCATCTGGTAATGTGAGTTTTCTCGTTAAAAGTGCCCTGTGGTCTCCTCAAGCGTAATCTATTTAGTGAATGCCTATCTAAAGCCTGACCCGGGGTCAGATCATAATTCAGCTGTTATGGAGAGCGCACTCGTTAGCACTGACCTGAGGTCGGTCGGAGACGTATTTGGCGCAGTGGCGGATTAGACGAATTGCCTCCATGCTGGTGTCGGGGAAAGAAGCGTTGCAGGCGAACTCAGACAGACATTTGACAGAGTCCTGGAAGGAATCGATGGTAGCTGGAAAATGCTTCTCGAATACATTCGCTGTGAAGAGAGAAGAGACGATTAGAGGTCTTTTACAAAACTGAATTAAAAGTTAATAAATGTTCACAATGCAAATCTTCCTTTCCACTCCACCCAGAAAAAAAAAGAAAAAAAAAAAATGAAACTAAAACTAAAATGTGAAAATTGCTAAATGATAATAACGATGAAATAAAAAATAAAAATAATAATTTTAGCTGTTTTAATTCAAAGGTGTAATAGCTGTAATAATAAAAAAGATAACAATAATTTTATAATACTTTATTTTTTAACTATTTTTTTATCATTATAATTAAATTAATAAACTATTCATATAAAACAAAATACATTTTTGGTCCAAAAAAAAAAGAAACAAAAAAGGGGAAGGATAAAAAAGGAAATGAAAAAATAAACGAAATAAGAAAAAAATATATTTTTTTAATAAAATGCTTGAAATATACAGTATACAAGTCTAATCAATGGAGGTCCACCAGTGAAAACTTTCTATTTAGCATTTTTTTATTTCAACATTTCATTTTTTGATTTTAGCATTTAACAATTAAATGTAAACATTTTCATAATAAATTATATTATTGGAAAAACGGTTTTATGATCAGTATAAAAATACTATGATTTGTTTTTATTATTTATTATTTCATGAAAGTTTTTTGAGTTAAATTGAAATTAGGTTTAATTTAAATAAGGTTTAATTAAAAAAAATTAATAAATAGATAAATTAAACAATATTTTATTAAAAACATGAGTAATTCCTAAAATAGAGATTTTATCTTTTATATTTTTCATATCCTAAACCAGAGAATCCTTGATCTCCATCAGGCACTTACTGACAATGTGTCCAGTTGTCTGGAAGGCCAGCTCTACAATACTCTCATCCTGATCAGAGGCAGCCAGATGGAACACAGAAAAAATGTTCTTCCACCCCGATCTAATATTCCCAGCCTGAGAGTTGACCATCTGGGCTATACAGCGGACCACCATGTCCCTAATGGTGGGAGATCTGTAGATAGAGAAGAAGAATGTGAATAAAGCAGAAACACACACACACACACAGACACACACTCATCATCTCATTCTGCAAGGGCAAACACATGTAGACAAGTTCATTTTTCTCCATCAGTCATGGAGTTTAGTCATGAAGTCTTCTGACACGGTGTTCAATCACTAAGCCTAATGAGTACTGCAGGGTCCACATGAGCTAATATAACTTTCTCCTCTTCACTTCCTTCCACTGATGGAGAAGCTACTTTAAAAGTGAAGATTGCCAGGCTGCTTCTAATGTAAATTTGCTAGACTATAGCTGAGCTAAATAAAAAAAAAAGAAGTTTGCTTCTCTACTTTGGCAATGAGGAATTCAGTGATGATGGCGACATCATATTTGAAATGATAAATTTACACAAAATACAACTAACAAATGGAGGAAATTAGTTTATGTAATTGAATGTGTATTTCACATTCACGTGTTTACACAATTTACACATTGTTCAATTTTAACTACTAGGTGATGACAACATTAATCTTTAAGCAATTCTTTGACATGAATTGCTCATAACCAGTGCTGTTACCTGAAACCATAGCCATTCAGAAAGTTTCGTTAACAGCGGAAATGTTGCAGTAGCAAATAACTAAAATAAAAGTTGAAGTTATAGTAATAAAAGAAATAAAACTGAATAAAAAATTATTTAAAAATGACAAAAGAACAACAAAATGACTACAAATTACTACAACTATCTAAAATAAAATATTACTAAATGTTAATAAACACAATAAAAGCATATAAATAATCCTAAAATAACTTATTAAATTTTTTAATGAATAATCAGACTGATTCACTAAATTTACTGCCAATGCTATATATATATACCGTATTTTCCGGACTATAAGTCACACTTTTTTTCATAGTTTGGCTGGTCCTGCGACTTATAGTCAGGTGCGACTTATTTATCAAAATTAATTCGACATGAACCAAGAGAAATGAACTAACAGAAAACATTACTGTCTACAGCCGCAAGAGGGCGCTCTATGCTGCCAGAGATGCTGCTCAGTGCTCCTGTAGTCTACACTAAGCAGCATATAGCGCCCTCTCGCGGCTGTAGACGGTAATGTTTTCTCTTGGTTCTTGGGTCTAAATAAATGCGACTTATAGTCCGGTGTGACTTATATATGGTTTTTTAATCGTCATGATGTATTTTTGGACTGATGCGACTTATACTCAGGTGCGACCTATAGTCCGGAAAATACAGTGTGTGTGCGTATATATATATATATATATATATATATATCTATATATATATCTCTATCTATCTATCCATCTATATATATATATCTACGTATATATATATATCTATATATATATCTATATAAGTGGTGTGCCGTTATCGGCATTAACGTGCTGCGTTAACATGAGACTCTTATCGGGCGATAAAAAAAATATCGGCGTTAATCCATTCTCAAATTTGGGCTGGGAGCTGGGTCTATACTACGCGAGCTATGATGACTTTGACTTTGATATTTTAGCGCGGATGTATACCTAGCCGAATCTGTAGGGGGATAGAACGAGTCTGTAAACCTGTGTATGCCATCTGTGAAATTTCTACATCAAACGTGACGTGCTAACATGGATGCAGCTAAGATGCTGCCGGGTTTGCTTCAGGGAATTTTTTTTTTTTAAATATGCTTCACAATGGAAACCTCGACAAGACGCACGCCTGTTTCACACATACTCCGTCTGCGTATGCAGTCCATGTGCATTTCGTATGTGGTGCAGAAGCAGCACGGACTCATACTCATTGTGCTTTCACACAGGACGTGTTTGCAGTCCACTACTCGGTACGTGAACGATCGCTGCTGGAACACACTGACGGACCACAACTGCGTGAATGCTGGAATCCGTTAACATGGGTGCGTAAAAAACATACGAAACGCATACGCACTGCAGACGGATTATGTGTGAAACAGGCGTAAGGTTGTTTTCACCTTGTGCAATGTGGAATTTGTTTTCAGCTTTCTCAAACAGTTTGTGATGCATTTTGGAAACAGGAGATGAGCCCCTGGTCTAATGCACCACCTAGCTTGAGAAACCCGTTCTAAAATACTTACTTTTAGTCATTATTTTATTTGGGTAGCACATATTCTGAATGCCTTTGGCAGAATTCAAATGAGCCATTTTAATCTAGATTAATTCCAAGATTACAGTGAGATTAATCTAGATTAAAAAAAATAATCTATGCCCACCACTAATATATATATATATATATATATATATATATATATATATATATATATATATATATATATATATACACACTTTATTAGGTACACCTGTTCAATTGCTTGGTAACACAAATTGCTAATCAGCCAATCACATGGCAGCAACTCAATGCATTTAGGCATTTAGTTCAAACTGAGCATCAGAATAGGGAAGAAAGGGGATTTAAGTGACTTTGAATGTGGAATGGTTGTTGGTTACAGATGGGCTGGTCTGCGTATTTCAAAAACTGCTGATCTACTGGGATTTTCACACACAACCATCTCTAGGGTTTACAGAGAATGGTCCGAAAAAGAGAAAATATCCAGTGAGCGGCAGTTGTGCGGACAAAAATGCCTTGTTGATGTCAGAGGTCAGAGGAGAATGGGCAGACTGGTTAGAGATGATAGAAAGGCAACAGTAACTCAAATAACCACTTGTTACAACCAAGATATGTAGAATACCATCTCTGAACACACAACACGTCGAACCCTGAAGCAGATGAGCTACAGCAGCAGAAGACCACACCAGGTGCCGCTCCTGTCAGCTAAGAACAGGAAACGGAGGATACTATTCACACAGGCTCACCAAAATTGGACAGTAGAAGATTGGAAAAACGCTGCCTGGTCTGATGAGTCTCGATTTCTGCAGCTACATTCAGATGGTAGGGTCAGAATTTGGTGTAGACAACATGAAAGCATGGATCCATCCATCCTGCCTTGCTGGTGGTGGTGTAATGGTGTTGGGGATATTTTGTTTGGCACACTTTGTGCCCCTTAGTACCAACTGAGCATAATTTAAACACCACAGCCTACCTGAGCATTGTTGCTGACCATGTCCATCCCTTTTTGACTACAGTGTATCCATCTTCTGATGGCTACTTCCAGCAGGATAATGCACCATGTCACAAAGCTTAAATCATCTCAGACTGGTTTCTTGAACATGACAATGAGTTCACTTTACTTAAATGGCCTCCACAGTCACCAGATCTCAATCCAATAAAGCAGCTTTGGGATGTGGTGGAATGGGAGATTCGAATCATCGATGTGCAGCCGACAAATCTGCAGCAACTGCATGATGCTATCATGTCAATATGGATCATAATATCTGAGAAATGTTTCCAACACCTTGTTGAATCTATGCCACAAAGAATTAAGGCAGTTCTGAAGGCAAAAGGGGATCCAACCCGGTACTAGAAAAGTGTACCTAATAAAGTGGCCAGTGAGTGTATATATATAATTATAGACACTGCAATTTCTTCTATTTATCTATCTTCAAAATACTTTAAGTATAAGTTTGTTTTAGTTACACTAATTTTTACTCTAGACATTTATTTAAATTTTATTGAAAATAATAATAAAACTTTTTTTCATGACTTTTAAAGCTGTGACAACTTTACAGAATTTTTATTTTTTAATATTGGAAAAGCTGCACTACATAGCTACTGGCACTTGATTTAAAAATGTAGTTATTTTAACTTATTCTCTATGGATCAATACACCACTAATGTTATAGCCCGACTACGTCAGACTTTCGTACTTCCGCTCAATTTCAGTTCGCCCTACTCCTGACAGGTTTTGGGAAAAGTTTAATTTATCAACTTTTACCGATCGTCAGCGAGAAACTGGGGAGGCCAAAGTCCGGCAAGGTGATAATTGTGATTGTGTCCCCCTTGGTTGCTCTCATGGAGGATCTAGTTAAAGAGGCAGCAAAACTCGCCCGATGTTTTTTTTTTGCAACATCTGTGTTTACAGCGGAATTTTGGGGCGGCTGAGCCGGCGTTTTGGTATTACCAGGCTACTAATGTTACTGAAGAACTACATAATGTAGCAGAACTAATAAACAAGACCTTCTGCTTATGTCTGCATGACGTGTCCTGAAAGTCGAAAATGTTTACCAACACTTAAAAAGGAGAACATTTAATATATTTAAATTAAGCAGTAAACATGACAAAGACGATTTAAAAATATTTGAAGGCAGGCACTCCAGCCTCCAGAATCCAGAGCAGAGCCCTTCAGAAGATGACATTTAGAAGCCGTACATCCGCCTGAGAGCAACAACAACTACATCCAGCACAAACCTTGTCTATAAACCGTCCTAAGGCAAGACTTACAGATTTGTATGTCAAAGCATGTAGTTTATCACAATTTGTTTGGCTATTCAACTGACACTTTCTGTATTTGAAAGAGGTCTGTGTTATTCAGTGATATTTCACTTTCACCACAGTGTAAATTAAAACGCTCACCTGTTCTTTTTCATTATGTGCTCAAACGGCCGGAGGAAATCCTTCTGGAATCTGAAATTGGCTAACTCGCCCTTCTCCAAAAATTTCATGGACAGCTGCCTTAGAGAATCCACAGCGAAAATAGCAACATCCTCATTAGGATTACAGCCGACCTGAGCCCAAACAGAAAACGAAAGCGTCAGGGAATGTTAAAGCATCGGGAGTGCTGCGTTTTCATTCTCAGCTCTTCTTCAATCTATTAGCTATGCCCTCCCGCAGGCAGAGTGAAATTTAACAGCATAATTTGATTTCTCTGATATTATACAAAGCCACCTTGACACACACTCTTCATGGACCGATAACCTTTCGGCGCTGATTTGGTGGCCGCTTTGAACTCACCTTATTGAAATGATCCCCTATAACCTCCCATATCCTGGACCACTGCAACCTGATACGACCCATGTTGTAATAGGATATCTCCACGATCTTCTGTAGACTGAACATTCGAGGGTGTGTAGGAGAGGCCAATTCGTCCATCGATACAGCACACAGCCATCGTACAAAATCCACTGCGAGACACAACATCGGTCAACAAGACGTCGCTTAAAACTTCTCTGATGTGACAGAGCAGGTCATGGATTCCAATCACAGGACAAAGAACTGATAAAATGCATAGTCTGAATGCAATATACACTGGGGCTGTCACTTTTGAGAAAAATCTAATTCGAACGGATATCGAATATCATGCAATGTATTGGAATATATTTGAATATCTACGTGCATTTTAAAACCCTGATATTTTATTTATAGTTTAATTACGGATATTTCACATCATGTTCGAATGCATATTCGAATATCGAATAAAAAGTGACAGCCCTAATATACACTACCGTTCAAAGGTTTAGGGCCAGTAAAAAAATTTTGTAAGAAGCTAAATTCAATTATATTAGAAACTATTTCAGTGTGCATTTCACTACAAATTTGAACATTACACTGCAGTGATGCCAAAATTAATCTTTAAGCAATTCACTGAAATTAATTGCTCATAGCCAGTGCTGTTATTGTTACCTAAAACTATAACCATTTAGAAAGTTAGGAAATGTTGCATTAGCAAATCACTAAAATAAAACAAGTTTAAGTGGAAGTATAGAAATTACTAAAACTAAACTGATTTACTAAAACTAAAATAAGAAATAAATCTATTCTTTTTTTCAAAAAACAAACACAAAAACAAAATTACTACAAATTACTAAAAAGAAAACTGATAAAATGCATAGTCTGAATGCAATATACACTACCGTTCAAAGGTTAAAGGTCAGTAAAAAATCTTTGTAAGAAGTTAAATTAAATTAATAATTCAATTTAATTAATAAATTAAATTAATAATTTAAATTGAATTATAATAATACAAATAATTAATTAAATTAAATTTAATTTTTCTATTGTCCTCATTTGTAAGTCGCTTTGGACAAAATCTTAAGCGAAATGACTAAATGTAAATATAATGTCAATTCTGGTCAAAACACAGTAAAAACATTTATAATGTTACAAAAGATTTGATATTTGAGCACCAAATCTGCATATCAGAATTACTTTTGGAGGATCATGTGAAATTCACACTTCACAAATTCAGTTGCCATCACAGGAATTAACTGCATCTCAAAATGTATTAAAATGGAAAACAATTGCTTTAAATTATAATAATATTCCTGTATTATTGATAAAATAGATGTTCGTTCAAAATCTCAGTGACAGTTGTGTAAGTGTAAATATACTGTACATGCCTCCCAAATGCAAAAATGCACACAACATGAAATCTTGTACTTACCGATGGCATTTCCATCAAGCCTGATAGAGCCTGTAAATATCCTGCAGAGAAGAATACAAGAGTTTGTATCCGTCCAGAGACATATTAGTGTTTGCAACATTATGAGGTTCATTAGAATTAATGACAACCATCATACCGGTCTACAGCAACCACAACACTTTGAGAGCTGGTCTCTCCAATAGACTCCTGAATGCTTGCGATCTGTTTTCGATCGACGTTCCCTCCTACAGTGAGAAAAATCACATTGTTTATGCAAGCACAAACTTCATTTCACACATTGCTGCTGGATAATTATACTGGATTATCATAAAGCAATCTTAATCATAATTTAGCTTGAGTTAAGATGTTTTTGATGATGCAATGGCAAATGGAAAAGCTGCAACGATGATGGTGCTTGTGAGAAATATAATGCCTTTTGTTTGTAAATTGAGTCAATATATTGTCATATATTCAATATGTATATATTTTGCTCTGATGGAAATGTTGAAGAAACTATTTAACTTTTTATTAGGGCTGTCTGTTTAATGTGTTAACTTAATTAGTTATGAAAAACAACGCGATTAAAATATCTTGACGCAGTTAACGCACTGGCCCTGCCCCCAGACCTGTACATCATCTTACGTGTCATACAGTTGACAGATATGCTGCAGGGCAACAACTCAATAAATGCCGTTATGCCCTATAATTCAAGATATTAGTGCAAAAAATGCCTTTATATGAGTTTTTGTCTCTGGTTATATAATTCGATGTCACACGAGCAGTATTACACGAGTGCTGATTTTGTCCTGAATATCACAAGTTTAAATGTGATTTTATAACAGTTCAGTAAATAAGAAGTTGATATTGTGTTATATTTTAAACACAGTATTATGTTTTTGCTCAATTTTGCAGAGAAAATATTATCTTTAAAGCCACAGCAGATTTTTTGCACGTCTCCGAGCAAAACAGCGGAGTTTAGTTTCTGAATGAATCTACGTTTTGAACGAATCATGTGAACCAATGACTCCAAAACTCATTCATCAAGAGAGCCGTTTACTTAATTCCTGAATGAATCAGCGGTTTGAACGAATCAAATGTCTCGTAATGTCTTAAAGACATTAACCCGCCACCTGATGGCAAATTTAGTTTCTTATTTAGTGTATCATTTCATAAAAATAATTAATAACAATAAAAATAAAAACATTTAAATGGATATTTCACCCAAAAAAAATGTTATTCTGTCATCATTTACTCACCCTTATGTCATTTCAAACCTTTCTTTTGTGGAGTATAAAAGAATATATTTTGAAGACTGCTGGTAACAAAGCTGTTTTGGTTTGATACAATGATTTTTCATTGTATGAACAAAAAAATACTGAGATGTTTCTCAAATTATCTTCTTTTATGTTCCATAGACGGTTGTAGCCTAAATGTTTATGTGTAATACATTTTATCTTGAAGTTGAATCAAACTAAATATTTATTTCTAAAGCTTCAATTTGTAATGTCTACTTGATACTTTCTCATTTAACACAACAATAGCTTTAAATAAACTTTTACGGGTATTTTCACAGTCAAATTTATTTTGCAATTAAATAGATCAATTAATCGACACATGACTGACTGCCCTACTTTTTATATATTCAATATTTTTAAATTTGGTTTTAATTACTTTTTTTTTTTATCTTACTTTAAAAACCAAACATAAACTACGTTTTTAAAATGTAATAACATTAAACATATAATGAACTTACATTCAAAATTATGCAAAAAAAAATGCTGCTGGTGAGTAAAATTCCATAATTCTATTAATTCTATTCTATAATCATAATTCTAATAAAAAGCCTTCTTTGTTTTTTAAATTTGGACTTTTTTAAAATAAATCTAATCTTAAAATCATTTAACTATTGCTATGCTGCATCCTTTGTGCATCTCATATGTGTTATCACTTATAGGTCAATAATAACAAACATTTTCACTGTAACAGACCAAACTGCTGCCCATGTGAAGTGTGACTGACTGACCCAAGCCCAGGTACTCGTCAGACGTCTGTTCCTTGGTGCTGGTGATGAAGCCTTCCTTACCCCGTACGGTTCCTGATATGTACCGAGCCTTCACTCCTGTCCCAATGAGCTGGGCCAACTCCAGCTGACTAATGCACTTCAGGATCTGCAGCACACATAGACAGAATAATAACACCATAACAATATCTATCTGCCAATCACATTGCATAGGAAACATGCAGGCCTGTCAAAGAGCTGGGTTTGGCAGAGCTCACCTCATGCCAAGAGTTTCCTAAATAATTTCCATCTGTGTGAGCCACTGTGATGAGAGTCTTGATGGTGTCGATGTTCTTCTGCTTCATCTCGGTGATGCCCGAGCTGGCTGTCAGCAATGTGAAGCGGGCCAGAGCCTGTACGTATGCATCTCGCTCCAACTGAAACAAACCAACACAGAACAAAAACTTTCTTTGGACTGAAATCGACTGAAAAGCTTTCTCATGGAAAGCTTTCATGACTTTTTGAAGTTTTGGGTCCTTTTTGAAGCTTTACATCTCTATTCACTGTTACTCTATGGAAAAGAGGAGCATACACATTCTTCAGAATATCTACTTTAGTGTTCCACAGAAGAAAGTCATAGAGGTTTGGAATGACAAAGTGTCATTTTTGGGTGAACTGTTACTTTAAGCTAGGGCTGCCAACCAATTAATTGTGATTAATCACATTCAAGATAAAAGTTTGTTTACATACTATATATGTATGTATTATGTTTATATAATTACACATATGTATATATTTTGTTCGTATGTGTATATATATATTTAGACAGACTGAATAGCAATGCAAACAAATACTTGGCTTTTCTCAGCTTCAGCAAATGACCTCTTCACGGTTAATGCAATGTGTGAAATTACCTGAATGCTGAAGATGCATGCTATCCTGATAGCACAGCGGATTCCCTCCAGGCACAGAGAGGCCACCTCAGTGTCATCACAGTCCTGCAGACCCACGCTGAACGCAGCCAGGAAGGGTGTCCATGCCAGCTAGGAGAGATCAAGATGGGATGAGTATTTGTGTCCACACAGAATGTATGTGTATGCACATGCACAAAATACCTTAAACATTGGTCTGACGTGCTCAAGGTGGGTGGCACTGGTGAAGGGGGCCTGAACATGGCTTACGGCCTCCATCAGAGCCTTGGCCGTCTTTGCCATCTGCTCCATCTCAACATTATACAGAAGCCTCCTCTGCTTTTCACTGGCCACACCTGATCCAGAGACAGTAGCAAAACACGCCATCAGTTACCACAAATCACACCTCAAAATATCAGAATACTTCCAGAACATACATGTTTATTTGTCCACTTGGAAGTCCAATGGCTTGCCTTTTAATAATAATAATGATAATCAAAAAGTACGATTTTTTTAGTTTTTTAATAAATATAAAAAAAATTATTTATAAATATTTTAATAAATTAGTACTGTTATTATTATTATTATTATATGTATATATAAAATATTTTTATTTTAATATCATCATTAATAACACTTTAAAATAATAATAAAGTAATATTTTTAGTATTTTAATAAATAAATACTATTTTTATTATTACGTGTGTATATATACACTATTCGTTTTCATCATTTTCAACACTTTCAAACAATAAAGTAATATTTTTTGCATTTTATAAAATTTGTACTATTATTATTAAGTGTATACATAAAAAATATATTTTGTATTTAATATTATCATCTTTAATAACAATTCTTCTTATTATTAATTAAATGCATTGTTTTTCTAATAAAATAAAAAATAAAAGATGTAATCTGATATCATCACTGTTAACAAAAATCATTAATGACTAAAAATATTTGTTATTAACAAATGTTATTTATTAACAATTGCAAAATACTGGACTACTTTGTTCGGTCAACCACAGCATTCTATTGTAAAATACTTCAGAATAAAATCATTTATACTTAAATCGATAATTAGTGGGAAAATACACAGTCTTGTTCAATCATAAATGCTAAATTAAGGATTGACTTGACAAATAGCAAAAAGAAAAAAAAGAAAAAAATTCAAAAGAGTCCATTTGATGTTTGTCTGTTCGTCAAATACTCACTTTGTTTATTCGACTTTAGAGTTAACTCCTTAGTCTCCTTCATGGATATTTTTTTCCCTGCGATTTCATCATAAATGGCTGAGAGATACTCCTCCGGTAAATCTTTACTGTCATTGATACCACGGTTCATCTTGATGTATTGCTCCTTCGTCATTTTATTCTTCACCTGCGCCACGATAAAGGAAACCACAGATCAGTAGCATTCTTCCTCTTGTTTTCTGTCGTGTTTCAGCAACATCCATCACTCTAGAGTTAGCTATTCTGCTCACATATCAAGACTGCATGCCAAACAGTCGTTTCCATCTCCGACGTTCACATTAACATTCATAGACTAGGGAATGAAAAGAAAATACATTCTACATTCGCTGTAGATTTCAGTGAACAATCAGTGCTCGGGGAACTAACCTGCGGACTGTGTAGATCTGTAGTCAACATGATGATTGAATACGCCAGGACGTACGCGGTGTCAGCGCTGGCAAACAGTGTTTGCCTAAGGAGAGAAAGATAAGAGTCAAACAGCGACCGAGTTCAGTGTTTGCGGCATAATTAGCGACGTAGGTTAATCGGTTGCAACAGCAGGCGACGGCTGCGCTTACCCTTGCTTGCATTCTAAATATCTAGCAGCAAATTTCTCCATCAGTCGATCGATTTTCTGGGCCTCTCCAGGCAGACGGAAACCCTCAAGGAACATGCGCAGCGCTGGCACGAAGTCTTTGCCCTGGAAGTCCATTTGGTCGACGTAGGCATACATAACCTCTTTATTGATGCGATCGTTGTCTCCGAGAAACTCTCCTACCTGGATCTGTAAGGGTGGAAACAGAAGAACCAATGAGTCAGATATCGATTGTGTAGGTAGAAAAATATAAAGCAGAAAAACATGTTTCATAACTCAATGCATGCTCAATGCTACAGACACTGCAGATTGAAGAAATCCTTGAGCATCATTGAAATTCAATGTCTATTGAAGTATTCCACACACATCTCGTCATTCAGGAGGCTGAGGGCTGTTCTGCTGAAGAGCCCTAATTTTAGGTCAGATATAAGGAGCTCTCTTTACCCATTGCTGCTGGAGTCCTGTTTTGTGTTTCGAGTTTTGAGGCCTGATGAATGAGCGACTGAGTTGCCGATTCATCACACTGAAGGATCAAATCATTGTGGAAGTTTGGCAACACTTTGCTTGAGTGTCTTGATATTTTTGTTTTGCTTTGTTTTTCAGAAATGTTTCAGAAAAGCTGCATATGCAGAGTTTTATTATAGTGCACTGCCGTATTGTTCAAATTCAATATTCCGTATTGTTCATGGAAGAATTAAACTAAAAATATTGTATATTGTAGGCAAACAATAGTTGTATGTCTTACAGAGTCAAGCCTCTCCTCTTGATGTAAGAACTGGGCGATATCTTCGGGCGTGGTTCCCAGCATGCCTTGCTCCTGCAGGTACTGAATGCCCCTCTTTGGTTTTTTGTTGAATCTGTGCATAATGGTAAATAGAACAGCAACATTTTTAGATTCAGCTTTTTTTTTTTTTTTAGTATGAAGATGAAGTGTTCATTCGATACTGATTTTGCCCTCAGGTTAATGGTGTTTGTACCAATGTCATCAAAGATTTTCATGTCTTTTTTCTTCAGTCAAAAAGAAATTAAGGTTTTTAAAAGGAAAGTATTCCAGGATTTTTCTCCAAATAGTAGAATTCAATGGGGACCAACGGATTGAAGGTCTAGTGTCAATGCCGCTTTAAAGTACTCTACACGGTTCCAGCCGAGGAATAAGGGTCTTTATCTAGTGAAACGAAATTTTTAAAAATAAAAAAATAAAACCTGTAGAAGACGGACCTTCCTAGTGTTTACAAAGCAAATGTGTAAAGAAAGTCAAACACCTTTTACAAAAATACTTTTTGAACCGAAGTACACACACGAAGAAATAACCATGCGTGACCTTTCTAACATGATTATATATTTATAAAACATACTGGTATAATGAGACTGAAATGGTTTCCCCAGAAGGAAAAGCAGAGTGTAGGTGCTACACATAGACAGGAACAGCACAAACCTTGACATTCTTCATGCATTCTACTCTTTGGATTTTGACTACTGAATAGGCCTCATTGACATGTAAATGTGTAATTTAAATGTGAGTCTTGTTTTTTTAAATGTAAGATGCATTGAACCGACACGTGAAAGATGCAGAACTTGGGACAAAGTTGGCTTGTTTGAATAAAGAGTCAAACTAATGGGTCAATACATTGCATAATTTTGGGATGGGACTACCTGTTTGTTTGACCGATGGCAGATGGAGAGTGTTTTACAATTCTAATTGTACTTAATAATGGCACAGAACTTACACACTTCACATTTAAGATAGGTCAAGAGTATCCAAACCATTTCCTGAAAAGAGTCAACTTGCTGTAGAGAGCTAAACTCAGGTCCAAGACTGGACACCCCAGGAATGCGTAAACTTAGCAACTTTCCATATAAATGTCTATTTAGAGATGCACCGATTGAAATTTTCTTGGCTGATTCCGATTTCTTTGTTAGTGTGATCTGCCGATACCGATTTTTGCCAATTCAGATTTTTTTTTAACTATAATTGACAGCATATACAAACAAAAATCTACTTTTCTTCAGAGCAAAGTTTTATTTTCATAAAAAAACACAAGTAAAAAGTCAGTAATAAAATAAGAACAAATAAAAAAAATAGCAAACAAAAGCACAAATAAATGCTATAGAATAAAGAGAGCTATGAAACTAAGTTTTTCAGGTTAAGTAAGTTTTTATTCAGGTAAGAAAAACTACAAAAATTTATCAAAGCAAAATTCTTATCAAATTTATTATCTGTAGTCTTCATTGTAAAAATTAAATACAAATGAATGCTTACCAATTTAAGTTATAAAACGTGGTCAGTAAAGAGCGTAAAGTGATTTTCTTTTTCTTTTGTTCTTTGATTAACATGACAAACAACATCAGGAATATTGGACAGCGGTCCCTTTATTAGTTTATTCATGGACCTAATATACTGTTACACAATATGCGTTCTCTTTCTCAACTATTTAATGTTCCAAAACTGACAGTGTTTAACTGAATACCCGTCAAGACTGAGGCTTGTGCGATCCACTAATAAAGATCAGGGGTGGTGTAAGCGCTTTTGGTGTAAGCGCGAAACCTGAGGTAATGACTGAAATAATGTGGAGTTCAAGCACTATTTAACCAGAGCTAATGAGACGTGTTTGTGATCGTCGGAGCATGACTGACGTTATTGCCTGTGTTGCTGGTAACAAAATGGATCTGCTCGAATTCGTAAAGAAATGAGACTGATCGGCCGATTCCTATCCCTGGCCGATCGATCAGTGCATCTCTATGTCTATTGATAGTGATTTTGTCAAACCATGGTATAGTGCACAGACTGATTTCATGCATTTGATTCCAACAGAATGGCTTACAGATCAATGCCTTGCTCTATGATCTCCTTCTGTTGTTTGAGGACCTCAAATTGCTCAGGGTTGTCCGTCCCAGACATCTGAGTGCTGTAGCTCCCGATGCCCGATGAGGCGGTGGAGTCCAAAGAGTTTATGCTGCCGTAACGGTTAATTGTTTCCGGATGCTTCGACTCATTATTCTCCTGTTCTGAAGGCTTTTCTTGGCCTGATTGAGAAAGAAGGGAATGAAATTCAGATGCAATTTCAGAGAAAGATGAAGTAGTGACAAGCTCAGTTTGTAAAACACCATGAGCCCCTACAGGCTAGGAAGTAGAGAAGACATGATTCATTGGGCTCCTGGTTGGCTGTTGGTGCATCGAGTCTCAGCTCTCTATTTGAGTTTCCCAACACAACAGTTCTCTAATAAAGTCCTTGGCCTCTGCTGACTCGTATCACGAAAACAACACGATGGGGACTGAAGAAAGAGCAGGTGACCTTAATACACAATGTAACAGATCTGAAGTTGGTGCAAGCAAGACAAACAGGTGGTTTGGGTATGTGGAAGCCATGGTTACATGTTTTGGGATCTTATTTCACACTGGAAACACTGTAAAAGATTTAGCGGGTAGCTAATGCAGTAACACAAGCTGTCAGGTCCCTTCCTCCTCTCATAATTTCCTCTCTCGGAAATATCACAGGAGCCAGTAGCAGCTGGAAAATACTTACCTGTTCGTATTAATTTATCTGCTCAATATACAAAAGCTAATATGGCTACAATACAAAAAACTAGTTTACGCACCACAGGCTAATGCAATCAATTCTAATGTCACTACAAACTGCCATTACCTGCTCTCCCTTTGATGTGCATTCGTTAAGAGAAAAGAACAAAAATGATTGGCTAGCATGATGAGAATTCAAGAACCTGAAAGCTTTGATCAATTATCCAAAACAAACATAATGCACCTGAATAGTTACCCAGATGAGTATGCTACTATCCAAATTTGGCCGATCAGGACATAAAGCCTTTATATATATATAAGAGTAGCTATTTAGTCTAGATGAAAGGCTACATCCATTTCTTTATTTGAAATTGTAAACATACAGTTTTTTTTCCACTAAAATACCACATCTAAGAATAAAACATAACATTTTTAGATTTAAGGTGTTCGCTAATGTGATTGTGAGCCTGTAGCAATATGCTTCCAATAGTTCAACTTGTCATTTAAAAATAAGCTAGAATCTCTGGCTTATGATTGGCTGATAACTGAAAATCTGTGGTGGGCTTGAGGCAACAGAGAAATTTCCCTTTGGGCTTCAGAGCCTCTTCTCCTCCAGCCCAACATAGCCAAGTTTGATTAGACCTAAATCCCCTCCGCTCCGAAGAGCCAGGGTCTCTACCCTGGCGCATTTTCCCAGCTCATTCGAGAAGCTTGGTTTTGCAGTGTTCAGGAAGTCTGCAGACTGCCTCCCTGATGTCAGGGTGATGAATAACAGCCTCAGGCTTGTTTGATTAAGATGAAAGGCCTGTGTAGCCATCACGGTGAATAAAATTTCCTGCCTGTCTTTGAGGCACAGGACTCCTAGTGCGCTGTCCTCAAAAGCAACTGTTCATCCATTTGGTTCTGCACTAGCCAGAAGCCTCTGGAATGCAGCTTAAATGCACTCAGAGGACACTCATTTAGAAAAGCCATGGCCATGACCTGGAAATAATTAATGCAACTGCTTGGATCCAAGGCATATCAGGGTACAGTGGGGCTAAATAAGTTTCTGCAGGTATTATACAGGTTGAGGAACTAGTACTGATGTTTTGTTATTTTGACTGTTTGCTTTACCGAGACTTGTCTGGGAATTGGGGTTGACATATTGGTCTTTGCTCCACTCCACCATACACTTGAGAATGGACACCAGACACTCCAGTCCTTTCTTCCTTAGAGTCAGCTCCTGAGGGACAACATGACCTGGGATCACTATCACGCTTTTAAAAGAATAGTTCTTATAATGTTAAAACCTGTTCCATATAAAACATTTTAAGAAAAAAAAAGACACTTGAAGATTTAAACTACAAAAAGAACAACAGCATCGTAAAAGTAGTTCATACAAGATTCCTTTGCCATATGTTCGTTTTAAACATCTAGAAACAATTGCATAAATATTTACAAATATATACAGAATAGACAGTGCTGGGTACTAATTGATTACATGTAATCTGGATTAGGTAATCAGATTAAAAATATTAAGTACTTCTAGTTAGATTACATTACATTTTAAAATACTCATATTCAAATTACAGTTACGTTTTTATGGATTACATATTATCCACGTGTCTTTACTGCCACGTTTGATTAATTTAATGTGTCCTTGTTTGAGTGCCACTGCACACAATTTGATATTATATGGGAAAGAGCACTTCAAATGTATTTCTATGAGCTCATGAACATAATAAGGGAATAAGGGTGTGTAAGTGATGACAATTTCTACATCAACCAATCCGTTTAAGGACAGTGTGTTTACCTGAAGTGGGGTTGTACCCAGTTCATGGCCTCCTCGTCCTTGTGCAATCTTTGAGAGGTCATTCACCAGCCTCTCGAAAATATTAGCAGCATTCAGGTCACAATCATAATTAACATAGATATCTACCACACTCTGAGCATCTGTGAGAGTAGAAATAACATAGAATAACTTATAGAAACACTCTCTTATATATATTAAAGTGAGATAGAGGTAAAGGAAAGCTTTCATACCAGCACATATTCTAGTGAGGGTTTGAATGACCATCCACTTGTGGTCATACGAGCTTGTGGACGTTTCCAGAATATAAAGAAAAATCTCTTTGAAAAACACCTGAGGAGAGAAAAAAATAAATTGTCAAGTTTTTTACCTCATTCAAATTAATAACCAACAAAACAGTAATGATGTTTCAACAATATATGGGGTTGCCAAGATAGACAATACTACACAATAAATCATAACGCACTCATCTGGTATGAGACACACACACACAAAGAGACCGAATGAGGCAGAATGACAAGCTTTCATCTTAAACCACAGCTTAAATAAATCCACACTGTCAGCTAGACGCTCCACAGACTGACGCCATCAGAGCAAGATGCGCAAACACATCGTGATTCGGGGGGAACTGAGTTCAGGCACCTCGATTTGCATCTTGAGATGTGTCTTGAAGTTAGACAGGAGGGTGAGGAAGATGGACAGCGACAGGTCGAACACCTCAGGGACAGAGGAGACGCCATTTTTAGACAGCGCTACGCACAGGTACTGCTTGATGGCGTTGATGAACATCTCGTTGGTTTTGAAGATGGGCCCAGCGTTCTGCAGGATGGACAGGAGAAGCTGCAGCGAGAGGACCTTGGACCGCAGCTCATGGGATCTGGAGGAAGTTGAGGAATCTTAGGTGAATAAAACAATATATTTAATACTCATTCCATATAAAATACCCATGCCAAGGCCAAATTAAACTCAGTAAAGAAGAATCAGTTAACTTTTCCCTTACTGGGGTGAAAACTGACATGGCCAAAGAAGATCTATATATATATATATATAAAAAAAAAATCTAAAATACTGAGAATTTAAAATCAATAGTTTCTGCTGGTGGCAGGACCTCTGATGATGTGCTTATTAAATGTACATTAAATGTACAATAATTTAATAATCCAAAATGTAAGAAAAGAATAAAGATTTCAGTGTCACTCCAACAACAGCACTGTTAACTAAAACCATCGAATTCAAAAATACAATAAAATCTTAGAAATTGGCAACACTGTAATAATTGAGAAAAGTTTTAATAAAATGAAAATTAATTGAAGCTTTATAGAAAAACAAAAAAAGACAATAGTAATTACAAAAGCACATTAAACTAAACTAAATAAAAAAAAAATCTGAAAACTGAAAAATAAAGGCTAAATGTAAAAAAAATCTAATTCAATAATAGCATATAATTCAGGGTCTCCCATACATTCATTAATTTGTGGCGGCCCGCCACAATATCAAGGCTGACCGCCATGGATTGATTCAGATTTTTAAACTATTTAATATGGGTACAATTGTATTGTATTGTAGAGCTGGGCGCTGCTTGCTCCCTCCCTCTCACAAACTGACAACGGAGGCACGCACGATTAGCCCCTCCTCTTCGAACACGATCTGAATCAAAACATGAATCAATCCGGAGTTGAATGGTTAGTAATGAACACTGTTGCTCAACATAACTCTGAGAAGTTAGTCTATGTTAAGCGCTGTCGCGTTTCCATTACAGATTCGCGCAAAACTTTTGTGTTTTTTTTTTTCTAAATATCGATAAACAACTATTGCAAAATGACGGCATTTCCATTAACCGATGTTATGTGACTAAAACGTCATTTTTTCCCTCTCGCGATCAGTCATTCCAAAAATCATGGCAACGGACGTTGGTAGGTTTATATATATCACAGCCACCAGACTAGACATTATATTATTGTTATCTCCAGATTCAGGTTGGTGTGTGTTAGTTTATGTCTCCAGGTTTGTGTGTGTGTGTGTGTGTGTCTGAGTCTGTGTGTGTGAGTGTGTTTGTGAGTCTTTTTGAATGTTTGAGTGTGTAAGCCTGTGTTTGAGTGTGTCAGTAAGTTTGTGAGTTTGAGTGTGTGTGTGTGTGTGTGTCCATCTCCAGGTCCAGGTTTGTGTGTGTGTGTGTGTGTGAGTAAAATTTGCAACAAGAAGTCTGTGGAGCAGTCATAGCATAGAAAGTGTAGCAATGGCATAGCAATGTAGCAATAGCAATGTCTTTAAAGGGATAGTTCACCCAAAAATGAAAATTCTATCATTGTTTACTCACCCTCAAGTTGTTCCAAACCTGTCAAACAGATCAAACAGATCTCGGTCCCCACTGACTACCATAGTATATATTTTTTCCTACTATGGAAGTCAATGGGGACCGAGATCTGTTTGATTCTGTCATTCTTCCAAATATCTTCCTTTGTGTTCAACAGAACAAAGAAACTCATACAGGTTTGGAACAACTTGAGGGTGAGTAAACGATGATAGAATTTTCATTTTTGGGTGAATTATCCCTTTAAGGTATCTGACACTAAGTGTTGGCAATGGAAATGTGTACTTGTCACTAAAAATATATGATATATATATATATATATATATATTTAACTTAATCCCTCAAACCCCCCCCCCCCGGTCCCCAAACACCACACCACACCATTGCAAATAGAATCTAATTCTGTGGGAAACACTGTAAATAATATTAAAATAACACTGGATGATGGTTTTCCACTGATGCAACAAATGCAACAACTACACACTTTCATTAAAATATCTCATCTGAATGAATTCAATTATTAAGTATTAAATTCAATATTAATATAATAATTCTCAAAACTTTGCAGCAACAGAATCCAAAGGCATTTTACAGAAACAGCTCCAAATTCTCTATTAACTGTAATTTTCTGGGTAGTTGTCAGGGCACTTAATGTGCTATAGACAGTTGCTAGGTGGCTTCTTAAAGATCCTTCAATGAACTGATGTCCTCTAATTCAATCATAAAAAAAGTATGAAAAACTCTCCTCAGCAAACTCCATGATCTGAGGCATCATTCATGTTCCTAACCTCCATCAATGATTAGTGCCTTAGTACGCACCACTGTAAAATACAGTCCTGATGTAAATCAAGAGGGGTCAACAGGTCTCAGTCCATTTGATTTGACAAAGAGTGATCAATAACACTGAAACTAGCTTCCTGCCTCACTGCCTCCCAAAACACACCAGAATGAATGTCTCTCTTTCTCCTCAAATGACAGGGAAGGAACATCTCTCTTGCCCTCTGACAGCCTTATTCACCTGTTATGAGACAGCAGCTGATAAAACCACAGACAACTCAACTCTGTGCAATGCAGACTGATGCCTTCAACACTCTCGATCCAAAATATATACAACCACAGATCTCAGATTAGGATATAACCACATCAAACTTAATCAGATTAAGACTGGAGAATATTAGTGTTATTTTTGGCACGACATTTGTCACAACAAATGAACAATTCATTTTGTATACAGTCAGATGTTTGTTTGTTTTAGAAAGATGAGCTTACTTCGGATCAGGGGGACCATCTGAAAGGGGCTTCATGGAGAGCTTGCAGAGTGAACGGAATACCAAGAATGCATCCTTCTGGAGAATGTGGGAAAACTTTGCACCTGGTGCTGGACCAGTGGTAGCTACCGATTCCTGTGGGAGAAATGCTCAAGTTAGAATCTTACAGTAGACAAATTTAACTGCCAGGAATATGAATCATCATCTATAGCACATAACATGCATCAACTATAAAAAAACCGAACAGGCCATAAAATTGGCGTTAGGGTCCATTAAGCATATACAACGGCCCCAAAAAATATTTGGACACTTATGACACTTAATAATAACAGGATTTCTGCAGAGTTTTTTAAATCCAATTTAAGAACTTTACTACCAACACAAATAAAATGAATACTGTATGTCCATACAGAACAAACCCATTCCATCTTGAAACAAAACATGTATTTCAGATTATTTTATTTAATTAAACTGGCACACACTGACAAATCTTCTGGGCTGATTATAACATGCATGTTAATGAAATGTGTGTGTAGGTCTGAAAAAATCCTCCACAATTTCATCGCTCGTGGCCAGCGCACTCTTAAACAGTTATGAGCAGCAGGCTCTGTAATGTGTGTGAAATCTTTTATTTTTGTTATCACTATGGCCATTTGACTTCTAGCAGTATCCAGTGTTTCCTATACATTAGGTTATTTGTGACGGCTCGCGCTACACGTTTCAAAATTGAAATGCAGTGCAGGTGTTTTTATATGAATGTATCTATGAAAAGAACTGACGGTCTTCAAAAAAAGCTTCAATGTAATTTTCATTTCATCTTTCCTATAATGCCTGATAAAGTAGCGTTTGAAAGTAGCGCTGTTTGATTACAGCCGTTACCGGGGAAATCGCTATATTTCTGCTCCAACAGCACCTTCTGGCAGAGACTTCATTTGCAGTCTGTGGGAAACACTGGTGACTGTCAGTAAACATTAACAAAAAGCATGCTTCAAAACTGTTTTGAGACATTATTCCAAATTGGGCTACTACTACTATTACTATTTTGTACCCTGAAATAATAATTCGAGTTCTCAAACTCACTTTTATAAGATGAATGGGAAACGAAATAAAATTGGCCAAAAAAATTGGCATCATACTGTATATCGGCCATCGGCTCCTTGATCTCTAAATATTGGCATCGGCCAGTGAAAAATCCACATCTGTCGACCTCTAAAAAATGGGTAAATGCCAATTTTGAATATTCAGGACTTATGTTTTTATTCAACATATACCTAAGTATTGAAATTGGTTTATGCAATTAAATATCAATACAATATTAATTAGATGTCAATCGATATTGGATTTTGCTGGTATGATAATATTGTGCTTAAAGAAAGACAATAACAAGACTGTGACAATATTATGACAATATCAAAACTGAATGTGTTAAATCAGCGGTTCTCAACTGGTTTGGCCATGGGACCCACATTTTCCGATGGTCATCAAGCCGCAACCTATTTTATCATACATTCATGTAAAATCCTTCCCAGCTAACACACGCAGTACCAGTTAAGTGATTTACTGGTACTTCACATTTATTTCACACGTTGCATACTCAGTTTCTTTTGCGCTTTAGTGAAGTCATAAACAGCGTGCACCGCCGCATTGCACGTGCAATTGAAGAGTGCATGCTACAAGCACAGTATAACGTCTGACAGGACATGATAGTTTGTTTTTCTGAGGTGAGAGACTTTTTATTTCGTAACAAGTTATGTAAATAACGACAGAATAATGTCACTGACATTAAGCCTGACAAAATCTCATCCGATCACAGATATTGAATCGGGACAGTGCGTTTTTCTCAGGTACGCTTTACGTAAAATGCGTCTGACAGAAGGTTCAACAGCTTTCACGTCACGTCATGTCTTTCAAAATAAAAGTCTCGCATCAGAAAAACATTTAGAATTACATTTTTGTTGTTGATGATGTTGTTTCTTTTACTGTACTCTCCGCGACCCTTTCAGAACGGTCTTGCGACCCACTTTTTCGTTGCGACCCACCAGTTGAGAAACACTGTGTTAAATAATGTTCTTAGTCATTCCTTCTTGTGTTGGGGTGACCTAAAGAGAAGATACAATTGTGTTGAATTAAATGCCAGATACAGTTTACTGTGTAAGCAAAGAAAGAAAAAGATTTTAAGGATAAACGTAGGGCTTTAAACATAAAAAAAAAAAAAATTCTTCTAAAAGAGTCCATGCTTTCCTACTTCTAGCTGCTCATTCAAAAAGAAGAGGGAACTTCTTTTTTACAAAACATTTCACAAGAAGCAGTTTATTTATTATAGCAAAACACTTGAGAGAGATGAGGGTATCATGGTTTGTGACATCGCAAACAAACCCTAAAATTTAATTTTGAGGAATTCAACTGTTAAATCAATGAAGTCAGTTCTGGATAAACAATCCTGTCAAAACAATTACACGTGTAAACAAGAAGCCGTTTTACTTGTTTTCCCCATTCATAGCAGAAGTGGAAGCTGGTACCTGAGTGTCATTGGAGGAGACAGACAGCCTGTCGTCAGGTAGGGACGGAGTGAAGCTCGCAGAGATGGGCGTGCCAGGGATGCCGTTGGCGTGAACATTTTCGTTGTCGCTGCTCAGCCCTCCCTCCTCTTCCAGAGAGTTTGGAATGTCCTCAGCTGGCTCAGCCTCGCCCTCACGGCTTTCCTTAACATCTGAACACAGAAAAACAGACTTCAGGCTAGGTCCTGGTTTAAAGTGTATCACTACCAACATCAAACCACCACTAGAACAGTCATTTAACAACATAAGATTTGCTTCCTTAAAGGGACAGTTCACCAAAAAACTTCTCTCAATTTCTTCTCTTGATGTCATACAAACATTTGATTTCTGTATTACACAAAACGAGAAATTTTAAAGAAGGTATCATACATTTTCTATGACAAAAATAATCATTTAAAAATAAAAGTTTTTATTTCAGAATGATTTCTGAAGGACCATGTCACACTAAAGACTCGGGTAATGGGTGCTGAATCACAGGAATAAATAACATTTTAAAATATATTAAAATAGAAAATTATGGAAGCCTGCTTCCGTCACTGAATAAAGAATAAAAAATGTAATTGCAACTTTTTGTCTGACAATTCTGACTTTTTTCTCGCAATTCTGACTTCTTTTTCTCAAAATGTGAGATATAAACTCGCAATTCTTAGAAATGAATTTGTCTTAAAACCGCATGATTCAAACTAGCAAGTGTGAGATATAAAATTAGAATTGCATGCTATAAACTCGGAATTGTGAGATAAAAACTTTTTTTAGTTTATATCTAACAACTCTGACTTTTCTCGCAATTGCGAAGTTCATATTTTGCAGCTCTGACTTTTCCCTTGCAATTCTGACTTTTTCCACTATTCTTATATTCAATATTTATAACTAAAAAAGACTTGAAAGTTTATATCTCATAATTCTCATTTCGCAATTGCGTGTAATAAAGTCAGAACAACAATTCTGTATGAAAAAAAAAGTCAGAATTCTGAGTTTATATATCGCAATTTTTACTTTATAACTCACAATTGCAAGTAAACTTGCAATAGCGAGAAAAAAAAGTCAACTGTGATATAAAAAAAAAGCAATTACCTTTTTTTTCTATTCATGGTATATGTATTTGTGTGTGTGGGGGGGGGGGGGGGGGGGGCTGATGAATATAACTCGCCTCCAGCAATTGTGTTCACGACTTCTTGCAAAATGCTCTGTACAATCTCCTGCGCCTTCTCTTCGTAGTTTTCTTCTTCCTCGGTTGCTTCTTTGTCATGCTCTGCTGCACCTATAAAGACAGACGAGTATGTTAAAGCATCTAATTCTGTCTAGTCAGTCATTCATTGTGTGATAGGAGGATTTTCCCTCCAAGCACGCTCTGTAGTCACATTTAATCCACCTTATCATTTTCCCAATTTAACTTTAATAAGTGTTATTAAGAGGGGACTCCTTACTGCCTGTAACTGGGTGATGTTCTGATGGAAAGCGGTGCTATTAAACTTATGTAAGACTCAGAGACACTGACACAGTTTTCCAATAATGTCATCAGAACATTAGAACACATCATTAAAAGATGTCTCATCTGTTCTGATGTCAAGCCCGAATACACGATTGATTAATAATGACTAGGAATCAGAAATGCTTGTGTGTATCTAGCAGTGTTGGGAGGAGGAGGTTAACCAACTAAAATTTGTGATTTTATTAACTTAAAAGGGATATTTCACCCAAAAATGTATATTCTGTCATTGTTAACTCATGTAATTTCAAACCAATAAGACTTTTGTTAATCTTCGAAACTTAAGATATTTGTAACAAGGTTTCTGTCTCTCTATTGGAAATCCAAGTAAGCAAAATGTAGACAATCCAACAAGGTCACAAAGGCATCATAAAATAAATCCATATAAATGTCGTAGTTTAATTCTGGTCTTGTATATGTGATCACTTAATATGATGAACCAATTTAATTTAGGCTTTTATTTACCTATAAACACATAAAACATTACATTAAATCTGTATAAATCACAGTATAAAGTGATTATATCTCTGTATAAAACTTGGATTATGTCACTCAATTTATATGGATTCATTTTGACATTTTTGGATCTTCTACATTTTGGTTACCTGGATTCTTCAACGGAGGGACAGAAACCTCTAAGATTTTATTATAAATACCTGCATTTGTGGTAGGGCTGTAGCTATCGAATATTTTAGTAATCGAGTATTCTACCAAAAATTCCATCGATTAATCAAGTAATCAGATAAAATGTGTTTTTGCTTAATTAAAGTGCAATATTAATTATGCAAGAGAAAATAAGACTCCTGGGTCTCTTAAAATTAACAACTAAGTTTCCTTTTTTTTATTTTTTAAATGCATAGAATGCAATGCATACATCAAAAATAAACATTTAATTATTACCCATTGTTTCTATGTCTGTACTTGTACTGTGAACAAATGACAATAAAGCTGACAGATGAATTAAGTGCATTTAAGTGCCATTCAGTTGGGGTTTTAAATAAAGCATTTTCTGAGATGCACATTAAACATTAAACACATAAAACATTAATTTAATTTATCTTTTAATTATTGAAAACTTAACTTTTCGGTAAACAAAGGGGATTTACTATTAAAAAAAACATGGAAGAAATGTTGTGTGATTAAACCTTAAAAATAATGTCAAATGCTCATGAAGTGACTGTCAGAGCAGTTCTGGAGATGTTCCTCATGGGTTCACGTATTTATTGAGTGAGATGAAAGATGCTGAAATCACCGCGAGCGCCACACGCGCTTCAGTTTGTGTGATAAAGGAACTTGCGCTTCTGCTCCATTCATTAACAGACACGCAGAACATGGAGGATTCATATTTAAATAGACTGTTCCGGCTTAATATTTACAGATATTAGTCAATATCTTGATTTGATGTAAGTGCAATGACCTATTTTTGATTAATTCATTCAAAATTTGGCAAATTCCGTGCCATTCCGCGTTAAACTGTAAATTCCATTTTTATGACTGGATTCCGCGATTCCCTCCGCGTTTTCTGCATGGCGGAAATCATAGGGCCCTAGTTGTGTTATGCCAGTTCTATCTTGCAATGGACAGACACCACGACGTTCTCTTTACGTTTGCCCGCGCCCTCAAATCAAAACACTGCTGACTCCATGCAGTATGAGATTTCGGATGCTGCGCTTGTGTCTCCTTCCGCTTTGTGGGTGACGTAAATGCGTTGTGTCACATTAAAAAAAATCATTGCAAAAGAACCTGACGTGAGATTTAAAATAAATTAAAAGAGGCTTCGAGGCAGAGGAATTTGCCTCGATCATTTTTTGTAATCGAGTTACTCGAGGAATAGTTTCAGCCCTAATTTGTGGTTCAAAGATTAACCAATATCTTATTGGGTTAAAAATGACATGAGAGTGAGTAAATAATGACAAAAATGATTTTCATGTTATCTTTAATGCCATGTGAGCACCAAAGATGATTTTCATGATCTTATTATTTGTAAAGAATAAATCTTTAAACAGAAAATAAAAATCTTTTAAGAATTTGTGAATACATCCTAAATACACCTTATACTTTACATTTTCAGTCTGGTGAACTTAGGCAATAACGAAAAGGACTCTCCTAGAATATTCCACTGGTGTCTAGAGTCATTTAGAGAAATTAGCATAACCATTTACATAAACATGGAGCCCTAAAGCTAAATTAATCTCTGCATGTTTGCGCGGTTCGCTTTACTTTGCGCAGCAGCAGTAGCCTGGTCTGCCTCAGTCTGCTCATTCTCCGCAGGGCAGAAGTCGGTGCCGTTCTCTGGTTCAGGACTCTCGTACGGTGGGGATCCCTGCTCGACCTTGCTGCCCTGGTGTCCCGGTCCACCGTTGGCCTCCGAGGGCAGGCTTTTGCCGGGGGTGTCAGTGTGCCGCTGTCCAGGAGACTCTGGTTCTTGCTGGCTGACTGGAGAATGCTGCCTTTGCCTTTCTCTCTCCATCTGCTTGGCTTCCTGCAGCTGGAACACACATACACACAAAGTCAATTCATTTTAAACATGTATCAAGGGTTAGTTTACACACTCATGTTCCCTCCGGGGCAGCCGGGAGCCCAAAGCCAAGCTGATGTACATCCATTTCTCTGAACGGGAGGCAAATGATTATGTTTAGGAATACAGACGGTTCCCGTTTTTTGAAACAAAAAGCAACACAAGACCAGGATCTTATAGCATCTTACTGTATATGAAGACAATCTCTGTGCTCATAGAGACAGATGGTGGTTGGACTACGTGCACCTGGAATTACATTCCGGTGTATGCACATGCTTACATTGGTGTGTTTTTTAAGCAGGATAAGTGTATGACTCTTAAAGGGGTGGTGTACTTGAAAACAAAAATTCTGTCATCATTTACTCATTCCCATGAAGTTTTCAACCTTTATGACATTTTTCTTCTGTGGAACAACAGAAAAGATACTGTATACACACGGAAAGTCAATCCAAAATCTTTTAAAAATGGTTTATGATCTGCATGTTTTGTTTCAAGACAACAAATATGTCAAAAATCACACTTGGTTCAAATGGGAAACATTAAACAACCTTATTTAGCAAGCAGACTGTTGAATACACTGCCTTTATTTATTATCCGTTAAATGTAACAGGTTTATTAATAAAGTATGAGGGACAAAGATTTCGACTGAATTCAGGTGATCTAATATGGCCTGGTCCGTGTGGGCAAAACAGACATGGCTGCGTCAGAATGTGTCATGCTCTGTCCGGACTTCTAAAACTGCGTGAAAGTGTGTTTTGCTTGTGCCAAAACTGCAAATGGCATCCTTTTGATTAATGCAGCAACTGTGAAACATCTAAGCTGCACCTCACTGTCCTCATCCACATGCAGCTACCTAAACCACAAAGGTACAGACACATGGCGTTTGCTCCTGGTATCAACATCCATCTCGGATGATCCGAACCCAAATGACAACACTGAATGTGATCGTAAACAAGGTCCATGATGTTTTTTGATCCGATCCCTCAGTGCAAAACGTGTCCTGAACAACACTACCCATCTGGAACATCAAAACTCTGATCCGATGACTCCTCATTATTTCAGAAAATATTTGTGGAATTCTCCATGGAGCATTAAAATGCATGTATTAAAATGTTTCTTATAAAATATTTGTAAATATTAATAAATATTGTATTTTATGATGAATGTGCATATAAATGGTGAAAAAAATGGGGGAAACCTTGATTATTTTAAATCGATTTGTATATTTACATTGCATTTACATACAGATTTAACATTCTGAAAATACAACAAATATTTGATAAAATGTTGGTTGCTCTGTTCAGCTTTTTAATATTTTATTTCCAATACATACTGTTCTCTCAAGCCTTTTCAGGAAGAATTCTTGAAAAAAAAAATTATGGTTTTCACAAAAATATTAAGTGGCACAACAATAAATAATCAAATAAAATTGTTAATATTATTACATTTTAAAATGTAATACTTTAATTATTTTTGATAAAATATATACAATTTTTAAATCCTATTGATATTGTTAAAGGTTGAACAATATCTTAAATATAATTTCAAGCCGAATAGAGCAACAAATGGAGGCATAAATCAAATGGCGTTACTACCAGGTGTCAACAGCTGTTTTCACTGACAACGTATGTCCAAAGCACCTGAGACAGATGTTACTACCAGGTGTAAACGTGGCCTTACAAACGAGGGAGAGCTGCTGTAAATCACACTCTTCCACAGCACATAAACATGGTAAGACAGATGAAAGGAAGTCATTTGTAATGGAGGGGATGACAGCAGGCAGAAAATGAAGGCAATGAAGCCAAGGCAAGCAGACAGGAGCGAGACGTCTGAGAGAGAGACAGAGTGCGCGAGTGATTGATGAAACTGATGTACACAAACCAGAGAAAACTTCAGATCAAGCACATTTCAAGGCAGTCCTGTCACTCTTTACCTGACGATCTCGCTTTCTTGATGCCAAAGACCAACTGATCTTGTGATTTGTAAGCTATATTTTGAGGGGGAAGGAGGAGGAGAGGCATCAACCAAAAAGAAAGAAGAAATGTTAGATCAAGGTGTCGTTTCTCCATATTACCACAGGGGAAGGCTCAAATGCACTCACTGCTTGGTTCTCCATGCGGGCGAATATCACATTCAGCATCTGCGTGAGGGTGGCTTTGGCCGTGGTCTGGTTGATGAGGTTCTTACTGGCCAGATAGATGTTGTAGCACGTTCTAACGGCCTGCAGAACCGTACCTTCGTGGATCTCTATGTGCTGCGAGGTCACGGCTGTGAGCAAGGCCTGTCGGGACCGGTGTAAAAAAGAAACAAACACAAATGTAACCACAGAGGACGTTAAGACACAACTGTAGCCACAAATCCTAGGAAAGTATTCGGACGATATGGGGGAGAGTTATTATTTATTACTTTAGCTGTGGAAATCTTGGTAAAGTACAAACAGATTAGGCTCGACAAGCGGTCGCATGAAAGAGGTCAGCAGCGTTCAGGAGCCGTGCTTGTCCTGCTACTCCACATTCCACGATGAGATTTGTAAAACAATAGCTCAGGCAAATGACGCGATGGAAATCGGAGCACTACAGGTTAGAGCAGTTCTACATAAAGAATAAGAGAGAACAACCTACATACTCAAACTGAAAAAAAGACTGCTTTAATTTGCTCATGGTTAATTCTGTGTGTGTACACATCATTTTTGTATATTATTATTCTGTTTGTTTGTTTTTTTGGACACTGGGTAGGCCACTGGAAACTGCTGAAGACAAAGACTAAAGACTAAAATTAAATCAGCACTGAATTAACAGAAACTATTTAAATAAATTATTGATAATGGAACAATTTCCATTTTGAAGCTAAAAGATATATTTCAACCAGTTTTGCAAAAAAAAAAGTATATATATATATATATATATATAGCGAGAGAGAGAGATTACAGAAAATATTTCATGTTGGTTTTTTTTCTTAAAATATTTTATGTTTTAAAACGTAGAAGTAGAATAACAACTGATTGTTTAAATTTGTTTATTTTGATGTATAATGTTGAAGTTTAATGTATAAAAAATTTAAATTTAATAAGAATTATTATAGCATTTCATAGAATAAATGCTATTCAATTCTAAATTATGATGAGAAAGGGATTTTCAAATTATTAAAACAATGTCAAAAAGAAATTTGTCATGCAATTATTATTATTTAAAATCTATTATTTTCATTATTATTGTTTTATATTGTGTCATTAATAATCATTATTTAATTAGAGATATATTTATGGTCTACCTTTTTATATGTAGTTTAATACTGCAATACTGAAGATCCTGTATAAACATCACCCAAATAACCTACCCTGAGCATTTCTGAATTTAATCAAACTAAAACATGGCATTATTTGCTCTGCATGTTTATGCGCAATCTCATGTAAAAATATATGACCTTTATAATTTGCAATTGGATGCCTTCATCCGTCTGCGGTCCTTGGAAACAGCCACATATAGTCTCTATGATCCTGTCGATGAGCTTTTTTCCAGGGGTGGTGTTGTCTGGAACGCTGCCCGTTAAGTGACCATATGCTATGAGTTTCTGAAAAATCAGAAACACAGCGCATGAAATGAGACATCCTCATCATAAAAAGCATCCTGACACAAGTGTGTTGTAAGGCACTGACCTGTAAACAGTCTAGAGAGGTGATGACGATGCGCGGACATTTGGACTGACAGGCCAACTCAAACGGCAGGAAGTACTTATCTGCTTCAATGAAGTTGGTCTTGGATTTGATAGGCGGCAAAGTACTGGAACTTGACTTGTTGTCCCCAGCCGGTGGGCTACAAAACAAAATTATCCTGGATTATTCCTCTTTTTCTCGCCTTCCTTAGATCGCTTGTAAAAGCGCTGTGCATATTTTACTTTCACTTTAAAATTAGCAGCAATTCCCCTAAAACAACTGTTCGTTTTTAGCTAGTTTTAGTTTTTTCCCTCTTTTTCTGCTTTCACTTTTAAATAGCTTGTAAAAGCCCTGTGCATTACTTTTAAAATTAGAGGCAATTCGGCGTCAACTGCTTTAATGCAATTCAACAAAATACGTCAAACTTAATTAGCCTAAAAATCTTAGCCTAAACAATTGTGATTGTTGTGTAAGTTTTCTGATTTTAATTAATTAGACATGCTTATTGATTTACCATTAAAATAGTCTAAAAATATGGAAACAGAAAAAACTGATTTTAGAAAAAATGAAATGGATTTCAAAGGGCCCTACATTAAATTACAGTAAAACATTGTGCATTCTTTATTTTTTCTTTCTTTATTTTTTTAATACAAAAAAACCCTTTAGTTCTGCCAGGGGTGGAAAGCCCTTGAATCTTTTTATATATCCACACTGCAGTGGATGTGACCTAGACTGCCAACTCTCGCTTAATATACAGCCACTGTATCAGCTCGAGATGAGCAACGGATCTGGAGAGGTGCCAGGCCAAGCTAAGACTGCTGTGTGTTAGCAAGAACGAGCTTTACGATTTCCTTCAGCAAGACAACTTGATGAGTGCAGTGGGACATGGGGAAGAGGTTGGGGGAGATAAAAAGAATGAAGTTGAGTGGAGTGAGAGAGAGAGAGAGAGAGAGAGAAAGAGAGAGAGAGAGAGAGAGAGAGAGAGAGAGAGAGAGTGATGATGAATAAAGTGAAGCACTAAATGGACGTGTTGCCAAAAGAGAAAGTGACAGAGAGCAAAGCCGTGGAAGAGAAAGATGCAGTCGCTATTCATATTACACAGTTTATGAGATATGATAGTATTGTGATGAGCTATATTATGGTCGATTATGGTTCCATTATGTCATTAAAACCCAAATAATGTTTTGCTTTGGGGAACTGGAGCTCACATGCCCAAAAATGAAAAGGTTTTTTTTTTTTTTTTTAAAGATTACCATTATTCATTTATTATAAATCTCGGCTGTGTTAAATTTGAATTGGAAAAATGACTCACAACTGTTGTTAACTGCTCTGAATGAGTTTCTGATTTAATGAGTCTGATTCAAACTGCTAATTACAAACGCAAAGCTGTTTTGTGATTCTGACTCATAAAAAAATGATCATTTATTCACAATTCATTTTTATTCGAAATTTGCAGCTCATATTTTAGCACCTATCATCTATCCAGCTAATTGTCCACAAAAACAAACAGAGCACAAAAATGCTGTCTATTTCACGAGGGAACATGCTCTTGAAACCACTGTTCTTTATAATGATTCAAATGAATCATCAGAATCAGAATCAGAATGAGCTTTATTGGCAGGTACGTTCACACATACGAGGAATTTGTTTTCGTGACAGAAGCTCCACAGTGCAACAATGACAGCAACAGAACATAAAACACAATAAGGAATAAAAAATACAAAAAAATACAAATAGGTAGGTAAGGAATGACAATATACAAATTGACAATGTATGGCAGGTATATTACAATGAGCATTTACGTATGTACAGGTATATTATGTGCAAAAAATTTAAGTGTACGCTAAGTATGTGTGTTAGATAAATAAGTGTATGTGTATATAAATATAAATAGTGTAGTGTGTTCCACAGTTATTATCAGCTGTTCATAAGATGGATTGCCTGAGGGAAGAAAGTGTTCCTGTGTCTGGTCGTTCTGGTGCTCAGTGCTCTGTAGCGTCGACCAGATGGCAACAGTTCAAAGAGGAAGTGTGCTGGATGTGAGTGGTCCAGAGTGATTTTACTGGCCCTTTTGCTCACTCTGGATAAGTACAGTTCTTGAATAGAAGGGAGGGTTGTACCGATGATTCGCTCAGCAGTCCGGACTACCCTCTGTAGCCTTCTGAGGTCCGATTTAGAAGCTGAACTGAACCAGACAGTTACTGAAGTGCAGAGGATGGATTCGATGATGGTGGAGTAGAACTGTTTCAGCATTTGGCAAATCTACCACTGAAGCCATCAGTCTGAAATATGGACTGAATCGGTCACTGCAGAAGCAAAGTATTGTACTATGTCCCAAATTGCGAGCTTGCCCAAAATTTTTTGGAGTGATTCACTGACTGAATGAGTTTGAAACAAACAAGACTGCTTTTTAAGTCTTTCTGATTGACTCAGTAAAAAGAACCATTTCAAAAGATTCATTTATTAACAATTCACATTTATTAAAAATATGAAGGTCATATTTAAGTGCTTATCAACAAGCCAGCTAACTGTATGCAATAATGAACAGACTGCATAAGAATGTTTCATGAACCGTTTTGACAGACACACTGAAAAGAGCCATTTGAGTATTTTCACAATTCATATTTAGTAAAAATTTGCAGCTCATATTTTAGCATGTATCATCCATCCAGCTAATTGTACACAAAAACAATCAGTCTATTTTACGAACAAACTTGCTCTTGAATGTGCTGTTCTTTTAACAAAACAAAAATAATTTGGCGAATCTAACGCAGATTCATGAATCATGATGAATCAAGGTCACTAGGCAAACAAAAAGTCAAAACAAAAGCATCTGAATTAGGGCTGGGATAAACGATTATTTTTTAAACGATTAATCTAGCGATTATTTTTTTCGTTGCATCGATTAATCTAACGATTAATTTTTCTGACCGATTTGATTTCGATTATCTCCCCATTAATTGACTACTAACAATTTATACATGTTGATTTACATATCTGAATGAAAAAAACATCAATTCCTTAACATTGCAATATATGTTTATTGCTCTTAAAATTACAAAATAAAAGACTGACTAAGAATGCATTACTTTGCACTTGTATAGAGATAGCATTCAATAAAACCTTGAAACCTTGAAAACACATAGCTTACTGAAACAAGCTTACTGAACACATAGGGCCTAGCTTACTGAAAAAAGAAGTTCTTTCAGATGAAAATAACAACAACTTGATGTCTAGCATTCAATAAAAAGGGTCACCCAAAATACTTGTTTAGAGCAATTGAAAGAATACAGTATGTAAATGTAAACTTGAGGGCTTTAAGCTAATACAGAGAGTGTTTAAAAAAAAAAAAAAAAAAATTAACAGTGGGAGCCAGCAGCCTGTCATGTAGAAAAAAAAATCTCCGAATGCTCCACGTAAAACTTTGGCGTTCCCCCCTTTTTCTATCATGTCTAATGATTTTGGTTAATATGCACGAGGGAGAGAGAGAGAGAGCGAGAGAGAGAGAGAGCGCTCGTGTAGTTTGAAGACTGTGAGTGCGCGTGAAACTTTGGTGTTTCGCCCTTTTTCTATCGTGTTTAATGATTTTGACTAATATGCACAAGGGAGGGAGAGAGCAAGAAGCGCTCGTGTTGTTTGAAGACTGTGAGTGCACGCGCAGCTGGGGCTCTCTCTCTTACGCGCCCTGTCACTGTCACTCACCGATCAAATAAGGCTTTGACAGCCGCCAAAAAAAAGATCAATGCAGAAAAACCCCTGGATTGGTTATATAACATTGGACAGAATGTTGATCCGGCCATCGCGTATATTCAGCGCACATAAGGTAAACGTTTTGCAAACGTTTTTTAGAGAAATAAAAACAGGTCGACGAATCGATGCGCATATTTTGCGTCGACGTCATCGATGACCTCGACGCGTTGTCCCAGCCCTACTCTGAATGATTCACTGACTGACTGCTCACAGACAAGGCTATTTCATGAATCTTTCTGACTGAAAATATCAATAGAGTCATTTATTCGCAATTCATATTTACTAGAATTCATATTTTCATGTATATCATCCCTTCAAGTTAATTGTATGCAAATATGAACAGGCAACACAAGCCTCATTTTAAGGAACTATTTTTAAAAGGATAATTTATTCACAGTTCCTATTTATGAGAAGACTGCAGCTCATATTTTAGTAAGTACGATCCATCCTGCTAACTGCATGCAAAAAAAAAAAAAAAGTTGCAAACTTGCTCTCAAATGAACCATTTGCCGAATTTAACATAGAAAACAAAATACTGTAGGAAAAACAGTCCCAAATCTCTACATTACTCAAAAGTACACACTATTCCCATTGGTAGATGTCTACTAACAGATACGCAGCCGTGTTGTGTTGCTGTTGCTCTGAGTTAGCTGGCTGAGTCAGCGGGAGGCTTCTACAGTCTAATACACCTCTTCCCATTGGCTCGGCTCTTTACCCCTCCTCTCCTCTCTTCACTTCTCTTTCATTCAATCTCATTAATCTGTCTATGGAGGGATTAGCCAGCTCATATTTTTAATTGACATAAATTGAGCTGTAGCCAGGCTATGAGGGAAAAGACTAGAGCTCCGCCGGGCTCAGAGATTACCTCACACATCTCTCATTTAGCCTGAACTTTCACTGTTTCTCTCTCTGCGCTCACCAAATCAAACCCTCCAGAGTAGAGTTAAACCAAGTCGCTAATCAGGCAGAGCTCAAATAGCGCCATAGGCATCGTACAACGATGAGAAATCTGAGGAAAAGAATCATTTAGGGCCTTTTTAAAAGATTCAAAACAAGTTAAGATCTATAGAGAGCATTTGTGGCTACCCAGAAAATATTTTCAAATGTTTTTCAATTGGTAAAAAACGAATTGCATTTACAAAGGAAGACTGAGGCAAGAGAAAAGCTGAATTTTTCAGCTTGTACTTCTTTGTATATCATCTATATTTTACATGGCTTTGCATGGTTGTGTGTTGAAATTTGTATAGCTTTGCTTATATGTTAACATGTACAAGTCTATTAGTGTTTATAGTAATGTTTAAATAGACATCTCAGCTACAAATGTATGCAGAATGAGTGTGCTGAAAGCGAGAATCACTAGGTGCGTTTACATGGACACTTTTTGCTTCCATCGGAATGAATTCGAATGTAGTGTTTACATGAACGGTAAATAAAGTGATCGGGTTGATGTGGGCGTTTACATGTCAAAAGCTTCTGATCGGATTTACTCTTTTGACATGCGCACACTGCATGAATATACAGAGTTTCCCGCTGCTGATTTAAAAAGCACACATTATATTTATCTACTTCGGGTCCTAATTAGGCGACGACCGGCACATGAAGTGTTGTGCTGCTTAACTTTACTTTAGCAAAAAAAAAAAAAAAAAGTAAAAGTGCCTCTTCCTGCACTCAAAACTAGTCGTCTGTTGATGAGAGTCTTAAACGAGGACTGGTGGGACGTGGTCATGTTCCACTTCACATACACTGAGTGAAAGGGGAGTTTTATAATGACAGGAAACTTATTTATGACACTTTATTCACAGGAAGAACAGCTCGTTCTGCGCGTCATACATCATTACGCTATTTCTACGTCACTACGCATGCGCAGTACTTTCCAGTTTTGGTTTTCAATCCGATCAAGTGTTTACATGTCCTCACACTCGGATTACAAAAGGGATAAACCCCCCTTACAATGCGATCGAAATTTTAGTCGGATCGAGCCAATTAAATCCGATTGACGTATTTACATGTGACATTTTTATTCTCATTGTGCTTCTAGTCCTATTATGGTTGGATTAGAAGGGTCCATGTAAACGCAGCTACTGATACCAATACTACTGATCTGTCTCAATTAAATAGTTTTTTTCCCCAATATTTGACCATAGATATCAATTTTAATATTTATTACACTTTAAAAAATAACTTCTAATTTAAGTGAACTTAAAACAATCTTCACATAAACCATTATAATAAATGTCATATTTACCTGTGCCTTCAGCGAGTAGGAAATATACAGAAATTGTATAAAGATAAACACTAAATTCTAAATTAAATACAGAAGAATCCTTAAGCTACAACTGTTATTGGTTTCCTCTTTTTAGTTTGTTCTTTGATTAACAGACATCAAAGCAGCTGGGGTATTAGGTTATTTGGCTGCTATTACCTTAAGAGCTGTCGCTGCTGAATGTGACGCAGATATGACACATATTTACTGACGGAAAAGACCTGTACCGTTTCTGTGCTCGTTTGACTCACGCCTGGTGCTGAGGCGAAGTTGGAGAGCGCGTCAAAAAAGTCTCCTGTTTGATGTGCTTGAGAAGACGTTCTGTATAGCATTATTTTTAATGACAAATGTCGAGAGCACATTATTGTGCATCCACTTGAATGCGGATTTTCTTCGCACAAAACCGGACGGTCTAACTGTCTCCTGTGCACTCACAAATCTCTCTGGGCTCATGCGCTAGATATGAATTGTTTTCGCACCTGAATTAAACGTCGTCAAAAGTTATCCACCAATCAGATTTCAAAGATGGATCTGTAATTTCTTTACAATTTAACACTTCTAAGTCATAATAATCAAATATTAGAACAGTCGGGTGCTTGGATGATTTGGAAATAACCTAGTTTATCTAAACACAAACAAAAAAGCATATAAAGTTCTTTGGTCATATATGTATTGTGTACTTGGATTGATACACAATACTTAAGATACTTAATAGTTTAAGTTTACTTAATTAGTTTACTTAACAAACATTTGAAACACTTACTAAATTTATGTTTCTATGACAATATGTAGTTAAAGATTCAAAATCACAGAGTTTTGCTGTGATAAATGGTGTTTTCATTAAAAACTGGTACTAAAAATAAAACTATTGTTTGGAAGGAGTGCTCCTTCACTTCAAAACAGAAATCAGTAAACAACAAAGGGAAGAGACACCAAAAGACATAGATGTGAAAGCAAGACAGATGGGGTGAAACAGGTGAGCTGTGAATTAATGGATGTAGAGGGTGAATGAATGGTGTCCCTAGGAGGCGTCTGAGATGAAGGGCCTCAGAATGGGCTGCCCTGGCCCTGCAGAAAGCCCTGAGCACAGTACATCTCATTCCTGTGTCCTAGTCACACAGCAAGGTCTCCAAGCACATTAACTACACAGGCTGTGAGGGGTGTTTCTCGTCTGCACTGAACACACACTCACAAATCACAAAGAGGGCAGGGCAGCAGCCAAAACATAAAGGGGCCGCGTGTGGTTACTCTCTGGAAAATGTCAGCACTGCATTACAAGCATTGATGCGGACAACAATAAATGGGGATTTTGAAATACATGTTCAACAGCTAAGGTGTGGCTTAAGATATCGACTTACCTTAAATTCTCGGATTCCGCCTTAATTTCCTCTGTAAAAGAAAAAGAAAATATTCACATGAGTATGATGAAAAGAAAAGAAATAAATAGATAACCAAACCCTATAGGGACTAATGCAGTTGAATTAAAGCTAGATATAAGTACAGACTTAAACAGATGGTTGACTTGTTTACCATCTATAGCCAGGGAAACACAAGAGTTTAACGAGAGCTTTTAAGATATAATATAGCATTATTAAATTATCGGTTTTACTTAAGCATAATAATAATAAAAAAATATTAGATAAAAAACTAATTGTATATATTTTTCCTAAAATGTTATAATGTATTTGTTTTAGGACAAACATTTCTTTACTTAAATATATATTTATGTATATAAATGTTTAGACAATTTTGTTTTATATTTAATAAAAAAAAAAAAAAGAATAATAATAAATCACTCAGCAAGGGACTTTGACTTTCAAAGTCAAAGTCAATTTAAAAAATGGAATATATCTATGGATATATATAAAAAAACAATGCCTAGCATTGTGTATGACTGTATTGTTGGTTGTTTTAAACAATCATACAATATATACATAAACACACGCAGTTCTTTCTGGTCTTCAAATCTGACTGGCTGAGAGCCTTTTCCAGGTGTGCAATACTCTAGCGTTAACAGAACTCCAACCGTTTCACCGTTTGTAGCACTCCGTTTGTATTTTTTTTTCACTGCAAGTGTCATGTCAGATGCCCAAATCCACTATAATGTTATAAATTTTATAAGAGACTATTTTATAAATGAGTCGGCAGTAAAGATTTTTATAATGAAAGAGAATGAAACAGGCTTGTATATAGGGCTGTGTATTGGCAAGAATCTGCCGATAAGATACGTATCACGATACAGGGGTTGCACTACGATATGTTGCAATATTGTTAGCAAGGCAATATATTGGGATATTTCTTATTTTAGGAATAGGGTATTTTTTAGGAAAGCTCGCTGTCATAAAGAACCACCACCATATGCAAACCTTAGCAATAAATAAATTAATAAAATGATTTAACCAGAACACAGTGGGATCTGTATTTGCAATAATCAGTCCCTGTAACATGCTATTGGACCACTTTTTGTGCAGTACGAGTCAAGGGAGAAAAAGTGCTTGCAGGATCCTTTTGTTAAATGTATAATATGCATTTTATAAAAAAGACCCTGCTTTTGAGGTTCACATTTTAAGTTTCCAATTGTAGAATACAATGTCATAACATTTTGATCTGAAAAAAAAAACATCTGCTTAATATCAATGAAAAATAAAGTATTTGCAGGATTTCTAAAGAAAAACTTTTTTTTTTAAACAATAGAATAAATACAGATGTTAAACATTCTCAGAACCTTTCCGCTTGGATTTCACAGATTTTTAAGTTTGTATTTATGTTCCGCATGGAATCGCAGATACTGCAACGCGAGCACCTGCCCAACTGCACAAAAGGCCCCACTACGAGAGAAAGCTGCAGCCGCGCGGCAACCCCACTGCCTGCTGCCCCCCAAACGAGGCTCTTGGGACACGGCAAGCGGTGGAACAGCTGGAAGTCCAAATGACGCCACACTTCAGCTTTGTACACCGAAATGGGAACTGGAACAATTCTTTCTTCCTCCATTAAGCAGCGAACTATATCAACGCTAAGATTAGTGGCATGCCCTGATGCTAGCATTTCCGGTCAGTTTAAGTTCAGAGATGAAGCCTGCTGACTAGCAGTCGGGATCTAAACTCAAAACGAAACAACTGCCATGAATCGTGTTTGAATTTTTCATAAAAAAAAATATATATATATATATTGTTATTCCATTTTTGAGAATCGATACAGTATTACCAAACAAAATATTGGAATACTCGTGTGTATCAATATTTTCTCACCCCTACTTGTATTCAAGGAAGTAACAGATGAAAGGATATTACAACAAAGATATCACTTTACTCCAAAGTAATGAACTGAAGAACTGAATAGAAGAATGAATGCTGTATCAGATGCAGGTATTATCAGTCCCTCAGTCCCTCTCTCTACATAATACGGTGAGTTTTTAAAATAGTAATATATTTTTCAATAAAGCAAATATTCAATGAAGCAACTCAATGTTGAATGAGTGATGGAGGCTTGGGCTCAGCTGTTAAACGGTCAACCTGAGATTTGAATCCGTAGCAGAAGGAAGTAGTTCTGCACAGAAGAGGGTTTTTAAAGACAATATGTTGTTGTTTCTTATATATTTAGACACTCATGCCATCAAAATCTTGCATAAACGCAATATCATATTCGCAGCAGTGGGATATGGCTATCTATCAGCACGCCTGTGATTACCTGCGGCCAAATCACAGCCATGCTGACATACAGCCATTTCACACTGCTACGAGTGTGATACTGCTCATGTATACATTTACATGCACTTTCTAGAATAAAGAGGCAATTGCCTTTTTTCACTGTAAGCCTCTACTATTCCACATTATTATTGGTAGTTAAAAGCTAAATTAAATTAGCAAAAATATTTAATAATCCAAGATGCAAGTGCTCAGTGACACCAAACACACAGACAGCTTACTCAGAACATCATTCTGTCGAAAGCTATTTTCACTGCTAACACTCAAGAATTTAATTACGCATGGCCCCTTTAACACCTCTTCCTCTGAAACCAGTCATTAACTGCATCAGAAATGCATTCAGAGTGTTGAAAAAATTTACTAATGAGAAGCCCAGAGTCTAAGGTACTCGCTACAAACTTCTGAAAGCTTCTACATTACATAAATTAGACTTTAAATCAGCTTTAACACCTGGATTCATTAGCGTACAAGCACTTTGCGCCGACACACGTCGGTCATGCCTTTACTCACAGGTCAAGATATCTGACTACTTCAATCTGTGCTGGTGTTTTCAAAGAAGTGTGGATTGAATATGTTTATTCTGAACAAGAGCCTCTGGTCTCAGCGAGCAGCTGCAGTCATGAATGACTAAGTGCTCGGCACGGGAACAATGTAATACTGTAGAAAGAGCACTCTCCTTCCTCCTCTCGGCAGTAAACAATGATGAGTATAGCAGCATAATGACATCTACATGCTTTGCTGACAGACAGCCCTCCAACTTGGACAGAATATCAAGCACTGGTGTCTACTTAGACTCACATCATTCTCCATCACTATGCAAGTGTTTCCAAAAATATTAGAAATATGGCTCAGACCATAGTGTAATATTGGTATTAACTATAATAAGTATTTTTTAAATTAGCAATAGAGGTCTAACTATACTTGTAGCACTCCGTTTGTATTTTTTTTTCACTGCAAGTGTCATGTCAGATGCCCGAGCAATAATTTTTCCCAATTTACACACTGGTTTCTCTTTTTGGTGACTTCATGGCTTAACTGGTGACATAACTACGACATTGCATGCTCGTAGTTTCTTTCGCGATTTGACATAAAATTATACAGGCTATAGCACGAGCTGGCGTATTTGTGCGTGCAATTGTAGAGCACACGCAATGAGCCCAGTACAGTTTCCGCAGTAGTTTGATTTGAGCCTGTAACTGAGGCAAAGTTGGAGTTCGCGTCTGAAACGTCTTCAGTTATGTGTGGTTATACAGATGCTCTGCGTTTAAATAAACATTTGTTCTTGTGAAGAAAAATTAGACCGAAACAGCAATTGTGAGTGGAGTTGCCAACCCCTAGCGCCAACCCTGCGTTAACTGCGTTAAATATTTTTATCGTGTTAATCTGAAAAAATGTATCACCTGCAACACACTAACTTTAACAGCACTAATATAAATACATAGAAATAAGTATATAAATAAATTGTTTACATTAATACAATTAGTAAATAATTCAAATATTAAATGATACTGAGAAATAGGTTGCACAAAATTGTCCCAATACTTTAGTACTGAACATTTAGTTCTGGAACTAAAGCGGTGTGAAAGGCCCTTCTGTGTCTGTTTTAGAGAGACTTGAGTTAAGAGTTGCTTTGTCCACATTCTTTTGAGCCATAAAACTAGTGTTATCAGATAGTTTGTCTTTGGTTGCTATAGAACCAGAGGCCTTGTCTGCCTTTTTAAGGTGGTAGTTGCATTTCGGGGGAAGGGTCCATAGACCCTTATGTTATGCTGCGTTTCCACGGCAGGAACTTTACCCAGGAACTAGGGACTTTGGCCTGGTGGTGTTTCTCCACTGCAAGAACCAGGAACTAAAAGTTCCGGGTAAAAAAATGCCCTTCAGAAAGTCCCTGCTGGCGAGGTGGTACTTTTTCAAAGTTCCGGAACTTTCGGGGTGGGACTTGGGTGCTAAACATCCTGATTGGTCAAGTTCACGCAGCATTGGTTGAGTTCAACCACCATTTATTCGGATCATTTTTATAATATTACTGTTATTGTGTCATGAAATGTTTTTTTTAAGTATTTCAGGCGAGAATGTAGTCGTTTAAAACTCAAATCTGTGGTTTATTTATAAAGACAGTACCTATTTAAAAAATGTGTTTCGCCGATCTCGGAGACGTGAGCTCCACGCGATCAGCGAGAGCTCAGTGCTTATGTATCCGCAGAGAGAAGTCTCTACTCGACTAGACCTTCTGATATGTGTCGCTGGCTTTGATGTCTCTTTAGTGGTTAATCATAAAATATAATTTGTTTTGGGTAAATCTAACAGGTTATCTTTGGTTTGTATTCAATTTATCTATATGTTAAAATGAAAATAAAAAAGGCAAATTTATATAATATTTAGTTTCATTGTAATGGCTGTATATATCCTATTTCGTTTTATTGTAAATACACAGAGAGGAAAAATGCAGTAGCCATGGTCAGCTGACTGAAGTTATCAAGCACGCTGCTGTTTGCAGATTTACCGGAATCGTGTCGTCACGGACATCACACTCCCGAGTCGAATGCACAAAGTCTGAACTACCGAGGATGCACTTCCAAAATCAGCGTACTTTGTATTGAGAAACGCACGCAGACCTACGTCACCAGTCTATTTGCCTAATCTTCCCGGTACTTTACACAGCGGTGGAAACGCAGCAAGCAACAGGTCTGGGGGGTAAAAGTTCCTGGTACAAATATTCCGGGTAATTTCGGTGGAAACGCAGCATTAGATGAGGGGGGCGTTAGATATTTTCTTTTAAATATAACAAATAGTTATGTGTCTGATCCAAATGCTACAATAGTTATGTGTATGGTCTAGGGCTGCAACTAACGATTATTTTGATAATCGATTAATCTGTCGATTATTTTTACGATTAATCGGTTTATGTACTTATATTTTAGTTTTTTCCATTTTTTCCAAAAGTAAATTATTAATAAATGGTCTTTATCCTTCAGCATAGATTTTTAAGAGATTTTAACCATTTTGCACTGTCATATCCTCATCAAAAATATACCTGGAGTTGTTTTATTGTGTTAGTAATCCTTTGTCGAACTCTTCTGCAATCAGAACACTGACCCATACTCTAGCAAATTTCACAAGTAGATTTCAAATAATGTTTTCACCATGGCAGTCCTTAGAGCTCCTAAAGTAGTTTAACATCCCGAACAAAGCTTATTAAGGAATCTTTCAGAACATATTTTCATGAAGAATAAGGATAAAACGCAATAAAATTGCAGTGCATTGTATTTTATTATTTACTGGGAAACAGCTTTATAGCTTTTGCTGTGAAATTGTAAACAATCCTTCGAAAAAAGTGCCAATGGCATGAAACCTGAATGGAACTCACAATTTAAAGTAAAATCCATCAGAAGGTTGTCCAGAAAAAAAAATTGGACACACACAAAAAACCTGCTGTGTGAAAAAGAGCAGTGAATACTTAGAAAAATTGTGCATTTCAAATATCTTTAAACATTTACCTCTCTCATTCAGTCATAATTAGGCTGCACGACTGAATTTTGAACTGATCACAGAACATGTTTGTAAAGCTTTAAATGTTAACTGTTAAAAAGCAATGTTTTCAGCTTTTACGACTAAACATTTGCAAACAACATTGTACTGGAGAATCTGCACAAATGAAAGTCTTAGGGGCCGTTCACAAATCGCGCCTAAAAACGCGGGGAAAACGCTAGGCGCACCGCTTTCTCCTTCTTTCCAAAGCGCTCGGGCAGAAGCGCCCCTGAGGCGTCTGCCTTTGCTAAGCAACCATGACGTGCTCTCTCCTTGAAGATGCGGAAATTTCAGCAAAGGATAAATGGATTTGCAGCTCAAAAAATTGCTTGCAGTAGCTCTGCTACTAAATTTATTTCAAAATGGAAATCCATATACAACTATGATCAGCTGTTCCTTTCATCTTGACTGAGCTTTTAACGTTGTTACGGGAAAGGATGAAGCTGATTGGTTAGTTCTTGTCACATGACCCGCGGTGCGCTTGCGGCATTCTGAAAAGTTGAAATGTTTTTAACTCGATGCGGTGCGGTGTTGGAAATAACGAAATTGAGCGTGCAAAAGACACGATATGTGAACGTCCCCTTAAAAAGTTCAGTAGTGCAGAGTTTACCGGTTACTCTTCTTTTTTGAAGGCTCAAAGTAAAGTACTCCCACATCACGCTGAATGCTGCAGAGACGCTGTTCGGGAAGCACGTGACATAAAACGAGGCCAGCTATTGGCTATTCGCTACTTCTCCTGCTGTACTGGCTGAGTAAAACCTCCGGTGGCTCATTACTGCCACACTTTGGTCGCCGCAGATTTGAAATATGCACGAAATGAGCCGCTTACGGCAAATAAAAGTTATTTAGCAACGAATCGATGACTAAATTAGTTGACAACTATTTTAATAATCAATTTTAATCGATTAAATCGATTCGTTGTTTCAGCTCTAGTATGGTCCAAATGCTACAATAGTATCACAGTTTCCAAAAAATATATTTGGCAGCACAGCTGTTGCCAACATTGATAATTCTAATAATGAATCAGAATATAAATTATATTTTAAAGGAGCATAAGAGACTTCTTTATAAAAAAAAACAAAAAAAAACTGGTCCAAATGTATATGTCTGTGTGTGTGTGTGTGTGTGTGTGTGTGTGTAAGAAATATAAGAAAACAGATCTTTAAATGCATTTCACAATATTACAGTTTTTACTATATTTTACTTTTGACAGGTGATAAACTCTAAAGAAATGCTGTTGTCCTGACTAACCTTCAAGACAATTCATAGTCTACTGTGTAATTTAGGTCTCTGGCTGGTTTGATAAATTAAAGTAGCTGTAGCCAGTGTCGTGTATTCACAGCAGTGCAGGATGAAGATTGGTTTAATCAGTTTTAGTGGTAGACTGTCTCTGTTAAAACACAGAAACCATAGCAACATGATAATTTCCCAGAGAGCCACAAAGAGTATTGTGTTACCTGAAATTTCAATAGTGAAAACACCCTTGATCTAAATTTATCCTTGCAATCTATTGCATTAGGTCCCTTCAATGCACTTCTTTTTCTAATCTTCAGAGAAAGCAATGAACTGACCTTGAGAGAGACTCTGCAAACAAAGCAAGAAAAACAAATCGCAGACTCCACACCAAAGCTGAATAGTAAAGGAGAAGAATCCTTACAGAAAAGTACCCCATCTAGAGGTTCAAAAAAAAAAAAAAAAATTCACCAATACTCACATTTCTTACACAATACTATTGTGCAGTTAGTGTTACTACAATAAATCCATGATAAATGATGACAATTTGTAGATTGTAAAGCCTTCGGTGTTATTTGGCTTCAAACTAGTTTCAAGTACTTTACAGTGGATGTCATAGATCTGTTTAGTGCTCGCATCACTGAGACTCATCATGACTAAACCTAGACTTGTGCCGGTATTCGGTAATGCGATATATTGCGGTGATTAATATGCACGATATTGTTATCGTGGGCACTTCTAAATACCGTGAATAAATATACATTACAAATTATTCAGAATTTGGAATGCATTTTAAGAATATTATTCCCATCAGCTGCTTAAAATGCACAACATCGCTGTATGCTGCTTGAAAGAGCGCATGCGCTCTGATGTAAACAAGCGTGCATGAGAAGCACATGGAGGAACACGTGAGAGATGCGCTGAATGAAAGCACATTCAATCTCTGACAGCAGATGGTGCTAAATGCAGCCCTTACCCTGTAAACAAAAATAATCTTAAACAACCATTCAGATTTGTGTTTTCCCTATGGTGTTTATTACAGTGCCAACTACTGAAATATTTAGACTTAATAGGCTATTTATCTTCAAATATTCATTTTTTTTTTATCTGGTCTACAAATGCCCTAGATATTGTTTGAAAGTGTTTTGATCTTGTATTGTTCATTCACACTTTACATTATGGCTTCATTAGTTAACATAAACTGCCAATGAAAAAATTATTCTGAACATTCATTAATCTTAGGTATTCCAATATTTAATAACACATGTTAAAATTGAAAGTTGCAACTGTGTTATTTAATGAGCTAACATGAACTAAGACTTTTAAGATTTTTTAACAAAGATTAATAACATCTATATCAAATGTAGCTATTGCTCATTGTTTAGCTGTGCATTTATTGAATGAGCACTATGCGATGTCCGAACTGATTACACTATATTGTATGTATTGCACTGTATTTTATGTAAAATCATTTTCTATTTTTAAACTGTCTTAAATTCATTTTAAGTCAATTTTTTTATAATTTTCATTTTCAAGTTCTTAAATTGCTTGTTTTATTTTTGTGATTATTTTTCTTCATGACTTTTTTTTTTTACTTTCTTTTTGAATTACCATTGTGTACGAAATGTGCTATAAATAAACTTGCCTTGCCTTGCCTTGCCTTGAATGTTAATGCATTAACTAAGGTTAACTAATGAGGTCTTATTGTAAAGTGATACCTATTGGTTTTTATAGTTCTTTTGCACTTTAATGTGTAAAACATTTAACTTTTATATATTTTTCTGTATTGCTTTATTGGTCTTAAATGTTTAGTTATTTTTGTTATAAGAAAAAAAAATATTTAACCTGTTATACTGTATTATGACCACTTTTTAAAACAAAATTTCAATACAGTGATAATACCGTATACCGTGATAAAAGCATTATCAATTAACCGCAACACGAAAAATATGATACCGGCATATCCCCAACTAAACCTATGGTCGTATAAGTGGATAAATGGTCCATGTGCCGTGTTCAAATGAGTAACGCTCTTTCGTTCCGCTTTTGGCACATAAACATTATATGGAACATTTATCGAACTCTCAGTGTTACTAGTAAATCCATGGTAAATGATGACGATTTATCAAAGGAAAATTATATTGCGATAATAAACGTTATAGATTTATCGCCCAGCACTAATTTTATCCGTTATTAAAGAATAAATTAATATTATTAATAATATTTTTGAAATATATTCATTAGTATTGTGATATTGAACATCCAGGAACGCATTAAATCAGTATCCATTAATAAAACTGTTCAAAACTAGTCATTTTTGTTTAATAAATTTGCTGGTCTTTTGTGTCGTTGAATAACTTAAGCAATAATTCGGTAGCACTTTATTTTACAGTCCTGTTCCTCATGTACATACTATGTACTTATTATAGTAATTACAATAACTATGTAATAACTATGTACTAACCCTGAACCTACCCCTAAACCTAACCCTACCCCATGTAGTTACCTTGTATTACCAGAACTTTCTTAGATAAATACATTGTAAGTACACTATAAGTACATGTAAGTACACGTACTGTAAAATAAAGTGCAACCAATAATTCTAATATGCCTTGATAAATGGCAAAGTCATGATAGCTCTGCCAGGTTTTGTGTGCGTTTTTGAAAGAAGCCTCTTACGCTCACAAAAGCAGCATTTATTTGATCTAAAATGATAGTAAAACAGAACAAAATAACAAGATTTGAAACCTAATTTTTCTGTAATATTATAAAAGTTTTTACTGCCAATTTGATCAAATTAATGCTGAATACAATTGATTGTATTTAAAACATTATTAGCTGTTTGCTAATGGACTGAAGTAGGAATTCAACAGGAATTACACTTATCATGATGCATGCCTGCTTATTCAATGAGCTACACAAATCCTTTACATCTTTACAATCTGATGAGTAGCACAAAACAAAGTCTTCCTGTATGCCATACTGGTGCACTCTAACAGGTGGCAGTGCACCATTATAATTTTGAAACATTGCCAGCACCCACACTTTCTGAGCCGACAGTTGGGACAACATATTATGACACTGCATAAATACATTTATTTCAGTTACCATCAGCTTCAAAGGACTGATATGAAATCTGACTGTGCAACACAGCACTCACAATCTCCAACACAGGGTGTGGCAGATAAATAGACCTTAATACATTTCTACAGTGTGGGGCTTTAATATCTCAATTCAATTACGGTCTAAAAATCATTCAAATGGGAGAGCAAGGCTAGTTTAAAATGAAATTATCTATATAATGCATGCGTGTGTTGTGAACAAGGGGCACAGTGCTGGCGGTCTACTCTGAATCCACACTGACCCACATTAGAAAAGGGCTTCCGTGTGTCCCCTCTCAATTTTAGCAGGGCCTCCAGACCTTCTGCGAATCCCTGGACTAGCCTGGGACTCACAGCATTCCACATAGCCATGGGAAAATAAATAGACTGAAGCAGGTCTACTGTATTCAGCTGCCAGTGAAAGAGATCATATGAAAGACACAATACAGTTTTAGTAGAAATTATATAGGGATGAGCAAAACTGTATATCTTCAAAATTAACCCCACATTTTTTTTTTACCAAATCATAGAAACAAGCTTATTTCCATGGCCATACATTAAAACATCTGTGAAAGAATGTTACAGAAGCTGTTGTGCTTTAGGATAAAATAAACACTCATAACCAGCATGAATTATGTATTAGCTCTTGATACGCTGCGATGCTGATGGCGGCTCTGAGATAATTGTGCTCTAAGGACATGCGCCAACAGTTCAGCGAGATGAAATAATGTAGAATTGCCAAACTATGATGCCGCTATCATCTAAAATGCACAGAGCCGTGATTCACTCCAATCAAAGCAATAACACTAGCGCAATTAATGGAAACTAAACCTGCAACCCAATAATTGATGCAGTGGGGCTCTAGGATGACCGTGTTCATTCGCTCTCTGGGTGATCTTACTGAGCGATTGCGTAACTGATGGAATGATTACAACCTCCAGGGAGAAAAAAAAACATTAGCAATGACAAGTATTTTATTAAAATAAATGATAAATAAAACACTAAAACTGTAAATAAAAGTGAACGTTATAAAGCCCACAGTATAAAAATGAACATTCGTTTTGAGATTTGATGATTTATTAGTGTTATCAAATTAATAGGTTCGAGGGTTTTTTACAGATTAACTTTAAGCGAACATTAGAGGATGTTAAAGATAATCAGAATGTAAGAAAAATGAACATGAACAATTAAATACCCAGGTAATAGACAAAAATATATGCAGATAAAAAAAACAAATATGGAACCAATCAGTGTAATTTTAGTATTGTATACAATGATAGCATTGATTGTTATATTGACTTAGCTTTTATTTATATATTCAGTTTATATTACAAATTTTGTAATTAAACATTTCAGTAATTTCATCTGCTTGTCATTTTTTTTTTTTAAACCTTTATATTTTCACTGAAGTTGAATTTTTTCTCCAATATTCATATTTTATTTTAGCTTTATTTCAATTACTATTTTCAAAAGTTCTAGTTTAGTAATTTTATTGTTTCAAATTAAACATTATAAATGTTGCCTTGGCATTTTTTTTTATTACAGAAAACAATTTTTAATACAGTCACAAAACTGTTTTTATCATTCACTTTTATTGATCGTATAATCGAAAGATGTGTTGTTGCACTTCGAGCATCCCGAGTTCGAGACCCAACTCGTGGACCATTCCCAATCTAATGCCCCCTCTCTCTCCCCCAATTTGCTTCCTGTTCACTTTCAATAGATCTATATATATATATATATATATATATATATATATATGTGTGTATATATATATATATATGTATATATAATAAACTATAAAACATCTGGAGTCAAACCCTCATTGCCAATTTCCACATAAAGTCTAAACTTGTGGGTACTTGTGTGTCAACCGCTAGGCCACAGGTCCATTATTAAAGAGAGTCTTTGCTTAAACTGAAAACCGATACTGACTTGGTCAGGAATATTGGGCCTTGCTGGAACTTCACAAATGCCGAACATGTTGTCGTCAAAGATGTCCCTGGTCTACCTGAGAATATATCAGCTCTGGAGGTGAGTTGCAACTCTAATGAAGCAGAAATAGCTTTACTTTCACTCATGGTGCATGCGGTGGGCCGAGAGCATGCCGTGACATGTCACTCGGTACAGCTACACCATGGGGAGTTTCACTCGGCAGGACAGCAGAAAGCCCCGACTGTTGACAGTTTCTCTCCTTCATACTAGCAATAATTGCAGAGGAGCTCTGTAATTGCATACTGCTATTTTGCTCTGGATCTCGATTGCCAAAGTCAAATATGTTTATGCTTGCTTATTGTTACCCTGCTTTGGTGTTTCAGACAACAGCATGGTGGGATCGAGACAATGGCTCTGAGACACCTTCACCTAGGTAAACAACTCTCAGAGCGAATTCAGTCTCCAGGTGCCAGTTTGTTCCATCAATTAAGCAAAAAGTGGATGGTGGCATGTTTTGCAGTACACACATGCTGCTGCTCCAACGCTGGGGAAAGATAAACAGTAGGGTCCTTTGGGAGTTGTGCAGTACACATGTGATCAACACCAAGGCAACACACGCACACTAATGCAGTGACTGCAGACCGCAAGACAAACCAAACAGAAGTCATTTGCATAGCCAGAGGGTGTGCGAATGGAGTCCAAGTAGACGGTGTAAGGTGGGTTCTTATTAGGGCGTTCTTCGTCTCCTCCTCCATACTTTCTCATGTAGAATCACTCTGCAACTCTCGAGCCAAGACACGGATACATCCAAGCAAAGTTTCTTTCATGAGACGTCTACATCTTAGTCCCTCTGGCCTTTGGAAAACTCTGATCTGCTGCCCACTTGATCTACTCCATTCAAAGGGTAGGGTGGATTCACACGTTCCCAGATCCAGGACTGAAAAACTGAGGCAGAATGGGGCTGATCCTTTCTTGATCATAAGAATTCACATTGTGAATTGAGCACAGACAGTCAGTCGTAAATCTGCTTAAAAGAGGTGACATTTACCAAAACCATTAGAGCTTCCTAACCAACCTCAATCCCATTCTCAACGGTGACTAGTGTTACCTGAGAGCAGTGGTGCATTTTTCCTTCACTCCTACAGATGCATTACCATTTCAAAGAACACACATTCACACCGCGCCGGCACACTTGACAACCAGAGAAACTATTTAAATGAACTCCTCTTGCCTTACAAACCTAGAATTTTCAAGAATGAATAAATCCGGCAGACAAGTTTAGGAATCTGAAGGCTCTAGTTCTTATGGGTGGGTTTTCCGTTTAAACACTTGGATGTGTTGCATAACTAATGTCATGGAAAATCATAAGGCTTTTTTGTTTTTAATGACAAGAAGAAAAGTGAACCTGTACAATTTTGATCTTAAGCCTGTCATTTAAGGTGAAAAAAAAATTATGGGTACACCACTGTACCTTATCTTCCCAGAAATATGTATATTTATACCTTAATGTGTACAGATGTGTACATTTGAGAGTACTACCCCACAATTTTCTGGCAGTGTACACTACAGTTCAAACTTAAAGGTGAGGGGTCAGTAAGATTTTTTTTACATTTACACTACAATGTTTTCAGCCAAAAATTGGAAACTTTATTTATATTTACATATTTTTGAAAATGGGTTTTAAAGTGTAAAGTTTCGAAAATGGCACCATTATCGTGTACGTGTAAACACCCAAAACGGGAATCTTTGAAAACGGTGATGTCATGTGCGTGCGTATTATGTGTTATAGTGTTGGGCGATATGGTCATTTTTCAGATCGTCATATCGTCAGCCTGTGAGATCGACGATACACGATATTATCGTGGATGGGTGGAGCTAGAGAGAGACTCTTTGTCCTTGTCAAATCATAACTATTGAGTGTTTTAAACCGCGCAGGTGCGCGAGAGAGGCCTATGGAATCACCAATAATCGAAAAAATATACTTACAAACATACTGATAAACTAACATTAAATATAAAAATACTGTATTTAAAACAGCTAGTTCATACATAGTCGGACGCAACTGTCAAATCGTGCGTTCGCATCTGCGCAGGGAAGTTATCAGTCTAAACATTCTGCAAAATCAGTCAACGGTGAAAATCAATAATAGATTTCATTTAGAGTCCAGCAGTTTAACACTACTATTGGGCATAAACGAACACGTTAAATATAAAGTATTTAAAACAGGTAAGTTAATATATTTGTAGTAAAGTTGAATTGAACTGATGCATCAGTCATACAGCGCTCCGGACCGCGCACCTCATGACGAGCTCGACGCACCGCCACAGAAACAAGAATGAGATGCATTCTAACATAACTGTGGCATTAAAATCAGTTAGTGAGGGATCGTTTAATATATAGCACATATAAAGGCCGTTCAGATTACTTGTTAAAGTTCAATGAAATACCTTTTATCTGCAGACCATGTACGTCTGTTTGTGAATGGAGACTTTGTAACGGCCGAAACTATGTATTTTGCATGCATCACATTATATTGCGGTGTGCATGAAAATAATAACTAGGCGGCAGATTGAATTTATTATCCATAGTGGTTCTCACGTACTCCTAAGTCATCACCACATAGTGTGTTTTATAAGTTAAGTGATCAGTCTTTAAGAGAAGGACTACGTGAGAACCACTATGGATGATAAATTCGCTCTGCCGCCATGTTAATTTTTTTGTCTTTACTTTATTTGTGACACCAAGAAAGAGTTAATCTCTCATGTTTGAGAAGAGCGCGTTGCAGTGTAGCAGCCATTAAATGTGTGGGACACCAACTCCTCGTTTTCTATCTCTTTCATTTCATGGATTTATGAGTTATCCGAGTCAAAGCGGACAATTTCAGTGACTACAGGCTCTAATCCTCCTGCGCTCGCGCGCGCTGTGTGTGTGTGTATATGTGTGTGTGTGTGTGTGTGTGTGTGTGTGTGTGTGTGTGTGTGTGTGTGTGTGTGTGTGTGTGTGTGAAATGCGGTGCTGAAGTGAAATAACTGGGCAGTTTGATAGCCGAATTATAATAAGCAGCCTAATAAAAATAAAAATAATAGTTATTATTATTATAATCTAATACATTAATAGGAAAATGAGCCTAATATCGTCTTGATTATCGACAGAGAAATCTGCTTATGTCGATATCTCTGACGATCGTCGATACACGATACTATCGCCTATCGGCACAACCCTAATGTGTTAGATATGCAGACATGCGTAGTGCCAATTTTAAAGGCAAGGCATGAACAAACATATACAGCAATGGCGCAGAACATGGTACTGTTGTTGCTGCTCAAGAGTTTGCTAACGCGTCTTCCGCAAAGTGTGGATTCACTTCAACAATATTACAAAAAACAATATTGAAAAATATAGAAACAAAAACATTTTAAATATGCATTTTAAATTGTACATTTATTTTCATATATATATATATATATTTTTTTTAAGTATAAAATACAATATTACAAGTTTTTACTGTATTGTAACTCTTACCTACCACAAAACTTTGAACAATAGTGTATATAATCCTTGCAAACGTCTTTTTGGCCAATTATTAGATAAGGCTTTTGTGAACACAACCATGCAGACAAACTTGTTTTTGTTTATTGATTCTGCCCCTTAAAATATGATCGGAAACTAAATTGGGTATGGTTACAAGCCTGAAGCATTTCTCACCTGGGCTCCACCTGTCAGTAAAGGTGTAAGTGTTAACCATAAAAGGTGCTATACAGAAACTGACTTGAATGCATGAGAAATATTTTTATATATATAGTATATATATATTGTATACATAATAATATATTACAATGCATTGCCATTTGTATTTGAGTAGAACATTCTAGCCAAACCAAAACATGAGACGCTACAGTTTAAAAAAATCAATGCCTGTAAATCTTTATCTTTCTCTACTTGCACAAGAACCGGTAGCTGTTTAGAGACCTTACACTGTTTTATTTGGCACTTGGTTCCTTGATGACACTATCATGACGGCATTCTGTTTATGGAAGGTAAACAAAATCAGAGACAAATTTACATAATCTATCCATTTAGCCCACAGTTGAAGTATCAAGCATCCAACCCACCAAATAGACACAAACCGTTTCTCACACACAAACACAAATGCTTCCAAAAAGCAGAGCCCCAGTGGAAGGGGGGGCAGTGTGTTCTTTTCACCCGCAGAGATAAACACCCGGCTCAGGTCCTCTGTGCTTGAGGAGGGAGCATTGGACCACTGACATTCACATTGTGTAGGAGAAAGAAAATACCTAGCTATAATTAAATTTAGGGTCTGCACAGGAAATGCTGAGGGATGTTGTCTGGACAACGCAACGTGGGGCATGAGAGTGGCCCTGGTGTAGCCCTGCCAACTAGTCACATCAACACTGCGACAACAAGTGCATGCATGTGTAACTGCATGTATTTACTCGACTGGTTAACAAGACATATTTTCTGAAACAAAAAGAACAATGCAAACAGGGTTGAAAAATCTGTGAAATTAGTTCACAAGACACTAGTTGGACACATTTTTTGAACCAATTGCATTAGATTAGGGATGGGCGATATATCGCAGGCGATTGTCACGTGCATTTCCTCAGTAAAGCCGGTTCCCTGATTAGCAGTCAATCACCATTACCTGCTTTCAAATGGAGCGGCATTTAATAGACAGAGCTGCAGATCACTGACAAGCTACGGAATATCGCGTTCATTATCGCAGATGAATCGCCTTCGATAATGAACGCGATATTGCGTAGCTTGTCAGTGATCTACAGCTGTCTATTAAATGGCAAAAAAACATGCAAACACTGTCACTGACAGCCAATTTAGTTTTCAATTTCCTTCTGTTTTGATTGTAAAAAGCCTTTGTCTTTGACGTTAACCTGACATTACACGACAGAGGCTTTTTAAAAATATTTATTTGATTCCACAGTGTTTGCTAAACTTACTATAATTGAGTTGATAGATAATACATCATTTGGTGTATGCCATGCCTCATCTTCTTCATTTTAGTCAAGAACCGTTATATAAGCTAGATTTTTATTGTACTGTTTTATTGTTATTGGTTTTTCATTAAAGGGAGTTCACCCAAAAAAAGAATTCGGTCATTAATTACTCACTCTCATGTTGTTCCAATCCCATAAGAACTCTGTTCATCTTCACAGCACTAATTAAGATATTTTTGATGGAATCTGAGTAGTGTTGTCAAAAGATCCGGTACTTTGGTACCAAGTCAGTCCTTAAAAAATGAAAATGTCAAGGTACCAGGTTTCTTTAAGTACCGGTGGTACCGAGTACCCGGTCAACCCGGTTCTTGACGCATACAGCGCTATGATTTCCGCGAAGCAGAAAACACGGACGGAATCTCAAAATCCAGTCATGAAAATTAAACTTATATTTTAATATGGACAGTCACGGAATTTGTCAAAATATGTCCAACGCTTGCAGTAATTTCAGCATCTGCCGTCTCAATGAGGACATAAATACATAAACAACATCCCCAGAACTGTTCTGAGTCACTTCACAAGCATTTTACTGTTTCATTTGAGTAAAACCAGTGTCAGTTTAAAGGTATGCACGGCAACCCGTCAAAATAAGTTCATTTTTACATAATGGCATTGTGCTAGAAATATTACTATTATTTAGTAGAATGTATGTGACACTGCTACTACTGTTGAAAAAATTAATAAAACTTTTTAAAGAAATAAATCACACAATATTTCTTCCATGTTTTAATTTTAATAGCAAATCCCCTTTATTTACAAAAAAATAAAATGTTTAAATTTCATTAATTAAAAGACAAATTAAATTTGGGTGAAACTTGTTTACTGTTTATCATAATTATATTACTTTTAGAAAAACAATTGTAAATAAGTATAAAGAATGGAACTGGTTTTATTTTTAGTGATGAAAAGTGATTTTTTTTTAATTAGCATATTTTTGTTTTGCTTTAGTTTTGCTTTGGTACCGAAATTGGTACCGAGAACCGTGGATTTTCACTGGTATTGGTACCGAATACTGAAATTTTGGTTCCTTGACAACACTAAATCCTAAAATTGGCCTAAATTTTCATGATCCTACACACAAAACACATCATACTTGTACCAATATTATAAATATGCCAAAACAGGGCATTCATTTCATGATTTGTTACAGTGGCATTTTAAAAGTCAACAACTTTTTAAAAAACTCAAACTTTTAAAAATGACTAAAATGCACATCTTTACTCCAAGGCAATATAAAGCATGTTTAGTATCAACCTAAAGTGTCCATAACCACCCAATCCTCTAGCATCCCTAAATCTCAAAGTAACTGCTGTACACACTAAAGGACTCTGGGCAGAAATGAGGAGTCAAATGGTATTGTCTCTGCTTGTGGCAGAATTATGATTAATTCAGCACCTGTCACAGGCTGAATGAGTTACCGCTACTGAAACATGATGCATTATTTACAAAGGCCAGTAATGAAACAAAGTGTCTGGTAAGAGATCTAACTAATGCTGGACTTTCATCCAAAAACCATATATTTTAGATTAAATGGACAATTTTGTTTTAATGCACTGCACAGCCACACTGTAAAAACAAAATCTGTGGAAAAACAGAAAAGATACTAAAAAGAAACCTATATTTAAATGTAAGAAAAAAAATATGGGTGAAACACCTAAAAACACAAGATTCCTTTAAATTAATAGTACATTGTAGGGCTGTAGTCAACCAAAGAAATGCTTAGTCGACCAAAGTCCAACATAAAGTCCAAGTCCAAAGTAAAACATAGGGTAATTATATTTAGAAAACAGTAATATATAACTGCTAATTAAGGAATAAATATCAAGGAGTAAATTATGTAAATCACTGAAAATTTCTTTATTGGTGAAAAAAAAAAAATTATGCAACTGGTGGACTAATGAGAATGTCAGTCGACCAAGACGGCATCGACCGACTAGTCGACTAAACGACTAAAGTTGACAGCCCTAGTACATTGTGCCCTACCTTTTCAAGGCTTTTCTTAAAGTGCAGGGTTTTGGTGGTAATTATGGCACAGGTTTTTGGGAATAAGAAGAACGGCGTACCCTGGCAGGTCTGTAACCTGTGAGATTGCATCTTAATAACAGAAACGTTCCATCTTTTGAACCTTTCCAGACACCTGTGCAAAGATTCACCCTCCATCTTAACAATAAACCCAGGGCCACAAAATTAAATTCATTCACCTCATTCACTATGTGTGCACCAAAGCAACAATCCTCACCAGCAGAGCTGGGATAAGCCAGACGGCCACTGCACACGTATTTAATTCCACTTTCTTTATTAAGGGAACGCATGCACACATGCAATCATGTGTCCAAAAAGCACTAAAAAGTTAAACAACGATCCGAGAAAACCATTTTCCATCCAAGTTCTTGGAAGGACAAAAATCTGAGGACATATATAATGACAAGAAACAGACAGGAGCATAAAACCGCTTTTTTAATGCACTACCCTGAGTCTTAAACTTGTACATTACGCCTCTAAAAACAACTCAGAATGCTATGATATTTTTTTAGTTGGGATTTGAACACTGCTTTAAACCTATTCCTTGTTTTGGGCCATTAAGAAACTTTTTCACAGGTGCTAACAGGACTCGAACTGTCTGAAGTGTTAGAAGGCGTGAGTAATATACGATCAGTCTGAAAGCTAAATAATAAATGTGGACACCTGATCTTACTGGTTACTCTCAGTTTCTGCAAAGGTGTCTTGAAAACAATGAGAGTACATTCATATTAATAGTCCAATGAATCACAATTAGCCTTTTTATGATAGTACAGGCTTTAAACTTGTGCTTTAAACTTTAAACTTGTAAGACACAAAAGGCAATGCCATAGACATAGATCCTTGAGAGATCTCATTTAAAATAAATATTGAAGAAATAAACTTTACAGCAGGTCTTTATAAACACTTCACCAACCTTTGGTTATCCACAAACTTGAAAAAATGAAAATTCTGTCATCATTTACTCACCCTATGCTATGGAAATTAATGGGACCGATATTCTTCAAAATATATTCTTTTACATTCCACAGAAGCAAGCAAGCCCTATGTGTTTAAAATTACAGAGTTTTCACTTACGGGTGGACTATACCTTCAATATCCTGATTTTTTTTTTCAGTTTTAGGTATTTTAATATATCAAGTTAAATTAGAGGAAAAAATAAATGTTTTCTTGGCAACCAGCTAAAATGAAATATGTTAGTTCTGTTTAAAAAAAAAAAAATTATGGTTTTAATTTTAGTGATCTAAACAAATCTATTTAAAAAAAAGTAACAAACACTGAAAATATAGATGTGAATCATTACCCTAATTTTTTCTTATTGGATGAATAAAACAAATTTTTCAGTGCACATAGCAATTTAAATCATTTAACAACAACAACCAAGTATTACGCAACATTCCTGGCAAAAAACCTTGGACTTTGTCGGGAGCTGAGTTTTGGTACCATCTCCAATACACTTTAATAAAATCCTTAATGTGAATCATAAATAAAAATAAAAAATATTGTGTTTGTGACACCACATCCATCAGAAAAAGGGCCCAATCTAAACCATTCAAAATATTCAAGACCTAAATCTATATGACAAACTAGAGCATTTGCAAAAGCTCCTGATTGCTCAACAGGGTTTGTTAAGGTCAATGATTGTGCAGTTAGAAAAAAAAAAGGATCAGACTCAGCCCCGGGGTCCTGTCTATTCTGCCTGAACTGAAGAAGTATTTCCTGAAAAAGAAAATGATGAACTTGTTTTACCTGCTCTGTAACTATTTATTGTGCTTAAGGGACAAGAAACTCTCCTTATATCTAGGCTGTCATTAAGAAATCCATCTTCACATTCAGAAAATATCAACACTCACATCCGCTTATTTCATGACTTCTCTGGCATACAAAGCAGATATTTAAAGGGATAAGTTCACTCAAACATGACAATTATTTACTCATGCATGCTTCCCTAAAACGACGACTTAATGCTGTGGATAATAAAAGGAGATATCATTAGAAATACTTCAGCGTCTTTTGTCCATACAATAAAAGTCAATGTTTGTTACGAATAATACTGTCCGGTCAAAATATATTTTTTGTGTTTCCACAGAAGAACAAAAGTCATAGGTTAGGAACAACATGAGCACATGATGACAATTTAAAATTTTTTTGGTGAACTATCCCTTTAAGCCATTACATTTCTTTTAAAGACTGATTTTCCTAGAGCACTCATTTACTTTAAAAGAAAATTCACACAGTAGACTATTAAATGCTTCAAAAGCTCAGCATGAAAACGGTATCCTTGCTGTATCTGCAAAGAACGATATTTCAAACACTTTCCTCTCATAGCCTTTTAGTGAACCTTTTTTTTTTTAGTCTTCCAAGCAACACTTATCTGTAAACTTCTATTACAGAAATACCAATCATTTTCCAAGATATACAAACTTACTTTCTCAATATATATTCACAAATGGAAATGAGTGAATACTATTTTTTTTTTTTTAGATGAAACCAGGGTTCACAGCTTCAAGTGAGGCATGTGCGTGCCCCCCCCCCCCCCCCCCCTCCTCCAGTGTGACAAAATGAACTGTGGCTCGACAATTACGACAGGATTTCTCTAAAGTCCACTGACAAACGCTGTCATAACTTGGACATCAAAGCAAAATGCCAAATGCGATCCAACATATGCAAAACCGGACCATAAATCCTTTGCTGTTCAGCAGAAAAGCAATATATTTGTCTACCACAAATGCTTTTTTATATATAAGGGATATGAAAATAAATAAACTTAGTTGGTAACTAATTACATTCTTCAACCATTAATACATTTATTATCCGCATTGCCCATGTTACAGTTTTACAAAATGTGGTTGTATGTATCAGTCCTCTGTAATCGGAGTAAGCCCATCTCATCTTTTAAGTAGCCAGAGACCAGATTTGCGAGGATAAGGCCTGCGCTGGGAACTTTGTCTCAGTGGTGTAAAAACACAGCTCACTAAATAAGATCTAAATAATTCACTAACCAGCACAGAGAGAAAGGGTAGACAGTTTACCCTATTATGTTGACCTATTATGTCAAGCTGTATGAAATAGATTCAACTTTCTACCTCTCCATCTGACTGTGGCTGTCCTTTACATCTTCATATCTTCTTGTAAGTAGATTGAATCACAGTCTCGTGAATACGCAAGGTGCTTCCTATACGTTTCAAATAGATCAGTGTCCCATTCCTAATAAAATCACATCTCTGTGACTAATGCTTTACAGACTAACAGTGAAAAATCACAGATTGCAATGCAGTAAAGCAAGCTGAATCAACAACTCTGCATGCACAATGCACGGTGCAAGTGATTTCAGCCAAGAGCCTGAAAGCCATTGCTTTCTTCCCCCTTTTAATAATGCACTGCAATTCAACTTCCACCGTGCCATGCATTATTGACCACTGATAATGACAAATGCATGACAGAGGTAGAGACATTCACCTTATCCCAAGCAAGCCATTATAGACTAGCACAACCCCTATCCTGCAAACAACACTTCCGTTACGCCCATCGAGAACGAGTCTGATTCATTTAAACGAATTCGTTCAGTTCGTTCAAGTGAATCGCTTCACCCACTCGTTTGAGTCATCGCAGTGAGTTGAGTCATCACTGAAAAGTGCGACCTTGAGCATTTTAACAGCTCTTTCTGTATAGTGAAATGCATCGTTAGTCACAAAACGCAGTTGTTTATTAATTAAACATTGATTAAGTTGTGGAGTTTGCGTCAAATGTTCCATCTCACGGCAGAGGGTTCCAAACGCTTTCCAATCGGCTCAAGTGAATCATTCAAAAGAGCCGTTTTGAATGAACAACTCGGCGGAGCCTGTGTCTGCAAGGCACAATAATTGCGCATCGTTACTACACATTTTTATCAAGTTGAACCTCCGTCAGCATGTATACTCGACTTATTTAAAGATAATTAAGCAATTCTGCGACAACACCAATGCAAACAAACATCTCTGTCTGCGTTTCCCTTCATCTTGCCCAGTCATTGTTATCATTGGGGGGAACTGAGGATGGTACAAAACTGATTTTATAAATGATATAACAGTTTAGATTGCACGCTGTAGTCTCGTATTAAGAAGCTCAGACTGTAACATTACGCAAAGCTAAAATCTCACTATTATTGTAATATGACAGGTGGGGGTCTTTACATATAACGTTAATAATAGAAAAACATGGACAGTGACACTCAAATTAATTCGAAATGCTTATAAAGCATATAGAATTATTCTGTAATTCAACATGAATAGTTAATTCTGTGCACAGTCCGTATGATGAAGGGGCTTTCTCGAGCTCCTGTCAAAGAGGACAAACTCGCCCAGTCAGTTCCTGCTTTCCTTTACCGGTTTCCCAATTCGGACGTGCACTAAATATGATTTATTCAACCAGGAGAGGATAATTATCGATATTTCACACTAAAAGGGACAGAGTGAAGCGTTTTTTTCCCCAGGTAGAATGAGAATAACTTCCGCAGTGCTGCTGGATTCCTGCAGCCGATCTGAAGCGGCTCCGATTTATTACTGGTAACGTTAGGATTAAAGCCACACATGCAGATCTTAACGTCTGAAACACCGCGATCAACGCACTGAAATCATACTGACCTAGTGCCACCTCACAGGCTTTGCGCAGCTGCGAGTGATGAGCCTTTTTCACCTCCTTGTCGGCCAAGATCTTTTCCAAAGCTCGGGTTAAAAACATGTTTTTCGTCTTTTTGCCTTCATACATGACGCGCTGTTACGGGGCGAGGAGAACCTGTCCCAGTGGAGTCTTGATACGTGCTTTTTAGATATTCCTGTATGATTGGGCTCTTCTCCGGCGGATGGTGCCCTCAATAGAGCAACATAAATAAAGCCAGAAGGTGGGGTAAATCCCTCAGTTTTCCATCAGCGACCTGCTGCCTGCGCCATGTTGGAAGGAAATGACGTCACGCACGTAAAAACGGCCGCAGAGTAAGAAGTGAGAGAGGGTATAATGATAAAGTATAAACAATATTGAAATGTAATAGAAAGAGGTTAAACATAAACAGATTACAAATTTAATAATGATACATGAATAAATAAAAAAGAGAAAGAAAAATTCTGATCTGTGAATAGAGAACGGATTGTCAGTTCTGGCTATACCAGAAAAACAGGTAAACTCACTTCCTTGTGGTAGTTGTGGTCATAGATATACGTGGTTATGTTGTCCATAAGTTATATAGTGTTTGCAAGTAAAAAAAAAAAAAAAAGAAAGAAAGAAATAAGAAAAACTTTAGGCTATGTAACCAACCACATGTACTCATAATTAAAAAACTATATTCTAAAAACATGAAGGGTATTTTCGAGGGAATTTAATAATTATTTTAAGCTGGTTTAAGATAGCTTAAAAGTTTTATTAATAAGGATGCTATTTTGTAATTTCATGTGGACCAGATGAGTTTGTTGCTGCCATGATTCAGCTATTAGTAAGTCATTGGGAGAAATATCATTTGCCTTTATTAAAAATACTATAATGTCTACTAAAATGAATTTCTAACTGAAAACAGTTCTTCGTATTTTAATAAAATTTTATTTACTGGTTTTCAGTGTGTTTTACTGCTGATACTTTATTGCTGTTTGTGGTTTGGAGTATCTGTATTAGTGACTTTGAGTTATACACACTGTAACGGGACGTTACAGCAGGCCTCGGAGAGGCTTTTATTAACAGAAAATAAAACAAAAGAGGGGATAAACGTGGCCAAAAGAGGGAATAAACATATCCCATTGGTTCCCAACCCTGGTCCTTGAGGCACCCCAACACTGCACGATTAGCATGTGTTCTTATTCAAATACATCTGATTCAGTTCATCAGTTCATTAGTAGATGACCTGAAACTGGTGTGTTAGAGAAAGGAGACATGCAAAATGTGCAGTTTTTGGTGTGCCTCCAGGACCAGGGTTGGGAACTCCTGCCCCAACCCTAATCCTGTTTGCATTATTACACTCAGATAAACATCATTTACTATTTTTTATATTTTTTCCCCTTGTGGGGACCGCAGACCAGACCCCACAATGTACAAAAATGTTATTATTATTATTACTGATATAATTATTATATATTCTGAAATCTGTTTTATATCTTTGTAAAACACTGAAAAACATCAAAATCAGGTGGTGACGAAAAAGTCACAAGATGAACTAAAGCTCAGCACAAGCAGCTTTTCCACAAGCTGAGAAGACCAATACTAATATATATATATATATATATATATATATATATATATATATATATGTAGAAAGTGCACAATGTCATTCACACAAACAATAAACACCATCATAGTGACACACATGAAACTGAAATATGCAATAAACATTAATTTAACAACATTAGATGCAACATACAACCCTATTGAACATAACTGAAAAGTAAAACTAAGAAGAAACAGTTATTTCAAAGAAAAAACATAAAACTTGAAATGCAGTTTTTCACTGTAAATTATATATTCTTTTTCCACACCAAAAACAGTATTTTACTGTAAAGCTGCATGAAATGTCTATTACATTTTTCATTACAACTTCTTGTTTACCATTTAACAGATTTTTACTGTAGCATTTTAACAAAATCCTAATAATTTTACAGTGTGTGTGTGTATGCATGTATGTATGTATGTGTGTGTTACCATAGTTTGTTAGATTCTGCACTTGTTGGGCATTTAAAATATAACTGACCTAAATATCCTTCCACAACAAATATATATTTTTGACACTTAAGCCATTTGAATAAAAAGCCTTTATTTCTTAAGACATGTATGATTTTCTTTTCCACTCTGGTTTTATGTTTTATGGGAGATTAATGAGTCAACCCTCTCTGTAATGACAAACTCTGCTCTCCATCAAGCGAAGCCACAGTTTGTTTTTGGCACTCCAGGATGAATAATTCTCAGGTTGTATTCACAAGAAGCTTGAAATGCCATTGCACTATACACAAAGAAAGAAGCTGACATCAAACGCGGAGGATGAGCCAAGGCCATGTGATTTCAAGCTGTACAGTATAATCCCTACAATTGTATATCAAAATTCAGATCATACAACTGATAAATATACTCAACCACTTATTTAGGGTAGAAAAAGCCATAAAGTAAATTCTTCTGTTATCCATTATTAATTATTTATATATAAATAAATATTTTAATTAGGGATGTTAATGTTAACACCATAATTTAATTAATTAACTATGGAAAAATAACGTCATTAAAATATTTTAACTCAGTTAGCACACTGGCTCCACCCCCCAGATCTGTACATCTTACATTTCAAACAGTTGTCTGCTGACAAACATGATTCAGGGCAATAACTCACTCCCTGATGTAGTCCATACATGAAGTTATGTGCCCCTAATATTCAACTTGTGCATGCATTCCTCCGCTCATAAACAAGGCACAGCACATGCTTATTCTTCGTCAGCAGCATGCGCCATTGATGATGGAAGACGGTCACTTGGAAGAGAAGGATTGTTGAATAAACTCGTTATTTTTGTTTTCTTTGCCCACAAAAAAAGTATTCTTGTAGCTTTGTAAAATTCCAGATGAACCATTGATGTCACATGAACTATTTTAACTATGTCCTTACTAGGTTTCTGGGTCTGGGAGCATTTCAGTTACATTGGCCTCTATAAGCAGGGTCAGAAAGCTCTCGGATTTCATTAAAAATATCTTAATTTGTGTTCCAAAGATGAACAAGGTCTTATGGGGTAGGAACAACATGAGGGTGAGTAATTAATGACTTTTTGAGTGAATTAACATTTAATTCCTGAATCGAATGCATGAATGAATGACTCAATGTCTTACTCATAAAGATAGTTACTGCCATCTACTAGCCATCTTCTTATTTAGAGTGTAATTTCGTGAAAAATGACTTTCATTGGTTTGAACAAAAAATACAAAAAAGATATTTCTCTAATTATCTTCTTTTATGTTTCAGTTTGTTAGTCCGTTGTAGCCTAAACGTTTATGTTGAATCAAATAAAATATTTCTTCCCAAAGCTACTTTTTTTGTAATGTCTACCTAATGTTTTTCTCTTTTAACATAATAATTACTTTAAATGATCTTTTAGGGGTATTTTCACAGTCATTTTAATTTGTGACTAATTTAATTAATCGCCACATCATGTCATTAATTCAATAAAAAAGCCATAATTTTTATGTAAATTTTAGATATGTAAAAATGAAAGAACATTCATTATTTGTTGAGTGAAAATGCCAAAATCTCTGTTGCTCTTCTGCTCAATAGCAACTACTTGTTAATAGTTATACAGCTGTGTATTAAATCAATATCACACTCCTAATCACGATGTGAGGAGTATGTTTCTGGTGTGATATATGTTCCAGGTACTCAAGGATGGATTATGGCCCAATGGGACAAGGTCCTCGTATCTCCCATTAAAGAGGCCTACAGTCCCCAAAGTACATGCAAATGCCCTCCAGGTTGTCTCTTTTGCATGAGTAGTCTGCTCATTCTTGTATTTGCAACTTTATTTTTCATGTTTGTGAAGTACTTTTGTTATTTGGGTAGTAGGGCTTATTTTGTGCATTTACAACAAATAATAGAATCCATTTTTGGATGATGGATGCTGCCCGTTATGTTATGATAAAACCACTTTTATTAATCTACCTTTTGGTAAAATAAACAGTAAGATACAAAAATCCATGTACAATGAAATCAAAATGTTAAATGCCAACTTGCATGACACTTTATATATAACAAAGTACTGTATTTTTTATTGAAATAAATACTGGCTTATTACAATTAAACTCCAAGACTTGATGGTACTTAATAACACAAATGTAAACATTGCCCTCTCAAGTACAATTAATTATACAAGTCAAAGTTACGTTTATAAGTTTTTCTTTAAAAAAACAACAACAACAAAAAATCTGTATTCTTGTCATTTTAGAGGTTGAGTTCCCAGGTGACCTTTTCTGAACCATTTCAAAACAAAAGCAAAGCTGTATTTTAGCTGCTGTGATACACAACTACACACAGCATGTACAGTAAAATGAACCCATTTTAAGCTAACAGTATGCATTATTTACATTCTATGTGCATTACTGTTCTTTTTTTGAAGCTTGTCTGTGCAGCAAGTGCTCACTGTGTATTCGCCTCATTAGTAAAATCCACTTCTGAGGAAGCTTTAGTTCACAATTCAAGTGCTTGCATGCTTCTTTAAAGTAGCTTATGAAATAAATCTTAGTTACTAACTTAAAAATATATATAAAATGCAGGCACATTTGTACAAAGACATTGCTATGGCTTATGGGTGTGAAATTGATAGAGTGAAGAAAAGACAAGACAAAGGAAGAAAGAGAATGTTTCATTTGGTACATTTCTTCAGTAGGCCTGAAGCGATGGTCTTTACTGCTCTCATGGTCTCTGTGCAAGTTGGGTTAATAAGGGCTTCTGGCAGCAGGAAGCCGAAGTAGCCTGTATCACGCAACTCAAAGGCAAAGGCGTAAGGTATCCCATTCTTGTAGGCCCAGTCTATTGAGCTACCAGAACTCATATCTGCAATTAAAAGAAAAGCATTACATCACATCTGGAGATCTGACTTATTGTTGATATAGAAATAGCCATGATGAGTCAGAAAACAGACTGGCATGTATCTGAGAGCATACAGAGAGCTGATGACTCATACATGCAGTAGCTATATGTCATTGATTGAAGAAAAGGTTGAATGCCTGACTTACAAAGTGTGGTGGAGGCAGGGCCGTGTCTGTATCTCACTCCATAAGCTGAGTATAGAGCACTCACTGCATTCTGAGCTGCCGATTCCTAATGGGGAAGAGCAGAGGTTCAAATGTGCTTCAAGTATTGGTCCAGTCAATCATTAAGGATGGCTGGAGATAAGTGTAGTTAAGCTCACACATAAGTGTAGTTAAGTGAGATAAGCTCACACAAAAGATTGTGTGAGCTAACAGCCACCCAGTTGATATATGAGTAAACTTGCACTGAGACAAGCCCAAAAAATGATATCTCAGCTATTCCATATTTTTTAATGAGGAGTTTAATGTTTTGCCCTGGTATATTATATTGAGCTCTATCTTTTTTTAAAGGCTGAATCACTCCAGGGTGCAAATTATTTCAGTGTTTACTACAGAATCCTATATAAAGAAGTGTGAAGACATTGTTCTAAATTAAATACACTATCTATCTATCTATCTATCTATCTATCTATCTATCTATCTATCTATCTATCTATCTATCTATCTATCTATCTATCTATCTATCTATCTATCTATCTATCTATCTATCTATCTATCTATCTATCTATCTATCTATCTAAAACAAAAACAAAAAATTAAAAACAGGCACTTGCTTTATGAACGCAAAAAAGAATAACACTTGATTTTGAATGATCAAAATGGCCACCATAGGAATATGAAAATACAGCGCAATAATTTGGGGTACATTCTACAAGTCATCTTTGAAGTTGTAGTCTTTGATCAAATCGAAATAATATAGATCCAAATGCAAAACCTATTAAAAGTAAATGTTTCTGAAAATACTATAAGCAACTAGGGAATACACAGCCATATGTATTTTTATATAGGTGTTATAAAGGCACCTACTGGCTACACCACATTATTACATGTACATATTTTCTTTATTTCTCCCGCCAGATGGCACCAATTAATTGCAAATTAATTGAAAATAAGATTAAATGCATTTTTCTAATATTTGTATTGACTTTAGAGGTGAATAAGAGTATTCAAAAGAGTCATACATTAATCTATTAGACTACATTGGTTGTGCTGTATGTTTTTGACACACAATTTACTGAAAATTGGACTACATTGCGCACACCCTATGTTTTTGATTTGGTAAAATTTCAAATAATTTGCTTGTAAATTGGATTACAATGCTTGCACTGTCTGTTGTTTTTGCATGCAGCTAGGACATCTAAATAGAAAGCTGCATTTTATTGACATTAGGTTTTTTTATATTCAATTCATACAGTATAGATCAAAAGTTTTTAATCTATTCCAAAATAATAAATGGATTATTTAGATTCTTTGGGCATTAAATAATTACTAAATGGACAAATTGAAGCTCAGCTGTCTGAAGGCAGAAATCACTCACCACACAGTTGAAGTTTGGTATAGTGGCATATTTGTAGGAATACGGATAGAGGAGCATCTGAGCATAGGCATGAATAGAGATGTAGGCTTTGACACGTTTCCTGTGTTTGCGCAGAAACTTGGCAACAGCTTTGACCTCAGGCTCAGACTCAGGAAAGGGACCGCAGTACGTGTCATCGCAGGGGTGCAGGGATGCACCCTCATCTATCAGAAACAGCAAAGTTATAGCAGTTGTTAAAAAATAAAAATAAAAAATCATTTAGCTTTCTTTGGAATCATTTCATCTTTGCCTTTTCTGCTCTGAGCCTGTGATCGTACAAGGCTAATACTTTCCTCCCATGACATTTTGCTGACTCATGGTTATTCTTTATGTATTTTATGTATCTCAATGTCAGGTATTATCTACCAGAGCATTAAGAGTGAACATTCCTGTGTCCTTCGGAAGCATATAAGTACTACACTGTAAGTCCTTAAAGTTTGAGAAAAAATAATTAGTAGAATCTCAAGGCATTTTTAATAAGAAAACTAAACCCTGCTGAACCTATACAACTTTAGAAGCTGGTTAGCTCTGGTTAAGGCTGATTTAGCTAAAAGACCAGCAAATATATTCAGTTTGGCAGCAAATGTTTGAATATTTGGTATACTGTTTGGTTTTACTCTATCTTTAACTAAAATGTTATTTTCATTATGCCATTAGATAAAATTTGAATTTGAAAAAAATTTGAAAAAATTTGAAACAAATTAATATAACAATGAAATACTGACTAAATTCAAAGGATGTTTTAAAAAATATGATTAAACAAAACTAAACAAGTAAAATAAGTAAATACAAATAAATTATGCTGCAAAGAACCCCAAATTTACACTGTAGAAATAAATCTGTAAAATAACACATGAAATTGAGATGGGTAAGAATTTAGTCTGGTTTTAAACAGGCTTTTTTAAACAGGCACAGAACAATCTTAACTTGGCTATGTAAAGACGGCTTAAGTTTAGCTGGTTAAGCCTTGCGAGGACAGCATCTTTCACTGTAGTAACCAGTAGCTCACATAAAGAGGTTTTTTGTTAGTGCTACAGTATTGATAAATGCATTTATCCACAGCTTTAGAGTGTATCTATAATTCAAGAAGATCGTCAACAAAAATGTAGCCACACACACAAACATAGATTCTAACATCTTAATTTCCTTATGTATTACATATAGATATTCAAACACAAGATCGTCTTTGTAAATAATTAGCTATTGCTAAATGTTTAATCTGTGTGTCAGGCATCTTCATTGGCTGCTTCAGTTGGAATACTCTGGAATGGTTGCTTATTTTCTATATATGAACACCAGGGCTCCTCGGTTTGGAAGAGGAGCTATTTGATTTCTCTGAATAACAACTTACTGCTCCATTTGACTTTCCAATTTCGATTGGCATCCACTCCCCGACAATGATACTTTGGAATCTTTGACCGAGTTTTCCGCCAAAAGCGATCCTAAGAGCGAGAAAAACCTCAGATATTTTCCTTCATTATGCCTGGCGGCCTAATATAACTTACAGAAATGCAAGCCATACTGCATGTGTAACAGTGCAGAGCTGCAAACAATTAATTTCAGCAAGCTCTGCAGCGAGATCTAGACATATGACAAACAGATAGAAGATACCGTCTCCCAGCTGTAATGGTAACCATCCACGTTGAAGACAGGCATAATGTAGAAATTGAGCTGATTCATCAGCCGTCTCATGCTGGAGTCGTGTTGATAGGAGTTCAGCGCCTGCATTCACAGTGAACCGAATTGTGACAGACTTCAAGAGAGATGCAGGAAATGTGTGTCTCGTTTTCCCCACAGATAAACTTCAATAGAGCAAAATATTCTCTCTCTACAAGGACACAGCAATGTGTGTTCAGTTTCTCTAATCAAAAGGAATAAATAGCCCACTTTCCATGAAATAGATACAGACTTGCATCTTGAGTACAGTATTCTGTCAAGTTTGCTCTGTTGTTTAGTTCATATTTTGAAAATGAAGTTTGAGGTCAGTCATTTTTTTAAAGAAAGTAATACATTTATTCATCAACGATTCATTAAATTGAAAGACACAATGACACAATATATATATATATATATATATATATATATATATATATATATATATATATATATATATACAGGGTCAGTCTTCTTTAGGTCTGTGTCACAATGTAGGTCTGCCTCATAGTGGTATAATGATGGTATTGCAACAGACCTGGTACTAAATCTCTCTCTCTCTCCCCCTTGATCTCTATCTCATTCTATGCTGATCAGTGAAAAGTTTATTTGTGTAGAAAACCACACCCAGATCAGCATAAAAGGACTTCACTTAACTAAAGGCACTCTTTGATATTAGTTCATAAGCTGATGTATTATACAGATTAATTTTGGAGCAATTTAGAGACACTGTGAATGAAACAGTCCCAAAATACACTCACTCACAGATAAACAAAACACTACAAATTTTAAATGTTGCTAGGCAAAAAAACAAAAACAAAGCGCACTTCCATAATGTACTTAAAGTGCTTTATTTTCACACACTATTTTTGTACTTAACATAATAAAAATGAATCTTTAGTACATCTAAGTGTACTCAAATGTGCTATTGGGACACCATGAATATGAATTAAAATGTGCTAAATACACTTTTTTTTTTAATACACAGAAAATATTCATATTCATGGTGTCCCAAATATAAATATCACAGTTGAGTAAACTGAGATGTTCTTAGGATTATCTTAAGAAATACTAAACATTTTTTTTTGTATATTAAGTACAAAATCAATGTGTGAAAACAGAGCACTTTTAAGTCCATTATGTAAGTGCACTTTTTTTTTCGCCTGGGTGTAAGAAGGATCAGATTCTTGTTCAAAAGTCTGAGACCACATAAAAAATTTGGGATGCAAAATCAAATCTAAACCTGAAAAAAAAAAATAACTTTTTTATATACATAATAAATATACACAGTACACATATAATGTAAACAAAAAGTATAATTTTGGATGCGATTAATCGCTATATACATACACACAAACAGTATATATTTAAAAAATATTTACATATATTTACATATATATATATATATAATATTTATATTATATATAAATAAAAATACACAAACATATATCAACAAAAACTTTTATTTTGGATGTGATTAAAATTATGATCTATTCAAATATATGCAAACATTTCAATAGTGGTCTCAGTCTTTTGGATTCCATCATATGCTGCATAACCATTTTGTTGTTTTTGCTTTGCAGTAATTTAAATATCAGCATGAAGTGAGCAATGACAAACAGAAGGAATAACACAACAGTACACACCTCTTTCACAAACCATTGGCAGAAAGCTGGACCAATCCATTCTCTTGCATGCACTCCACAGTCTATCCACACTGCCTTCTTAGAAGGACGTGTTCTCTTTCCTAACTGTCAGGAGAGGGGCAGAGAACACTGTTTGGTAAGCCCATATACTGTATGTGTGTGTGTGTGTGTGTTTTACAAATGTTACAAATGTAGTCCACCCAGTCTTTACCTGGAGAACATAGAGGGGCCTTCCTTCATAGGACTGACCAATAGAAAACAGCTCCACCAGCTGTGGGTGTGTCCGGTTCGTCTCAAACATCCAACTCTGGATCTGTCGATGAGGGTGGAAAGATCGTGACCCATATTCTCCAGATGAACAAGCAGCTTGTATTCATTCAAAACTTTTTACAGATTTAATATTGCAGGTCTGTCCTACTTTTAACCACAGCCATATACAGTACACAAAAAACCTGCAGCATCTGAAGTTTTTTCTTGTAGAGAAATGTTTGTCTTGTCTTGACTTGATTATATTAATATGTTAAAGCTAAGCCCAAGATTTGAAATAATAACTGTTGCATTCTTTACAAAAGGTTTTTATATCCAGGATTTATATCCACAAAACTGAATGTAATCCGTGTCACAGTGTCTGGGTTGTGTCCCTGGGTTTCCACTAGATGTCCCCCTTTCTCACGGTGTCTGTCACCTTATCACTTCCTGTTCCCTTATTTGGTCACCTTCCTCCTTGTTAGTAATTGATTGTTCCCCACCTGTCTCCTGTTCCCTCATTATCCTTCTGTGTATTTATACCCGGTCTGTCTGAGTCTGTGTTACGGAGTCCTTGTTTAGGTTGTTTAATGTTGAGGTTATTTCATGTCCGTCACCTTGCCTTGCCTTGCCTTGCCTTGCCTTGCCTTGCCTTGCCTTGCCTTGCCTTGCCTTGCCTTGCCTTGCCTTGCCTTGCCTTGCCTTGCCTTGCCTTGCCTTGCCTTGCCTTGCCTTGTGTCTTGTATATTTGGATATTCTGGTTTTGACCCTACCTGGACTGTTTACCCCTTTGGATTACCCTTTAAATAAATATCATACCCGCACTTGGTTCTATCTCCGTGCCTCATTGGATCCCTGCCGTGACAGAAGGACTCCGTCACACTAGGAACCAGCGGTATGTCATTTTTCCGTTCCCCAGCCAAGATGGCGGAGCGGCGAACCAAGTACCTTCGGTTGATCGCCCTCCGCCAAGAGGGCAATGAAGTGGGTGCCCTGGCTCAGGTGTTCTGGTCCCTGGCCGAGGGCATGGGCTACAACGATGCGGCGCTCAAGGACTATTTCAATGGCGGGCTGGATGATCCAGTGTCTCATGAGGAGATGGCGCAGTTAGAGACACTGGAATTCTGGGAATTCGTGCGCTACCTGCAGCATCGGCTTCGGTGGGATGCCCCAGCCACTTCGGTCTCTTCCGGCGGGGTGGTCATCAGCCCAGCACCACTGCCCAGGATGGCAACCAGCCAAGCGCCACAACCCAAGATGGCCACCAGTCCAGCACCACTGCCCAGGATGGCTAACAGCCAAGCGCCACAGCACAAGATGGCCGCTAACCCAGCGCCAATGCCCAAATTGGCCACTTTTCCAGCGCCACAGCCCAAGATGGCCGCCAGCCCAGCGCCAATGCCCAAATTGGCCACCGGTTCAGCACCACAGCCCAAATTGGCCACCGGTCCAGCACCACAGCACAAGGTGGCCGCTAACCCAGCGCCAATGCCCAAATTGGCCACCGTTCCAGCACCACAGCCCAAGATGGCCGCCAGCCCAGCGCCAATGCCCAAATTGGCCACCGGTTCAGCTCCACAACCCAAGATGGCCGTCAGCCTAGCGCCACAGCACCAGATGGCCGTCAGCCTAGCGCCACAGCACAAGATGGCCGTCAGTCCAGCGCCACAGTACAAGATGGCCGCCAGCCCAGCACCACAGTACAAGAGGGCCGCCTGTCCAGAGTCATGGCCCAAGATGGCTGCTTTCCCAGCGCCGTTGCACAGGATGAGAGTCTCAGTTGACCCTCCGGAGTCGAGTCAGGTGCCAGTTGACCCTCCTGAGTCGAGTCAGGTTCCAGTTGACCCTCCGGAGTCGAGTCAGGTGCCAGTTGACCCTCCGGAGTCGAGTCAGGTGCCAGTTGACCCTCCGGAGTCGAGTCAGGTGCCAGTTGACCCTCCGGAGTCGAGTCAGGTGCCAGTTGACCCTCCGGAGTCGAGTCAGGTGCCAGTGAACTCTCCAGAGTCGAGTCAGGTGCCAGTGAACTCTCCAGAGTCAGGGCTAGTCACCGCTGATCCTCCAGAGTCAGGGCTAGTCACCGCTGATCCTCCAGAGTCAGGGCTAGTCACCGCTGATCCTCCAGAGTCAGGGCTAGTCACCGCTGATCCTCCAGAGTCAGGGCTAGTCACCGCTGATCCTCCAGAGTCAGGGCTAGTCACCGCTGATCCTCCAGAGTCAGGGCTAGTCACCGTTGACCTTTCAGAGTCAGGGCTAGTCACCGTTGACCTTTCAGAGTCAAGTCAAGTCACCGGTGATCTTCAAGGACTGAGTCAAGTCACCGGTGATCTTCAAGGACTGAGTCAAGTCACCGGTGGTCTTCAAGGACTGAGTCAAGTCACCGGTGGTCTTCAAGGACTGAGTCAAGTCACCGGTGGTCTTCATGGACTGAGTCAAGTCACCTCTGATCTTCATGGACTGAGTCAAGTCACCTCTGATCTTCATGAACAAAGGCAAGTCACCATTGATCTTCATGAGCAAATGCAAGTCACCATTGATCTTCATGAGCAAATGCAAGTCACCAATTATCTTCATGAGCAGTGTCAGGCCAGCACCAATCTTCTGGAGTCCAGTAAGGACACCAGGGGATTACCAGAGTTTCGTTGTCCCATTGATCCAGCCGCACGGAGGTCTGCTCCGCCTTGGGGGGCTCTGGTCCTGACCACATGGCTGTGGTGGTCGTCTGCTCCGCCCTGGGGGCCTTCCGCCCTGACCACACGGTTGTGGGGGTCTTCCGCTCCGCCCTGGAGGACTCTGGCTTCGTCCACAAGGACGTGGTGGTCTTCTGCTCCGCCCTGGGGGGCTTCCGTCCTGACCACACGGTTGTGGTGGTCTTCTGCTCCGCCCTGGGAGGCTTCCGCCCTGACCACACGGTTGTGGTGGTCCTCTGCTCCGCCCTGGGGGACTCCAGTCTCCACCACACGGACGGTGTGGTCTTCTGCCCCGCCCTGGAGGGGCTTCATGTTGTTTTTTGTTTTTGTGTTCACTCCTGTCCCTGTTCCTCTCTGTGAGCCTGGCCCTCCGTCTCTCCCCCTGAACCTCCTCCGGTCCTCCTCCCTCCTGGTCTCTCTGTTTTGTGTCTACACTTCTGGTATCTGTTCCCCATGATTTTTTTTTTCTGGCCCTCCGTCCCTCCCCCTGAGCCTCCACCTGTCCGCCTCCCTCCTGGTCTGTTTTGTGTCTGTCGTGGAGCGTCTGGGAGCCGCTCCGTAGAGGGGGGGTACTGTCACAGTGTCTGGGTTGTGTCCCTGGGTTTGCACTAGATGTCCCCCTTTCTCACGGTGTCTGTCACCTTATCACTTCCTGTTCCCTTATTTGGTCACCTTCCTCCTTGTTAGTAATTGATTGTTCCCCACCTGTCTCCTGTTCCCTCATTATCCTTCTGTGTATTTATACCCGGTCTGTCTGAGTCTGTGTTACGGAGTCCTTGTTTAGGTTGTTTAATGTTGAGGTTATTTCATGTCCGTCATCTTGCCTTGCCTTGCCTTGTCCTCGTGTCTTGTATATTTGGATATTCTGGTTTTGACCCTGCCTGGACTGTTTACCCCTTTGGATTACCCTTTAAATAAATATCATACCCGCACTTGGTTCTATCTCCGTGCCTCATTGGATCCCTGCCATGACAATCCGGCCCTCGTCTGCTCTGAAGGTTTTCCCATTCATCATCTTGTCATGGGACTAAATCACAGAGCTGAAGTTGTATCTGCGTGTTCATTTAAACTTGGCACACAGTCTGAGGGAGAAGACCTGTGAGTTAAGGTTTAATGATGGGTTAGGACGGCACTGAAGAAAACCTCTCGAGATCTGTTTTTCTTGCTCACGGGCCACAACTGAATACAAATGCACTTCTCAATCAAGAGCTGTTAGTTAGCCTGCGAAAGTCAAGCTTCTGTTGAGAAAGATGGCAGACAGAGAGAAAAAAAATCTATTTGATCTCTGTCTTCTTCATCTCTCTACATAAAAAATAACAAGTATATAAATTTTCATCCATGCACTCACGTCTTCCAAAGGATGGTACACTTCATAGTCATACTGGAATTCTGATCTGCGCTTCCTGGAGGTTTGGTGTCCGATCTGTTTCTCAATTTCGGTTTGGAGATTGGAAATGAGCACCCTGTGGAGACAGTCAGGGAAGGAATGTTGAAAGCACATGCACTGTGTCTCTAACCGTTTAATGGCAATTTTCAGGGTTACTCGGATGCTTATAGACATTCAACAATTTCTGCTTAACACCAGAGCTATAGAAAGCATATTTTATTATTTTGTTTAATACTTATTTATAAAATTTGTAATAAAGTTTATTATTTAGCATATTTACTGTACTTATTTATTTTCACTTCATTAATGTAGTTCATTTGGAAAGTATAACTCTTTAAATGCTGGGTTAAAAAATAAAATGCTGGGTTAAAAACAACCCAGTGCTGGGTGAAATATGGACAAACCCAGCATCTGTAATTTTTTAACCCAACCTTCTGGGTAATTTTATTTAACTCAACTATTGCATAAAATGAACCCAAAATAGGTTGGAAATTAACATGTATTATATGTTCAATCAATACATTTTTATTAAAAAGTTAAATGAATAATAATGAAATAATGTATATTTTAAAATGGCTAATTAATAAATGTTCACCTTTTGATTATTGCTGATGCCTCTGGTAACTGTGTCTGATTTTTAATTAATTGTAATTTTTAAACAACAGTTTAGTTAAATAAAATCAAGAATTCTTCTTTTTTTTTTTAGAATTAGAATTTTTACACAAACAACAATGAGAAAAATTTAAAGTGTTTTCTTTCTTATTAAAGTTAGGTAGACTCAATATCACAAACATCATGGTTATTTATTTATTTATTGGCTAAGGATATGGAGGAAGGAATGAAAATGGCACAATTGATCTATCTGACCTGTCAAAACCAAAGCATGCAAAGAAGGAGGTTTTTAGAGCAAACAAAACCCAAGACGCATACATTTCTCTTTCTCAACCTGTCTCATTACCCAGAATCCTCTGAGGTATCACTTCTGCATGTAAATATGCTCAAATACATCAGCCGTGAGAAGGAGAGGAGGTATAGAAGAAAAGGCCTCCTTGGGGAAAGAGATGACAATGAAAGTGCTTCTGGCTGCAGAGTGTGAGATAAGCTTCATTGTTGCTTTTGATCTGGATGATTGATGGAGCGAGCTACTGAAAGACTACTCTGAATTGAACTTTTATTCCTGGACCCATCGGCACATGCAAATCAAAAGGTCTGAAGAATCTGAGTAGAACTCAAAATGTGTGTCCCCCAGAAAGTACGAGAGAGGAGTTCACTCTAATATATCTCCCAAGGGAGGAAGAGCTGACTCACTCATAGTGAATGTGTGCTTGGCGAAGACGTCTTCTTAGCCATTGTGTCTTGTTCCGTCCCACGTGAACATCTACTGTGCTGTTCTCTTGAATCAGATATGCACTGTTGGGCTTCCAAAGGTCCACCTGCAGAACATCATTGAAGTCAATCAAACAGGAATGTTGTTCCTATTCTGTCATCATTTAGTCACCTTCATTTGACCCTTTCTGCTGTAGAAATATCTTTCTCAAACATCACTGACATAGTCATATCTCAAGTGTTTATATTCAGTTTTGGTAGACCAGATTTTATGCCATTGGTTTTCATGTGTGTTATAACTGATCATGACACAATAAATACTGAATCTGTATAAAAAAAATAAAAAAATAAATAAATATAGGGAATTTAAGGCAAGCATAGTTCAATGTTTTTGCTAAAAATATATTCAAAATAGTTGTTGATGAATAGTGAATAGTTGTAATTAATGCAAGTACAGCTTAGAAAATCTGATCTGGGACAAATTTGAGAAATGTTTGAGAAATTAGTTCACATACTGTGAAGAGTAACGGCCCTAGTACTGAGCCTTGAGGTACTACATACTGCACTTGTGATTGATATGATACCTCTTCATTCATTGCTACGAATTAATGGTGGTCATATAAGTATGATTTAAACCATGCTAATGCACTTCCATTAATACCAACAAAGTGTTCTAGTCTATGCAAAAGAATGTTTGGTCAATAGTGGCGAACACAGTACTAAGATCCAATAGCACTAATAGAGACACAAATTAAGCCCAAAACAATGGGAAATTAACAGATAAAGCTATCTTTGCAAAGAAATCAGGTCCTTGAAATTCAAGCAGTTTATCACACGTAGTAAGATCTTTGAACCAGAGTTAAAGATTAAGCAGATAAAGCTTTACCCAGTGCTGTACAATCTGTAGATCAGAGACCTGCTGACTCAGCCAATTCACAGAGAGCTTGAAACAGAGCTTCAGAGATGATCACAGTGTTTGACTGAAATTAACTGAAATTATCTTTCTGTGTGTGGATCCACAAAACCACTTAAGATTGCCAGAGTCTTTATAGCAGCCCAGATACTAGTCCCTGAAGCATAACCTCAGATTTGCATGATCAGCCTCCTCTGTATGCCTGCCAAGTCACTACGCTGTTGACTTTGGCAACAACAACAGGCCCATTTAATAAGACGACAAAGAACAGAAATATTCAAACGCTACATCTTAACACCAGCAACAGAGTAGATCAAAGGCTATATTTCCCATAGATGTTACAACCCGAATTCCGGAAAAGTTGGGACGTTTTTTAAATTTTAATAAAATGAAAACTAAAAGACTTTCAAATCACATGAGCCAATATTTTATTCACAATAGAACATAGATAACATAGCAAATGTTTAAACTGAGAAAGTTTACAATTTTATGCACAAAATGAGCTCATTTCAATTTTGATTTCTGCTACAGGTCTCAAAATAGTTGGGACGGGGCATGTTTACCATGGTGTAGCATCTCCTTTTCTTTTCAAAACAGTTTGAAGACGTCTGGGCATTGAGGCTATGAGTTGCTGGAGTTTTGCTGTTGGAATTTGGTCCCATTCTTGCCTTATATAGATTACCTCTCTGAAGAGTTCGTGGTCGTCTTTGACGTATTTTTCGTTTAATGATGCGCCAAATGTTCTCTATAGGTGAAAGATCTGGACTGCAGGCAGGCCAGGTTAGCACCCGGACTCTTCTACGACGAAGCCATGCTGTTGTTATAGCTGCAGTATGGGGTTTTGCATTGTCCTGCTGAAATAAACAAGGCCTTCCCTGAAATAGACGTTGTTTGGAGGGAAGCATATGTTGCTCTAAAACCTTTATATACCTTTCAGCATTCACAGAGCCTTCCAAAACATGCAAGCTGCCCATACCGTATGCACTTATGCACCCCCATACCATCAGAGATGCTGGCTTTTGAACTGAACGCTGATAACATGCTGGAAGGTCTCCCTCCTCTTTAGCCCGGAGGACACGGCGTCCGTGATTTCCAACAAGAATGTCAAATTTGGACTCGTCTGACCATAAAACACTATTCCACTTTGAAATAGTCCATTTTAAATGAGCCTTGGCCCACAGGACACGACGGCGCTTCTGGACCATGTTCACATATGGCTTCCTTTTTGCATGATAGAGCTTTAGTTGGCATCTGCTGATGGCACGGCGGATTGTGTTTACCGACAGTGGTTTCTGAAAGTATTCCTGGGCCCATTTAGTAATGTCATTGACACAATCATGCCGATGAGTGATGCAGTGTCGTCTGAGAGCCCGAAGACCACGGGCATCCAATAAAGGTCTCCGGCCTTGTCCCTTACGCACAGAGATTTCTCCAGTTTCTCTGAATCTTTTGATGATGTTATGCACTGTAGATGATGAGATTTGCAAAGCCTTTGCAATTTGACGTTGAGGAACATTGTTTTTAAAGTTTTCCACAATTTTTTTACGCAGTCTTTCACAGATTGGAGAGCCTCTGCCCATCTTTACTTCTGAGAGACTCTGCTTCTCTAAGACAAAGCTTTTATAGCTAATCATGTTACAGACCTGATATCAATTAACTTAATTAATCACTAGATGTTCTCCCAGCTGAATCTTTTCAAAACTGCTTGCTTTTTTAGCCATTTGTTGCCCCCGTGCCAACTTTTTTGAGACCTTAAGCAGGCATTAAATTTTAAATGAGCTAATTAAGTGGATAAAAGTGTAAAATTTCTCAGTTTAAACATTTGCTACGTTATCTATGTTCTATTGTGAATAAAATATTGGCTCATGTGATTTGAAATTCCTTTAGTTTTCATTTTATTAAAATTTAAAAAACGTCCCAACTTTTCCGGAATTCGGGTTGTATTTCTAGACCTGAAATGGTGCATTGAACACAGTTCTGAATTATACAGGCTTATAATATATATTTGCATTTCAAATTATATGCCTTGTGTTAAGTACAACCCTTCAATTTGCAAGTCTTGTTTAAAAGCAGGGATATCTGTCATAGTTTCACTCTGCATGCAGAAACACCCCTCAGTGCTGTGCTGCATTCCTAACAGATGCTCAGAAACCTGGCAGTTGAAACAGATTTGACACGTTTGTTTTGATGGCGTGTGACTGCTGTTTTCTTGAAGCAGATTTTGCATGCACAAAGAAACCATGAGATTGAGATGGTGAACATGTCTTCTAAATAAAGCAGGTGATTAAAAAATAAAACACTGACTATGCAAGCGTTATTATGAATGTTAGTGAGGGTGTTTATGTTATATAATTTTTAAATATGTAAAATTAAATATGGTCAAATTTGTTAAATTTATCAGAGTATTGCTCGTAGGTGATGGAAACTTGATTGCCTTTTGAAATCTAACACTGTGTCTACACCGGACGCGAGCGGCGCAGCGCAAAAAAATACAATAGAACCTATTATGCGTGACAAATAGCCTAAGCACGGCAGTAAACTGCTGCTGTGTTCTATTTATGACGTCCTGACACAACTTTCTGATGAGTTCCAACGATCGCTTCGTCACGTGCAGTGTAGACAGACTTTAGGTGTTTGACAACATTGACAACGGTTGCGTCCGGTGTTCTGTTGATTTGTCCTTCCCTGTCAGATATACCTCCAATTAAAAAACAGTGGGTAGTTCAATTCGATTATCAATAATTATTTATGAAAATGTTTGTACATAGATTCTATGCACAAATTTTGGTGTACGCATGCTTTGTGAATGAGACCCATTGGCATTTATATAGTTATTGTACTGAAGCAACAATAGCAAATATAATGACATAATAATAATAATAATAAAAACATTTTCTCTTAGATTTTCTGCAGACTCCTCTTGAGGGTCCCTGGACACCTGTTTGAAAACTCCTACCTTATTTCAGCCAAGAGAAAATCAATGACTACATTGATATAATAATTCGCAGATGGTTGTGTGTGAGTGCAGACCTAAACAACTTCTGATCCCAGTTTCTTGGGTTCTCCACACCAAACATTGTAAAAATCACCATGACATAGTTTGAGATTATGTTCTGAGATCATTTAACACACAGCAGTGTCACACTAGACATTTCATCGATATTTTCCAAATCCCTTTATAGGTTCTCATTGATTAAGTCGGGACTAAATCTGATACTCTGTTTTGTCTAAATATTCATGTTTTTATTTTCTTCAAACGGCCATATCAGTATATCTTGTTTTCGATCATCTGAGGTGCATGTGTTTGTACTTAAATGGTTTAAGTCTGTCCTGTTTCCGTTTCCGTTGCCTGTGAACAGGGATGATGTCACTTTGAGAAAATACAGAGGAAACAATCAAATGACCCAAGACTCCTCAAATCTTCCAGACGCTCGGTGACATCAAAGGCAGCAGACAGAGAAACAAGGCCATATCACACACACTGGAAAAACACCTACTGTAATATAATTAAATTTTTGTGATGTTTATGTTGCTTACACAAATGTTGAGGATACGCAGTTCATTTAAATGGTCCGTCAATGGCGAAACCTTGAGGAAGTGAATGGCTATAAACCTTTTTCACAGATTGTGACACGTTTCCACAGTTCTTAATATTGTAAATCTAGTAATAGCACCACAAAACAGAACCACAAAAATGCTATAAGGGTCCACTGACGATGTTTAATTCGCCTTGTATAGTCATACTTGCCAACCTTGAGACCTCAGAATTAGGGAGATATTAAAAAGTACCGGGGGGGGGGAGGGGGGGTGTGTCGTCATATATATCACATACACAAACGATGTATCGCCATATATAATATCACATACACAAACGCAAAGAAAAATGTAATTCATTTTTTTGACAAATTCAATTCCTTAAGGCCTCTCCTCAAGAGGTTAGACCCTAATTTGTTAGCTACTGTAAATGAAGAGATATGAAATAGCTAGATCTTATCAATAAACATTTATTAATGCATAGCCTAATGCAACAATTACATAAGTAAACTCTCAAAACATTATAATTATGACATTTCATTTTTACATTTTCATGTAACAGTCTAAAGCTAAATAAATAGCTGTTCTTGCCTTTCATTTCAGACGTCTGCTTCTAGGGGCCGTTCACATATATCGCATCTTTTTCGCGCTCAAGGTCGTTATTTCAACCGTAGGTGCGCGGCTGCGGTGAGCACGCTCATAATGGAAGCAACGTGGTGCGCTACTTTTTCCAGGCGGGTTTTTCCTTCTCATCTCCAGAAATATATCTAGAAGTAAAGCTAATGCGAGCCGAGGTGAGGCTAGAAATCAATTAATCCTTTGCTGATACTTCTTCGTCGTCATCATGGAGAGCGCAGTTTGGTTGCATAGCAACGACAGACGCCATGGGAGCGCAAGCGTTTGGTCTAAAACGGCGCCCAGTGACGGATGGTGTAGCAATATTGTTGTCCGGGTGGAAATCGGGAGAAATTCGGGAGAAAGGTCGGTCCGGGAGATTTTCGGGAGGGGCTTTGAAATTCGGGAGTCTCCCAGAAAATTAGGGAGGGTTGGCATGTATGTGTATAGTGTACCACATTTCACTCTGATGCCTATATCGGTGTTGTATAGAAAGAATGACATAGTGATGGTGGAAAAAAGATAAAGGCTCTAACACTGCGATAAACTAAAAGTAGTTCAGTTTGGAAGAAATAAAAGGAGAATATGGATTTAATACAAATGATTGGTCGTTTAAATAACACAAATCCTCTCCAAAGCCGTGACATTGGTTTCCATGTGGTTTGATTTTGTTTGTCATGATTGCTTTCACATTTTTAATGTTACATAAGTATTGTTTGGGGAAAAAGTGCTCACCGTCAGGTTTTGGAAAAGCTGTTTGACTGCTTGAACCTCTGTGTCGCTGCTGGGGATTATTCTCAACACTTGATCACTGCAGAAATAAAGCATTGAAGTTTTTGTAAATTATACAATTGCATAGGAATCAAATCAAAATACAGGGATCAAGTTTTGACGGTACCTTTTTTGTTTGTTTATACACTATGGCTCAGTATTTTTTAAGAAATTAAAACATTTATTCAGCAAGGATAAATGAAATAGATCAAACTTGACAGTAAAATCTTTTTTTTCTATTTCAAAAAAATGTTGTTCTTTTGAAAGACGATCAAAGAATCCTAAAAAATAAGTTTCCACAAGAAATTAAGCAACACAGCTGTTTTCAACATTAATAATAATAAGAAATGTTTCTTGAGCAGCAAATCTGCTGATTTCCGAAGAATCATGTGACACTGAAGACGAGTAATGCCTGCTAAAAGCTTTGTCATAACAGAGATAAATTAAAATTTAAAATATATTGAAATACAGAACTGTTATTTCACAATTGTACTGTTTTTACTGTATTTTTTTAACAAATAATGCAGCCTTGGTGAGCATAAAAGACTTCTTTCAAAAGCATAATTTTTTTTTTGTTTGTTTATTTGAACATGTAAATAAAATCAAAATTATTATATATATATATATATATATATATATATATATATATATATATATATACAGACATGCATACATATATACAATTTAAATTAAAATAACAGCCAAATTAAGTCATGTACTTCTCAACACAATATTTCCATATTATTGTAAATAATTCAAATTAGAAATTCTCATGTTCAAAAGGAGTAGGAAGAAGTTCATAAACTTTTCAGGTCCTACCCCATTTCTCTATTTTTATCCTTTAATTAAATACAAAACAATTTGATGCTTCACTTATATATACATCTTTACATACACCCTATATCTACCTACCTTCTGTTCACATAAACCTATACATAGATACAGATGCATACACACACATTCTCATTTTTTCTTCTTCTTTCTTTTCCATCTGTCTATAACAAATCAATTAATAACACCTCCATACTATACTTAACATGTAGACCAATGAACCTGTATACAATACTATCACCTCAAGTCCTTTTCGTATTCATTTAATATATTCAGTTTAAATAGACTTTTAAAATTAATTATTGTTGTACATGATTTCATCTCTTCACTGGAGCTGTTCCATACAATAACTCATTTGGTTGTGATGCAGTGATATTTAGAATTTGAAATATCTCGAACCCAAACTTTGTGAACAATGGTGTAAATAATAACCAAATAACACAGTGAATTTCAAATACTGATATTTAGATTTTCAGGTATCCGAACAACCACACTGCAGAAACCATACTTAAGATTTACTGTTTTATAAATGGAAAAACATTTATATTGAAGAAAATTAGCAGTCATTGTGAATCTAAGAGATTTTTTTGCATGTTATATTGTCTACCAAAAAAAATCTTTTCACACACCTCTTCTCAACAAGCTGCATGATTTGAGGTTCAATTCATGAGCAGCACAAACACATCAAGCAGAAGTTTAATACTAGTATTCAAGCAATCCTTTTACACTATGTATGAGCAATAGTACTAGTGATTAATGCTAATATTTCCAAGAGCGGCGGAGCCAGCAGACAGTTTTATTGAGCTAGCTGACACATAAAGGCTTCTCTGAGGGTTGTTTTCTCTGAAACACACCAAAGTTGACCTCATTACATCGCTAAAAGCAATCTGCTATTTTTAAGCATGAATGACGCTGACGCTCCAGGTTACATTCTCCTTTTTTGTGATGTAATTGTGCGAGCAGCTCCATGCCGGCTCTATCATTACACAAGGAAGCCACAAAACTGGTCTCAGTTCATCATTAAGGACGTCATCTCACACTAATGGCATAAAGCAGAGGAAATCATGCTTGATGCCACACCTGTAACATCTTTGTGTGTGGTATGTCTTGGATGGTATTTCCCACAGAATCTTTATTGTGTGGTGTCATGCAATATCTGCTTATGCTTTAAATAAATAATAAACTCCTCCTAAGCTGCAGGGTGCAAGGCTGATTCATGCTCTAATTCGTTTTGCTCACTATATAGTGGACTTCTTGTGGCCCTTATTGTCTGTTATTGAGTTTCTTCTTGGTTATGACTATTTCCTGACTTCAGTCCTGATGTGATATTGTACTGGACTGGAGAAACATCCAGGACCTTCGCTGTCTGATGTCGGCTGGCGATTCAGTCACAGACAAGGACGACGTTTGGCATTTAGGTTAGTGTGTGAATGTGTGAGGAATGATGTTATGCCTCTATGGCTGATAGGGCAAATGTACTGGGCTTTTTCACACCCTCACATACATGAAGAGGTGTTTTATAGCCCCATGTAAAGCATCCATCTTAAGTCTAAAGTAATGACTGCTGAAAATTCAGCTTTTCCATAACAGGACTAAATTACATTTTAAAATGTATTAAATTGGAATTGTGATGCTATTTTACAATATTACTGCTTTTTTTTTTATCAAATAAATGCAGCCTTGGTGAGCATAGACTGAAAGAGAGGAAATCCAACCACATCATAAATCTACAGACAGTATGAGGTTTATTATGAGCCATAAATAACTTGGATGTTTCTGAGCTATTCTTATGATAAGGAGCAACATTCCTAATCTCACATCATTCAAGGTTTTGCCTCGGTCTTAATTAAGTGTCAGGCAACATCCCCCTCAAAAATATCTGTGAAGCCATAACATCACATCATATGTTGTTAACATCGTTCAGATTGTGATATCTGTGATATCTCAGAAGACTGCAGGATTCATTACACCCTTTCCCCTTTATGTTCTGACAGGCCTGTGTTCCCCCAGTTCTCACTCTGACTGAGTTAGCATTTATATTGCTCCCTGGCAAGTAGAAAACAAGTGTCTTCAACTCTTTGTAAACTGTTTTGCTCTTTTAAGCTTCTGTGCCCTGAATAATTCATAAACAAGGCTATGAAAAAGAATGGAATACTGCCTAAAATTGATATACCAGTTGAGTTATGAAATCTAGAGAGACAAAATAAAGTAAATATGGGCATCTTTTGAATCACACTGCTGATGAGAGATCCATAATCATATAGTACATTCTTAAAAATAAAGGTGCTTCATGATGCAAATGGTTCCATATAGAACCTTTAACATCTGAAGAACCTTTCTGTTTCGCAAAAGATTCTTTATTGGTGAAAGAAGGTTCTTCAGATTATAAAAAGGTAAAAAAAAAAATGATGGTGTACAGCCAGGCAAATTTGGGTTGAATATCTGATCTCTGATTGTCATTATCATCAAACCAACTGACAGTCTATTAAAAATAAAAAAATAAAAAATAAATAAAAGATCTTATAATGTTTGCCAAAGCGTCAATCAGCGTCCATTATGATCAAGTCCTTTGAACTTCGTGCTTATATCTGTCTATACCAACTGCATGTTTTAAGATGTCACCTAAGGAGTGCTTTTCATCCTTAGCAAAGGAAAAAATCTTGGCCCGCAGAAACTGCTTTGTTGTATAAAGCCGCTGTTGACATAAGAAGAGACAGACAGATCTCTAGTCTTTATCTGTGGAGGCGCAGAGTGCACTTCAATGGTTCAAAACTATTTTACAAACTCCCCCTTGTTCCTACGCCCTGGATTTTCGCTAAATGAGAAGCGAGAATCATTTGAACGAATCGGTTCATTCAGACAGTTCTTTTTGAATGAAAACGACTCTATCCATTCACAGTCACCGCGTGCGCTTTTTACACGTTATTTTTTATGCAAGCACATAAATAATTAAAGTATCTATCTATTTGATAATGTTATGTAGAGTATATATGTAGCCTATGGTAGTAGCCTGCTGCCTACAAATGCAAGAACGTTCAACTGTTCGTTCGCGAGTCAGACTTCGCTCTTCTACAACTAGTTTACAAACGTTGAATGAATGAAACACTTACCCGAAGTAGCGGTTGTTGTAGAGGTAAGAGTCGACAGGATAGAGCCCGGTGGAAAAAATGATAACACATCCGAGTAAAACACTACTTGACAAGTCTGTGAATGCCATATTAAATTAGTATATAAATAAAAACGGAGCAGTTAACCAGAGGCTGCGCTGTGCATATGGATGATCAATGGAAACCATCCCAGTGGAAAGAACTGTGAGACTTTTCTGTTCTGGGTGTCCGCTCCTAGGACGATTTATTGAGGTAAAGGTGTGATATCATTCATGTGGGAATTCTGGTGCTATCCCGAGCCTTTTAAAGTGTTTTTGGAAGTGTGGTCACGTGATGCGGGGTGCGAGAGGGGCTGGGAACCGAATCCCTGTTTTGGAGTGAGATCAGTGGAAGTGCTCAGTTTATTAAGCGCGGAATTCTGCCTCGTCACGGCTGCCTGCAGCGTAGTTTGATGCCTTCGATGTTGTGGTTTTTAATCGACTTTTTCAGGTCAAAATATTTACATACACATTACAAAATATATTTAAATAAATAGACATAAACTTGTATTATTAACACTTATAGAGTGTCTACAGTAGGCTACACATGTAGAATTTAGGCTAATGTAATAAACTGTCATAGCAATGGAATGAATTGTGCAACTGGATTTTAAAACACCTTTGCTTTGTGTTCTGAACGGTTAGTATTAGGGGAAACCGGGTATTGTAACACTTTTTGTTTCAGCAATCTGTATAACTCGCTGAATTTGAGCACTCACATTTGTTTACTACAAAATACACCAATTCACTTCAGACATCTGCAAGAATATCACAGCTCTTACAAGTTGATTTCAAATACATGGAGTGCCGCAATCTACCCCACTGCCGGGGTAGGCTATGTTGTAACACTACTGGGATAAATTGTAAGAGAAACAAATACAGAACAATACATGTGACTGACCACAGCTCAAATCCACTTTCTGTTGGATGCAGGAGCGTGTGAATGTGAACAAACTTCTTTTACAGCATTTATGCTTGATGTACACAACAACTCCAGTGAACTGAGGTAAAGATCAGAGCAAAAACACAAAAAATGTGAAAAACCAATGTTTTGAACCATAGAGATGCATGTTTGCATTGGCCATATTTTACCCACACTCATTGGCATTGAGCTTCCAAATGGCTCCATATAGACAACATGAAAGTTTTCAGTTGTATGTAAGTGGAATGTAAAATGTATTACAACTCACCCCACCACGTCATCCAGTGTTTAGCTAGCTGTATTAGCATGATGGTTTGAAATTAGCAAGGTAAAAATGCAACATATTTTGCTTGATAATTCTAAAGTTATATGATTTTATCTGCAACAGTTTAATTATTAAGCAAAATGTACCTTCATATACACATTTACAGCCTTGATAACCATTCATAATAAGACCATTTGGGTGGAAATGGTGGAATGCTGATTGGTGGAAATGGTGTTGTTACAACTCTCCCCATGTAACAACCACACCTGGTCTCCCCTACGAAACAGACATTGCTATGCAGGGTTGATATTAGAGTGTTAGTTTTTTTTTACAAACACACATTTAAGTGTTCTGAAGGATTTTAGCGTGTTATGCAAATCTGTGTTGTGTTCAGTGCATTTATACCCACCTGACAGGGAGGAAACGTTCTCAGGACTTTGGCTAACGTTCTGGCAAGGTTCTTTCAAATGTTATGGACAAATGTTCTTCCTCTAACATTCGTTTAGAGTTATCTGGTCTTTAAACGTGTCCTCAAAATGTCAGCACAAAAACAGAATTGAACATAATTTGAATATTCTGAGAACATTCAGAAGTAACATTTTCATAATATAGGCTAATGGTAACTTAGCAAAAGGTTCTTAGAACATATTTGGTTGGCTGGGTAGGTGATTGCATAGAGCCCACGTCAGTATGTGGCTTAGGTCTGTGCTTCAGTGTAAATCTGTGGGGTTTTTCCCTGCTGGCTCTATAATCTGCCAGGATAAGTAAATAAATAAGGGACTGGTCATTTGTTCTCCAACTTATTGTACTATAGATGAAAATAGCATGCACTTTCACTACCAACCAAGGAGCCTGGTTGAATGGTCATAAGTTTAGAACAAATTCTAACCGATTATGTTTATTCTTTCATTTCATTCTTCCTTCAGTTATCCAATCATCCCAGAGAAGGCTTTTAATAGGTAGCAACTGGCATTTGTTTGGAGTAGCACCCTCCAGCTCTTGGTGACTCCCGTTAATTGTAGCTACAGCATTCCTCTGTTTGATTCTGTATTTATCAGTCTGTAGTGCGGTTAAAGGTCTTGAACCAGCAGGGCTTTGTAATTGCATGGCAGCAGCACATTTTTCAAATGCTTCCCCCTGTGTCAACACTCTGCCACCTGTTTTACACCCAATTACTGTGCAACAAATTACCCTCAGACAGGCACTGACTGGAAAGCTGATCCTGGAAAAGCTGCTCCAATGTGGAAAATGAAGACCTTGATGGAGAATTCCTTGGGAACGTGGTTTGTAAAAACATTTAATGACACTTTAAATTAATATTCTATTATTCTTGTGCTGCACACTTGTTTATTATAGCAATGGCATCTTCCAATTAAGTTCAAGGAGGCTATTTCACACTTGCCTTTCACTTTCTTGCTGATGTCCACCATCATTTTTGTCCTCGATATAGCTTGAATACAATTAGCCACCTCACTGTAAAGAATCATGAAACTCCTGCGTTCAGCAATAACAAAAATAGCCGTTTACCAGCTTCCCACATGGGCTGCCCAACAGAATCATATTTCTGACCAGTGGTTAAGTTTTGCACTAAAAACAAACAGCTCTGACGTGTTTTTGAGGAGTATGGACAGGTTGAAATACAGTAGCATATTCATGACTTGGTTACTAAAGAAAGCAGATCGTGTTCATGGTTTGTGGAGGACCAGAGACGTTTATATAAATAAATAAATAAATAGGGCTGGCGGTTATAGACTGAAGGTGGTTTGTTGAAGCCTCTGATTGAAAAGATGCTGTTAGGGACCGTTTGAAACACCTTTATAGCTTTGTGGTAGTAAAAAGTCTGGAGATTTGGAAGTAGTATTTGATTTTTAACAACTACTCTCTAAACATGGTACCAATAGTATACTTCCAGACAGATCATGCAGCACTGTGTGGCCTGTTTGGGATTGCAAATTAAATTGAAAACTATGCAAACAATGGTAGCAAACGACATATTGAAAATAAATATCTCAATGATTCAGTTCCGATTCCTTCCATGCTGAAAAAAAAAAAAAACCTATAGAAAACATCAGATAATTTGTAATGGTTTAACTGGTTATAATGAGAATCATATTGGTTTTCATTGAAACTGTAGTGGTCTCTACTGGTAATTGGTTGCCTATTGGTGGCTTGTTAAAACCTCAAAATATGTCCCAAAACACAATACAGAAAACCATATTTAATGGTTTTAATGCTTAATAGTTGATGGTGTGTAATGATTGTAATGATATATATAGTCAAAACCAATTGAATTTATGTGATGGTTTTATTGTTTTTGTTTTTTTTTCAGCAGGGTTGAAATGATTCTTTAACTATATGATGCTATGTGAACACCAATCTGTCTTAAGTCTCACAATTATTACTGGTTTTGTATTAGCAGGCTGTATCTTTTAGTTTTTTTTTAAAAAAAAGGAACAGATTCATTAGTCATTCGTTTGAGACCACCATTATCACTTAGTTTGTTTTAGTTTCGCTTGTAGGAATCATTTTAAAAGATCTCAGAGTCGGACCATTTGCTTGCTCTTTGCCCTGAACTGTTCATATGTTAAATGAACCTGCTCGTAAGAGTCATTCGTATTTTTGATTCATTCAATAAAAAGAACTAGATTGTAAGTGTGCGGATTTTGATTCACTAAAACGAACTGGCTCATATGAATCATTCTTTTGGGATTCAGACTGAAATGGTTGTGCTGTGTATTTAAAAATGATTAAAGGTTTCATAAGGGTAATTCGTTCAGGAATCATATACTATACTGATCATGATGTTTGTTTCACATTATAGATTGAGTAGAACTGTTGCGGCTCCATTAGAAAAACCTCCATTTAGTGCATATATGGATCCTCATATGATAACTGTTAATGGGACGAAAATCATTCATTTTGGGTATTTCAAAAAGGGAACCAATTCATTTTAAGTGTATTTTTGCTACTACATGCAAACCCAGTGCATTTACCAACTACTATTTTTTTTGTAAATGCCTGACCAAGCCTGAAGTTTTATGTTTTACTGGTCCCTTTACTCTGCAGCTCACACATGTTCCACAGACATTTATTTGGTGAGATTTGAAATCTATTCATAATTTTTTTGCCCACTATATATCTTAATCAAAGTGAAGCTTGTGTGAAGTCATTATGTAATAGAAACCAGCAAGTGAATCCCTTGTGCTAAAACATGCTAAAAGGTCACTGTCTCTGAAAAAACGTGAAAGCCGCGGGTGAGAATCAAATGAAAACACTGGTATTATCTTCAAACAGCCACAACAGGGTGATCTCATAGTCATGAGGAACAGAGTTGTCATCCCAGGCTGCTGATTTATGGGAGATTGGGCTTTGCTGTAGAGTTGCACGTCTCACTCAAGATCTGTGTCCCATTAAGCTCGAGAGAGAGAGCGGGTTTGAGAAGAAAATGGATCAGAAAGACAAAACCAGCATAAAATTACCTGTGGAGGGCAAAGAAAATTTACTTTCTAGACAGCCATCCCTCCCACTCCTCCTACTGATCTTCCCGCTCTAGTGGAGACAGATCTTCTGTCATTATCTGCTGCTGAACCTCAGAAGATGAAAGCAGATACATAAAAGATTTTACAATAATTCTTTAGGCTCTATATAGGAAAGTTACATGTTACATTGGACCCTTTATATAGGACATATTTTATATACAGTAGATATTTTGTAAATTTCCTACTGTAAATATATAAAAACGTAATGTTTGATTAGTAAATATGCATTGCTAAGGGCGTAATTTGGACAGCTTTAAAGGCAATTTTCTCTCTATTTTTTTTTTTTTTTGCACCCTCAGATTCGAGATGTTCAGATAGTTGTATCTCAGATAAATATTGTCCTATCCTAACAAACCATACATTAGTGGAAAGCTTTTTCATTCATGATGTATAAATCTCAATTTAAATAAAATTGACCCTTATGACTGTTATGTTGTTCGAAATTCTGCTGTTGTTAATTTGTCATCAGGATAATGCAAAAATGACTAAAGAGACTTGATAAAATGTGTTGAAAACTTGTAACATAGAATGCCATTGCAAAATTACTTTATATAAAAATATAAATATTTGTAGCAAATATAAATGCATTGCTAGCAAATAAACAAATAAACACATGAATGAATGGATAAATAAAAACATGCATACATAGAGTACACACATTATGGCAGGGTTAGTAGACGTCTGAGCCAAAGTGATCAAAATAAAATATTTTGATGCTTATAATCTATCATACAGACTTAAAGGTGCTTTTGACTTGGGCCAGAAAAATTCACCTTGTTTTGTTCCACAAGCATTAGTCAGGCTATATTTGTTCAAGACCTGGCTTTCCTACTGTTGTTTTTGGCCTACAGTTGATTCCATACCAGTGCATGAAAATATTCACAGAGGCAGGGTGTGAAAAGATGTTTATGTGTGTGTAGATGTGATCATATTTGTTATGACCTGCAGGAACTATAGTAACCGTGTGTTATTTTATCTCGGACACCTGTACTGGATTCCGAGTGTAATCCTGAGATACTTGAAAGATTAAGCTGACAGAACTGTATATAAAATAAGCAAAAAGTTCACACTTCTTTTTCTCAGGCAGAGAGGGAGATTTACTGAGCTTGTGTTAAATAAGTGTCATCAGTCTCGTGTGACTGAAGACGTTTAGTGTGTTAAACTTGCCCTCAGACTATTAGAATAAGATGTAAGGTGAAGTGAACTGAGACAGAAATATGAATTTGAAGAAACATGCTCATATTTATATAGCACTTTATCTGTCAGCCTGAAAATGTTTTTTCTTCACAGTCAAGGGGCAGATAAATTCCACTTCAGATGTTTGCAGATGTTGGAGATAGAGTTGTGTTAAATGTAAAATAAGGCCATTGTTTAAAAGGAATATGTGATTCTGTCGTTCTCTGTGATTCAAAGGCAAAAAAAGATTTTGTGGGAGAGAATTTGTTTAAGGATTTATCATCGTAATATACTAAATATATTATTAGTGCTGTCAAATCAATTAATTGCGACTAATTAAATCCAAAATAAAAGTTTGTGTTCACATAATTTATGTGTGTTGTGTATTACACACATACATGTATTTATCCAAGAAATATTTACACACACACACATTTCGGATGTGATTAATCACGATTAATCGATTTGACAACACTAATTATTATTATTTTAAAGGCTAACAGTAGAAAATAATAAGCCTTGACTTACCTATATAAAGCTTTGACAATAATTATTTTGTATCAGATTTAATGCTTTTTCTGAGATTCAGTGGAAAGTATATGTTCATATTTCTGGCCACTTGAACATACCTGTACACACATTTGTTTTTCTGTTATGGTGGGGTATTGACTTTTGTTGTTTTTATACACAGCTAATCACATTTTTCATCCATTCACCCTCAGTGAATCCCTGCATTTTCATTTAGACATTATTTAGCAGGTAGCATGCCATTGTGGGGAGCTGTTTTATAAGGATTTAATGCTCTCTCAATTCCTCCTGCCTCTCTTCATCTTACAGAAGTGACGAAGCTGCCATCTACTGGTCAGGACTGATAATGAGTGCAGCGTTAAATAATTTACAGGTTTAAAGGGATAGTTCACCCAAAAATGAAAATTCTATCATCGTTTACTCACCCTCAAGTTGTTCCAAACCTGTATGAGTTTCTTTGTTCTGCTGAACACAAAGGAAGATATTTGGTAGAATGTTTGTAACCAAACAGATCTCAGTCCCCATTGACTACCATAGTATATATTTTTTCTTACACTGTAAAACATTTCACGTTGGTTAAACTTATAAACGAAAGTTCACCTGCTGCCTTAAAAATGTGAGTTAACTCAACTTACAGATACTCTTTGTTTCAACTCAAGAAGTTAAGTTTTACAATTTATTAAACTAATGGTCATTTGTTGTTTCAAATTGATGCTCTGAGTTAAAAAAACTTACTATGTTACATTATCAGTTCAAGAAAACTCAAATCAGCTCATAATAAATAGACTTGTAACTGGTCTGCTCAAAAATGTAAACAATTTATTGAAATAAATTCAAGTAATGTACAAGCTTTAACATTGGTTTGAAAATACAAATTCTTGTAGGAAAACAGGTTTTTAAAAATTTAAGAACACAAGTGCTTAAACATCCATTTCATCAAAACATCAAAGATTCTCTAATAATATACAGAACTAGAAGAAAGGTAGATGAGTGGTATAAAAGAGGTATAGAAAATGTAACTGAGGGGGAAAGAAAAGGCATGAATTGGGGAAAAATGAGGAGTGGCAGGCAAAATAACGGCTCATCGATCACTTCAAAGATTGTAAGTGTTCTCTACATAAACAAGTACATGAAGCTTTCTGACCTTTGAATGATTTGCACAATACATGGTCATTGACTGTGTTGAACAATACTCATGTAGTAAACTCTCACTAAAAGCAATAAGAATAGACATGTGAAATTGGTCTATTTCCAATAAATGCTCAAAGGTTTTTCCTTATAGTAAACACTTGACAAAAAAAGGAAAAAAAAAATACCTTTAATATTTTGTTATATTTGTACATTATATTATTGATGACATGTTTAGGCACGATATATAGTGTACAGTCGTGGCCAAAAGTTTTGAGAATTACATAAATATTGGAAATTGGAAAAGTTGCTGCTTAAGTTTTAATAATAGCAATTTGCATATACTCCAGAATGTTATGAAGAGTGATCAGATGAATTGCATAGTCCTTCTTTGCCATGAAAATTTACTTAATCCCAAAAAACCTTTCCACTGCATTTCATTGCTGTCATTAAAGGATCTGCTGAGATCATTTCAGTAATCGTCTTGTTAACTCAGGTGAGAATGTTGACGAGCACAAGGCTGGAGATTATTATGTCAGGCTGATTGGGTTAGAATGGCAGACTTGACATGTTAAAAGGAGGGTAATGCTTGAAATCATTGTTCTTCCATTGTTAACCATGGTGACCTGCAAAGAAACGTGTGCAGCCATCATTGCGCTGCATAAAAATGGCTTCACAGGCAAGGATATTGTGGCTACTAAGATTGCACCTAAATCAATAATTTATAGGATCATCAAGAACTTCAAGGAGTTTCAAAGAGGTTCAATTCTTGTAAAGAAGGCTTTAGGGCGTCCAAAAAAAGTCCAGCAAGCACCAGGATCGTCTCCTAAAGAGGATTCAGCTGCGGGATCGGAGTGCCACCAGCTTGCTCAGGAATGGCAGCAGGCAGGTGTGAGCGCATCTGCACACACAGTGAGGCGAAGACTTTTGGAAGATGGCCTGGTCTCAAGAAGGGCAGCAAAGAAGCCACTTCTCTCCAAAAAAAAAAACCATCAGGGACAGATTGATCTTCTGCAGAAAGTATAGTGAATGGACTGCTGAGGACTGGGGCAAAGTCTTATTCTCCGATGAAGCCCCTTTCCGATTGTTTGGGGCATCTGGAAAAAGGCTTGTCCGGAGAAGAAAAGGTGAGCGCTACCATCAGTCCTGTGTCATGCCAACAGTAAAGCATCCTGACACCATTCATGTGTGGGGTTGCTTCTCATCCAAGGGAATGGGCTCACTCACAATTCTGCCCAAAAACACAGCCATGAATAAAGAATGGTACCAAAACACCCTCCAACAGCAACTTCTTCCAACAATCCAACAACAGTTTGGTGAAGAAGAATGCATTTTCCAGCACGATAGAGCACCATAAGGCAAAAGTGCCATAAGGCAAAAGTGATAACTAAGTGGCTCGGGGACCAGAATTTTGAAATTTTGGGTCCATGGCCTGGAAACTCCCCAGATCTTAATCCCATTGAGAACTTGTGGTCAATCCTCAAGAGGCGGGTGGACAAACAAAAACCCACTAATTCTGACAAACTCCAAGAAGTGATTATGAAAGAATGGGTTGCTATCAGTCAGGATTTGGCCCAGAAGTTGATTGAGAGCATGCCCAATGCAATTAATGATAACGTTACCTGCAGACTTCAGGTCGAAGACCAACTAAAATATAAGCACTGTGAACCAAAGTGATATAAATATTTTAGCGTTTGAGGCTCTGGAAAACAGTGAATTAACGAGTGGAAAACTCGTGGTGTCGTATTACATTCGCGAAGTACAGTCAAATTGGCTAACATGCAATAAATCGCAACATTATTCATTTATCATTACAAATAAAAAAACAAAAACTCACCTTCCTCGCATTCTTTGTGTTTCCCGACATGAATTGGTGTAAGGTCTCCAGGCAGCTGCATTAACTCAAAATGGCGATGGCTTCTCTCTGTATTTCGCGCTCACCGTGTATCGCCCCTCCCCCAACATATAACTTACAGACACGAGTTAAATTAACTTTTACAAGCCAGACAAAACTCAGAAGAAGTCAAGACAACACATTACTTTACGTTTAAATTTTCAATAACTTATAAACTTAAGTTCAGTATCCAAAACTTAAAATGGCAATTTAATTTAAAGAGGAAAAGTAAGTTCATATAACTTATTTGGGCTATGATGTTTTACAGTGTACTATGGTAGTCAATGGGGACCGAGATCTGTTTGATTCTGTCATTCTTCCAAATATCTTCCTTTGTGTTCAACAGAACAAAGAAACTCATACAGGTTTGGAACAACTTGAGGGTGAGTAAACAATGACAGAGTTTTAATTTTTGGGTGAACTATCCCTTTAAATAGACCTACAATAAAATCTCTAATCAAGTGGCATCTTCAAACAAATTATGTTAGAGTACATCTAACTTAACTAAAATCTATTTTTAAGCTATTTTATTATTATTATTATTTTAATTTATGTGTTTTTTTTACATTTATTCCAAAATAATTACTGAAGGCAGTAACAATTTAAACAAAGAACTGATGATGTTCAGCTGTTCTTTTTAATAATACATTTATTTACGGATCATCAATCATCAGCGCTTGGTAAACACTCTTCACAGAAGCAGAGATGAACTGTAGCCTACCTTTAATTTCAACAACAGATTGCTTACTAAAATCACACGTTTTCAGACCATTTGAAACTTGATTTTGACTTGATAAAGTGGAGATGGGTCTGTTAAAAGTCAATGGGCTCAGGGGAGGCAAGAGAGTCCTGCTGTTATAGCTTATATTTAAATAAAGTATTTATAAAGTTATAACTTTACCTGTTGGTGTAGCTGTTTGGACAGCGTTTCTTTAGAAAAATAAGTGATTTATACGCTTTTTATGTCATATGTTGTATTATTTGCATTATTTTATTTTTGTATTATGATTTTGTTCTTGTCCAATTTTTGGAGGTGACACTGCCTTTGTTTGCCTCCTCGGAGGAAACGCACCTGGTATGTATGTATTTGTTTGTTTTTACATTTATTTATTTACATTAATTTTGCATTAAAGCAATACCCGCATGTCGTTCCAAACCCGTAAAAGCTTTGTTCGTCTTCGGAAAAAAATGCAAGATATTTTGGATGAAAATCGGGAGGCTTATTTGCAGGTATTTAGGTATTTTAGTAACCATGTTACACATTTGACAACCATACCGTGTCCATTTAAAAACAACACTAAACCTTTTAGTGATTTGTTTATATTTGAATTATGTTTCTTTAAAACCAATGTTACTTATTGTAATATAGTAGCTATTTTGTTGTATAATCCAATGAGATTTTTTTTTCAGGTTGGATTAAGTATCCAAATAACTTTTGGAGCCACTGTATAAACTGGCTTGCTGGAGCTGAATATTCTGTAAAAACATGAATATATTTGACTTATGAATGAAAAGTTAATAAATAAATAAATAAAAGCATGAACGATAATATTTTACTCTGGTACTAATTAATGGGAATTAATTGGACATATTAGTAGTTGGGTCTGAATATGTATATATATATATATATATATATAGACACACACACACACACACACACACACACATACAATTATTATTCCCTTTTTTATCATATGTGTAGGATCAGTAATTTCACTGTAATGGCAACGAATAGGCTGTTCCCAGAGTGCTGTATCAAGGCACCTCAGTGGGAAGGAAAAAGTGTGGCAAAAAACGCTGCACAGCGAGAAGAGGTGAGTGGACCCTGAGGAAGATTGTGGAGAAGGACCTATTCCAGACCTTGGGGGACCTGCGGAAGCAGTGGACTGAGTCTGGAGTAGAAACATCCAGAGCCACCGTGCACAGGCGTGTGCAGGAAATGGGCTACAGAGAAGCAGCACTGGACTGTTGCTCAGTGGTCCAAAGTACTTTTTTCGGATGAAAGCAAATTTTGCATGTCATTCGGAAAACAAGGTGCCAGAGTCTGGAGGAAGACTGGGGAGAAGGAAATGCCAAAATGCCTGAAGTCCAGTGTCAAGTACCCACAGTCAGTGATGGTCTGGGGTGCCATGTCAGCTGCTGGTGTTGGTCCACTGTGTTTTATCAAGGGCAGGGTCAATGCAGCTAGCTATCAGGAGATTTTGGAGCACTTCATGCTTCCATCTGCTGAAAAGCTTTATGGAGATGATTTCGTTTTTCAGCACGACCTGGCACCTGCTCACAGTGCCAAAACCACTGGTAAATGGTTTACTGACCATGGTATTACTGTGCTCAATTGGCCTGCCAACTCTCCTGACCTGAACCCCACAGAGAATCTGTGGGATATTGTGAAGAGAAAGTTGAGAGACGCAAGACCCAACACTCTGGATGAGCTTAAGGCCGCTATCGAAGCATCCTGGGCCTCCATAACACCTCAGCAGTGCCACAGGCTGATTGCCTCCATGCCATGCCGCATTGAAGCAGTCATTAATGCAAAAGGATTCCCGACCAAGTATTGAGTGCATAACTGAACATGACTTTTTTAACTGACTTTTTTTGTATTAAAAACACTTTTCTTTTATTGGTCGGATGAAATATGCTAATTTTTTGAGATAAGAATTTTGGGTTTTCATGAGCTGTATGCCAAAATCATCAGTATTAAAACAATAAAAGACCTGAAATATTTCAGTTGGTGTGCAATGAATCCAAAATATATGAAAGTTTAATTTTTATCATTACATTATGGAAAATAATGAACTTTTATCACAATATGCTAATTTTTTGAGAAGGACCTGTATATATATATATATATATATATATATATACACACACACACATATACTGTATGGCATCATACAATGTCTTTTAGATGTAACTGTCTAACACTAGAGGGCAGTATCTGATAGCAGTAAAGCATTGTCACATCCTGTTACTCTCTCAGCTCTGATGCTGCTGTATCTCATGTCCTCATAAACTAAACATGTCTTGGTTCACGTCATAACATTTTAACCCAGGCTCGTAGATGGTCTCTGATTTGACCACAGCAGAGCTCCTCCAGAGGATACAGTGCTCAGCGAGTCAATAACTGGGCGATATTAAATATTTGGCTCGGCTGATCAAATTTTATTGAGCTATTTCAATTTGGCAGACACTGCACAGGGCAAACACTCGGTCCGCAGAGGGAAGTAAGCAGACTGGTGCTGAGAATACAAGAGCACAGGCCTCATTTCAGAGACCTCCTTGCTTGAGAGTCAAATATCCTAAAGCTGAGCAGAAAGAGCACAGCTATGAGAAATAAAAATGTATGGGAAATGCTATCATAAGAATAATGTATGTAATATATGTATATGTATATCAGCAGCACAGTCACACTGCAAATGTTTATAACCTGCAATTGTTATTTTAAATAGATATTTCTACCTGAACCCATATACTGTTTTGAGTGGTATAAAGTAAGTTTCGGCAATATTAAATAATAATTGAACCTTATTTATAACCAATTCTTATATAACCAATTAAAGATTTGGGGGAGGTTTTCTTGTATTAAATAACAAGAAAACCATGGCATTGGTTGTTTTCTTATAGGGTTAATTACAGTGAAATAGATGGTGTAGAAACAATTTTCAGTCAGAAGCTGCAAGTTCATTTCATAATTACAAAGTAACAGCAAGAAGAACATTGAATTAAAGATGATTTTTTGAATCAGGAAAACTGAAATAGTATTTTCTACACACCACAATAACCATTTTTGCAGTGTAGGCTAAATTGTAGTTTTCCCAAATGGAAACATATTGTGTAAGGTCTGATGCTGCTCATAAAGATATATTTTTTTTCTTTTAAACCTTTTCTTTTTCTAATGCTTTAATGGTTTCAGGGAAAGTGGGAGATGGATTTACTGAGGCATGCTATGTACTGTAAGACACTTTAATGGCTTATGTTAAGGTAAAAAGAACTGAACAGCTGTATAAACTCCATTTCTTTAACTTTTGTACTGAACCCCCCACCCCCCATAATTTAAAAATATTTTAGCTTCTGTGATTAGAACTATAAAGAGTTTCTCACATATGTATTTCAGATAAAATCAGATTATTATTTATTAAATTATTTATTAAAATTCAGATTAAATCTGGGAGAATTTTTTTAACTTTACCCCCATGTCATTGCATCATTGCATTTTGTTACATAACTAACATAACTCTTCTCTTTAATGCCATTCAGCTTTTTAAAGTAATGTAACAATTACAGGAGTCTGGGAAAGGCTTGCATTCTAATTACCCCCAATGTCATCAACATTTCCCCACTGTGCTGGCACGAATTCCCAGCCATTTATTTCCTGTCCTTTTCATGCTGGAGGGAGGCTGGATTTAGGATGAAGGTCTCGGGAGTCGCATGGAGCAAAGTTTTTGATTGATATCCAAAAGCCATTACTACACTTTTCTCAGGCGTGTAGAGTAGTGCTGAACTTTGATGCTGCTTCTGAATGCAGCCGATTCGTAGATTGTTTTTAAATTGCATTCATTTGTTGGGGCGAATTTGTCCGCTGCTTTTTCATCATGTTTCAAGCCTCCAGCCGGCGTCAGTTCGTTTAAACTTCTCCTCTTGCAACTTTTGCGACTCTTAAGACCATCGAAATGACTGAGGAGAGCAAAGCCGAACACAGAGCCGAGAGTGGGAAAGATTTAGAGAAACAGCTCCGTTTGCGAGTTTGTGTTTTGAACGAACTTTTGAAGACCGAACGGGATTATGTTGGGACGCTAGAGTTTCTCTCGGTAAGTGCGACTAATCGTTTAATTGGGTAATTTAATATTTTTTTTGAATGTAGATAAGGAAGCATTGCCCACCTACACAGACACAATCAAATAGACGCATGCAACTGTACGCGCGCACATCATCTTTGAGTTCCTGCGCGCGTGAGAGTCCAGAAGAGTCGGTGAGGTCTTGCCGTCTTGCTGAATGCTGTGATGAAAGTTAAACTATGTGCACCTCTTTCATCGATGAAAGCAAATGTGCGAATTATGCGGCGATTTTTACAGCTGTTGCACTTTTTACCATTTGCCAACTACCACAGTTTGCTATATGCATCTAAAAGAATTTAAAATTCACATTTTTATTTAAATGAATTAAAATTAAAATTTGCAGAAATATGTGCTTTTTAGAAATATTTCGCGTCCTGAGCTGCACTGGACGCGTACTGTTTAGTGCGCTTGGAGGGAATGAGCAGCATCAGAGGTCTTGCGGTGAACCTCAAAACCCAGACCGTGCCATGCCTGTCAATCCCGCTGATCTCTGTGGTTTGTAGCTCTATCTAAGAAGAAGAAACTGCATAATTAGTCTCAATTTAATGTGTGCATCTTTTTTTTTTGCGTTGGAGCACTTCTCTCCAGTTGACCCTAAGAACGCAGTCAATGTTTGGATTCGCAGAGAAAAGTACATTGCTCAGAGGTTTTATAGCTCAGGAGACTAACTCTCAGTTGCTTATTTGTACATCTCAGTTTTTCCTCAGCTATTTCTCCTAAAATTAAAATCGACACATATGTGGACAGCACTGACTTCTCTGAGTTTTGATTGCAGGTATCTTGGCAAATCTGAGACATTATTGAGAACTCTTTTTAAACACGAGATTGGATTGTGGTCTTTTTCTCAGGAGAAACATCTTAAAGTCTCAACTTCTCAACTGAGATAGAAACTTGCAGATGAGAATTATAATAAAATTGAAAGATTTGATCCTAAACAGGAAAACTATGTAAAAATTATGCATGATTATGATCTCCTTACTGGATGTCTGTAGCAGGGATGCATCTGTCCATGATTTGCTCAGGCTCAGTGAGCAGAATAGGTAAATGCTTTTGAGTCTGAGCCAAGAACTGAGGCAAAGCAGGTGGACTGAAAGTGAAAACCTCAGACTGGCACACTCTGGGACTCTATGCCGAATAATATCATTTCTTCCTCTACTGGAGGAACAGAACACCATGAGCCCTTTGGTCTGATAGGGGAATTGAAGACTGGAAGGAAAATAAGTTATTATTTTTTGTTTGTGCAATGCAGACATTTTCAGGCACATAAGCAAAAGATTATTTAAATATGGAAATTTAGTGGGTAACTACTTATTCACGTTTTAGGTTTGGTGATAGATTTAAATTGAAGCGAGCAAAGAGAGCATAAAATTGAGTTTTATAAAGTCTGTAATGATTCAAGTTTAAATGAACCACCAGATGATACATCCTAGTGATGGATTTCTGTGTTGTTATTAATATGTCATGATGACCCATGTTTCCCACTCTTCATGCACAAGCTCACATTCCCCATCTGGAGACAGTGTCACAAGTGGTTTCCAAACTGATTCAAACAAAATGAAATCACTCTGTTCAGACCATTTCGATCCAATTAAATAAATCATTAGCCTGTGCTGGAGATCATATTTGGAAGACAGACCTCCAGGATATGATGACTATTTTATAAACCTGGCCAGATCATTCTGACCACATTTGGACCATCGTATTTAGTATTTTTTAGTGAGTTTGGAAAAGAGTCTAATGAAATGTTCTGAGACTCACGGCCCTGTTTTAATTGGCCCTGTTTTGAGCTCATTTGCAACCTTAGACACCTTGATTTAACAGTGCCAGTTTGATTATTCCTAATTGTTTTGCCGTTCCAGCCAAACATTTAAGTTTGTTTTATTGCCAGTGCTAAACATGATTTCTTCATTCTAACAGAGGTTAAAAAGGCCTTCTTTTGATGATGAAAGCATGCAGTTGTACCTCTGAGTGTGATTAGGAGGTCAAGGAGGCAACTTTATCAATCAAAGTCTCTGGGAAATATCACCCACATGGTCTCAAGGATCAAAGCCTCCATGGGTGCCACTGCAGGTCTATGATTGATCACTTTCAACTGATCATCTTGTGCATAAATGCCCATGTGCCTCAACCAGAATTCCTCAATGTCTAGACCAAAAAAAGATGGCCAGGGTTTGGGGGGCAAAAGGAAGCCTATGCAGAATTGAAGTTAGATGATAACAACAGGCCACGGTAGAGGACAATGGCTGTTGGGGGGTGGTGTTTCATGGCCAAGAGGACCGGTGCCATGCTGAACAGAGGGCATTTTGTGTTTGTGAGAATTAGATGAAGGGGGTCGGTTCCAGACAATATGGCTCCCTGGTGGAACCGGCTTGGAGGTACAGTATTGCCAGGAGAGGGACTGTGACGTGAGAGCCCGGGCTCTTTGCCCTCTGTTGTGAAGTACATTTCCTGGTGGAGGAATTCCGGAGAGGTTAGCAGAAATTAGGAAACAATGGCGGATAAGTTGCCTTGTTTGAATCCAGGGGGAGAGTTGGCTACATCGGATCAGTTTAGCCCACTAACAGTTGGTAAGTTTGTTCTTGGAGAGGAATTGTTCTTAAAAGTTTCTGTTGAGTTGGTATTTCATGTAAAATACCAGCTGCACTAACTGACAGTTACTTGGCATTCTACACAGTTGTGTCTGGCTATCAGATGAGCCAAGAACAGTGTCTGGCAATTCACACGAGACGGAGGAAGTCTCTCAAAAGATCTTTTCTGAGATATCCCTAGAATGGCTTACGTAACAGCTTGATTTATATCTGATAGTGGGAGGTATAGATAGTAGTTTATATTTGTTAACTGGAGCCTAAGAATGATGATCCTTAGTAACAAATGCCCCACCAAAGAGATTTCTGTGCTCTTTTACTACATATACCCTTGAGCTTCACTCAAGCAAATGAGAAGTACAACTGACCAACAGCAGTGTTCATCAGTACTTGTAGAGTGAATCCAACAGGAGCAAACAGGGGGAAAGCTTTCATGTCATATTTCAGTAGAAAAACAGCATAATGTGTTCTCTGGAGACTTAGCTCTGGATTAAGTGGTCCCTCTGCAGTGTTTTTCTTTCGCAATACCCTGTGAGTTTGAAAAGAATTGACCACCCAATATACTTTTTTAGTGCTTAATAATAAAACTTCAGAAAGAGATTTTGCACCACAAACTGTAATTACTTTTATTTTGCTTTTGGGGTAAACATGAGTTTTAAAAGTCCCCTTAGACATTTCTTGGTCTATTTAGAAATTTGTTTGAAGTTGATGTGGTACAGTTTTCAAAGTTACTTGACAATGTAGGATTTTCTACTGTTTGAATCATTAGGACAAAAATAGCAGTAGCTTACCCACATTACCCACAAACTAAAATTAAACACAGGGCTGGCTTAAATAATTAAACCAATACCTATTTGAGTATGAACAACTAGTCTTTTCCTGGTCTGAGAACTAAAAGTGCATGTGACCAATGACTTGTAAAACACTCAGAAGGTAGTTTTAGATGATCTATTTTATCTTAAAAAAAATTTTCGTATATAGCCTAATAATCTTTGGTTCTCATGCCTTTTGATTCTTGATTCTTTTTTTATACAATCCATTGGTATGCTTAAATTGCTTAGTTGTCTTTTTTCTCTTGTTCTGTTTATTTACAGTCAGTCTGAGGCCTGTTGATTTGTTGGTGTCACATGGCCAGCACTGATTGGGGGGGCTTATATCTTTTCCCATTCAGACAGTAAACCCTGCAACCCCATCTCTCAGGGTCACAGTTCTCCATCCTCAACTTCTTCCTGTTGGCATCCTGGTTTATACATCTGCTGCTCTGGAAACAGGGGGGCTAGGTCATCATGCTCTCTTTACCCATTTCTCACTGGAAACATATTTAGTGGAACTAGAATGCAAATGCGTGAAGACCAACCTAAAGATTGATTTAAAGATTGGGGAAGAAACTGACTGATATATTTCTGTTGAGATGAGGAAATTGAGGTTGATTGTTCTCATTAAAACCTGGGTTGTGGGTTCATGTTTGAGTTTTTTTTGTCAATATTGTGCATCCCCCAAAAATTCAAACAAAACTGCCATTAGCTGAACTTTTCTTTTGAGTCTCAAAATGTTATGCCCTCAGTACTCTGTTTGTTTTTGACAATTTTTTGTTTGAATCTTTGTTTGACTCTGTTTTAGCCACTTTTGCTCTCAAAACTTTGTTCGACTGTTTTTTTGCTTTGATCTCAAAATGTAGTTTCTTTTTTACACTTTTGTTTGAGCCTCACAACCTTTTGTTGTATAAATTTTGTACTATTGTTTTAAGTCTCAAAACGTTTTTTTTTTGAAAATGTGTTTTGCTTGGAAAGTGTTTTGCAAACACATCAGTTGCTCATTTACATGCACAATTTTTGGTTCAATCGGACTGAATTCATTCTGATTGATGAATCTGATTGTAGTTTTTACATTAATAAAATAATGAACAAATAAAGTGATCGGGTTGATGTGCGTGTTTATATGTCGCAAGCTTCAAATCTGAATTTGATGCACTGCACAAATACAGAGTTTCTCACTGTTTGCACATAATAACCACTCTCCTACATGGTTTCTTTATTTGTTTTTAACTGCAGAATTAATATTGATCCATTTATGGAAAAATATACATATAAACTGCTGTGCCATTCTGCTCATATTTATCACGGAAAAAAAGCCCCTCCCTGTGCCTGAACAGGTTGCCTGTGGATGAGTATCCAAAACAAGGACTAGTGGGAGGTTGTCTTGCTCCACTTCACAGTTGAAAGGAGAGTTTTATAATGACAGGACACATATTTATACAACACTTTATTCAAAAGGAAGAGCCACTCCTTCAACGCATCATACGTCATTACGCTATTTCTGCATCATTGCACATGCAGAGTCCTTTCAGTTCCAGGGGTTCAGTCCGATCGAGTGCTTACATGCACTATCAATCATATTAGAGAAATACCCCCCCCCCCCAATTAAGGTGTTTATATTAAGGCTTTTCAGTCCGATTGAGCCGTCAATCCGATTACAAACAGATTTTTTGGTTGCATGTAAACGTAGCCAATGTGTTTTATTAAGGTTTACTTAGGCAAATTAAGAAGACAAAAACTAAGCTCAAAGGGTGAGATCATCTGATGAATGAAAGATGCTTTTTTATATTTGTCTGTTTCCATGTGAATGACTTTAAGTTATTAAGGTGGCGAAAAGATAAGGGATATAAGAGGATAAAACACTTAATCCTTGTTTAAGTATTTGAGACATTACACATTAGGTAGGCTTTTGGAACTCAACCAAAGGAAAAGTGGTAACTGTTTTTCAAAACAATATGTTTTGGATTTACAATAAAGGCACAAAAATTACTCACTACATGTTGGGTTTGAAGCCCTGAACGTATAAGCCCTGCAAGTATAATAGAATAATAATTGGAATGTAGACATGGTTGACTCAACCATCACTGTCACCTTTGCCCTTTGTCAGCCAATCAGAAGCTAGCATTGCTTTCTTTATCACTTGAACACACTTTCTATCTGTCTCTTGCCAATCTTTACAACCTCCTGCATATGTTCCATCCATTATGTCCCAATACTTTGTTTACAAAGAGTTGCATTTTCCCCTTGCTACACAGAGGATCATTAAGATTCCAATCTTGCTAATCAGTTTGGCTTTCTTTTTCCACTGTAAGGTCATGGAAGTTCTCATGCACCGCAGACAGACATTATAACCAGCGTAGGACTTCCTTTTTCTTATCCTGAGCTGTTTTTAAGCAGTACGCTTAACTAGCTCCCCGAGGCTCAGGGCAGATCGCCTCATTTCAAATGCACAGCGTGAGCACAAAATGTGTCAGCCATTTTTCTATTCTAGCAACAGTCCAATTCATGGAAGAGAACAGAGTCTTTTTGTGCCCCAGAGGAAATGTAGAGGTGAGATTCGGCATTCAGTCTGAATTTACATGATGGTGCTTAAGAACAAGGAAGTTGACGATGGAAGGGAGGAAATGTGACCTTCCTGCTGTTAGGGTCCTGTGGTTGTTTGTTTCCGTGATGGAGCTGGAAGCGTCTTATCACCTGTGAAAGTCTCTATCGTTTGGATGCAGTTAAATCTATTAGTTGTAAAAAAGTCTGTGGTGATTTTGTTTATGGCCCTCTGGGACTTTCTCTCAACTCTCATCATCCAAAAACGGTTTTATTGCATTGTTTTGCTTCTGGGAAGCAATTGGTTTTAGCCCCCACACCCCCACCGGGACTGACACGGTAACAAAATGAATATGAAGTAAACTTCATACATGTTTAACAATGAGCTTTAAACTTGCAGCCATCCGTGTCCAGTTACGTTGGTGTGCAGTCTTGTGTGTCATGTTTGTGAGTGCACAGGGGGCTATGAGGGACTCTGGCTGGTGAGTTCCTTCAGCTTTTGTGTCAGTGTGAGCAGGATTTCCTTCCTTCCTGCCCCTCCTCTCCTTTTACATTGTGCTCTGCTTCCCCTGCACATAGAGCTGACTGCGGAGGCACACGGGCCGCTCCACTTGACTAGAGTCTATGCCAGGGCATCTGTCTCAGATCAGGCTCTGGAAGACAGCAGCTGAGTAAGAAACCATTTGTCAGATGTTTTTTGGTCAATTATTTGGAAAAAAGCATGGGTCATCATGACCTTTTTGGTCGATATTTTGTCTCCTATGAGGTTTTAATGTGGGCTGGTAGTTAGGAGATAAATTAAGCATTTATGCTTGGCCAGTTGGCCTTTTAGTTCAGCTTGTGTGGGCATCCACTGGGCATCCATGGCCACGTGAAATAGAAACCCATGATGTTGCAGTTGCAGCAACATGATGAATAACCTGAGAAGAGCATTTATATCCTTAAAGCGAAGATAAAATCAAAATGAACCCTATGTAGCTTCTAAATACAGATTCCTGGTTTTCTTTTCTTTTCATTTCTTTTTCTTTTTCTTGATGCAGAAAAGCTGTAATTTAGATAAGGAATTTAAATGTATTTTATTTATTTATATTTTAATTGAATGAAATCATGCATCATCAAATGTCTGGTAATGGCATAGAATGAAAAAGTGCATGACTACTGATTTCTACTAGTAGATTTTTTATTAAAAAAATATTCAAGTTACTCGACTACTCGTGGTTCATGCTACTGTAAATGAAAAGACATTAAATGTTTTTTTTTCTTTTAGCAATAAACGCTTATTAATTCATAGCCTTATGCAACAATTACATATATACATTTTCAAAACTATTATGACATTACATATTTAAATTTTCATGTAACAGCCAGTATTTGTATTTGTGTCTGTAACATTCACAACATTTTTCGTATCTGCATTCGGATACAACGTCGTACAGTACTTGATAAGACCGTTATGGCTATCTTTTTTTTTCATAGTTATCACTGAACAAGTATGCCGTGTTAAACTAAAATTATTAATTTCTAAAATAATATTTATCATGCAAGCAGAGAGATGTCATGACAAACGTTTAGTGATTATTTGAACACGAGTGGATCAATTCAATGCGCACATTTTCATTACGCAGAACTCTTTTAGCAAGTCTTGATGTTTAGTGAACTTCACTAAACAAATATGCGTGTGCCGCGCAATCCAGCAAATTATATAGATTCAAATATTAAGGACATATAAAATGTATCCATATCTAAGTTGATTATTATACTGGTTTGGTTTTTGAGAGACTGACGCGCAGCGCAGCTGTTTGATTTGTGAGCGCGCTGTGCTTAATCCATTCATTCGTATCATATCGTAGCCTAAGGTTTAAAGCATTGCCTTTTAAATATATACAATTGAAAGTGTATGATGTGTTATTATAGGTGATGTTATTCTTTCCGAGCTCTGATTTCTGAGAGATGCACGGAGAGACAATAGCAATGCTGTGTTTGATTTGCGGCCTTTTCATTCATAAAGTTTACATTGATTCACTTCACACTCGTGACTTTAGAGGTCTGTGTATAATATTGCGCTGATCACCTGGCTCACCTGTTATCTAGCAAACTCCGGACTGTGCCAGCTTCAGCCGAGTATTCAGGCAGAATTATTCCTTGTCTGTTATTAATTTTTGAAGCCATTATCCATGCCATTCGGAATAAGGTATTCGGCTTCAGGCATATTTAAATTTTACATGCAACATAGATAAGGTCATAGAAAGTAACAGCTCCACGCAATATTGTAATCCTAAAATTCACGTTGTACTTGCAAACTCTTTGTACGCATTATGGTTAATGCATGCTCGAGTAGTCGATTGTTTCTGACACGCTGACTAGTGGTTGAAGTAGTCAACTACTCGACTAGTCTATGCAAGCCCTAATATATATATATTAGACTTGCATAATAAATATATAATAAATGTTTGTAAAATGGCATAATTTATTTTTTATATATCTGAAAGTACACTCTTAACATAATTCAGTAAAGCATTATAATATGATAATCAAGTATTGTTTCATGATAGAACTTTAGTAATTAGAATTAATTAAACTTGATAACCATGTTTGAATTATGGTTGGGAGCTGTCTACCAAATTGGCATCAGACGATGTCAACAGTGAAACATCATGATGGACGATGACATGGAACTGGGATGTGGCGGAATGCAGGAGAGGGGGTAGGGGTGGTTGAAAGGGTGTTGGGGGGGGGCTTTTCAAGTTATCAGCAGTCATAGCTTGGTTTATTTATTAGCCACTGGCTACTATTAGACATCATTTAGTCATCCAGAGTGAAGATTTAGTTGCATATGTGAGGGATTTACTCTAAATGCAGAGGGTTGTCACTGTATGTATACTATATATATATATATATATATATATACACACACACACACACACACACACACACACACACACACACACATACACACTCACACATTAAAGTTTGGGGTCAGTAAGTTTTAAAAGAAGTCTCTTATGCTCACCTTTATTTGAAAATACAGTAAAATCAGCAATAATGTGAAATATTTTACAATGTAATTTATTCCATTAATTTGTGGAAGTTGTGGCCTAATGGTTAGAGATTTGGAGTCGTAATCCAAAGGTTGCTAGTTTGAGTCTCGGGCTGGCAGGAATTGGGGGGTGAATGTACAGTGCTTTCAATACCACAACTGAGGTGCCCTTGAGCAAGGCACTAAACCCTTAATTGTTCCCTGGGCGCCGCAGCATAATAGAGCTGCCCACTGCTCCAGGTGTGTGTTCATAGTGTGTGTGTGTTCACTGCTATGTGTGTGCACTTTGGATGGGTTAAATGCAGAGCACGACATCTGAGTATGGGCCACCATATTTGGCTGTATGTCATGTCACATTCACTTTAATGGCAAAGCTGAATTTTCGGCACAGCCAGTTTTCCAGTCTTCAGTGTCACATAATCTTTCAGAAACCATTATAATATGCTGATTTTGTGCTTAAGATAAAGGGATAGTTCATCCAAAAATTAAAATTACTCCACGAGTCACCCTCAAGGCATTCTAGCTGTATATGACTTTCTTCTTTCAGACTATTACAATCAGAGTTATATTAAAAATATCCTGGCTCTTCCAAGCTTTATAATGGCAGTGAATGGCAGTTAAGATTTTGAAGCCCCAAAAAGTGCATCTATCCATCATAAAAATTGCTCCTCACATCTCCGGGGGGTTAATTAAGATCTTCTGAAGCGAAAAGAAGCTCTCTAGCTTCCGCTAACTGTTTTACATACGTAAATGAGGGAGTGGTGTTTGAGCCTATGATGTAGGCCAAGGCTATTCAATTACAAATTCAGTTGGGCCAGATTTTCAAATCAAGGTGGTTAGCTGGGCCAGTCATTTCAGCGGCGAAGCCGCTCATAATGACAGATTTTAAAACCATCACAAATTTATTGAAAAACATGTAAGGTTTATTTATTGTTTCTCTTTTAACTTTGGTCAGTTTGCACTGCAAAAGGTGCATAAAAATTACAATAAAAGAGCTAACGGAACAGAATCTGAGGTAGCCCCTACTTTTTCCACTTACAAAAGAAAAAAAAAACTGACCTAGGCACCTCTTGCCTAGGCCTGATCACAAATCTGATCACAAAGTGCATAAAACAAAATAGTACACAGTAGTTGGCTATAAGCAATAACATTAAGTTTTCTTTTGAAACAAAATAAACATCTTGCTCACATTTGACCCAGGAACATCTCAAAGTGCATCAAATAAAAAGTGCACAGTATTCAACAACTATAATTAACACATGAATACAAGGTGTACTACTGCACACTGAGGGAAATTTTTTTAAATAATCACATGTGTGATTAGGCATAACTATTTTACACATACCACATTATATTGATGTAGGCTACAGTTACCCTGCTGACTTAGTGGGAGAAGTTACATTTTTTGTTTTGAAGGAGAGCAGTGACTTTAGGCCTTGTAAGTTGTCTATGCAATCCGAAGGCATTGGTGGTGAGTACTGTCTGTCAGGGAGCAACGAGAGTTGCTTTTTATGGAGTTCATGTGTGAAAAACTTGACTCACATGTGTATGTTGGTCCAAACATACTGAGAATGACGATCGCTACTTAATGTTAGGGAACTGATGTACGTTGACATCAGTCCAAAACATTGCAGGCCCTTTAGTGCAAAGCTCCTGTGCCATGGTTACAGATGACTGCACGTCAACAAGTTCGAGTGTAAATTTCCCCTCGTCAGTGTAAGGGACTACTTTCTTTGCTCTGGCGGATAAGTCCCCTTCTATTGCAACAGTGAACGGGTCTCTGACAAAAATGGCCACCTCTGTGGTCAGAACAAGTCCATCCAATCGATCAGCAAAGTTCTTTTTCAACCTTGCAACGAAATCCGTCATCACATCCGTGATTTGTGCGGGGGATGAGATGCTTTTGCGGAGTGTCGGAAAATGCAGCATTCGGCCTGTGCTCAAATCAGTTGCGAAAAGGTCCAACTTTTTGTTTAACTTGGAATGCGTGCATCTGTTCCACAAGGTCGATGACAGTTTTGTCACTGCCTTGTAGTCCCAAATTGAGATCATTCAGGTGTCTGAATATGTCGCTCAGAAAGCAGGCATCGGCCATGAAGTTGTCGTGCAGTATGCGACTCAAATGCGTTTCTGCCTTTTTTTGCTTGCTGTTGCGGAGGAAAGTTACGATCTCCTCTCTGAGACCACAGAAACACTCCAGTGCTTTGTCTTTGGACAGCCACCTCACGTCATTATGCAAAAGTAGGTCGTTATGCTCAGCAGACATTTTTGACAGCAGCATGCGGAATAAGTGGTGTTGGAGGCTTGATGTGGAGCGACTAAAATTAATTGTAGCCATCACGCTGTCCTGTCCCGCATAGTTTAGCGCACAACACTGCCTGATGCACAATGCAGTCTAAGGAGATCAACTGAGGCGCAACAGCGGACCAACATGCTGCCAAACCATTCACTTTCCCTGTCATGGATGGAGCCCCATCTGTCACAAGCATGCACACAAGCTTCATATCCAGACCAATGTCTTTAAAAAAAGCGGAAATTTTCTCATAGACTATATCACCAGTTGTGTGTCCTTCTAACGGCAGTAGGCCGAGCAGCTCCTCTCGGAAGCATTTGCTGTCAAAAAAACGGACGTATACGCACAATTGAGCAGTATCAGTTTTGTCTGTGGACTCATCTACTGCTATAGACATAGTATCAGCTTTCATCAGGTCTCCTAACAGCGTTTCATACACATCTGCAGCAAGAATTTCAGCCCTACAAATGTTGGAAGTATCTGACAGGGGTTTTTTATAGCAGATACCACGCTCGTTTTAATTTTATCATAATTTATCAACTCATCCACGACGGCCAGCATAGAGTCCTTCACGGTTTCAGAGTCTGTGAATGGCCTTTTCTTTTTTGCCAATATCCAGGAAACACGAAGGGATGCTGCGGTAGCTTTCTCTTGGGCTGTGAATGACCGCACCATGCTAATACTGCTCCGGTTGTAAGATGCAATCAAACTCTGCACATTTGCAGCCCTCTCTTGAGATCCCTCGGGAAAATTGGTGCGGAAAGTCTGGTGTTTCTTAACGTGGTGCCTCCGCACATTGTAATCTTTAAGTACTGCAGTGCACTCATTACAAATTAAACGCTCTGCATTGTTTGCGTGTTGCTAGGCTATGTGATCTGTACTACTGTATGAATTACGTAGGAATGTGCATTTTTGGCGGGACCACAGGCTGGGCCACTCGGAGGTTTCTTCCGGGCCACATGTGGCCCGCGGGCCGCCAATTGAATAGCCCTGATGTAGGCATTGCGTAAGCTCTGAAGAGAAGTGACGAATGTGGAAGCACAGGGAAGACAGTAAAACAAAACACCAGTCAATAATTAGAAGTACAAAACAAGGATTTTTAAAGAAAATAGTTTGGAGGATTTTGATATAAGCCAAGAGTAGACTGGTTTTCCTTTGCTGTAAACGAAACTTTCTCATGATACTAGCATATAGTTTACACTATGCCTATGTCCTACAGCATCTCTCGTGAATGTGTGTATGATAATAGCGAAGTGAGATTATGGTTTATAAAGTTTAAAAATTAAGATTTTTATACAAATGCATCGATTCACTACAGGAGTCCTTCATTAACCCCCTGGAGCTGTGTGGAGCCCTTTTTATGATTGATGGATGCACTCTTTTGGGTTTCAAAATCTTGGAAGAGCCAGGACATTTTTTGTATAACTCTTGATTGTATTCATCTGAAAGAAGAAAGTCATATACACCTAGATTTGCTTGAGGGTAAGTTATAGCGTAATTTACATTTTTGGGTGAACTATCCCTTTAATACTGAAAACAGTTGTGCTGCCTAACTATTGTGTGAAAAATGCAATGCATTTTTTTGTTTGATGAATAGAAAGTTTAAAAGAACAGCATTTATTTGACATGTACATTGTCTTACTGCATTCAAATTTAACTGATAATGGAAATACCAAGTTCATATCAATTGCACACAATGACACACTCTTTGAAACTCTTCTTGAGCACAATTTTTGGGCTCTGTAAAGATGCATGTATAAGATCATGACTCATTTTGAGACCTAATGCTTAAAAACAGCTTGAGGATTTTGTCAGTTCTTTGCAAGTCCTGGCTACAGAGCTTCTTTATCTTTGATTTGTTATTCAGTCCACAAATAATCAGCAGTCCAACCCAGGAGACAAATTGAACGAGCAGTGTTTCATTGTACGGGTCAGTTAAAGGCTAGCGCCTGGGAGCGGGAAACTGCAAGTACAGCTTTTAATGTTAAACTCCAATTCGTATTCATTGACAGACTCCACGATGCCTTCCAAAGTCTGATTCCCCTCAAACCTTTGCAGGATTGTCCTTTGTGGCTCAACTGTGATCTGCAACAGGCCGCTGGTGCCATCTTCCCTGTCTCTTGTGTTCTGCTAACTAGTCCCGGTCTCCAGTGGAGTGACTGGCATGCTGAAGGGGTTAGTGAGGGCCACTGTTCATTCATACACAAAGATGGCATTGATCCCAGAGCACTTGGAGGGGGCACTTTTGGCCGGCCCTTTTCATTGACATTCAAGATGTCTTTAGGGATTTCCAAAAGGAAAGACTTGTTTTCTCTCTTTCCCTCCTCTGATAGCGTCCAATTGCAACCAAATCCGAGGTTCCAAGAACCCCAATCACATCAGATCCATTAAAAATTGGCTTTATTGAATAACCCAAGAAAGAATTCGAATCAAAAGCACAGTCACGTGTGCCATGCATGCTGACTGAGCTTAAACTGTACATCTTAAAATTCAGCCTAGTCACCATGGGCATTCAAACGCCAGTCTGTAATGGGATTTTGACCCCTTTATGCATAACAATTAGCTTTGAAATGCACATGCAGGAACACTGAATTGGCTATTATGAATATAATAATAGGAGATTTTGAAATGCTATTACACTGAACATTTGCTTGTCATTGAGACACTTGGACAATTCGTCATGGGAGTTGATTTGACACAATCATGGCTCTAAAACCATGGCACTTCATATCAATCTCATGAGTCGTAGTGGGAGTAAAAATATTGAGGTTATATGCCAGTTTTTATCAAATACAAGAAAAGACCAGCTATAAGAACAATTCCTGGCTGTTTTTGTTCAGGTTTAGCTAGTAGTATTTTTAGTAGTTTAAAAACATACAGCATGACCAGTGTAGTCTGATTCATAAACAGATGACTCTTATTAACCAGTTCTTTTTATTTGTAATCTAAACATGCAGCGTGATCAGTGTATTCGAATTCTCAAACCAATGACTTTTACGAAACTGGTTCTTTTTAGTGGATTAAAAACTTAGAGCATGACTAGTGTAGTCTGATTAACAAATAAATTGCTTTTATTAACCAGTTCTTTTTAGTAAATCATAAACATACAGTGTGACCAGTGTAATCTGATTCTCGAACAAAAGACTCCTATAAACTGTTTATTTTTAAAAAACATACAGTGTGACCAGTCATATTTATAAACAAAAAACTCATATTAACTAGTTTTTAATTAATCAAAACCATGCTATGACCAGTGGAGTCTGATTCACACACAAATGGCTAAAAAAAAACAGCATGGCCAATATAATCTGATTCATAATCATACTGTATGAACTAGTTCTTTTTAGTAATCAAAAATGTACAGCATGATCTGTGTGGTCTGATTCATAAGCAATGACTTCTATTCACTTTTTTTAGCGGCATTGTTATCACATTAGATTCCCAAACAAATTGCCCTTATGAACCAGTTATTTTCAGTGAATCAAAACCACACAGTATGACCAGTGTAATCTGATTTAGTTCTATTGAATTGAAAAGGTTATTAAAAATGTGTAGTGCAGCATGGTGTCTGATTGTCTGATAAAGCGGTTTATATTTATATATATATATATATATATATATATATATATATACAGCCTTGTCTTTGTTAATAATAACAAAGTCCATGTACACGTGGATTTTTAGCATGTCCCAAACCAGCATGTTAGCTCTCAGGGCATGTATTTTAGTAAGCGTTTCCTGTGGATCTTTCCTATTGGGGTCTGCAGATCCTGATGGTGTTATTATTCACCATAAAACACAGGCTTGTTTTGGGATCTTCCTTGAAAAGTGTTTTGATGCTCATGCTGTCTTTCTCCGAATTTGGTAAAAAGTCTCACACTGTTGCAAAGCCTCATGGCATGCAGGCTTTGTTGATGTTGTGCAGAAATAGGCCCTGGTAAATTGAGTTGTTCCCTCCACAGGAAGAAAAGCATAGGCCATTTCCTCAGACGCCCTGGTGTGGGTATGTGAAGGAAGAGGCTGATCCCAGACTTTGGTTCATCATCTGTCTGGAAGAAAAGAAAACTGAATGAATAAAGAAGTTCATCAATACGGGATAAATAAATATTTTTTATTAATAAATAAAAAATATATTAAAATATTACATTTTTATATAACAAAAACAACTATAATTATTATTATTACTGTAATTATAATTATTATTATCGTTCATATAGTTAAAAAGATCCTCTATTATTATAGTTAACTAGTTCATCCTAATTTGCTAACACTTGACTCTTTGACTTAGTGAAGGAGATAGGATAACCAAATTAATAACCTGGCTTGTCTATGCTGCAATCTGTTTTACAGCTAACAATGATAATAATATGATAAAAAATTATAAACATCTTTATCATTTTTTCTTTTTCATGAAAAATACTCTGTTAAAATTTAAATTCTGTGCTGTAGTTTTGGTGAATCCAGCAGGCTCTGAATGTTTTCTTTCACAGACTGAATTAAAGCCTGGCCCAATTACCACAAAACAGAGAATCACTGGATCGTCACTGAATAAAGAAGCCATTCACAAAATTATGTGTTGAATGGAGAGTGTCTGCATTTCGGCCGGCATGAAAAGTATACGTTACCTGTGATTGACCGCAGATGTCATGCAGTATTTCCATTCTGTGACCCTGTAATACAGGTTTAGTTACCTTAGATTTTCATAATTAGTAAAAGGGCACTGAAAGCAAAGAGAGAAAAAAGGAAGATTTAGCATTAAATATTCTTGTATACAGTAGGTATGCATGATAAATTGGTAAATTGGTGATCAGCCAGTAATATATATATATATATATATATATATATGTTTATTGGTTATTGGAGTAATTACCAGATTATATTTATTGGCCATAATTGTAATATTAGTGCATCGCTAGTCTTGTATTATACAGTGTAGTTTTATTTTCACTTTGAATGGGCTTGAATTTGATTTATCTACTTGTCTTGTGTTGTTGCAGAAGAGGATAACATTTATTCTACATGACTATATTCTACAGCTGTCTGCCGGCTGTCATACATAAGTTAAATTGAAAATGGGAAAATGATTTGTGTCAGAAATCTTGTGTGCAAAGCTGTCATTGATTTTTGACAGCTATTCATTGACAGCTATTCCTCCCATACTCAACATTCAAGGTTTGGATGAGACACTGCAATTTAGTATTACATAACTGTAAATGGTGTTACAGAGCCATGGCCTGTCATGAGGAAATAGGCGGGGCCATTGAATGCAGTCGAACTGTGACTGGAAAGTTATACAGTGAAGACTGGCATTGTGTAATTTTCGACACACGCATGTATACACACCAGACTTAAACAGAGCATGAGCCCAAGCCACTGTGTAGGAGTTTGGCGGCCAGCATGTCTGCTCAGCTGGAAAAATGCATAAACATATTCAAACACACACAAACACTATACATTTTTTCTTCCTAAAGGCAGTAAACAGAGGTAATGACAAGAATTGCACATACAGTGCATGCGTATATACATGTATACTATAACATTAGTATGATTTTTTGGAAAGAAGTTAATACTTTTATTAAAATGACGGTAAAGAAATTTATAATGTTGCTTAAGAGTTCTATTTTAGATTAGGGTGGTCAGACCCCCTCAAATTCCTCTATAATTTGTGTTCAGTCTGAATATTTTTTATAAGATGTTAACTGAAACCCTGCTGGCATTTTCTGCTCCTGGTGAAGATAGTAGTACGAGTATGACTTCATGGCTCAGTGCAGGTTCAGAGCGCTCTCATGTTCTGTCATCTGGCTGTATAATAAAGGTTGGATTTACTACAGCAAGCATCCGTCTTAAGCTGAAGAAGACGAGACGGTGGCTAGCAGGTGCATGTGAGTTTGTCTGCATGTGGTTCACATCCACGAGTTTGTTGAGTATGTGTTTTGGACTAAATTCTTGTGAGGTGTTCTATGAAAGGGACAAGCTGTTTTTTCCTGCAGTCTCCTTGGATCACATCCACCTTTCCACCCTGAAGTTCCTTAGTGACCCAAGTCTCTTGCTCAATGGGTACTGGAATCAGTTTTTTTTTTTCAGTGAGTGTAGACAAAACAGGAAACTTAAATTAATAGTTGACTTAAAAATGAAGCCACCCAGTGTCTTCATTTACTTACCCTTATGTTGATTCAAACTTATATGGATTTCTTTTCTTTGTGGAACACAGAAGGATGTTGGTGTCCAAACAGTTCTGAATCCCATGACTACAGAAGTCAATGGGACCTGAAACAATTTGGTCACCAACATTCTTCAAAATATCTTTTTTTGTCTTCCAAAGATTTCTGGGTCAACTATCGCTTAAATGTCTATTGCAAGCAGTCATTTCTTTATCTAATGAGACTAGAATTTGCTAGGTTAAAAGCTGCAGAACCTCATCGCAAACCTCATCGACCTGTTTTACAGCTTTGATGACATGAAACTGTATACAAATGTAAACCGAAATTACATGTAGATAGTGCAATCCAACAGCCCTGTCATGCCAATGCAAGGTGCTGTTCGCAGACACTTCACATGCATGTTCATTAGACTTTCTAATCAGCCAGTGTACCTGTGGAGCACATCTACAGAAACATAATCAGCACTGAGGCTTAAGCTGTGCAGTCGAGCTGCAATCAAGAGCCGGGTTTCATTGCCTCCTTCCTTATTCGCCCTTTTATTTGGATTTTCATTTGGAGAGTGTTTTGGAACTGTTCAATTTTAGTTGATGAAATATGTAAGTGGTTGGTTCTCTGCCTTGTCATCAGCACATTTAGTTTGCATGTGATTATCTTGCTGGTTGAGGGCTTCTCTCTGGTTATTTGGCTTAGTGTTATAAACCCACTCACTCAGCAGTGTGGACGAGCTGTCTACTACAGCCAAGACTGATATGTTAACAGGAAATGCCTCGTTTTCTGTACTTTCATTAAATTGTTGTTTTGCATGTATAATTTTCAGTAAAATATCACTTTTGAATCTCTTCATCTTTATGAAGAGTAATACAGATCAAGAAAAAAGACTAGATTGTACTTGGTTTGACTTATTAGCATCAGCTAAATGCTTCAGTCACTTTCTACCAAAAAAAATTAATAAATAAAAATTCACTGGAAAGGGTTTGCTTGCTCTTTAGCATTGTGGCATTACTGTGCTATCATCATATTTTATATTATGCCATGGCAAAGCAATACTACAGTGGTACAATGGTGTATGTCCAAAACAACATGGTGGAACTGGACCATTTAGAATAAGGTAAATAATTAGATTACTGATGTCTGTGTAAACGTATGTTGTGAAAATAGTCTAGTCCCATTCTTTAGAAAAATCATTGAAATCTTGGCTGTATTATTATCTGAACTGTGTTTAAAAACAAGGAGAACTAAATCGGCATGTGATCATGAATCTCTAAGGAGTTCAACACTGCTGGGTCCATGATGCAGGATGTTCTTTCAGCCTTTGTTTGAACATGTACCATGTATTTAGCATGCATATTTCACAAACCAAACATTTCTGAATGAGCTTCTGACCACCTTTGGCTCGCTCATATTAACAAATCAACAATATGTACAACCACAACTAAGATACCAAACTTATTTATCTAGCTTTGAGATGTTTATAATCCAGACATGACAGTTTAATTATCTCAGGCTGTTTTATAATAGAAAAGCAAGTGTGACACAGTGATACAGATAAGATTTGAATAGTTTAGGTTATATCAAAATGATTCTCCCCATCAGCATTCTGTGTTCCAAATAGAGATCTTACCATATGATAGGATTTATTTGTGTTTACTCAAATTTCCTTCATGCAGAGTGACTTGTGGACACAGCTATTCATCAACCTCAGTGCTTGAGATCTACTGTATTCATTATTTCTGGTCTCTTGGCAAATGCAGTCACTCTTCCTTCCTGTTGTTTTTATCTCAAGTCCTGTTTTGTCAGATCCCCAGCATTGTGGCATCTTTCTCCTTGGGAAGGTTGTAAATTGCATTTGTTATGTATTTCCTGCTGTCTGTGTTCCGGAGGTGAAATTGGATTTCATGTTGGATCGTTAGTGTTGGCTGCGGTTTGCTGTAGTTTCTGTCGGTCAGGGCCTCTTCATCCAGCTTGGTGAAATTGGATATTCAACTCAGTCTCTCTCAGACAGATGAACGTGTGAAAAAGGAAGACAGTTGGGTCTGTTTGCTGACTATTTACATTCTCCTCTTTCCTGTGTCCCAAACAGGTACTTCTTCATCGCCTCAATCAGTATGCTGTGTCTAAAATTGATAAGAATATCACAGAGGAAACTGTCAAGGTGAGTTTTGGATACACTATTGGTTTCAGGGGTTCATTCAAGGTTAAACATATTTTAAGAATATTTGTTTGGATTGGTGGTGTGGTTATGTTCTGGGCAAGAACTCCCTGCACATCCATGCAGCCTAGCATGGATGAGAGCAGGGAGATCAGCAATACCCCCCTCCCCCAAAGGGTAAACAGAACAGAGCCAAATTTATTGCAAATATCGTTAAAGTTCAATAATTTTATGTACACATTTTAGAATTATTCTGATTCGAAGGAGATTCAGGAGGCTGAATCCTGACCCACAGAGGAGGAGTTAGGGATGGAGGAGGGTAATTAGCTATTGAACAATGCAAAAACTGCTTATAATATTGAGGGACCTTATATATGAATGCTTAGATAGATGTCGTATTCCCATAGGTAGATGGGGATCAGCTGAGAGTCAGCTGATGCGAGCTTGACTAACGTGACAAGCCAGAACTAATGCTACACTTGATTTTTGTTGTTATTATTGAAAATAGTTTTCAGAAATTTAAATAAAGCTAAAAGAAAATAAACACATTAGAACTTAAACTTGAAACTTAGAAATGTTGCCTTGGTAAATTTTTAAGTTACAAATATAAGATTATTAGAGTACATTTTCTAAATAAATTAAATTTATTAATTAAACAAAAATAAATGTCAGTCTTTATTTGAAAATTTTGTTAAATTTAGTATGTTTTTTATGGATAACAAAGGCACAAAGAGAAAAAAATTCTCCCTTTATTTGTTTTATATTATTTTTTTGACTCAATATTGAATAACCAGGACTCAAAATTGAATTTTCCTTAACTCATTGACATTGTTGTGTCGAGACATCTACTGTATGTTACGTTCGGGAACCCAGGGAAACACAGGAGACGAGAGATCCAAACGCAGTATGAGTTTAATGGGTAATCCAAATACAGAATCCAACAAGCAGATGGTCAAAACCAAAAATCCATCCAAAACAAACAAACAGGGAAAGGAACAGGAACAGGAATAGTACTAGAAACTTGGAAGGTGAGGAAACTGGGTGACGGAAAGAAAGGACTCCATGAAAACAAACAGAAACAGACCGGTTAATATAGGCAAGGTAATGACTATCAAGTGAAGACACCTGAGTGCAATTAACAGGAGTGCAATTACTGTGATGAAGGGACAAGGCTTTGTGGGAATTGTAGTGCCTGCGGTGAGGTGCCTATGGGGAAGTGAGACCACTAGTGGAGACTCAGGGAAACAGAGACCAGACAGCGTGACATTACCCCCTCCTCCACGGAGCAGCTACCAGATGCTCCACACGAACACAAGAACAGACCAAGGAACACAGAGACCAGGATGGAGGTGGAGTGGCGGTGGACCAGGGGGAGGGACGGAGGGCCAGGTAATATAGGGAAACAGAGACAAGAAGTCAGAGGACCAGGGGGAGGGACGGAGGGCCAGGTGAAATAGGGAAACTGATACAAGAAGTGCAAAAAAAATAAAAATAAAAAATAACAAGGAGCCCAGGAGGGAGGTGGACCGGCGGAGGATCAGGGGGAGGGACGGAGGACCAGGTCCATAGGGGGAAACAGAGAGAAAACAAAAAAAACTAAAACAAAACAACAACAAAACACAAGTCCAGGAAGGAACAGAAAGTTCAGTGGCCCAGGGCCGAACCGACAGGGCAGGAATCCAGAGTGGAGCAAGGTGGAATTGGAGCCATGCGGTCAAAACAGAAGACTACCAGGGCAGCGCAGAAGACCACCACATCCGTGCGGTCGAGACAGAAGCCCACCAGGGCGGCGCAGAAGACCACCTTATCCGTACGGTCGAGACAGAAGCCCACCAGGGCGGCGCAAAAGACCACCACAGCCGTGCGGTCGAGACAGAAGCTCACCCAGGCGGCGTAGAAGACCACCACAGTGGGATCGATGACAAAGGAGAGCAAGTCTGGTTAGGCAAGTCTGAAACAGAGAACATGAACAAGTTAAGGGTGGCCTCCGTGGCCACGACAGGATCAGTTGAGAGCTCAGAGAGTTCGGCTGAGACATGACGAGGCTCTGGAAGTCCCGCAGAGATGAGGAGAGGCTCTGGTAGTTCAGCTGAGATGTGGAGAGGCTTTAGTAGTTCAGCAGAGACGTGGATAGACCCTGGTAGTTCAGCAGAGACGTGGTGAGGCTCTGGTATTTCCTTAGAGACGTGGATAGACTCAACAGTGACTTGCATTTTTTCATGAAGATCAATGGTGACTTGCCTTTGCCCATGAAGAACACTGGTGACTTGCCTTTGCCCATGAAGAACACTGGTGAATTGACTTTGCCCATGAAAATCACCGGTGACTTGACCTTGTCCTTGAAGAACACCAGTGACTTGACTTGACTTGACAGCTGAGATGTGGAGAGGCTTTAGTAGTTCAGCAGAGACGTGGATAGACCCTGGTAGTTCAGCAGAGACGTGGTGAGGCTCTGGTATTTCCTTAGAGACGTGGATAGACTCTGGTAATTCCGTGGTGTTTAGACTAAATTCAGGAAGATCAATGGTGACTTGACTCTGCTCATGAAGATCATTGGTGACTTGACTCTGCTCATGAAGATCATTGGTGACCTGACTTTGCTCATGAAGATCAACAGTGACTTGCATTTTTTCATGAAGATCAATGGTGACTTACCTTTGCCCATGAAGAACACTGGTGACTTGCCTTTGCCCATGAAGAACACTGGTGAATTGACTTTGCCCATGAAAATCACCGGTGACTTGACCTTGTCCTTGAAGAACACCAGTGACTTGACTTGACTTGACAGCTGAGATGTGGAGTGGCTTTAGTAGTTCAGCAGAGACGTGGATAGACCCTGGTAGTTCAGCAGAGACGTGGTGAGGCTCTGGTATTTCCTTAGAGACGTGGATAGACTCTGGTAATTCCGTGGTGTTTAGACTGGATTCAGGAAGATCAATGGTGACTTGACTCTGCTCATGAAGATCATTGGTGACCTGACTTTGCTCATGAAGATCAACAGTGACTTGCATTTTTTCATGAAGATCAATGGTGACTTGCCTTTGCCCATGAAGAACACTGGTGACTTGCCTTTGCCCATGAAGAACACTGGTGAATTGACTTTGCCCATGAAAATCACCGGTGACTTGACTTTGTCCTTGAAGAACACCAGTGACTTGACTTGACTCCGGAGTATCAACAGCGACTTGACCTGACTCTGGAGTGTCAATGGTGACTTGACCTGACTCTGTAGTGTCAACGGTGACTTGACCTGACTCTGGAGTGTCAACGGTGATCTGACCTGACTCTGGAGTGTCAACGGTGACCTGACCTAACTCAGGAATGTCAACGATGACCTGACCTGACTCTGCAGTGTCAACGATGACCGGACCTGACTCTGGAGTGTTAAAGGGTAACCTGACCTGACTCTGCAGTGTCAACGGTGACCTGACTCTGGAGTGTCAACGGTGACTTGACCTGACTCTGGAGTGTCAACGGTGACTTGACCTGACTCTGGAGGGTCAACGGGAACCTGACTCGACTCAGGAAGGTCATCGGGAACCTGGCTCGACTCTGGAGGATCAACGGGAACCTGACTCGACTCTGGAGGGTCAACGGGAACCCGACTCGACTCTGGAGGGTCAACGGGAACCCAACTCGACTCTGGAGGGTCAACGGGAACCTGACTCGACTCTGGAGGGTCAATGGAAACCTGACTCGACTCTGGAGGGTCAACTGTGACTGTCATCTTGTGCAGAGGCGCTCGGCGGCCATCTTGGGCAGTCGCGCTGGGTCGGCGGTCATCTTGGGCAGTTGCGCTGGGCTGGCGGACAACTTGTGCTGTGACGCTGGGCTGGCGGCCATCTTGCGCCGTGACGCTGGACTGGCGACCATCTTGTGCTGTGGCGCTGGGCTGGCGGCCATCTTGTGCAGTGGCTCTGGGCCGGCGGCCAACTTGTGCTGTGGCGCTGGGCTGGCAACCATACTGTGCAGTGGTGCTGGGCTGGCGGTCCTCCTGTTTGTAGACCCCGGTCTAGAATCGGCCATCCCACCGGGAGAGACAGGAGTGGCTGGGGTATCCCACAGAAGCCGATGTTGTAGGTAGAACACGAATTCCCAGAAATTAAAAGCGTCCAACGGATCCATTTCCTTTCGAGGCACCGGGTCATCCAGTTCGGTGTTGAAAATGTGTTTTAGGGCTGCATCATTATATCCCATACCATCCGCCAGGGTCCAGAACACATGTGCCATAGCACCCACCTCATTCCCCTCTTGGCGGAGGGTTGTTAATCTTATGAATTTCGCCCTCCGCTCCACCATACTGGCTGGGGAATGGGAATGAAGTCCCACAGCGCTGGATCTCGACATGATGGAGTCCTTCAGTTACGTTCGGGAACCCAGGGAAACACAGGAGATGAGAGATCCAAACGCAGTATGAGTTTAATGGGTAATCCAAATACAGAATCCAACAAGCAGAGGGTCAAAACCAAAAATCCATCCAAAACAAACAAACAGGGAAAGGAACAGGAATAGTACTAGAAACTCGGAAGGCGAGGAAACTGGGTCACAAAAAGAAAGGACTCCATGAAAACAAACAGAAACAGACCGGTTAATATAGGAAGGGTAATGACTATCAAGTGAAGACACCTGAGTGCAATTAACAGGAGTGCAATTACTGTGATGTAGTGACAAGGCTTTGTGGGAATTGTAGTGCCTGCGGTGAGGTGCCTATGGGGAAGTGAGACCACTAGTGGAGACTCAGGGAAACAGAGACCAGACAGCGTGACACTGTATACATTAATTTCCTTCTTTAATATTTGTTCACTTGATTTCTGTGTAATGTGCTGGCTGTTTGCTGGTTTCATACCAATTGGCCAAAAATTATTTTCTATCCTCGGAAGAGTCAAACCTAGCCCCATACAGCCATCTGGTATCGCCATCTATATAGTATTGTGTTACATATTGATAACCAGTGTTACATACCTTTTTGTGGCGAGCCAGCCAGGAGACTAATTACAGCCTGAGCACAAGTTATCTGTTTGAACTGAGTTACATTTTCTATTATTTTCTGTAAAGTTTTTAAAAGTGATTAGGCAAAATTAGTATTTCAGATTTTGAAAGACATTACAATGTCAAAGCAACATGTGCTGTGTGTGTGTGTGGAAGATGAAATTTCTGAAACCCTTGGAAGGAATAGAGCTGTTGTGAAAATTGTGAGAAATATGGAGAACATTTTGTTAAATTCAGTATGTTGCTTGCTGTTTATTGCAATTATTTGTGAAATGTACTAGCAATTCCTGAGTGAAAATGATAAATACTAAATATATATAAATTAATGCCAACAATTATTTTATTGTGCGTTAATGCGTTTTTTTATTATTATAAAAGTCCATTCCTCATTGGCTCTGAATACACATACAGACAAATCATGGGTCACAGGAGGGAATGCTCCTGATCAAATTATTTAGGCTTAGCATCAACATTTACAAACCACTGTCCACTGTTATTTTTAACAGAAAATAATGCAACAAGATCATAATCATGACTTTGTAAGTTGGAAATAGGAAGTTTCCGATAGCATGTGAAGACAGCAGAGAATGCTCTCACTCAACACAGTGGAGTGAATAGTTTTGTTAACTTTGTGCTTTATTATTTTGAGTCATATGGGACTCTGTAACATGTTCCTCTCACAATATATTGCTTTACAGATCTATCACATTTGCCGCTCAACAATATTAGAAGATATGCACTCAGACACTCAGCCCTCTTGAGGTCCGGAATGGATTCTTTCATATGGTCCACAATGTTTGTAATGTTGTCTGAAACAACAAGATACTTCTAACATTTTACAAACGCCTCCCTGCTGCGAGGTCAAAAGGTCGAGGACAAGTCTATTTAGAACATCTGCTTCTCTCATCTTCTTCAATTCTTCTGTAATTAAACCTAAAGCATGGGCAGTATCATTTTCCAATGACAAAACCTGCCAAGCTGAACCATTGATTTTGTTTAAAGCAACGGTAGTCCCTACTCCTGGAAACTAGCTACGGACCATCTTACATTTTCCCATAGAGTTGTCCAGGGATTAGATGTCTTGTACCAATTATAACGATCAGGCATACTATGTATATCTCGTTTCTGTCTATCTGGCGTCACCTGTCTACCACAAGTATCAATGTCTTTTTGTGTTAGCACTGTAGTTCCTGTAGAGAGCAGAGCTGGGTAGCAGCATCCACGCCAGTCTCCCTCATCTAAATGGTAATAGTAGGGTGACCATATGAGCCATTTTCCCAGGACACGTCCTTGCCAGGATTTGTATATTGCCTAAAATATCCAGATTTTGGCTGTTTGCATTTGCATTGCTTTGATCGTTCTCTGTAGATCTCACATTAATAATTAAAACCTTTGTAATCGTCAGGAAGAAGGAGGCGGGAACCGGCGGACAATCAAATGAAACTTTAATAATAAAATAAACACAAAACAGCGCATCAGCCCCTCACGGACGACTGATGCGCACAAATAAAAAGCAAAACATAAAATAAAGCCCAGGCCTGGTCCTCTCTCGTTCTTCACTGTCGTCGCTCCAGTTTTATATCCTTCCATCTCCTCTGTGGGACTCGAGACTGGTGGTTCGAACAGGTGTAGTTCATCTCCAATCACTCCACCGGCCTCGCTCCTCGTTCCCACGTCCCTCGGCCCCGCCCCACTCGTCACATACCCCCATCGCCCCTCGCAGGCCGGGGGGTACCCTCGAGACTGCGCTCTACTCCCCCCCCCCTCCAGGGGGGACCGCTCATGGGGACCTGCGGGAACCTGGGGGTAGGACAGACGAGGCGAGAGAAAAGGAGACGGAAGGAGAAGCGACAGAGACAAGAGAGGGGAGAGAGAAAAAAAAAAAAATTTCCGGTTCCCAGACGCACTGCTGCTCGGCCCTCCACAAGCTGGGTGATCTCCTCCGTTGTGCCTGGCGGTGGCACTGGACGGCCCTCGGCGGACGGCACGACACTCTTCCGCCGCCCGGTGGACGGCGACGGCTCCTCAGGTTTTGGGCAGCCGGCAGGAGTCCCCCGTTCCCTGCTCCTCCCCGTTCCGGCGGATGGCAGCAGGCTCCGGCCACCTGGCGAACGGTGCCGACTCCTCCGCTCCCTCACGGACGGCAGCCGCCCCTCCACATCGCGAGCGGCTGGTAGTGAGCTCGCCCGTCCCCGGCAACTCACTCCAGCCCACCGCCTCGAGCGTCCATGGCGGCACACTCCTCGCCTGCTCGATGGCACCGCGGATTCACCACAGCGGCGAGGGATCTTCAGCAGCGCGTCCCTCCTTCTCCTGGGTTTCGGCACCACTGTAATATTTAAAACCTTTGTAATCGTCGGGAAGAAGGAGGCGGGAACCGGCGGACAATCAAATGAAACTATAATAATAAAATAAACACATAACAGCGCATCAGCCTCTCACGGACGACTGATGCGCACAAATAAAAAGCAAAATATAAAATAAAGCCCAGGCCTGGTCCTCTCTCGTCCTTCACTGTTGTCGCTCCAGTTTTATATCCTTCCATCTCCTCCCTGGGACTCGAGACCGGTGGTTCGAACAGGTGTAGTTCATCTCCAATCACTCCACCGGCCTCGCTCCTCGTTCCCACGTCCTTCGGCCCCGCCCCACTCGTCACACTCACCTTATCACACGCCACGATTGGTTGATTATGTATCATACCTGCATGTTATTGGTCAAACTACTTTGGATATTTTAGGCAATATAGAAATACTGGCAAGGACACGTCCTGGGAAAATGGCTCATATGGTCACCCTAGGTAATAGGCCATTCCTCCACAGGTCCAAATCATACCTGGGGAGCTATCAAGATAAGAAAATGGACAATGAAAATTCTCAAAAGTCTGATTGTCATACTTAATAGTACAGTTATGATTTTTGTCTACAGTAGTTTGATTCAGAGTTATGGCATTCTTACAATCTGAAATTCCTACATAATGCTTTCCTTTGTTTTAACATATACACAAGTCTGCAAGATGTGACTGTACATGAAAGGCTGGTCCTTTGAAGGGCAGTCCAGCATACGAACAATTATAATCTTGGAGAGAAAACAACAATGCTTATTTGTCATCTGTATAACAGTATGTAGAATCCAGGTTCCCCATCCACCCCATAGGCCACTGAGCCAGTCAAACCAAGAGTCAGCCCAAGCTCACACTAACTAATCTATATATAACTGAACCTCGCTCTTGCCCACCTCTTCCAACCGAGCCAGGGACTGCTAAATGGAATGATCACACTAGTCAAAAAACCAGGCTTTGGGGGTAAAACTCGTTCTGGCACGGTTAAGACTGCCTAGTGTGAGCACACCCTAATTATTCTCCCACATCCCGCACACATGAGTCTCTACCCGCCCATCAGGTGTTGTCCTGCACTGCAGTCTGCTGCGTTGGGTCTCGCAATCGTGCAGGTCTCTAATAGGAAGTTGCCTTTTATAATGTTATAATCGAGGCTCTGGAAACTGAGCATAACTTGTTTTTCTATTACAAACTTTAAAAAAGCACAACATATATATATATATATATTAAACAGCAAAAACTAATAAAAATTAGAAACATACATGACATAATTAAAATATGAAATAATATGAAATTATAAAAATAAAAAAGCTTATTTGACAACAAATTATAATATTATATAAACAATATTATAATAACACTGCATAAGACTTGTGAACCATATTGTAAGCCTTTTAATGTCATAAATAGATTTGTGGAGCAGACCATAATTTAGGTTGTTATATATTGCCCTAGTTCTCACTTAGCAGCCTTGCACCAAGTTTGACATCAGTGACATCAAGCATCAACTTCCTTAACATATAACAAATAGACATATTTATGATTTGCATAATGGGAACTATTTCTTTAAGGGTAGGTGCACGGGTGAACCAAATGGTTGTAAACAATAAATGTTCAGCTTGGTTAGTGGTGTGTGACAGTAAACTCGGTGCATTCTCATTGGGAACAGAACAGTGAGTGCTTGAACACTCAGTCATGTAAGCAAGCTCAGAGTGCTGTTTGCATGTTTTAGAGCATGTCTGAACGTTTGAGGACATTTGTGTGGGATTCTCGCTCTGCAAAGGTAATACAGAGATCGGAGTTATTGAATATTTGGATTATATAGCACATGCTGGCTTATCTTTATATAGAGTGGTCCCAAATGGTTTTGGGACACTTAAGAGACATGTAAAATTTCTGAATGTGATTGTATTACACTTGTATTACAAGAATTTGTTGAGTCAACAAAATTTTTTTATTATCTTGACAAAATATTTCTTGTTGAAACAACTTCAAATTAGAGTGGAATTAGTCCAGGTAACAAATTTCTTTAAGTTGACTTGACTATTATTTACTAGTCCAGTCAACTAAATCATGTTGTGTCAACAGATTTTTATACTTCGATCAATAATCGTAAACAAATGTTACCCCACTGCCTTATATTTTTAAATAAAGATGACAAAACACATAATTTTTTAAAAAAATTTATTTAATTATAGAGACAACACTTTCATTCACATTTAAATTGAACAAGCAATTTGCTGTCAACACATCAACTGATAATTGATACAAAAAAATTGCAAAATACAAACACATACACACGTCTAAAGATCTGAACCAACACTTGAAAGTGTGATGTATAATAAATAACATTGGCATGGGATTGAGAAACAAATAGTTGCATTTCAATTAATCAGATCACAACCACAGGGATTGTTTTTAATTTCATAACTCAATATGAAAATCAGAATGTTAAACTCTGCATATTAAAGGGTTAGTTCACCCAAAAATCTAAATTATGTCATTAATAACTCACATCATGAACATTGACATGACATACATTTGTGCTCTTCATTTAACCCATCCAAAGTGCACACACACAGCAGTGAACACACACCGTGAACACACACCCAGAGCAGTGGGCAGCCATTTATGCTGCGGCGCCCGGGGAGCAGTTGGGGTACGATGCCTTGCTCAAGGACACCTCACTCGTGGTGTTGAGGGTGGAGAGGGCACTGTACGTTCACTCCCATACACCTGCAGTTACTGCATTATAACAAATGAACACACATATGTACATAAAATATTAAAGCTGTGTGTTTGGTTAAAAGCACAGCTACCAATAAATGCTAATTATAATTCACCCTCAAGTGGAAGATATTTTGAAAAATTTAACCAAAAATGAAAGTCAAAAGTAAACGGTGCTCCTCAACTGTTTAATTTACAAACTAACGTCCTGTATTAAACTGTTAAAAGCCTATACAAATTTCTTTGTTCTGCTGAACACAAAGAGTTTAAAATCCCAATGGAAATATAAGTGGAAAATACACCCCCGGAACCAACTAGGCTAAAAAATGGGGGGAAATAATTTTCTTAGCTGGTATTCTACATGATTTCTGAATGTCATAAAATGTGACAAACCAATACAATATATTAGTTTTCTTAATCCAATTCTAATTGTCTAATCTGTCACACCATTTTTATAATGATCAGAAAATATATTGGTGTAAAGAGGTATTCCTTTTAAATAATAGTCTGTTGCACTGCATGTTCAGAGTAAAGCGTAACTCTTAAAGGGTTGGTTAACACAAAAATGCATGTTTTACTCACCCTCATGGCATCATAGGTGTGTATGACTTTCTTCTTTCAGATAAATCCAATCGGATTATATTAAAAACTATTCTTGCTCTTCCAAGCTTTAAATGGCAATAGGTGTTTTTTTTCCAACAGTCCAAAAGTAGTCAAATAAAGTGCATCAATTCATAATAAAAAATACCTCACACAGCTCCGAGGGGTGAATAAGTGCCTCCTGTAGTGAATCCATGTGTTTTGTAAGAAAAATATACATATTTAAAATGTTATTTAAAAATTATTTAAATACTTTTCTCTCACTTTCGTGAGAGCCGTTCCGGGTGGATGAAGTAGGACATATGGGTCATGCATGCACCTGTGATTAGTGATTATGTCACTTCCAGACATTTTAGGTTTTCCAGATCCAGTCAATGTTGCTCAGTCAATAAGTCTATCTTTCCATGCATTTGCCCCACAGGTGCTGTTTTCTAACCTGGAAGAGATCCTGTCTGTGCACAGGGACTTCCTGTCCATGGTTGAAGAGCTTCTGCAGCCTGACCCCAACCCGTATCATGAAGTGGGACGCTGCTTCCTGCACTTTGTAAGTCTCTGTCAGCCACTCTCTCTTATTCTTACTGTATTACACACATCCCACATCCCTGCTGAAAAAAACCTTCTCGGTTTAAGCTGGTTTTAGCTGGTTTAAGCTGGACTCTCAGCCTGACAGGCTGAAAAGTGAACAAAACCCCTCCAAAATCTGCCAACAGTTGAGGTTGGGAAAGTAAGTAGCTAGTGAGTAGACTGGTTTGAGGTGTTAGCTTTAGCTGGATACAATACACACAGTATAAAATATTAAAACATTTGAATTAAATATAATTTTCTGTGTTATATTTGTGAGGTTAGAAAACTGCAGGGGTGCTTTGAATGACAATGCTGTGTTGTGGTTTTGGGATGAAGGCACTACTTTGTTGTGCTAGAATTCAATCTGGTAGTCTTCGTTCTGCCTCTGGGTAAAACCTCAGAGACGCTTAAGGGCATGAGGAGTGAAATCTCAGAAATAGTTAATCATATGCAGCTTCAAAAGAGCTTACCAGAGCTGACCTCCTGTATGTGACTGGCTGTGTCTTTGTGTGTTTTTGTGGCTCAGAGAGGAAGGTTTCAGATTTACGACGAGTACTGTGGGAATCATGAGAAAGCCCAGAGGCTTCTGCTGGAGCTCAATAAGATCAGGACAGTACGCACACTTCTGCTGGTAAGACACTTGTTGCTATGGATGTATGTCATTTTTTTGTGAATTTGCAATATTCATGTAAACTATGTACCACAGTCATTTTTACAGGACTGCACGAGTAATCGATAAAAAAATTAAATTGCGATATGGTTTAATGTTATCAAATCACAAAAGCTGCCATTTAATAAAAAAAAATATGCTCTGCATATTTCAGAGTGAGGCGTGCTACTGTGTTCTTACACATGAACAGCTCAGTATCTGTCAGTGCCATTTTTGTTGCTTTTTTCATTAACATTTTTTTTTATAATTTGTATCATATTAAATTTTATTATTTTCTTATATTATTTTACTAAACAGAAATAAATATTTATTTATTAATTTAAGTTGTTATACATGGCTGCTGTAATTGCTAAATATTGCACCAGGTTTTTCAGTAGTTGATTTGAAATGCTTAAAGGGATAGTTCACCCAAAAATGAAAATTCTGTCATTTAATTCTCACCCTTATGTCGTTCCAAACCCGTTAGACCTTTATTCATTTGTGATAAAACCTGTGTGGTTTCTGACTTGCATAGAAATCAAGGGAACTACCACATTCAAGGCTAAGAAAGGTAGTAAGGAGATTGTTAAAATAGTCTGATGTCATGTGACATCAGTGATTCAACCTTAATGCTATGAATCTGCAAGAATACTTTCAGTGCACAAAAAAAGAAAAAAATAATTACTTTATTTAACAATTTATTTTCATCTCTCCATTTATTTTATTTTATTTGCATTAAAACACACGAATAAAGATGTATTTGTCGGACACATTTCCTGTTCCTTCCCTGAATGGAGAGCTCATTAATGGGCATTGTTAATGGGCAGGACCGGGTGAAGGTCAGGTCGTACACTGAGGGCCTGTTGGCATGTGTTTGTAATACTATATCTTATGACCTCCTGTGAGTCCGACACAAATTAATTTCCTCTGGCTGAGCTGACAGGAGTGTCCTTCAACGCTCTGTCTTTGTAATGTAATGCAAGCAAGCACTGACCCTTCTATAACACTAAAATGCATACATTAGAAGACAAGCTGCACACTCACATTTTTTAAGCTATATCTTTATAAATATATTAAAATATATAATAATATAAATATAGAAACGTGTATGTTTTTACATTTATTCCAGTGCAACTAATTGATCTATAGACGTCTCTTGTAATTACATTAGTGTAAATGTTTTTTTCTTCCTTTTATTAGGGTAATTTATTTTACATTTATTTTGTTGATCTTTATGCTTTTAATGTTTGTTTGCTGTATTTTTGAAATTAAGGTAAGCTAGTGTGATAATATAAAAACAGAATTACAACCACTGATGTTCTTGAAAAGGATAATGTTAGTAACCGATATAGTAGGATTGCGAGGACTTATAGATTTACTGCTTCCAGGTCTTTGAACTCACGCTTTGGTGGCTATACGGCTGTAATTTAATTTGATTTAATGGCAATTTTATAGCCATGACCTTGAGGGAAACATGTCATCCCTCTGAGATTCAAATGCAAATTTAGAGTGTTATTAACGACTGCACAGAGGATTTTGTTATTTACTGACTTCTTTTGCTTGTTTATCTCTTAAGAACTGCATGTTGCTGGGCGGCAGGAAGAACACAGAGGTTCCTTTGGAGGGATACTTGGTTGCACCCATCCAGAGGATCTGTAAATATCCATTACTCCTGAGAGTGAGTACACTACACATTATAACTACATCAACTATACACAGTTCAAACTACATTGTAACATGACCACATCATTTTGCATGAGTGATAATTACTGTAAATACAATTTCAATTATTATTGTAATTATATATATATTTTTAAATATTGGTAATATAAAATTATTTTGTAAATGTTTTAACACTTCAGACATAATATTTTATCAATAAACATATTACTTATAAACCTCTCAAACAACAGAACAAGAGATAAGAGGTAAAATTAACATCTGATATTCTGATTAGTTTGTTAAATTGGAAATGAGATGTCAGCACAAGCTCACAAAAGTTTATGAACACTTTATTTTTTCAAATAATGTAACTTTCATCGTTATTTTGTAGGAAAAAAAAAACAGTGATCAAAATTAGAGAACAGCAATGATTGTACCACAAAGAAAGATATTGCAACTAAAGCACCTGAAGGTGACCGCAGTCAAAAAGGAGTAGGAATTAATTGTAGAGGCCATTGCTTTAAATGACTTCAGCACATCTGCAGCTACAGGGCATCAATAGTTTGGTCCACTCTTCCACAGTTCTGTGACTGTAGAGGTTTCTTAGCCATAACTTTGTCAAAAATGGTTTTCCAGAGATTTTGAATCTGGTTTAGATCAGAACTCTGGCCTGGCCATTTCATTATTTAAATTTTTTAGCTTCAAGGAACTACTTTACCCGTTTTACTGTGTGACGGGGCATTGTTTTGCATAATAACTGTAGCCTGATTGGGAGATGCTTGCAGGCAAGATGTTGCTGAAGGAGGTTCTGAAGCATTTGCATTCACCCTTCCATGTGCTGTAGCTGATGCCCAAATCCCACTGCAAAAACACCCCCTAAACCATGACAATTCCTCCTACCAACTTTCACGGATTTCCCCAGTTTGATGACAAATATAATTTTTTTCCCATCTGACCCAAACAAATTAGATTTGCTTTCATCAGTGAACTTTAGGCCAGTTCTCAACGTTCCATACAACATCAGCAAAGGTGAGCTTAGCTTTTTGATTTTTTTCTTTTGATGAGAGGTTTGATCACTGCGGAGTGCGCTTTCAGTCAGATGTCTCTTAAACATTGAGACACTGTATGACAAGACCTTGTTCAGCACTGAACTGGCAAGCAGTTCCAGCTACTGTGTTGAACCGATTGTCCATTGAGATTCTCTCTATTATCCTGTCCTTTTATGCTTTTATCTTCCGTGGACGACCGACAGCTTTTGGAGTCTTGAATGACTAAATGACATTGTAAAGATACAATATTCTAGAAATCACAGATTTGGAATGACCCACTTCTCTTGCAATGGCTGCTATTGGCTTTCCCACATGGAAAAAACCTATATAAACATATATGTTTCAATATAGGTTGTGATATAGGTTTTTAATATATGTGACATATATAAAATTGGCCGGTTTCCTATATTATATGTACATATATGCACACATATATGTACACATATATATGTGCATACAGTACATATACCTATATACAGTACAGACCAAAAGTCTGGACACACCTTCTCATTCAAAGAGTTTTCTTTATTTTCATGACTATGAAACTTGTAGATTCACACTGAAGGCATCAAAACTATGAATTAACACATGTGGAATTATATATGGAATTATATACATAACAAAAAAGTGTGAAACAACTGAAAATATGTCATATTGTAGGTTCTTCAAAGTAGCCACCTTTTGCTTTGATTACTGCTTTGCACACTCTTGGCATTCTCTTGATGAGCTTCAAGAGGTAGTCACCTGAAATGGTCTTAAAACGGAAAACTCTTTGAATGAGAAGGTGTGTCCAAACTTTTGGTCTGTACTGTAGGTACATATATGCACATATATATGCACCTATATGTTCACCTATAATAGTAAAATTTAAATCCATAGCTGCTAGGCAACATAAATAAAAGTCCAAAATGTAGAAATGTACATTATTTATTTACCCAAGATCAATCAAATAGTACAAAACAAAAAATATAGTGCAAGAACAAAAATAAGACAAAAAAACCTGCTAGGCAACATAAATAAAAGTCCAAAATATAGAAATGTACATTATGTATTTACAAGAACAATCAAATAGTACAAGAACAAAAATAAGACAAAAAACTGAACAGAAAAAAAAATAATCTTTATTATTCTTTGAAGGTCTGTCATGACGCGCCTCATCATACTCCTCCTCCTCCTCCTCCTCCTCCTCCTCTTCCTTCCTGCACTATACAATGACGTTTGATTGGGTGTCTGAGATTTTTTTTTTTTTTCGGCGCACAAATTTTTTTGCGGATAGGCATTTTCGTCCACACGGATCTGCCGTTTTGGAAGAGTGAAACCGATGTTTTGAAACCGGGTCCCAGAGTGCATATATTTGAAAACGCTGCCTTTGCGTTGCTTCTCGACGGCGAATCCGTACATTTTCTGAAAATATAACTCCATCTGCCCACGTCTCACCCCTAGTCAAACACCACTACATCACGTACCAGCAACAAAAACATGAACAAACACTGAACTATTGTATTTTTTATTAACTAACATTAACACGGATTAATAAATGTATTGTTCCATGTTCGTTTGTGTACCACACGCAAGGTTTATCAGCAAATCCATGTCTTCTTCTCCTTTTTAAGTGTATCTCTGTGGCAGAATTACAGCGCCACATACTGGTCTGGCATGTATACTACATCGGTTTCGTGTGGACGCGGATATTTCTTGAGACGAGGGAAAAAAAGATCGGGGGTAAGCTCTGTCTCCGTGTGGACGGGGCCGAAGAAGTAACGGTTACTTACGGTTATGGATAGAAATGTAGCGGAGTAAAGAGTACAATATTTGCCTCTCAATGTACTTGAGTAAAGTCATGAGTATGCCCCAAAAATGATACTCGAGTAAAGGACAGATCCCTCAAAATTGTACTTAAGTACTGTACTCAAGTAAATGTACTCCGTTACTGTCCGGCTCTGTGTATCATGTTAATATATTGCCATAGTTAAATTCCATAACATGCCAATTACATGTGATACCAATTTCACATGTTCGCACATACATAAGTTCTTGAATAATTTTTCGTTAATTCTTAGTTTTTGCCTTGATAATAGAAAATATGAGCTATGCATCATGTATGACAGTCAAAAATGAGATATGAGCTACAAAATGACCAGATCCTGCCATTAGCTATATAGAAGACTTATCTTGTATGTATAGGGCTTATATGTGGATATGAAGAAGCAATACAGGAGACCTATATTTCCTGTATATGCACATATATGCACCTCAATTTTGCCTATATGTGGCATATTTACGCATATATGCAGCATATATGCAGCATATATATTATCATATATGTGCAAATATGCAGCATATATGTGCATATACACTGCATATAGGTTTCATATATGCGCATATATCCACATATAGGTTCTTTCCATGTGGGTTCATCTGGACAACTGCTGTCGGAGGGTTTCAGTCACTTCAGAACAGCGCACCATCTTGCAAAGTCAGTGAAAACTGGAAAGTAGGGCTGCCAATTAAATAGGGTTTGTCAGATAATTAAGGAAATTAGCATCAGGTGCTAGACTATCACCAATTACTGGGATGTATCTTAAAATATTTTCTAATTTTAATCAGTGTTATTTTTCAAAGTTCTCATTTCAAAATATATTTAACTCATGAAATATGCTTAAACAAACTGTGCTTTTACTCATGTTAGGATAACTTAAAATAGGACTAAACAGTGACCTCGAAATTTTGTCACCCTCACAGCTCAAATACAAATCAGTAAAACACTAAACTCCACAAAATTTTGTCACCCTCACAGCTCAAATACAAATCAGTAAAACACTAAACTCCACATGTTTTTGGTAGAAGGTCAGAGTGTTACAAATTATACTGTAAATTTACATGGAAAATCAGCAACAATTTAACAAGCTATTATTTACACTTTGAGTTTCATCTATTGCCAGGCCTGCTGCTAATGTTTCGTGGCTGTTCTTGAATCCAAAACATTGATATTTCAACCATTTACTGTAAACACCCACAAGCGATAGTTCATGTAATAAGACCATAATTTCTGGCGTATTCACTTAGCTTCTCACAGTCGGAGCCACCATGGCCCCTCTCGCTAAATACCAGTGATAGGCATCTGTGGTTGTGCAGATATCTTATGTAAATGTGAGCGGCAGAATTAAACTGATGAGGCAGAACACTTGTGTTTAGACTTGGTTTAGAGATTAGCATCTTCCTCAGCACACCCCATCTTGCAGTAGCAAGAACATTGAACATACCACAAACACAGTTTTAGCCATAATTCTTAAAAAAACATTGGGGAATTCCATCAGTCAATGTCAAGCTTTGTTCAAAGTTAAGTTCATTTCGTACATATTCACAACACAATCATGTTTGGTTGTAATTATACCACTTTCTTTGAATGTAGCACTTGCTGTTTTTGTTCTCTGTGGATGTTAAGGAGCTGCTGAAAAGAACCCCAAAGAAACACAACGACTACTTGATGGTGCAAGAGTCACTGCAGGTGATGAAAGCCGTTTGCTCCAGTATTAATGAGGCCAAAAGGCAGATGGAGAAGCTGGAGGTGCTGGAAGAGTGGCAGTCTCATATTGAGGGCTGGGAGGTAAACACACTCATAAACACATACACGTGAAGAGTTCTGTTGTTTCTAAACTACTAGTGGTACTTACTATGGCAAACTTGGTGATTTGAACAAACCCTTAACCCTTATCTATTAGGGTTTGGTGTGTAACTCATCCTGCAAATTTTTAGTTACAGACAAGAAAGATATCTTAATAATTGTAATACTTTTATTCAGCAAGAATGCATTATATTGACAATGATGCTTTAAATGCTAATGAGCTCTGCTGACCCCGCCCCTCTCGTCCGTGGAGTGACGAGCAGACTGTAAACTTTAGCTGCATTTAGCTGCGAGACTTGCTAGCTAGCACATTATTAAAAACTATAGTCACTTCTTCTGTAGATGAAGCTGGATCATGAATGATTCTAATTAAAATAACACTTTTCTGTTTTAAAATATATTAATATGTAATTTATTCTTGTGATTCAAAGTAGAATTTAAAACATTCACTTGGCGCAGCTGATTGTTTTTTTTTTTTGTATCAGCAGCCAATGAGCAGCTGCTCTACATATAATTACTTGGCTAATGCTTGCTGTAGCAGTTGCAGCGCACTTCTGAAACCTTCACCTTCCCCAGCTCCACCTGTATAGATCTGCTATGGGGTGATTCCATAAATGTTATGTATGAGAGGTTCATTTCATGTTTTATGTGTGGCAGCAGTATGTCTTACCTGCTCACAGCTGCACGTCTGTGGATGTATTGGCAGTAGGAAGTCTGGCAGAAGCAGTGTAGAAGATCTATTCCACCAACCCAAACACATTAACATTACCATGTATATTACCATGCTAATCACTGTTGTCATGACAGAAAAGTGTTTATTTAAAGTCAATTTTTTTGTGACATTGTAAATGTCTTTGTCTTCACCTTTGATCACTTTAATGCTTATTAAATAAAAAAGTATTTAAAAAACAGTTATATTGACTAATCTCCTTCACCTGAGTTAGTTTGACATCAGAAGATAAGAGGCACCATCACCAAACCTCAAAACTCCATTCTTAATTTTGCCAGTGTCTTTGATGTAAACTATTGAAACCCTAAAATCTTAAGCCCTAATTGAACTTGATGCTTTTGTCCGTCCATTCTTTCAGCCTCCGTAGAACCCCTCCCTCCACCCCCCAGCTCAGCTGAGTGCTCTTTAGACTATGGCAGCACTGTCTGCTGTTTGCATCAGTGCCTTTAATTAGACCCACTTTGAATGGTACTGCTTGACCATGGCACGAGATTAACTCGGCCATTATTCATATTTAGATGGCTTATTAGAGCAGAGATACTTTCACAAGTGCTCTATAAACTAACCACAAACTATATCTAACATGCAGATGTATTCTGCTGCCATCCTATTGAGTAACCAGCAGGTATCGTCGACTGCAGTTCGAAACTCATTTATCCTCCAGACTTCCCTCTTAATAACGTGTGACTGGACATGGGGCTGCCGGCCAAGGGTAACAATGGCGGTGATTGTGCGGGCAGTGTGGGTTCTGTGCTTGGGGTTTATGTAACGGACCCATCCAGTGAGGTTTTATGTGAGCGGGGTGCTCGGTGGCTTTGGGAAAAGATGGAAAGAGGTGAAATAAAAGACACAGACAAGGTGAACTCAAATTCATTAGGATGTAAAAGTCGACCAGGACATGTATTAGTTTAGACAATGGAGTGACTACTATAGTTTAAGTGGTAGTTCAAAGAAAACAAAAATAAAATTTTGTCATGATATATGCATCCGTATGGCTTTTCTTCAATAAAAGACAAACGAGAGGTTATCAAAATATTTATGATAATAATTTATATTATTAATATATATTTAAATATACACTACCGTTTAGAGGTTTGGGATCTGGTTTTATTCTGATAAAAATGAAAGTGGTAGTTCACCTAAAACACCTATGACAAATCTGTCATAATTTATTCACCATCAAGTTGTACCAAACCTGTATGAGTTTCTGTGTTCTGTACATAAAAGAAGATATTCTGAAGCATATGGGTAACCAAACAGTTCCATTATCTCTGTAATACTTTTATTCAGCAAGGATGCATGACATTTTATTAAAAATTAAAGTATAGACCTTTAGATTGTTACAAAAGTTTTCTTTTTCATATAAATGTTTGTCTTTTGAACTCTCTAATCAAAGAATCCTCAAAAAATGGATTGCCAGTCCCACAAAATTGTTAAGTACCACAACACTGATAAAAATAAATGTTTCTTTAGCATAAAATCTGCATATTAGATTTTTTTCTGAAGAATCATGCAACACTGAAGAGTGGAATAATCTCTGCTGTGCTTTGATATCACATGAATAAATTACATTTTAAAAATATATCTAAATAAATGTTATTTGAAATGTTTTGCCTTTACTTTTTTTAATCAAATAAATGCAAATTTTGTGGACATAAGAGACTTCTTTCAAATAACCTTTAGACCCCAAACTTTGGAATTTTACCTTATTTATCATAACTTCATATATTTTCATAACAACTCTCAGAGATTTTAGCATGGTTATGCACATGGCAATGTTAATGTTTTTGGTCTATTGCTACTGAACATATAACATGAAATAACCCTCAAATACAACATACATGAAATCACCCTGTAGCAGATCTATACAGGTGGAGCTGGGGAGGTGGAGGGTTTCTGAAGCGTGCTGCAACTGCTAAAACAAGCAATAGCAGAGTGTTTGAATGCTGAGCAGCAGTTCATTGGCCACTGATGAAAAAATTAAAATAAAAACATGTGCCATTTGAATAATGATGTCACTATGTCAGATTGAGTTAGAGCCTATCAGACTGCCCCATCTAGAGTTTCATGAGAGAACTTTGGATAATTCTCATTTGCATATGCACATATTCAAATGCATCACATGAAAACCAATAATGTTTGGGCTATTAGTATTTTTCTCACAAAAGCCTAGCATGTGATGTCAGAACATCTGGGATGTAGGAATCGAATGGTCTACGTTTGTCATGTAGTTTAACAGATCCTGGTCACCATTAAATTTTAGTGTATGGCTAATTTTATGTTCCACAGAAGAAAGAAAATTATGTAGATAGAGTAAATAATGGCACTGCATTTTTATTTTTATTTATTTATTGATGACTTCAACAGAGTCCAAAGTCTAGGTTTTTTGAGTGTGGGTGTTGTTGATAGGACACTGTGGTAGGTGTGAGTCACTTTACTTTGGCATAGTGGCGCTAGACACTGAGTTAACGATTGTAGTCAATGCGTTAAGCACGAAAGTCTCTCTACTGAGTGTTGAGTTTAACTGTCTCACGTACAACTTCCTGTTTCACTCAGCATTAGACTCAACATTGTCTAATCTCAGAATGAACACTTCACAGCAGGCGTGAGATCTATTTTTAACCATATTTTGCAGATGGTGATAGAGAACAGCATTTATGCTTACATCCTTTTGAATCTGTTTACCCACCTGCTTCATGAGTCACTGAGCCACATCTTATTCAAGAATGCAAGTAAATGAATTTGTAAGCAGTCCTAATGAGTTCAGGATTAAACAGCAATGACCGCAACTATTTTTAAACGAATAAGTGGACTTTTGAATTCGATCCTAGCAGCCTTGCACGTGTCCTTGTGTTTTAAAAAGAAATTTTGCAGAACAAAGGTCATGTTGTTTTAGCATTCAGGGTGCGTATTGAAATGATCCTAGCCAGGTTTCGCTGTCCACATCAACCATTGTAAAAACATACCGCAGAATGAAAAACAGGCAGTCAGATTTTACGAGGGAAATATAGTGGAATGTTTTATAACAGTCAGACATGGGTTTCGAAAATGTTGACTGAATTTTGTTTTTAAGATCTACAATTTCGCTGCAAGATTGATTCTGTCTGTAACACATATCTGAGCCGTCACACCCTTCTGGTAAGCGAGAAATTATATAGGCCTGCATTTGGTCTGTGTGGCCAGAGCTATCACTTTAAGTTTCTCAGAGGACAGCAGTGCATATTATGGGGAAATTTCAGTGCACCATTTAGTCATACAAACTGTTCGGAGTGCAGTGACCATTCCAAAACCACTTTCATGAAGTACACTGTGACCTTTTGGAAGCAGTTTCCAAATCTGTTTTAGCCTTCTGTGCTTCATTACTGGCATTTTTCTTTCCTGTTACTTAATGTCCAGGAAACAAGGCCTTTGACGGGATGCACACGCACAATGAAAGCAAAGAATCCGAGATTTGCTTCGTAATCATGAACTTCAGCTCCTATTAAATGTGAAATACATCACTGCGTTATTATGTGTTCTGGATTTGGGGGAAGAGGAAGAGGTTGTCTGTTCTCACTGGCTGTGGGTGGAGATGGGATAGGAGAGTGGTTTTTCCACATCCACACGACTGGAAGCGGGTGGTTGCTCATTGTTGTTGACCTCCTGCGCAGCTGTGTGTCCTTCACAGCAGGTCTTATGAAGCAGTGTTCTGTGTATTAACCAAGAGCACTCTGGGAAACAAGACAAAGTGTGGGACAGAGCAGTATAAGGGATGGACCACTTGCATAAACAAATGAATGGGAGAAGTTATAACTCTTAATATGGCAACTGTAGGACACAGAAGAACATTTTTAGAAATTATTAGTGATAGTTCTGGAAATATCTTTTCTTTTTTGTCCTTACTCAGGGCTTCATCATCACAGACAGCTGAACAGAAATTAATTTATTTTATTTTGACAAAGAAAACGGGGAAGTCGTGGCCTAATGGTTAGAGAGTCAGACTCGCAGTCGAAGGGTGGTGAGTTCGAGAGTCTTGTACCAGCAGGAATTGTGGGTGGGGGGAGTGCATGTACAGTGCTCTCTCCACCCTCAATACCACAACTTAGGTGCCCTTGAGCAAGGCATCGAACCCCCAACTGCTCCCTGGGTGCCGCAGCATAAATGGCTGCCTACTGCTCCGGGTGTGTGTTCACTGCTGTGTGTGTGCACTGTGGGTGGGTTAAATGCAGAGCACGAATTCTGAGTATGGGTTACCATACTTGGCTGAATGTCACTTTCACTTTCAAAACATTTTGATAAAAAGTATTAAATAAAATTGTATTTGTGGCACGTAACTTAGAAAAAAATATTTTCCACACTAAGGGCTCCAACATCACAGACAGCTGTACGGAGATGCTCATGCAGGGAGTTCTGCTGAAGATCTCTGCAGGGAACATCCAGGAACGCATCTTCTTTCTCTTTGACAACTTGCTGGTGTACTGTAAGAAGAAGAACAGGTGAGCTTTCACTTTTACCTGTCAAACCTTGCAGTTGCCAGCTGTGTTGGTTTTTAATGAGATAACAGAGAAGCTCAGTAATGGTTCTGTACTGGGATCTGTTACAGGCGTTTGAAAAACAGTAAGATGGCCACTGAGGCTCCTCGTTATCTGTTCCGAGGTCGAATCAACACAGAGGTCATGGAGGTGGAGAATGTAGATGATGGGACAGGTGTGTTGTTTACTTACCCTCATGTCATTACAAATCCATAACAGTGTTATTTTTAGCATCATTGAGATACTATTATAGTTTGCTTATATTATTTTGAATTAAGTTTTATTTTTCTGTTTCCTGTATTAATTTAATTGTAGTTAAAGTTTCAGTAATTGAGATGTGTTTTACCATTTTATTACGTTTTTTTTCTTTTGCCCAGTTTTAGTTTTAGGTATTTTAATACAGTGAAAATGATAAATGCTGCACTCTATTCTATTCTATTCTATTCTATTCTATTCTATTCTATTCTATTCTGTATTGACTCTGAATTCCTAAATTATTGTCAAATTAAAATAAAGAAACTATATTGTAATGGCATCTTTAGATGGATTTATTTTCATTTCAGAGGATAATATTAATTTTACATTTAAAGTCTTTTATTTAAAGTCTATTATTTAAAGATAAAGTACCTTTTTTTCTTAGTTTTAGTTAACCAATACCCCTGATATGAATAATTTAAACTTCATATGGCTATTTTTTTTCTGTAAAACATGAAAGAAGGATTTTATCCAAATGTAAGTAATTGGGTACTAGGCCTCTTAAGCTCTAAAAAGTAGTTCATACAAGTCATGTGACAGCAAACATATTGTAATTGGATTTAATGGAAATCCATCCATTAGTTTAAAAATAATTGAATAATCTTTGCACCCTCAGGGGGAAACTATAATAAACTCTAACTCTAGCTCTATAGCAATTTATAGTTTCAAAGCATGTGGGGTAAGCGTTTAACTACTTTTACAGCTAAAGGTTAGAAAAATGCCATTTTCTGGGCAGGATGACAAGTGCTTGGAGCCCGGTGACTGGATGAACTCTTGAGTCGAGTGTGTTTTGGCGATGGAGAGGCCCTGATTATCAGTTATATTTGTAGAAGCAATCATTTGCTCCCTGGCGGACCTAATATCTGGCTGCTCTGAAGATGAATGGGTTTCAGTCCATGGAGTCTAAACAAAGCCAACACTGCTGCATTTGCTTGTGGGTGTTTTCCCATTCTCCCCAATGTGTCCGTGTAAAATCCAGGCATAGACTATGACTTACGTGTACTGAAAGCCGTTGATGGAGACTTCCTGTGCGCGGCTGTAAAAGTGCACTCTAAGTCATAGATGGAGAGCTTCTCTTTGATTTGCATGTCAGTTGTTTTAAATGAAAGAAAGAATTTTCAGGTAAAAGTTTGTAGCTTTCTATTATAATGAATAAAAAAAACTGCACGGGCTAATGAAGCGGTTTTAAAACTGATGGGTTTTTGTATGAAAGTTAAGAGCTATTTGGAAATTGATATGGTTGAATTAAAGGAAGATGCTGCCTGTGGTCGTACAGATGGATGTCTGTAATTTATCCAATTCCTGTGCTGAATTGAGAGGCGTAATCACTGCAACACACGGGCCGTTCACAGGGGAAGGGAACACAGGCGCCCAGATTGACTGATTATGGTGCGAACGAACCGCCCATTTCTAATGCACGAGAAAAGAAACTGATGAATACATCTCAGCTTATTTGTTTTTTTGCTGAGGTGTTTGTTCGCATATGGTTTTCAGAGTTATACTCTGTCAGATTTTGCTTGTAGGGCTGTCATGATTTTTGTATAATCATCATCCAAATAAGGGAGTTTTAAGCAAATGTAGTCTACTTCTTTGAAACAGCAGTGTGTTACGTGAGCTTTTCAAATTAACTGGTGAACTACATGTGAATGTATTAACATGATGGTAACGTGCATTGTTTAACGTGTAACTTTATGTAATTGCACAATTGCATTATTTTTAATGCTATTAATAGAATTAAATAATAATCACATAACATTTAAAACATTTAAAACTACTATTTTATATTATTAATAATCATAAATATATATATATAATACAACAATAGTAAATTATTAGTATTAATAATAATATTATTTTGTTAATGTATTAAAATGATATTGCAAAGCATGGGGCTGTACAATGTAGAGAAGTATTTATCCCAAAACAATGCATGAAAACTATTAAGAAACCACCACACACGGTGTTGTTTAAAAAGTTTGCAAAAAAGTTTTAAAGGATTTTGTTCCTTTGAGACATTGATGCAATCAATGCTTCAAGATGGGTTTTAATTCCTGCCTGTTCTTCAGGACTGTTCAAATAGCATGTCGATTCTTCACGGCCTTGTAATTAGAGCAATCGATTCGTCGTCTGCCTGTGATCCATTTCATTCATGGGCTGCTTTGTTTTGTTGCCTGTTTCATGTGGGAATTTGCTCTGAACATTACTGTTCTCTTGGGCTGTTCACACTGCTTTGTTTATGGCCAAGAACATCCATTTTGTCATCTGGGCCGCTTTGATAGATAGCCTGGCATACAAATGTGGAGGGAAGGCAAGAATGCGAAACGGAGAACATTGCGGGTCGTGCCACATGTAGACAAACACAGACAAAAGAAAATATGTTTTGGAAAATTCAAGGAAGTGGCCCGGGAGGGCTATATAAGGCGTCTCTGACAGGCAGACATTGATTACTTGTCGGTGTTTTTCCTCAGCGGATTACCACAGCAGCGGGAACATCGTGAACAACGGCTGGAAGATCCACAACACAGCGAAGAACAAGTGGTTCGTCTGCATGGCGAAGACGCCGGAGGAGAAGCAGGAGTGGCTGGAGGCCATTTTAAAAGAGAGAGAAAGACGAAAAAGTAAGTAGTGATGTAATGATACCTGCTGGGGGAAAAAAGAAAATTACAATACAGCTCATTAAGTGTACTATGAGGGAACAAAAACCTTCATTTGAAATGTAATGGTCAGTTTTTGCTGTACATTTTGTATATTTTTTTGTTGTTATTATAATGTTTTTTTATTATATTATATTATATTATATTATATTATATTATATTATATTATATTATATTATATTATATTATATTATATTATATTATATTATATTATATTATATTATATTATATTATATTATAATATATTATATTATATTATATTATATTATATTATATTATATTATATTATAATATATTATATTATATTATATTATATTATATTCACAGATAAAACAAAGTAAATATATAAATAAATTACAATGTGTAACAAGAAATATATTGAATCCTAAAATTAATGTAGATTCAATATAAAGAAAATATATATCAAATTATATCTATATATTAGCAAATTTTTAAAAATTTTTAATTTGAGATTTAATGGTCAGATTTTGCTGTACAGTATTATAATGTAACTGTAATTGTCCAGTTTTTGTTGTTAATTATTATCATGTAGTATAATTATAATGTATTCTTTTGTTATTTATATTATATTATATTATATTATATTATATTATATTATATTATATTATATTATATTATATTATATTATATTATATTATATTATATTATATTATATTATATTGTTTTATTATTTTATATAAACATCTAAAACAAACTGAAAATATAAACAAATAAAACTTTGTAACAATAAATACATTGACACATTGAATCCCAAAATGAATTATTGAATCTGTGAAAGTGCAATCTCTCTTACTTGCTTTTCCAGCATTGAGACTGGGCATGGAGCAGGACACCTGGGTGATGATATCTGAGAAAGGCGAGAAGCTTTATAACCTCATGAGTAAACAGGGTCACCTCATTAAGGACCGCAAGCGCAAACTCACCACCTTCCCCAAGTGCTTCCTTGGAAGGTAGGTCAGAAAGAGCCGGCTCTCTGTGCTCTGTCTTTGCGGATAATGGCTGTGATAGACTCCAGGAGAGATTATGCTGGGGGTCGTGACCTGTAGTATCATGGGAGTGTGAGTTACAGGCTGAGAATGAGAGTGTGTAGCTGTAGAAGTAAGTGACTGTAGTGACCGGAGTACATACCATTTCATGAACATCATAAATAACAGAGCAGTGCAGTATAATGGAGTTAGAGATGGACAGCATTCGGGTGAACAGATCTCGGGCTACTGTACATGATGAATAGATCTCAAACACTAAGTCGGGATGGTTTTATTACCCATCCATTTCTGTGCTTTTAAATCTGTCCTTTTCTGAGTCCATCTGTCTTTTGTTTTTTCTTTTCTTTTCCTTGAAGAATTTGACTTATGTGTTAAAGAAATAGCTCCTAGGTCCTTTTTCGGTTGTGAATCTTCTTTTAAGAGCACTGGTTGAATGTTTTTATACCTGCTTTCTATTTAGCAGTGTAAATCTGGTCTGCTTTAAATGGTACCCAGAGTTCCCTGCACAGCTCAGTTTGTTTTAAACTGTTCAAAAACACCACAGAGGTAACTAGCATACACTACTTAAGTGTATGCTAACCTATACATGGGGTTAAAAACAACCCAACTTGAGTTATTTGGCAACCCAGGGCTGGGTAAATATTGGACAGAACACAAGCATGCTGGGTTGTTTTATTTAAGTCAACTATTGTTTAAAAAATATTATACTGCTGGCTTAAAAAGAGATGGACATAAAACAATCACACAGAATTACTAGAGGCAACAGCAATAATCAAAATAAGAAAATGTATTAATAGGTAATAACACATGGCCAAAATACATGACGAATTGCAAAAAAAAAGATTACAATATCACATACATTTAAACTTAATTTAAGTGTATTCAACCATTCTCTGCAATCGCTTTTTACTGAAATAGTGCTAGTTGCGTGCCTGTGAATCTTGCATTAAGTTTTACTCGTACAGTAGCTGAAAGATGCCGTGACTGACTCCAAAACCTGCCCATAAACAAAGAGCTCTGAGATTAGAGGACATATTTTAACATCGAATTAAATTCAACTTCATATTATAACGAATTAAATCCATTTATGTTATGCAAGAAAAAAGGCGTTTCCATCATGCAAAATGACCGCAGTTGACAAAGCTGACTGATATCTCGTCCGTATGTTGCATTGAAAAATAATATAATTTACAGCACAGTAAAGAGTTTATAAATGCAATAAAAAATATATACAAAACTTTATTTCACTGAAGAAGTGCACCAAATTGGCGGCGCTGAGAACTGCTTTCTCTCGTATATTGCGCAAAAAGCCTGCACTCTGAATGTAACTCAGCAGTGGGGACAACCCAACAGTTGAGTAGATGTCCTTTTTTTTTTTTATAAACAGCATTAAAAATGACCCAGCTACTTACTTACTGAAAAGCTACCCAGCACTTGGCTAAAAATATATATAAAAAAACCCAACCTATTAAAATGACCCATAAGGCTGAACCCAACACTTGGATTAAAAAATGACCAAGCATTTTTTAGAGTGTAGTTATGAGCAGATGGAATCTGTAGACTATTTCAGTTTATTTGGATTGATTTGGGAGAAAATATGAGGAATTAAGGGAGTTGAAAGTATTACAGTTTTACAGCAGTTGAAATTCTATTCAAATATTATTACAATATTACAATTCAAATATTGCAATTGAAAATAACATTTTTATATTTTAATATTAAAGCTGCAGTCCATAACTTTTTTGTGTTTAAAATTAACAAAATCTATATAATAAGCGAGTATATCATGAATCCATTTTCTAAACAGTGATTTTTGCATATGCTGAATCACTACGGTACACCTATAATAAATGTTTATATTCAGATTATTTTAGACTGGTTCGGGTAGGTACCGCTGCGGAGTAAACCAGCAGTGACCCAGACGGGCCCCGCGGGTAACCTGCGGGTCGGGTTGGGGCGGGTTAAGAAATTGGCACTTTATTGCGGGGCGGGTTGGGGTGGGTCACTAAAAACAAAAATTAAAAAAATAAATTTATGCTGCGTGGAATTTAATGGTGGAAATTTTGATTATTTCAAGAGATTCGTTGATTTTCAGTTCGTTCACCAAAATGAATTTGTTCAGTGACCATTTCTTCATATTATACACAAATATGCCACAGCAGGTGGCGAAAAAGATTGTCTTATGTGTTATGGCTTAAGTAGACAAACGTATTTACTTGTGACAAAAACTGATTTGGCTTTATTAAAGTGTGTGCATGTTTGCATTAAATAAATAGTCTAAATAAGTTGTTCAGATGAACAAAGCGCAAGGTTTTCTTGCATAATTAAACATTTTAATTGTTTGGTCAGACTGTTCATATATAATATATTCACATTAATAAATCATGGATTAAACGTGGAGTTATGTTCTGTATGCTAAATATGAAAACAAGCGTATGTGCATCTATAACTGCGCTTTGTATCTGCTGATTGCTGATCGAGATTTACATGCATGGCTCACTGACCCGGTATACTCTCATTCATTTCATTCACGAACGAGCTATGTATCAGTTCATTCAACTCGTTCACAAACGGTAATATCATATTTGTTCACTACATTCAACAAATCACATGCTCCGTCAAATCTTAAGTAACTCTTTGACAGGATGAAACAGTTCACAGAGCTGTTCACGAGCTGCGCATGCGCTGCTAATAGCGCCGCTCTCGCACGCTGCTGTGGAGGGAGGAACTTCAGGGAATGAGAAATATGAGTCAGTGGATTACCTGAACGTCACGAACGAACCATCACTAGTACAATTCTCTATAGACTATATTAAATATTTGGAATACTTTAATATTTTATTGGGTTCTTTGATAAGGTTACAATACGAATGTCTGAGTAGCAACGTAACTTCCGTGATGTCCCCGATGCACGGGGCGGGTCGGGGCAGGTAAAGAAATTTTACTTTATTTGCAGAGCGGGCCAAATAATTTCAGAAAAGTGGGACCCGCGGGTTGGAAAAAAAGCCGACCCGCGCATCACTATAGCCCAGTACCTGCGTGATTCGTCATAGACCTAAACAGAGAGAAGTAGCTCCAACTACAATATTCTTCCATGAGTCAGTAAAATGGCCTCATAGACGGGCCTTGGCCAATGAAAGCTGCCTATGCGAGAGCGTTAACTGCTATAGCGGCAAAAGTTATGGACTGCAGCTTTATAAATTGCTCCAGTAAAAGTTGCTCCAGCAATTACTCCAGTTTTCAGTGTCACATGATCCTTCAGAAATCATTTTTATATAATGATCTAGTGCTCAAGAAACAATCATTATTATCAGTATAGTAAACAGTTGTGCTGCAGTTGTGCTGCAATGCATTGCTAAATTGTAACATGAAGTTGTTAAGCATAAACCAACCAATCATAAACTACCTTAACGCTTGCCTCATTAAATATTAATGATGTGTCTTAACAATAACTATAACTGCAAAGGTAAGATTTAATCCAGTGCAGATTTATCTGGCAACATTTTCAGACATATTTGGACAAGCAGCTATTAAAACAAATAAATTTTTATACTCATATATATGCAAATTAGAATATAAACCTACAGATTTCACATAAACCTTATAACCTGCGACTACTCAGGATTAAGAACTAAACCAGGGAAATGTGAAACAAAATTACCCAGGATTATGTTAACCTAGGGTTTTGAATATTAATTGAACATGTCTTTCAATGACTTAGTAACCACAAGGTAGTTTTCTGTATGAGTTATCATTGTTTTAGTAAGTTTGATCTGATAGAAATATTGACGCCTACCTTTGAAGATGTAAGTGTGAACATCTGCAGTCTGCATTACGCTGAAGCACCCAGACCAGAAAATATAAAGGAAATTGTTCCAAGATGTGTTGGATTTTTCCTGCTCTGATCTCTTTTGCTTTAAGTGTGCTGGAAAATCCTTTGGCTGGACTTAGATTAACTCAGCTTGACTGGCAGTCCAGAAGTCTCTGTAGCTGGCATTCATAATTTAAACCCTTTGAGATGTCAATACGACAGTCTCACCGTTCGCAAACATAAGACACTCAAAACATTGTGACAATCGCAAAAAAGACTTTATAATGTCATTTTGGGTTGGGATTTGCCTGTTCAAAGGAGATGATAATAAAAAAGCCTCCTCAAAGAACAACTGCTTATAGTTGTGGCCAGGTTATATTGTAAATGGATTTAGGAGAACAGCTTCTTTCCCCAGCATTTCCAGACAGCACACAGACAGTGAGGTCTGGAGCGGGAATGGATTCATTAAGGATAGAGATCACAGACAGCAGATAATGTTCATGAGTGGGTGGTTTGTGCTTGTTTCAGAGAGCCAGATGGATATAAGAAACATATGACAGCAGAACCTTTGAAAATATATCTCTGTCTGGGTAAGAGTGCTGAAACACTGTGGTGATCTGGCCACCGGTTTGTTTTACTATTTTAACATGTGATTCACAGCCAGTATTTTTGAGCAATCTCATCTCTGGTTACTTCATGTATCTCTATGCCCCAACTATTGCAATAAGTGTCTCTCTCTTTGCTTTATTTGCTAAATTTACATGTTAATTTCTGAGTATTGAATTTGCAGCAAAGGTTGCAACAAACTGTTCAAATAATTGATTTTTTTTTGTTCTCACTCAGGACTAGCATATGGTATTTGGCAGATGCTTTTATCCAAAGCAAATTACAATGCATTGACATTTATTAGTATTTTATTCTAAAGCATTCATGATTGATTGATGGATTGATTTCGGTATTAGTCACTGTATTGGATATTTATCATGTGGTGTTTATTATTTAAATATGTACCCCTAGTAAAATAAATTGTGCCATAGTTAATTTAAAATACATATATTTCATATTAAGTATACTTTAAATCCATAAAAGCGATAATCCACCCCAAAATGAAAAATTTGTCATTAATTACTTACCCCCATGTAGTTCCTAACTCGTAAAAGCTTTGTTCATCTTTGGAACACAATTTAAGATTTTTTGGATGAAAACCGGGAGGCTTGAGACTGTCCCATAGACTGCCCAATAAGTTACACTGTCAAACGAAAAGTATGAAGTATACCTATATTTATTGATGACTTAAGATTTACTCCTATAAAATTATAATTGCACTTTAATTGAAGTATTTCTTTATTGTACAATGTACATTTCTTAATATTATGCCTAAACGTGCTTGATTATCACTACTGTATGATCTCTGTATATCAGTTTTTAAATTCAAGATATTTACAGTATAGGCTACCTGAACTATATTTGCCATAGTTCCACTTTAGCAAATATAGTTCTATAGTATCTTTACTTGGACATCAGCACTAGTTCTGCACAAAGAAGGTACATTAAGTTCAAAATTAGTTGTTTTCTTATTATATCTACCCATGTTAAATTATTTTCTGTTTGTAAGAACTACAAATATTTGTATTAAATTGCAAGTTTATCGTATGGAGTTTGAGACTGCACAAAAACTTTTTACCCAACTAATAAGCAATAAGCATATTTGAAAATTAGTTTTTAACTATCTATTGCAGTGCATATTATAATACTATGATGGTTAAATTCACTTTTAGCACACACACACACACACACACACACACACACACACACACACACACACACACACACACACACACACACACACACACACACACACACACACACACACACACACACACACACACACACACACACACACACACACACACACACACACACACACACACACACACACAGAGTGTTCCTGTGGCTCAAGTGGTAGAGCATTGCGTAAGCAGTGCAAGGTTGTGGGTTCGACTCCCAGGGAACACATGTTAGCCTGAATGTACTGTAAGTCGCTTTGGATAAAAGTTTCTGCTAATTGCATAAATTTAATTTAATATATTTACATATGCCATATACATGTGCCAAAACTGCTTTCTAAAATGAGTTTCAGAAATACCATGGTTTTATGTACAGTTAAATGCAAAAATGCAAAAAAGTAGATAACAGCTGTAAAGCAATTACCAAAGTGACAGCAGACTGACAAACCCTGCATTATTTCTCTTTCAATCTTTGAATCTATTATGTCGCAGTTACTGTGCTGATGTTATGCTACACATTTGTACATTATGTCTTGTGTTCATCTTTCTTTATTCATTTTATTCATTGTCATTTTCTCTTTCTGTTTCTATCTCTACATATCATTAATTCAGTCAGCGAAAAAGCATTATCTGAACTTAAATGGTTATAATTTATGAACGCTTTTGAATACAGACCTAAGGTTGGTCTCTTTTTTGACAAATTCTTCTCCTAAAGCCTCAGAGGTCTGCTGGAGTCTGAGAAGTTTCTCATGCTGTATCACCATTGGGTTCCATAAACTCTGGGAAGTGCCGCAGGATTACACTGGTGGAGCTTGGCTTGTTCGTTTTGGTTTTGCGGAGAGGTGGATGGGAAGGAGAGGCGGGGAGGGAGAGGAATCAGATATCCTCCACTGAGACAGTGGCTTTACCCAGCAAAATTACTAAATTATACAGGGCAGTCAGTTTAGCTTTATCGAGAGAAAAAGACTAACTTAAGAAACCAGAGAAAGATTGAAAAAGAGTATGAGAGAATTAGAAAAGGAATAAATCTTTTTTTATCGGATGGATGGATGGATGGATGGATAGATGCCTTGGTGGATCGATAGATGGATAGATGCTGGAAAGTATGTGTTGAAAGAGAGAAAGAAAGAAAGAAAGGAAAAGTGACCAGACCTAAACTCCACCTCACTGCACAAGAAGACTGTTAATCATCGAGCTCGTCTCTGTGGTGTGATAACTCAGTTTTATTTGATTTTGTTGATAGTCATTCATATAATTCATGGGTCCCTCTTTGTTTTCCTCACATTATTTATATGTCCTCCATCTCTCTTTTCTCAGTGAGTTTGTGTCTTGGCTGATGGAGATCGGAGAGACCAATAACCCTGAGGAAGGGGTTCTTTTGGGCCAGGCTCTCCTGGAAAACGGCATCATACACCACGGTTAGTAATATTTCCACTCTATAGATCTTTTACTAACATATTCTGACCTTCTGTATATCAGTGTTGGCTAAACGTTTTACAGTAACTATGTTGTATAACTGGGGTTTGTGAACTAATAATTATTTAATCATATCATTAAGTTATAAAAACATTAAAGTAATCATAAAAAAAACATCTACTATAAAAGAAAACAGTGTTATAGACATAGAGAACAGTCAGTGTCAGTTTTACTCACCCACATATCTTTCCAAACCTGTATCATCAACTATATTTTGAAAAATGGCTCATTGTGTATCGGTCCAATGCTGATTTTGACTTAGACTGTATAAAAATATCATCTTTTGTAATCTGCATAAGAGGAAAGGTTATACAGGTTTGAAATGACATGGGAGTGAATGAAGTACGACTAAAATTTCATTTATTTTGCCTTGGTTATAACAATACTGTATTTATTAGAGGGATAGATAAGAGTCAGATAGCAAATTATAAAATACAATACAGACAAAACTTTTAAAACATGCACATCTTATAAATATGAAAAAAGGCAATACACCGTATTGAACTAAAAGCTTTTTACCATCAGTCAAAACCAGAAGATAGACATTTATTTCGTGTCTGCTTAGCTCAAATAATCAGTTGAATTTTCATCAACACAGTTTGTGCATTATTAATATATTAAAGGGATAGTCCACCCAAAAATGAAATTCTGTTATTATTTACTTCTCCTCATGTCTTTTCAAACCTGTATGCATATGCAATACAAAAGATAAATTTTGATAACCAAACAGTTTAGAGTCCCTTTTACTTCTATTGTGTTTTATTTCTTTTTTGTCCATATGGAAGTCAAAAGCATTTGGTGATCGACAATCTTCAAAATATATTTGTATGTATTCCACAGAAAAAAAAAAAAGATGTACAAGTTTGGAATGACATGAGGGGAAGTAAATGATGACAGAGTTTTCATTTTAGGGTGAACTATCCATTTAATGCAGATGGCTGATTCGACAAATAGCTCTCTTAATATTTCAAGAGCCCTGACATCATTGTTCTCAAGCCCTGAGGAATTCTGGGAGCGTCCAAGAGCAGATGGCTTTTTATAACTTTGTCTCTGTTTATATAAAGTGTTACAAATATTCATCCATTCACACCCCGCTGTTTGTTTAATACTGAGGGAAATGGCTGGTCTTCTGTCTGCTATTTCTTTTGTCGTTTGTTTGGGCGGTGGGGTCGAGTTCTGCTTAATGCATGCTCACCGTATGGACTAGTTTTTTCCATAAAGGAGACTGACTGGCTTTGAGCCAGCACTTCATGCTAAATCACTTCTCACTTCACCGCTTCCTAACAGGGAGAAATAAATTTGAGCATTAGGGCCCTCTGTCCACTCGCTCGCATTTACAGCTTTGGTGAGAAAGATCTTTAAGCCTTTGCTGAGTGTTCGCTGAGGAGGATGAATTCATTTGGCAGAAACAGCAGGATTACTTTTCATAAGCATGTTAGTGTTACTTGCATTTGTGCTTACATGGAGCTGAAAGCCTCTAAATTCCATTGAAAGATTCTGAAGGTCCTTAAAAGTTTTTGTAGCCTTTTGTGTCATTGTAAAAGATTTTAATACTAACAAAGATATTCTTTCAGCCTCATTGTATAGAATTTCTGTTGCCTTGCACATGCAAAATGAATTCCAAAAAAGAGTATAAGCCATGGATTTTAAATCTTTACATTACAGTGTTAATGTTGTATTTTTTTATAAATTAATTTAGCTGCTTATGAACCATGCAAAAAGTAAAAAAATTAAAAACAAATAATAATAAAAAAAATGAATTACTTTAATCTTTAGCAAATATGTTTAACATAAAAAAATGAACCATGCAAAAAGTAAAAAAATTAAAAATAAATAATAATAAAAAAAATGAATTACTTTAATCTTTAGCAAATATGTTTAACATAAAAAAATAAGTCCAGTCTTTTTAAAAAAGCTGTTTTATTCTTCATAAAGCATTTTGAGATCACATGACCAGAAATCTGCATAGCTCCTCTGTAATTGAACAATTGTAATAGTGGAATATACTACAGCTCGAAATAACCACTTTAATGAATATATTTTATATTTAAGCAAATTGACACTCTGTACAAAAAAAAAAAATAAAAAAATAAAAAAAGATTTTTAAAAATGGTTGTCATCTACACTATGTAATTATTTTGAAGAGTGCTTGTAAATGAACTTTATTAGTATTATTGCTAATATAATTGGTAATATTTCCATTTATTTTAATACTTAACTCTCCCATTTTTCCCATCTGTTTGATCATAAATACAATAAAAACAGTAATATTGTGGAATAGTATTATGACAGTATTAAAATAACTGTTTTCTATTGTAATATATTTTAAAAAGTAATTTTTTTCCTGTGATATCAAAGCTGAATTTTCTACATTATCCCCCCAGATTTAAGTGCCTCATGATCTTTCAGAAATCATTCTAATATGCTGATTTGCTGCTCAAGAAAAAGTTATTATATTAAAAACACTATTTTTGTGGAAATCGTGATATAATAATAACAAAAATTGTAACACTGTAAAAATTGTCACTTTTGATCAAATTTCATGCATCCTTGCTAAATAAAAACATTGATTTCTATTGAAAAATTTTTTACTCACCTCAAAATATTAAACAGTAGTGAAAATGTTATTTTATTTTGAAATTTATGTGGATGCATTTTGTTCTAGTCTTAATTGAATCTCCACACTCTTAAACTTATTTCAGTCACAGACAAGCACCAGTTTAAGCCGGAGCCAGTGCTCTATAGGTTCCGCTATGATGACGGCACATACCACCCTCGCAGTGACATGCAGGATGTCATCTCCAAGGTAACTCAAACAGTCATGCAGCCATGTGTCACTTTTTGCCCTTTGGAAAAGTTTGGCATACAATAACAAATGTCCTTCTTCCCCTCAGGGTGTGAGGCTGTTCTGCAGACTCCATAGTTTATTCACACCGGTGATCAGGTAAGGGGCCAGTAGCTTAGTTCCACCTCATTACAGCTGTCTCTAGTCACACCAGCTCCGCCAGGTGATTTCGAACCCCTTTCGCTTCACCATCCACTCTCAAGATAAAACCTATAGGAAATAACGAGTGGCTGATTAGGGATAAAAAAAAAAATCAGGTTTAGTTAATTAGTTCAGTTATTTATAGTTTTATGCATGTTTAAGCACATAAGCTAATTTTGTAGCCATTGTCTTATTTTTAGTTCACAGAGTTGAACACAATGTGTATCATGCTCCTATGTGAGTAATCAGTGTGGGAGCCCTAAATGTGAAACAGGTGCATTCTGAGATTTTGGCAGCTGACAGACCACAGGACATTAAATTCTGCATGCAAACACAAAGCTAATGGACTCTGAGGGCACGTTTTCTTGTTCGGATGATCAGATGGATCCATTCCGCTAAATTCTACAATAGCTGTTAAAGGCCTGTTGGGTTGTACTGTGTGTGTGTGTGTGTGTATGTGTGTTTATATTCAGTTCAGTTCAATTCAAGTTTATTTGTATAGTGCTTTTTACAATACAAATCATTGCAAAGCAACTTTAAAGAAAGTTAAGTTTCTACAATATTTAGTTGTAGCTTATCAGTGGTGACTGTCAGTTTATGTGCATATGACAGGAATTTTCAGAAAAATTTATACAAGACGTAGTCAACCAGACGAAGAACACTACTAATAGCAATTATTATATGATGCAATCACACCTGTTGCACTTTTTTTTATCCACATCTAAGTCCACATCTTTACAAGGAAGAATTGATAAAAAAAAATGTTTTGTAAATCCCATAAGGCATTGTGCTTTGCGGTAACATGCACAGATTTTAAATATAAACACTTTTGTAACTGAAGTGCTGAAAACTTTTACAATAATTCTCAAGAAATGGGCCATTATTATGGGGTGCAGTACGTTTTTGCTTGACTGATTATTTTACTAGTCAAACAAGTTAATGTCCACATTTTTTAAAAGACTTTCAGGATTTTGAGACAGGAAATTAAAACCATAGCATGTCAGTTTTCCTATTTTTTATTTATTTTTATAATAAAATCAAGTATGATTTATTAATTGTCCAATCAGTAACACACTGTTTACAGCTGACAATCATGTGACTGGCAACATGAGCACCATTTTCCCTGGTTCGTAGGAACTAGGAATTTTTACTGAGATCTCCTTGAGGAAGTATTCTTAAGTAGGTCTTAAGAATTCATATATTCTCACATTTCTGTACCCTGTACTGAAGATCCCTTCTTTACAAAGCTATAATTGGAAAATCCAGTTCTAGTTTAATTACCTGGTATTTCCTGCTGGTTGGAGGGGCTCTGGAGGGGTTTCACACCCCCACCTTAGCCACATAAAAAAAAAAAACACACATTCAGCTCTTCTGTGCCCCAAAATCCAGAATGAGTAACATTCTTTACATACTGTATAACAGTGAGAAGTAGAACAAAAAGAAAGTAAATATCTAAAAGTGTTTAAAAATGACCAAATGCCCAAAATCAGGAGAGTGAGGAGAATTTGGTTGACTTTGCACACACTTGTCCTACAGATTGCAGTGCTCTTGTGCCAGGCATATGACTGCCTGTGGTAACGCTGTTTACCCTCATTTGTCACGCTGACAGTTCTGGGTACAGCTACAGAGGAAAGGGCTGGCTCCATGTCTGTAGCGGTTAAATCATGGCAAGGCCTGTCCAGAATCACACTTCTGGTCTGTGATTAAAACAAATCCTTATAAAATCGAACAGAAACCATCACAAACACTTGAGGTGCATGTCGAGAGTGGATTCCTTTGAGAGAAAAAGCCCATTTCCGCTGGAGGTGTTTGCTTGTGTAAAAATGCAATGGGGATGTTTCTCTTTAGAATTCTCTGAATTGTGAACAGCTAAGTTTGGAGTTGAGAGTGTGTGAGTTGTAGGGTGTGGGCCCTTGGTTAGCCCTCTGACCTAGCGCAGTGAATGTCCCCCAAGAGACCCTTGGCTTCATGGGAAAATTTTTGCTCCATTTCATTTCCTGTGGTCTGGAAGCAGCCACAAAGCATCCATTTGACCCATTCCAGGCCCTGGATCTGGACTAAACTGAGCTGAGACACCTGCTGACCTCTGCTGGGATGGTGAATCATGTTTGTTAAGAGAACATACGGTCTTGATACACATTTTTTTTTAATTAACATTAAATTGATAGACCATTTTAAATATACAATACCAGTTTCTAGACACTTAAGAAACATGATGAGATGCAATGTAGTGCCCAAAGAAACCCATCTGAATGTTTATGGCTTTAGCGTTGTGTTCAGTTGGTACTGAATTCACTTTTCCAGAATGGTTTAATTGCATAAGCCTGTAATTTACACACTGTCAGAGAGCTAATTCAACCATGGTTAAAGTTGTATTTTTTCAATTCTGTCATATCTTCACACACCCCAAAAGTTACAACCAGGATGTTCTGTTTAGCAAAGAAATTGTTGAGGTTCATGTACTGATTTGTTTATCATTTCATTAACTGATTGATTCAACGGATTTAGATGGTAACAACTGTCTTTTTGTGTGATTTCAATGAGGCATTGAATCATTAACTCAATGATTCATTGAAAAGAAGTAGCTCACAAAAAAAAAAAAAAAAAACAGATTTATTTAGTGGTTTGTTCATGTATTCATTCGCAGATTCATTCAGTGGCTTTAGGTCTTTTGGGGATTTGTTCATTGATTTGTTTACTGGTTTGTTTATTGGCTTTAGGTGTCATCAAGTGTTTTTTGATAGCGAAACAATTAATCATTAACTCGATTCATAAAAAATAAGCTATTGACGACTGAATCCTTCTTCCATGGGGAGGTTGTGGCCTAGTGGTTAAAGAGTTTGACTCCTGACCCTAGGGTTATGGGTACGAGTCTCGGGCTGCAAATACCACGACTTAGGTGCCCTTGAGCAAGGCACCAAACACCAAACTGCTCCCTGGGTGCCGCAGCATAAATGGCTGCCCACTGCTCCGGGTGTGTGTTCACGATGTGTGTGTGTTCACTGCTGTGTGTGTGCACTGTGGATGGGTTAAATGCAGAGCACAAATTCTGAGTATGGGTCACCATACTTGGCTGTATGTCACGTTACTTTTTTTAACACATCACTTTTTTTTTTTTATTCAGTGGCTTTTTATGATGACAAGTGCCTTTTTAAAATGAGACCTTAGCTCAATGATTTATAAAAAAATAACAAAAAAGAAAAGAAAAAAAACAATCATGCAAAGACAAAGAGAGAGACTTTAGTAAACGATTAAAGCAATGAAGTGAGTTTACTTGTAATCTGTAAATGGTAATTTGCACATTGTCAGCATGCTAATCAAAGCACCACTGCTAAAATATAAAAACTAGAAAAAAAATACATTTTTGACATTTTCTATCACTGAACATCTCCACTTATCATAAATAAAAAAAAGTAGACTTTTAGCTCTCCAAATCAACTTTGTGTCATTTAGCGTTGTCAGCAAGAGCAAAATATGTGCAGAGGGTCCTTATTCGATCAAACATTATGACCCCTGTTCAAACCTAAAACAAATCCAAGGTAAAAAACTTGTCTGGGCCTCCAAAAATTGAGAGGAAAGGGTTGTTGTGACGTTAAAGCCCAGAACAGCTCTCTCAAGAGCTTTTCAGGCAGATGCAAGTCAGAGCAAAGGTTAAAGTTTAGCTTGAAATGTGTGTCTCTTGAGGCTACTGTAAAGAGGAGACATTTTTTCAACTGTTCAAGTCAAATGTTCCTTGTTTTCCAAACAGGGATAAGGATTATCATCTACGAACATATAAATCAGTGGTGATGGCCAACAAGCTGATAGACTGGCTGATAGCACAGGTAAGATTTGAGTCTGATGTTCTGTATTATGATACTGCTTTATATACAGATTGGAAATACATTGACCTCCATGGGAAGTGAGACAAGAGGAAAGAATGGAGCAAAAGTGGTAGTTATTTCCTAAACAAGCCGGACAATCTCAAATATGCTGAAACGGAAGAGAACTGTGACAATAAACTAGCGTCAAGTCACTTAGTCAAATATCTATGTTAAAACAGACTAGTCATCTTTAGAATACAGATTTTGATTACATTTGAAGCGTGGTTCAGATATTTAGAGGCTGCTTTCACAGTCAATGAGTGTTCAAGATAATGTGTTTGATTGTGTTTGACTCTATGAAATTATTACCAGGCAGATAAGTGACCCGTCAGAGGTTTCACAGAGTGGTGATCAGACCGTAGTGGTGTTTGTGTAAATTAAATGTGGTTTTCGGTAGCTCAAAGGAGGGTCTGTGACATTTTGACTACTTGTAAGCAGACCATGAGAGTGGCACTTGTCTCTTTCTCTAATGAAGGGTGACTGCCGAAGCAGAGAAGAGGCGCTGATCTTGGGGGTGGAGCTGTGTGACAATGGATTCATGCATCATGGTATGATAGCTGCTGTTTATGTCATTGTTTCATTGTTTTTTTGTACTTCCTCTCTTATTTTTTCTGTATGTCTGTCTGATTTCTTTTGGTCTCTTTGACGCTGTATCTCTGTCAAAGTTGTCTTTTTGTGTATGTGTCATGTTAACTCATCCCAAAAGTGTCAACCGGGATGTTTTAAGCATAAATCAAAGAAACTCTTGTGAGGTTTGTACTTTAACTCAACAGCAACAATGTCAAAAATACAATTTGCCTATGGGAAAAGGGAAAAAAACTTCACTTATTTTATTAGGAGTGATTTTAATTGATCTCGTCTGTTCACCCAAAAAATTTGCTTTCTGATTTCGATTCATTAAGTGATTTGGTCACTGACTTTGACCTCAACTGGGGATGTCGTTGGACGGTGGAAGGAATACTTTGAGGATCTCCTCAATCCCGCTGTCACGTCAGATTAGCCCTGAGTACCTCAAGTCTCTGGATGTTGTGGAGCTGTCTTGGCTGACACGCTTCTGCAGCATCGCGTGGCAGTCGGGGACGGTGCCTCTGGGATGGCAGACCGGGGTGGTGGTCCCTCTTTTTAAGAAGGGGGACCGGAGGGTGTGTTCCAACTACAGGGGGATCACACTTCTCAGCCTCCCTGGGAAAGTCTATGCCAGGGTACTGGAGAGGAAAATCCGGCCGATAGTAGAACCTCGGATTCAGGAGGAACAGTGTGGTTTTCGTCCAGGCCGTGGAACACTGGACCAGCTCTATACCCTCTACAGGGTGCTGGAGGGTTCATGGGAGTTTGCCCAACCAGTCCACATGTGCTTTGTGGATTTGGAGAAGGCATTCGACTGTGTCCCTCGTGGCGGCCTGTGGAGGGTGCTCCGGAAGTATGGGGTCCGGGCGCGTCCCACTGGGAGGAGACCCCGGGGAAGACCTAGGACACGCTGGAGAGACTATGTCTCCCGGCTGGTCTGGGAAAGCCTCGGTGTCCCCCCAGAAGAGCTGGAGGAAGTGTCTAGGGAGAGGGAAGTCTGGGATTCTCTGCTTAGACTGCTGCCCCCGTGACCCGGCCCCGGATAAGCGGAAGAAGATGGATGGATGGATGGATGGATGGTCACTGACTTTTATGGCTTTAAAGATTGATAAGTATTTATTTGTGTGTGTTTTGAATGTCATCGAATAATTAACTCAACAATTAATTAAACAATAACAGTCGTTCATTACTCAAAAACAAAAAAAACAAAAAAAAAACATCACACAAAAGAAAATATTTCAGTGAAAAATGTGTTCACCAAAATACTTGTTCTAATATTTTTACTGATTTTTTCATGGATCCATTCATTCACTAGTAAAAAAAAATACGTTTAAAATACATTTCATACTAAGTATATTTCAAATCTGTTGACATTTACTGACATATCGCTCGAGACTTACTGATATAAGTAATAAGTAATACCTATTTGAAATACTACTTGTACACAAGGCCCATATCTTAATATTAGGCCTAAAATGTCACTGTTAATGAGGATTGTTTGATCTTTGAACAATATCGGTCTTTAAATGCAAGTGTACTTAGAATAGTTCCACTTTAGCATAATCAAATAAACTTCAGTATTCACAATTCACAATTTGTTGTTCCAATTTAGCACACTTTAAAGGGTTTCTCCACCCCAAAATGAAAATTTTGTCATTAATCACTTACCCCCATGTTGTTCCAAACCCGTCAAAGCTTAGTTCACCTTCACCCACATTTTTTAAGATAATTTAAGATATTTTGAATGAAAACCGGAAGGCTTGTGACTGTCCCATTGACTGTCAATGCCAAGAAAAGTATGAAAGACATCGTCAGAATAGTCCATCTGCCATAAGAGGTTCAGTCTGAATTTAATAAAGTGACTAGAACACTTTTTGTGCACAAATGAATTTGCTTTATTCAATTTCTTCTTCTCCATGACTCTTCCACCAAGCGCGTTCATGAGTTCACGAGCAGACCACGTTCATGCGTGCATGCGTACAGACAAAACACACTTCAGATGAGCGAGACGCTTCCTGTATGCAAGCAATTGTATTTTACTCAGTTTGCGCAATTGGTATCGGTTTAGTGTTAAGTGCTATGAACAGCGTGCCTCTCCTCTGTGTGTAAACACAGCGCCTTCCGGGTTCTCTGTCTGTATGCTGGCCTCTACGTTAGCAGGTCACGGTGCATGGGTTGTGCGTGATCTGAGGAGTGTTTCGTCTGTACGCATACGTTGTGGTCTGTTCGTGAACTCATGAACACGCTTGCAGGAAGTGTCACGGAGAAGAAATTGTTGTATAAAGTCGATATTTTGTTTTCTTTGCACACAAAAAAATTCTCGCCACTTCATGAAATTCAGATTGAACCACTGATAGCAGATGGACTATTTTGATGATGTCTTTCATATTTTTTGGGGTCTTGACAGTGTTAATTATTTGACAGTCAATGGGACAGTCACAATCAAAGCTTTTGACAGTCAAATTTGGATTTTATCCAAAATATTTTAAATTGTATTCCGAAGACAAATTAAGCTTTTACGGGTTTAGAATGACATAATAACAAAATATTCATTTTGGGGTGGTGTAACCCTTACTAACCTTACTAACAGTTTGCACCACCGCAAACCGATAGTATTGTCAGTATTGCAAAAAAATAAATAAATAAATAAAATGAGTACTGTCAGGATTTACTAAAGATGTGCAGTGAAGAATTAGCACTGAAAAGGCCTGGACAAAGTTATTTTTGTGCCTGATTTATTGAATATATATTTGTAGGAGTATCCCTTTCAGACGCAAAATTTATTGGAGGATAGAATTAAAATGAACCACACAACACAATTTACTAACGTTTGCACTTATCAAACTACTGGTATTTGCACCATTATATAACGGCCCAAAAAAGCATGTCTTAAAGATGGAAGTAATTTGCGCTGCTCTTGGTAGATTGCGCTGGTCATTATGGAAATGGTCTGGCTGTGTCTGTGTTCTTTAATGTGCACATTGTCAGTAAATCACACACAGAATATTCAGAATACTCCCATCTGTACTTTTATATAATTGCACTTTAACGCTAAATTGGCCTGTTTAGTAAATCTCGCCCTAAGTATAACAGTTTAGTATACCAAAAGTACAATTGCAGGGTATTTTTTTTTTTAAATACATCAGTAAGTAAATGTATTTGCAGTAGGGCTGCTCGATGATGGCAGAAATCATAATAACGATTATTTTGGTCAATATTGTAATCATGATTATTTAACACGATTATGAGGGGGCTAAATGACCAAAAATGTATATGAGTGATTTATTTAAAGATAGTGATAAATATCAAAGATAAATTTCCTGTAAATAAGGTTGCCATGACATCTACATTTTAGAGACCAGTGAAATTTACAATTTTCAAAACCACAGCAGAACATTAGGTAACTAGCAACAGTAAGTAAACAAACAATAAGTACTCAAAACTGCTGAAAATAATTAAACAGCCAGTAATAAAAAAACAAAGATAAATACAGTAGAATAAAAAGATACAAAAGAAACAAAGTTTTCCTTAATGTTTTTTTTATGCAAGTTAAATCAATCAGTTAACAGCCTATATTCCACAGAAATGAAGAATTAAATGTAAAATAAAGCAGCATTCACTGTAAGAATTAATCTGTGTTTGTTTCTTATTAAAGCTACAAAAGTCTTTCACTCAAGGGCAGTGTGTGATTTTTGTCTTTTGTTGTTTGATTAATATTAAGCACAAATGGATTAATATTAGCCCGCTGTCACTTTAAGAGCCGCACAGATCCAATTTACCGTTACATGTGTATTTTCATTGTCAGCTCTTTATGTTCATGTATTACATGAAGGTATACATGAATAATCACTAAGCGGCTCATTTTAACACCTTTTTTTGTGTATTTGACCATTTAGATGCACTCCTTGAGCTAAAAGTTAACTTTACATGTCCATGTTCTGCTCCGTAAGTTCTCTTTCACGCTTTTAAAAACATTCATAAATTGAATATACTTATACAAATCAAGCACATCCCATTCTGCAAAAGCCACATTATGTGATTTTACTGATTTGCATGTGAAATTGAGCTTTTATGGAGGAGCAAAAGCACAGCGCTGGAAAGGTGGTGGAATGGGGCACAATATCTGTTTTATCCCGATTATTGTATTTTCAAAATCAAAACTCTTTTTCGTTTAATTGCACAGCTCTAATTTGTAGTATACTTTACATAAAATACATTTATTTCAAATATATTTTAGTATATTTTTTACTGGGGTTGATTTGTTCACTGATTCAATGTTTTTTATTTGTTCAATGTGTTGTGATGAGTTTTTTTTTCTTTTTGAGTGACATTGAACTTAAAAATAAAACATGAAGTGAGAAACTCAGATATGAGTAATATGAGAAAAAGAGAATAATTGGTTTACTTGAATTGTTCACAAAATATTAATTAAGAAAAGGATTTTTGTAGTGTGTGGGGTGTATTCACATTGCAAAACTTTTCCTCTAACTGGATTCTGCACATTCTGTCTCTCGCCAACAGGCTTGACCTTCTCCACAATCCAAGTTTGACTGGCTAGTTGTCGTGGCAACTGTTTGTTTGCAGGATTCGGGTCTCATTTTCAGGACACTCGATGCCAAAGTCCACATCATGCTCGTGTGACTCATTTATCGTCTAACATGGGCTGCTCCCAACAGCCTGCAATCGAGTTTCAAGCGTGGCAAACTACCAACAAATTTATAGAACGTAATAACTCGACTGGCTGAGCTTTCATTTTTTGGCCTTGTAAGCGATTATGGCTTTCATCCAGTTAAGATGATTCACTGGGTTATGTGACCATTAAAGCTAATTCAGCTTCCTCTAATCTTGCCCATTGAAGTGTGGAGGACACTGGACCTCTTTTTCTCGTTGGGGGTATTTTTGCTACGAAAGTGAAGGGATTGTTTAGAGCCCATGTTGCCTGGGTGACAGATTGAAATTCTGGCCTGTTCCTTTTCATGGGACCCACTTTCCATAGAAAAGGCTTCCCCTCTGAAACTCTCTGTATGGTTCTTGTCATTCCAGTACATTATGTTTCCCTCTTCTGTGTGGCACGCAAATTAAATTTTTATATAAATTTGATCCTCATCTGCTGCATGCAACAAAGTTGTTGCTATAAAGTTTATTTTTGGTGTGTTATAGAATGAAGTTGAATAGTTGTCAAATAACATGTTATTGAACATAAAAAGATCAGGTAAGTATAATAGGGTACAACGGGGCTAAAGGCACACCTTAAGGAAAACGTGCCTAAAATTTATAGTTGCAGGACAAAATATACGTGTGTGTTCTGAGCATTAATGGAGCAACATAAATCATACAAGTCATTTATTTTGTTTAAAAATCTTATAAATGTGGGCCTTTTACCTCACACAGAGGTAAAAAGGGTAAAAGGCTCACTGCATTGATACAAATACTTCGGCTAAAAGTTTTTTTTTAAATAATGTCTAAGTCAAAACTTGTTCAAGCTGTAAATATAATATAATACTGTATAAAATTATAATTTACAGTAATAATAATATACATTTTAATAATATTGTTTTTAATAGTATTTTATTTATTGGTTTAATTATTTGGTAATTTAAGTCATATATAATGTAATTTAATATAATAATTTACAGGTATAATAATATAAATTTTTTGTATTATTAGTATTATTATACTATTTTTTTTTTTTCAATTATTTGGTAATTTAACTCATGCACACACTCGTTTTGTGTGTTTTTTAAGTGTGTGTTCATCAATTCGTTACCCAACATTTTTTAAGTTGCAAGAGTAAAAAAAAACATGTCATTAGAATGAAGCAAAATATAATAAATTAAATCAATATTGGTTTATTCTAATATGTAATGTTATAGCCTGAACAGTACAAGACAGTATTTTTCATGTGAGGGTTTTCTCTTTTACAGGGTGAAAATGATGAACACACACACACACACACACACACACACACACACACACACACACACACACACACACACACACACACACACACACACACACATACATATATATAGTTTTCATAACATTTTTGACAGAGTTTAGCATGTGATTTATGTCAAATGTTTCCATATTTCACTAGGGCATGAACAACAGATTTTATTAACCCCTTGCTTTTGTTTTTCGCAGTTTTGGAAAAAAGCGAATTTAAGGACGAGCCTCTTCTGTTTCGTTTCTTTGCCGACGAGGAGATGGAGGGTTCCAACACCAAACACAAGCCCATAAAGCACGATCTAAAAATAGTGGAGAATGTCATCGCCAAGTCGCTGCTGGTGAGAGATGTCATCTGTAATCGCCTACAGCTAATGCCACTTACAGTTGTGCACGTTGGTGTGAGCCCATGTGGTTTTCATCCACTCGCATGGGGCTTTTCTGCTTCGGCATGTACGGGGGGTCTGAACTCAGGCCAGCTCTGACTCTAGAGTCTTCACCAGTAATTACGCTTGACTGTTTCTAAACCAGCCTCTCATTACACTTAAACGTGAAGTCAACTGCTTTGACAGTTTTGGCTCTTGAGAGACTGAAGTTCACATTCTAGGAGCAGCTCCAAAACATGAATTGTAATAAAATGTCACTGTATGACAAAGAAAAAAGCTACTAAGTCATGATAACTGTGAATTGTGTACTCTGATTTCAGATAAAGCCAAGTGAAGGAGGCTATGGCTTCACGCTAGAAGACCGAAACAGAGTGCCCATGGTCAAATCAGTGGAGAAAGGTTCCCATGCTGAGGTGCGTGTGATACCTTTGTGTAGGTGATTTAGAAAAACAGAAATCTTACTGATATTAAAGTTATAATCAAACCTTTTTTGGAGTACTACTTGTGCACAATGAACATTTCTTAATATTAGTCCTAAAATGTGTTTTAATGTCACTATTGATTAGGATTGTGTGATCTTTGAATAATATGAGTGTTTAAATGCAAAATAATTAAAAGTGTACCTGAAGTATACTTGTAATAGTTCCACTTTAGCACAATCAGTTTTGACCCTGGACCACAAAACCAGTCACAAGGGTCCATTTTTTTAAATTTTGATTTCTGAAAGCTGAATAAATAGGCTTTCCATTGATGTATGGTTTGTTAGGAGAGGATGAATTTTGGGCTTAAAAGGAAAATTAATCATTTCGACCCACACAATGTATTTTTTTCTATTGCTACAAATATACCTGTGCTACTTATGGTTTTGTGGTCCAGGGTCACAAATATATTTCAGTATATCTTTAGTTGGACTTCAGCACTACTTCTGCACAATTAAAGAGCATTAAGTACAAAATTAGTTGTTTCAGTTTAGCAGCCTTTAAGTATACCAGTTTAGTATACTGTAAGTACAATTGCAGGGTATTTTTATGAAGTACATAAATCTGTAAATATATTTGTAGTATAGTTAGCATTCATGTTTATTTGAATTTTGTTCATTTAAATAGATTGGCTTTTCCGAGGTATTTCCCTATCATGGCAAAATTAGAAAAGAAAAAAAGGTTGAGGGGTTATAATCAGAATTTACACACCTGTTGTCAAGCTCATCTTTTAGTTTGCTTGTGCTCGATCAGATCAATTAGACAAAGATCAATTGAATCCCTAACCCTTGATAATTAACAATTAACACTCTCTATTGTGGTAATGAACATTTTGATGTATGCGGTTGTGGGCTTATAACACAAATAGACCTGAAATCATGGCAAGCTTGAGGTTCCCTTTTAGTGCTTTAATAAGTTCGATCTGTTAGATCAAACCCTGGTAAATGTGGTCAAGTGAACTGGCTCGGTTCTGACGTAAAGAGAGTAATGTTACCCAGACCTAAATTAACTTGTGCGTCACAGTACGAGGCTTCACACTGCATTGCATGTGGATCTGTTTCCAATGAGGAGCAGAGTGAAAAAAGGTAATAAAATCCAGCTGTGCACTTACATAGATGAAGAGCTGTCTTGTAAAAATAGCAAAATGGACTTTTGTGTTTGTAACTGGAAAAAGACAGTGACAAAAGCAGAGGGGGTAAGGTAAAGAGCTATAATAAAAAGAGAAAAGTGAATTAAAAAGGGAAAGAGAAAACAACAGAAAAAGGAAAAGCTGCCCAAGCATTTTTCTCAATGTAGAGGAAAAACATGATCCGGAAACGGAGGACTGTGCATTTTATTGAAAGAGAAGAATGGTTATATTTATAGCTGTCAAGAGACGTGTCCAATCCATTCAGTGAAGCACAGACTGGATGAATTACATCCACTTGAGAGCTCATAGCAGGAAGTTGCACATGCAGATGAAAGGATTGAACCCTGCACCTGTGAAAATGAAATTTATCTATACTTTCAGCCATCCATTCATGCCCATACATACTGTACATGAGATATATACATTAACCTCAAAATAGTTATTTCCTCTCAAGTATGCAGAGCAAAATTAACAAAGGTGTCATTTATCACATCAACTTCATCAATGTGACAAACGAAGCAAAAATAAATTTTGATTTTTAAGTATTTTTTATACTATCTTTACTATTCTGTTTTTTATATATTTTTTTTATACTATTTTTATACTATAGTTTGAGGCTGGCGAGAGTCATTGATTTATCGATCACCAAGGCTGCATTTATTTGATCAGAAATACAGTAAATGATCAGTGATATTGTGAAATATTTTTACAATTTAAAATAACACTTTTCAATATAGTTTTATTCATGTGATGACAAAGCTGATTTTTCAGTGGCCATTGCTCCAGTCTGCAGTGTCACATGACCCTTCAAATATGCTGATTTGAAAACAGATGTGCTGCTCGATGTTCTTGCAGAAACTGGGAAATGATTTACTTTAAAGTATTTGTCATAGCTTTTAGAAATAAATAAATAAATAAATAAATAACTGTTTTATGTTTTGCTGTCTAATGTCATTCTTTCATTTTTAAGTGTCCACATCATTTTGGAGCAACTGTATATCTAGGTTGAGAGGTTATTTGATATTCCTGTGTGTGTCTCTTGTGCAGATGGCTGGTCTGGAAGTGGGGAAAAAGATCTTTGCTATTAATGGGAACCTGGTCTTCTTGAGACCTTTCCAGGAAGTGGAAAAGTTCATAAAGCAGTGCTTGTACAGCAAAGGTCCCCTCAGAGTACTGGTCAGCACCAAACCCAGAGAGTGAGTAGAAAACTTCTCATCTCCTGTGATCTAAAGACTTCAAAACCATACAGAAATCAATAAAGCCTGATATCAATTAAATCAAGAACCCTGCCTAATAAAAATCCTTTTTTATTGATGAATATCAGCTTGATATTTATCTGCAATTCAGAATACACAACACGCTTGGAGCAACGGCTGGAATATGTGGTGTGTTTGGCGACCAAATTGATGTCTGTGTGTCTATCTGCTCCACAGGACTGTGAAGATCCCAGACTCTGCAGACGGATTGGGCTTTCAGATCAGGGGGTTCGGGCCATCTGTGGTGCATGCGGTTGGCAGAGGTAAGAGCGAAACAGAGAGAAGGAAAGAGAGGAAAGCTAGGCTGGGCTAAAGGAAGTTACTAATGCCCTTTATATCCTACTGTGTTTTTGAACCTCAGCTGGATCACAGCTGGAGCTGTAGGTACATGACTTGACTTGAGCCAGATTGAGAAGAGCATCACACACACATACTGTACAGTATATATCTATATATAGAGAGAACAAGCTGCACAGTCCTCGCTTCCTGCTGTGTCTGCAATGCATTCTCATCAAACATGGTGAGAGATTAATGATAAAAGAAAAACAATCCAGCTTGCACTGTCATCCCTGAAGACAATAAGAGATGGAAGAAGACAACAAACAGAAGCTACTTGGATCCAAAATATGTCATTTACAAATTCAAATTCTGTATGAATCCAATTAATTTGATCATTTTATTGGAGAGAGACCGGTTGCCTGAAGGGTTTGAAGTCTGGCTGATTGTGGTGGAAGTAAACAAGATTGCAAAAATATGTTGCCAAGACTAGCTGATATTTGGTATTTTTCAATTACCACTACGTTTTTCAGTTTGGCCGATAAGCATCAGATGTTGGGATTTTTCTTTTGACATTGCTGAGAACCTGGTCTTTCTTTGAAGAATATGATTTCTAGTGCACACAAACTTACTAGATTATTGATTACACTGTTGGTAAAAGAGTTTACGTCCTTTTTATTCGTGTTTTTCTGTATTTGTGAAAAATACTATGATAAGATTACATGATAAGAAAACAATGAAGTTCCTAAGTCTGAAACTGTTTTACCAATTAATTTTTTTATCAAGTGAAATGTATTTAAATTAATTCATAAATTCATAAAAATAATTATAAAAAAACCTTTAAGAAAATGATCTAAAACATATAGAAAAATTTCTTTGCAGAAATTGTACATTTGTTATTTACTTGTTTTAAATTAAACAGTGTGGTATCATATATATCATTTAATATTGGCCATTTGTCAACCTGCTCTCTAAGATATTGGCATTGGACATCAAAACATATGGGTTGACCACAACTTCTAACTAGCTTAATTAGTAAGACATTAGTCAACCAGCTTCACTAGAAAGGCATATTTTGATGGAATTCATATTCTAAAAATTCCAAGATCTGTTATGAAACTCTAGATGGCACAAGCTGATGATATTCACAGCATTAAACTACTTGGCACAAGCTGATTGATTCATGTTGCATATGCAGCCAATGAGTTTGCTGCTTTACATTTAAATGGTTGGTTAGCATTCTCTAGAGCATTTCGTAGCACACATTCAGAGTTTCTCTGAAACCCTCCACCTTCCCCAGTTCCACCTGTATAGATCTGCTACAGGTTATTTTATATGCTATTTGTTCAGCAGTATGTCTTAAATACTCACAGCTCCATATCAGCATATGAATTGGCAGTAGCAAGTTCCTGTACTTGCTTTGCAGCAGCAGCAATAATCTACAACAACAGCAAGGTCTGTGTAGCAGACCTATTCTGCCAAGAACAAATACATTAACAGTGCCATATCCATTACCATGCTAAAATCTTCTGACGGTTGTCTTGATAGAACTATAGTGACGTCAACATGCTTTTAGCTAGGTTTTGCTTGCGCCTAAATCAGCACTACCTACAGTGTATAATAAATAGTGAAAGGTACAGTATGGACATTTATGCTAGCCTAAACTAGTCTATTCAGCAGGATTTGAGTTTCTCTGCCCAGATTTACAAGGTCAGCTGCTCCCTCAGGTGATTGCTGTTCATAAGCTCAGTGGGGAGTTATGATAATTATTACCTTGCCTAATGTGCTTGCTTGTTCTTAAAAATCGCTTCGGCCTGAGTTTTGGTTGCTGTAGAAGTGAGAGAGCATTTGCTCAAAAAAAAGAAATGCAGGGTAAAGACTTCAGACCATAAAGTGTGATCAGAGAAACACAGGAACATTTTTCAGAGGCGTGCACTTTTAATACAGTAAAACATATTCAGTTTTTGTTTAGGAGATTATGCAAGCAAACTATGAATATTTAGTCTCTGCTGTGAAACTACAAATGTTGGCCTAGTTTTCAGACTAGTTTTTATAGGATCCACACAACATTTACAGATAAACAGGTCCTGATTTTACTGATGTTTTGTTTTTCTGAAAAAATTTATTTTACAGTTTAGTATCACCTGCTGTAATGCAGAAAAAGGCGCCCATGCCAAGTGGATCTGTCTGTGCTAGACGGATCATAACGTTAGGGTCAAACTGTTAATGTTTCATTCAATTTGCAAACTGCCATTCAAACATGATCTATGAAAGAATTGCTTATAACAATTATGTGTTTAGGAGATTATTGTTGATTTATGTTTCTCCCTACCTCATTGTGTATGCACAAAAATGTAATTTCAGCAAAGCTCTGTTTCAATAGTGAACCGCCTCATTGTCTACCAACTACATAGGCAGATACCTTCTAATGCTGCACCCTAGCTAGCATACAATCTTAAAAGTGACCGATATGAGACACTCTACACTGGGAAACAGCTCTAAACTCCACACAAATAGCACTACTCACAGGAGAATCAATTAAGTTTGCATGCTGTAACTTACTGTGTAAAACAGTAGGCCTGAACAAATATCACTCTACAGAGGAGTTTGGCACCAAAATGTTGCTTAGCTAACAGAATAACACTTTAGTAAGCTTTAAAATATAGTAAACAAACAGCAGAGGAGAATCATTTTGATGTTATCATGTTGCTAAAGGTACAATGCTCTTTTTTAGCATAATATGTAGCACATACAAATATTGAGTAAAATAGTACAAAAGAGCGTTTTGCACAGATGAATCAAACGTGTTTGGCATTAGCATGTTGCTAATGGCATGATACTTAAGTTAGAATACAATGCATAGCACACACAAATATTAAGTAAAATAGTACACAAAGCCCTCTAGCTAGAAGAGAATAATTTGATGTTAGCATGTTGCTAAACTGATGGCACAAGTCTCTCATTAGCATTATTTACGAAAAGTAACCATGGTTTTACTACAAATAAAAAACAAAAACAATATGGTTGCTAAACCCTACTGAAATAAAGCAAAAAAAACCTAAGCTGGTTGACTGGTCTTAGCCGGTTTTAGTCGGTCTCCCAGCCTGGCCAGCTAAAAAAGTGGTCAAAACCTCTCTAAAAGTAGTCTGCTGACCCGCTATGAACATTTCTCCCCCCAGCAGGGTAGTTAAACCATGGTAACCACAAATTAACCATTGTTTTCCACTTTAACCAAAGTTTAACCATTGTATTTTTTATTAAAACTGTAGTTACACAAATTTTAATTAATACGCCAAAATACTATGGTTACAACACTTTTACTATAACCATGGGTTATTTTCATAAGGGATAACAATACATAGAACATAAAAATATTGAGTAAAATTTTACTTTTTTTTAAAAATACTGTACACTGATTTTTTTTTTATCTAAACCTTTCAATACTGAAAGCTTTTGGGTACTTAATTTTGTTTGCATTGTCCATCATTTTGCATTCTGCTATTATATGCAATACTATCTTAGAATTTGGCCAAATATATCTTATCTCTCTTCCTGTTTCCCAAAAGGCACCGTTGCAGCAGTCGCAGGCCTTCACCCAGGTCAGTGCATCATTAAAGTGAATGGCATCAATGTGAGCAAAGAAAGCCACGCCAGTGTCATCGCCCACGTCACAGCCTGCAGGAAGTACCGGCGTCCCACACAGGTAAGACTGTGAACATCTCTCAGCCCCTCCAAGAAAATGCACTATTCCTGATCTTTCTAAGTAATAAATCTGTATATATACAAAACACTACAAAGCAAATAACAGAACCCTTAGTGATCTGGTCCGGGTCATTACCCATCAATAATAGCAGTAATGGCTTCTTTTTGCGGAACAGGGCAGGGAAGAAGGCCAGGAAGCTGGCTGGGTGTGTGAGGCATATGGGTTAAGGAATGGACCAGCCAGGCCTGTGTTGGAGGGTAATAAAGGAAAGGCTTGGCACAGGCTGAAGTACGACGATGTGGTTGGCACATTGGCTGGACTCTGGTTTCCATCAGACATGGAAAAAGAATGAGGGGGTGCCCACTCTCCTGCTGCGCAGGGGTTTGCAGCCCACCATACAGAGGAGGGAAATGTAGGGGAGATATTGACAGAAACAGAGCTGAGGTGGATGTGCTTTAGTATGTTAACCATATAAAGGCCTTGAAATACCCATAGCAAAGTTATTTATTGTTCGGCACTTAGAGGTAAAAGGAAGTTAAAAATACCTAAGGAGCAGTATACTTTTAAGAAGAAACAAAAATACAGAAAAGGTGACAACAAAAAAGGTCTGTTGTCAATAGTGTAGCGATGCATGAAACACAGTTAATTCAGAAGTCACTTTAAAATCAAGCAATTTGTTTTTTGATTTTTCTTGAAATATATTGGCCTTAATTGGAAGCCAACTTAAGATTTAAAGGGATAGTTCACCAAAAAAAAGGAACATTTTTGAGTGAACCATCCCTCATGTCGTTCCAAACCCATAACCCATTTATTCATCTTTGGAACACAAATTAAGATATTTTTGATGAAATCCGTGAGCTTTCAGACCCTGCAGAGACAGCTACGCAACTGACATGTTCAAGGTCCAGAAAGGTAGTAAGGACTAGTGGTCAACCGATATATCATCAAGGCCGATATATCGGCCAATAATTTATATAATTTAAACAAATCTTTGAATGACTAATGAACATTTAATTTCACAAACCTTGCAAACTTAGTCAAATCCAGCTGTGAGATCTTGTGAAGTGTGCATTTTTATCCAGCATGATCGTGTGTTCTCTGCATGACGGTCAATCCGTATGAATTGAATGCTTTAAACTTTAAACTAGTGATTTCAAATTATGCTACGCTTTATGCATTTGCCCACTGTCATATTTATGTCATATTTTACACATTATTTTTTTAATCCATTTGTCAAATGATTTCAAATTTCTTAAGTATTAATAATAATAATTAAAATATATCAGCTATCAGACACTTTCCAAGATATAGGCATTGGGATCAGCTGTCAAAAAAAATATCCGTCGACCACTAGTAAGGACATCTTTAAAATAGTCAACATTAATTTTATTAGGCTACGAGAATACTTTTTTTTTTGCGCAAAGAAAACTAAAACTATGACAATTTCTTCTCTTCCGTGTCAGTCTTTGACTAGATGAGGGTGAGAAATTAATGGCCGAATTTTCATTTCTGGGTGAACTATCCCTTTAAATGAAAGTTATCCATTTGCTCTACATTTAACCTCATTGCTATCTAGTAGAAAAAAATAAGATTTTAGTTTTTATATTTTAGTGTCTGATGGGAGTGTGTTATCAACTCGCAAACCATGTTTTGAAAGCAAGTCTGTCTGAATAGGTATTGTTGTTTCTTGTTGCAGCAAGATTCCATTAAATGGGTGTACAACAACAGTGAGAGTGCACAGGAAGACCACCAGAGAGCCAATCAGAAGCCCACCGCAGGGGAGAACGGAAATGTGTTTGAGTGTAAAGTTGAAGGTGCTGTTATACACACTAGTGCAAATACATATTGTACTGTATACACAAGTACACACTTTTTCAACCTCGCACTCTAGCCTTGATATTTACTCTTCTTCTTCATTGTTTGTAGCCTCATGCAGGATTCACAGGACATGGAAACAACTCATGTCTCATGGTTCATTGACAGCACTGATTTTTATACTTGATTTTGGAAATGTAGTCATTATGTTGTGATAGCAAGATTTTAATTTTAATTCAAATTTTTTAAATAATTTTTAATTTTTTTAATTTAATTTAATTTAATTTAATTTAATTTAATTTAATTTAATTTAATTTAATTTAATTTAATTTAATTTAATTTAATTTAATTTAATTTAACTTCATTTCATTTCATTTCATTTCATTTCATTTCTTCATTCACTCTACAAGTCTCACTTCAGTAATATTCACAGGACATTGAAAATTTGTATATATTTAATTTACTCTGATTTAATTTAACAATTTAGTTATACACATTGACAAAGAAATGAAGATTAACACTTTTCTTTATCTTAACAAGCCTAATGAAATATAAATGGATATAGTGTTTGTACAAGTGATTTGATATTTTGTTATTAAGCATGGAGCAGACTGGTGGTATCTAGATGAGCTTTAGCCATCAAAATATTGGCTTTGGATTATGTATGTGCATCTTTTGATCTGCTCAGACTAGTAACACGGACACAAACTTGTGTGTGTGTTCAACAGAAGTCATGGACAAGTTCAACACAATCGCCATAATAGATGGAAAAAAAGATCACGTCAGCCTGACGGTGGATAACGTGTATCTGGAGTATGGAGTTATGTATGAGTACGACAGCACGGCTGGGATGAAGTGTCACGTCTTGGAGAAAATGGTGGAACCAAAAGGCTTTTTCAGTCTCACAGCCAAGGTAGAGTCACATGAGTCATCCCACAGACACAAACCAGCCATCATCTCTGCTGTAAAGCACTAGTGAATTCATTCAAACAGCAGCAGAGGAGGCGACAGGGATTGTCTTGTACATTTGTAAGGGCCTCTTCACAGTTCATGCGCAACACACAGCCACTGATAGAAGCTGACAGCAGAGTATATTAAACCAAGTGTGTGTGACAAATGAAAGTGGTCTTTACGACCCCCTGCTGTGGAATAAAAGGATAAACACTTTAAATCACAGAGCTTGTCGCTGTGTGGAGACTAAGGATGGGAAGATAAATAAATGTCTCATGTGGAACTATTGCTCTTACAAAAGTATTTTTCCTGTGTTTCTTTTGTGTGTGTGTGTGTGTGTGTGAATTTTTACTGAATCTGGAAATATTTTAATTTGACCCTTCCAAAAATATAGAGTACAACCATTAAAGTTTATTAATGTTCATTACAAACATATATATTTTTTCTCATTACCAAGGGAGCGCGAGAGAAAGAGATGTGGTTATGTGAAGTGTGATATTTGTTGTTGATTATTAACTTTAGCTTGAATATGTTTAGCACTGCATTGCATCCTGTGGTGTGTGATCTCAGCTGCTCTGAATAGCTGTTTATCACACTTGTTTACAAATGTACGCCATATTTCGTTTCCTAAAATGGATTTCTGTGATTTACAATTTAGTTTAATGAACCAACAGCTGTCAGGAAAGACTGTTCAGCATTCTGTTGCCAAGCAGTGGGGGCATCGCAGCTTGAGAGTGACGTGTCAGAAACGCAAGCTAATGGCAATCTGATGTATTGACATGTTCTACATATTAAGACTCTCTTTTGTTTTAAATTCCCTTAACTGCCAAGCAATTTCTGCCTTATTACAAACATCTGCTTGAGTAGGTCTCCTCTTCCTCTTTCCTCTCTTCAGAGAAATTTTCATATTTCAGTGCTGTTAGGCAGATTACATGCAATTGTTATGGTCACAGGGTGCTCTTAAATTTCTCCTCTCCTCCGCAGTCTCACAGGCAGAGGCGTCTCTCTCTTATGAGAAAATAATTCTACCACCGTGTGTGTTAAATTTATTTTTTTATTGCCCTACTATTCTTGATTGCATAGATGGCAGCAAAAGTGTATTTGCATGTTTAGGATAATTTTATTAAATATTCATTAAATACTTTTATTTATTTAATTTACTTTTGTATTTAATTAACATCCTTTAGAGGAAAAAAAAGTTTCTGTAATTTTGTTAGTTTATATATATATATATATATATATATATATATATATATATATATATATAAACTAACAAAATTACAGAAACTTTTTTTTTCCTCTAAAGGATGTATATATATATATATATATATATATATATATATATATATGGACTGCATTTATATAGCGCTTTCAACAGACCACATGGCCATCCAAAGCGCTTTTACAAGTTGCCTCACATTCACCCAGTCACACACTCATTCACACACCGACTGCGGTGTCAGCCATTCAAGGCGCCATCCAGCTCGTCGGGAGCTATATATATATAGACACACACAATTTGTTTAATTTTGAAAAAATTTTTTTTATGTTTTTTACATTTTTTTAAATGATAATTTTACATTTCATATTTCACAGATTTTTTAAAATAATTGTATGTTAGTTTTAGTTTTAAACTTTTCATGAATTTTAGTAAAAAAATTTAATTCCATGAATTCAGTAAATTTTATAAATAATATAATACAATATAACATGGAACTTTGATATCCTTTGAATAACTGTGTAAAACACTCACAGGACATCTAGTCTTGTTTTAGTGTAAAGTAATACTGTTTTTACAGTCATAAAACTTTTAAAGGGTAAGTTCAAACATTAAAATTAGCCCATGATCTGCTCACCCTCAAGGCACCCAATGTGTATGACTTTCTTCTTTCAGACGAATCCAATCAGAGTTACATAAAAAATTATCTTTGCTCTTTCAAGCCTTAGAATGGGAGTAGGTAAGTGTTTTTTATTTTTTTTTATTTTTTTACAACAGTCCAAAATTAGTCAAATAAAGCGCATCCATCCAAAATAAAACATGCCTCACACAACTCTGGGGGTTCCTGTAGTGAATTGATGCGTTTTTGTAAGAAAAATATCAATATTTAAAACACTATAAACACTTTTCTCTCACTTCCGCTAACTGTCATACATGCAAGTTGTTCCGGTGGATGATGTAGGACGTATGCAACATCATCTCGTTTGTTTACAGGAGCAAAGGAAGCAAAGTGTCCCTACTTTAGCAAAAAGAAAAACAGTCTCCATTTGGTTTACAAATCCTCATTTTTTGCTTCTAATTTATGACTGGAATTTTGTTTTGCTGTCTCTCCATTGAGATTCTGCGTTCATCACTAATCGTTAATTCATCACTAATTCATCACTAATTTTTTTTTATTTTTTTTTTATTTAAAATCCCATGCTATGTGTACTGTGTTAACCTAACTGAGACTTGTTATAGCACTTACATATCATTGCTCTTTTTGTTGTTTTTGATTGCTTCCACTGTCCTCATCTCTAAGTCGCTTTGAAAAAAAACGTCTGCTAAATGAATAAATGTAAATGTAATGTAAATGTAATCGTGTGCGCGAAACATACATCCTACGTCATCCGCCCCGAACCGCTCCTGTCTACGACAGTTAGCGGAAGTGGGAGAAAATTGTTTATAATGTTGTAAACATGGATATTTTTCTTACAAAAATGCATCAATTCGCTAAAGGAGGCCTTTATTCACCCCCTGGAACCATGTGAGGCACATTTTTATTATGGATGGATGCGCTTTATTTGACTAATTTTGGACTGTTGAAAAAAAACAACCGCCTAATGTTACTGCCTTTCTAATGGAATTTTTTAAATATAACTCCGATTGGATTCATCTGAAAGAAGAAAGTCATATACACCTAGGATGCATTGGGGGTGAGTAATGCATGGGCTAAATTTCATTTTTGGGTGAGCTAAACTTTTAAGGATATTAGGGTTGGATAATAACCACAAGGGAACAACAAAGTTCTGTGTAACTGTTTTAGGAAATGCATGCAGTGTTTCTATCTCACTTGACCTATGTCAGTTTTGCTCACTTTATTCATATTACTGACAGAGGAACGATGTAAAAGAACATCTGGTATATGACCAAAGCCCTTTTTTTCCAGAACTCATGCTATGTGTCTTTCTTTGTGACAGATTTTAGAAGCCTTGGCCAGGAACGATGAGCAGTTGGTGCAGACTTGCAGTCGACTGAGCTCCAGCACAGAGCTCATCCCTGAGGACCTCCAGTCCAGATTCAGTGCAATGTGCGGCGAGAGACTGGAGCATATCAATCGAAGAATCACCAATTACAGGAAGGTCAGCAAGCATTGTATGAAACACTTCTTCTTACAGAATGAAAAACGGGTCTGGACTGGTTAGTCCTGGTTTAAAAACTTAGAGTCTTTACATGGCATTGTAAAGCACAACTGTGCTGTGCATTTTTATCAGAAAGTAATAGCAAATTTTACATGTTGAAAAATAGGATTTATATTAAAAAATATAATTTTAAAAAGCAAGTCTGTGCACCTAAAAGTGAAAATATTGTCACAATTCACTTTCTTTTCTTTCTCTTTTACATACAGTAGTAGTGAATGTGGTCAAATGCTATCAAACACCTATCACTCCCAAAAAAAAAAAAGAAAATTCACCATAACATAAACAAATTCAAATATAAAATATAAAGTTCAACATTATTATTGTTATCTGTATAATTTCTTTTTTTTTTAGATATTTATTAATTTAAAATTGTATTTACAACTTTTATTTATATTTTATTTATTAACATTTTATTTAAAAAATAAAAAATTATTTTAAAAATTTATTTGGAAAGTCTATGCCAGGGTACTGGAGAGGAGAATCCGGCCGATAGTAGAACCTCGGATTCAGGAGGAACAGTGTGGTTTTCGTCCAGGCCGTGGAACACTGGACCAGCTCTATACCCTCTACAGGGTGCTGGAGGGTTCATGGGAGTTTGCCCAACCAGTCCACATGTGCTTTGTGGATTTGGAGAAGGCATTTGACTGTGTCCCTCGTGGCGGCCTGTGGAGGGTGCTCCAGGAGTATGGGGTCCGGGGCCCTTTGCTAAGGGCTATCCGGTCCCTGTACGACCGGAGCAGGAGCTTGGTTCGTATTGCCAGCAGTAAGTCAGACTTGTTCCCGGTGCGTGTTGGACTCCGGCAGGGCTGCCCTTTGTCGCCGGTTCTGTTCATGATTTTTATGGACAGAATTTCTAGGCGCAGCCAGGGGCCGGAGGGGGTCAGGTTTGGTGACAACACGATTTCGTCTCTGCTCTTTGTGGATGATGTTGTCGTGTTGGCCTCATCAAGCCAGGACCTTCAGCATGCACTTTGCAGCCGAGTGTGAAGCGGCTGGGATGAGAATCAGCACCTCCAAATCCGAGGCCATGGTCCTCAGTCGGAAAAGGGTGGCTTGCCCACTTCAGGTTGGTGGAGAGTTCCTGCCTCAAGTGGAGGAGTTTAAGTATCTTGGGGTCTTGTTCACGAGTGAGGGAAGGATGGAACGGGAGATTGACAGACGGATCGGTGCAGCTTCTGCAGTAATGCGGTCGATGTACCGGTCTGTCGTGGTGAAGAAAGAGCTGAGCCGCAAGGCGAAGCTCTCGATTTACCGGTCAATCTACGTTCCTACTCTCACCTATGGTCATGAGCTTTGGGTCATGACCGAAAGGACAAGATCCCGGATACAGGCGGCCGAAATGAGCTTTCTCCGCAGGGGGGCTGGGCAAACGAGACACTGCGTCCTCTGAGGGGACACTATGGGGAACACCTCGTCGTGACCCGTGTCTGAAGCATACTTTGAAAAACGCCAACGTGTTGGCCGGCGACAGCCTCTGACGTCACTACCAGCGCGACTATAAATACGCGCCCGTAGGACCCGTCACTTATCTTCTTCGTGAAGCTTGCATCCGAAGCATGGCAGGGAGCTAGAGGACGCAGTGTCTCGTTCCCTCTCAGGGAACCATGGTTACATTCGTAACCTGAGACGTTCCCTGTCAAGGGAACTTCGAACTGCGTCCTCTGAGGGGACACTATGGGGAACAGTATACCCACGCCGCCATGCTGAGGGGAGTGCAGACCAGAATCATGGCAAACACTAAGTACCAACTCTACCACTTCACCGGGAGTCGCCCCTGGGACGGTTCGACGGCTGTCTATGACATTATCCCTTACGGCCAAAGGCCTAGGCTACATACCCAACTTACGGTCTCACTCCGCGTTGGGTGTCGCGCCCCGGGGGGCTGGAACCAACGCGGCGCGGCCGCCTACTGAAAGCCTGTGATCTTGGCCACCTAGCTATTTCCAGAGCACTGTAAAGGAAACTCACAGAGTTTGTTAGTAGATATATAACCACCAGCAACATAACATCCATTAGCAGGTAAAGCAAGGGTTACGTACTCACCCACCCTCCTGTACTGGAGTCCCGCTTGCGGGGCGCCCCCTTCTGGTCCGGACCGTCAGTAAGGCAGTTACTATGAACATAGAACCAACCAAAACATCATAGGTCCAGGAAAGGAGACTGTTATGTGAGAGACTTTCCACCTAACCTCGATCAGGTGGAGAGCTGGTGGCTACAGGGGAATTAGGCAGGGGAGGATGAAAACAGAAGTTAAAACAGAGGTTAAAAACATCCGGAGCTACTAGGTTTTTCTATCGCTCTGATCCGGGCAAGGACGCTGCCTCGTCTGAATCACATCCCTCAGACCCTGCTTACCTCTCCGTGACCCGCGGTTCCTCTTGCCCCTGCCCTTAGGCGGGGGAGGAGCGCGAGCAGCGACACTAGCCTTCTGCGCCCGTCTACGATCCTCAGATCAAGATGGGCCAGGATCCCTTTGTTGTTCGGGCCCGGACCTGGACCTTCGTGGAATGAAGGATTTAAAAGCAGCTGAGCGCGCCCTTGCCTCCCTGAACTTTTCGACCACCATCTCGTCGGAGGTACCGAAAAGCTCAGAAGGCGAGACCGGAGCATCGAGAAGAAACCCCCTTTCTTCCCTCCCGATGTCTGCCAGGTTCACCCACAGATGTCTCTCCGTTACCACCATGGCCGCCATAGACCTGCCCATGGCAGAGGTGGCCTGCTTGGTAGCACGGAGAGAGAGGTCTGTGGTGCGGCGCAGCTCAGCTACCTGGTCAGGTGAAAGGCCCTCGCCTGTATCCAGGTCCTTCAGCAGGTCAGCCTGGTAAGCCTGAAGCACTGCCATCGTGTGCAACGAAGCCACAGCCTGACCTGCTGCCGCGTTTGATTTGCCATTTAAGCGGGATGTATCCTGGAGGGGCTTCGATGGCAAAGAGGGAGATTTAAGAGAGGACGTTTCCCCCACAGAGAGATAGCTAGCCAGCCTCTCTTCTACAGGGGGCATCCTCTCATAGCCGTTTTCGTGCATGCCCTCGATATTAGCATAGCTCGTATCCTGAAACCGATGGATGCAAGAGGAAAACGGCCTCTTCCATTCCTTTTCGACTTCTGCATGCAAGTCAGGCAAGAATGGGAGGCTCACCTGGGCTGGAGGGCTATGGTCAGACAAATAGCGCTCATCGAGGCGACCTCGTGACGTTACCTTTCTGGCACACTTCCATGGCAAGTCTAATTTTGCCGTGGCGCGATCCATAACCTCTAACAGCTCCTCATATGCAGGGCAGGAGGATTGAGAAGGCTCAGCCTCAGCTTCTTCGCCACTCTCAGACATCTCCTGCTCTTTCTGGGTAGAACCCAGCAGAGCACTAACTTCAGTGTCAGAATGGGTTAATGACAACGCATCTTCCTCCCGAAGTTCACTCTCATTTGCCGCCGGAGAGTGTGAAAGGAAAAGTCCCTCTCTACACTCCTCAGCGAGATCCACCTGTCCTGAGCCGCGGGATCCAGATGGCTGTCCCTCTTTCCTCGAAAAGAGAGACAAACGAGAGCGGAGGTTTTTCACAGAAAAACGCTCGCAGTGCACGCAGATTACTCCCTCAAGGATATCGCGCGCGTGCTCTTCGCCCAGACAAGAGACGCAAAGAGTGTGTGTGTCATCAGGTGTCAAATAATGCTGACACGGATACACACACTGTCTAAACGCCTTGCTAGTGGAAGCCATGATAATAATAATAGATCGCTCTTACCGTTTTGGTCGTTTCTCAGATGCACGCTTCAAACAAAACAGTCAATGAAGACGAAGAAGATAAGTGACGGGTCCTACGGGCGCGTATTTATAGTCGCGCTGGTAGTGACGTCAGAGGCTGTCGCCGGCCAACACGTGGGCGTTTTTCAAAGTATGCTTCAGACACAGGTCACGACGAGGTGTTCCCATAGTGTCCCCTCAGAGGACGCAGTTCGAAGTTCCCTTGACAGGGAACTAAATGGCATATGCTGGTGTTTTTAGCAGGGTGGATCTTTTTCTGTGCTTTAAAAACTAATTTCAGTCTTAATACATTTTTCTGGTTGGTGGGAGTCAGATGTCTGCAGCTAAGAAAGCTTTGCTTGACTTGTAGCACTTCTATTTAGGTTACCGAACAGGAAACCGTCCCACCCTGTCCTTTTTAACACCAGCTGGCCTTGATTGATGAAATATGTGAGTCCACCAGTACCAAGGGAAGCAGGCTTGTGCAAAATGTCATTTTTAATTTCTATCAGCTGCTCTTATTTGGAGCAAGAAATGGAAAATACGTCCACAAGCATCTGACAGTTTCCCTTGTTTTTCCCTGTGATCTGATTCAACATCCCACTCAGCACTGGATTAATTAGCTGTTGCTTTACCGGCTATAAATAGATCTGAACATCCCGTCTCGTTGCATAATTTCCCTTCTGCTGCATTCTTAGTAGGGCCCCATGAGAGGTCTGGCAGGGTCCGGGCCCCAGACACTGAAGCTCCCAGTTTGTCAAAGCTAGCCAGGAATGTGGGAAGTCCGGTCTGAGGGGAGGCTACGCGTCCATTGCAGCTGTAACCTGTCCAGTGTAGTCCGTGACCGCAGCCATTCATGATCACAACCATAGAATTATTATGTCATTGTTGGAAAAAGGCGAGGTTTAAATCCCTGCTCAAAGGGAGCATTGAGGTTTTTAGCCTGTTATGCTCCTGTGCCTGAAACCATGACTTTGAATGCAAACAGTTTAAATCAGTTGTAATTTCAGGTGCAATATGGATCTATTCAGTAACAGTCTTGCTTTGCAAATAAATGACTCCTATATGATTAATTTTCTACACGTTGAAAAAGGACACTACTAACCTGGTCAAGCTTGTCTTCAGCTTGTCTTCAGTCTATATGTTCTTTTAGCATGGAAACATTTGTGTTCAGCTGATTTAGCTAATTAGCCCCCAATCTCTTAGCCTGACTAGCTAAAAAAAAGAAAACAGTCCTCTAAAACAGTGGTCTTCAACCTTTTTTGCTCCAAGGCCCCCCATTGTTAATGACACTATTTGAAGCCCCCCATAGTAGGACTGGGAGATATGATCAAAACTTTAAATTACGATAAGAGTCATTTTATTTCAAGGTGACTCTATATATCATGATATAATTAGTTTTGCTTTAAATACGGTCTTTATGATATAAACAATTTGATACCATAGAAATTTAATAATTCTTGACACCAGTGTCAACATAACAAAACAACTAATACTAACCTGTATTGTAAGTGTTTATGAGGATACTTGTAAAGACAGGGATTTTGATACATTTTGTATTTTTAAAGGCCTATAAAGCAATTATAAATTAGTTCTCCTTCACTGCTAATAGTTGAGAACCACTCAAACCCACTTTAAAACTATCAAAATACACCAGCCTGACAAATGAAAACCAGCCTAAGCTGTCAGCCCTTAAACCAACGTAGACTTCTTTACTGTTAAACACACCAAGAACATTATCAGGTGATTGGAGATGTTGATGGACTGGTGTTTTTATAGTGTGTTTAGTATATACTGTACCAAGCTTTTATATGGTCAAAACACTTTTTAGTGTTCACAGTTTAATCTGAAAGTTCAGCTACACCAGATCTTGATGGGAAAGTGCTGAACTTAGCATGTTAGCATACCAGACTCAATCCAAAGATCCTATGGCTAACTCTTAATGAAGCCAGGTTGGTTGAAGCAACACAGTATTGTTGTTTTGGGTACAGTAGTACAGGTTTATATGATTTACATATGAAACACCAGAAGCTCTTGCTCATATTCACACAAATATTTACTGTATCTTACACAAATGCCTCTCTTCTCTCAGTTTTCACGGGTTTTGAAGAACAGGGCCTGGCCCACTTTCAAGCAGGCCAAGACCAAGGTTTCCCCTCTACACAGCAGTGACTTCTGCCCCACCAACTGTCACATCAACGTAATTGAGGTGTCTTATCCCAAGACCACTACTTCCCTTGGAAGTGCCTTCGGAGTCCAGCTGGACAACAGGAAGAACACTCTGGAGAAAGGAGGCTGCAATTCAGAACACGGTGAGTGAAGATAGATTCCTAAATTTAATGTACAAGCAGAGACTGTTCATTATAGGAAGCAATGGCCAGTTTAAAGTATTGGGTTTTAATCGTTTTTCTACTGGTTTGTGATTTCAGGCAAGCTGAACCCCATGGTTTACGTCCAGCACAGTATCACCAGCATGGCCGCCCCATCAGGACACAGTCTGAGCATGGCAGAAGGTCATGGTCTACGCTTCCTGCTCCGAGAGGATGACCTGCTCATCCTGGATGCCTACCACAAACTTCTGACCAAACTCACCACTGTCGTTAAAGAGATGGAGTGCTACGCCGCCCAGATTCATGAGTATGACATTTTTATTTGGTAATATCTTTGTTTGGTCATGTGACCGTTAAAAACATGAATATATAGCTTACCTTTTCAGCCGAGTTGTGACTGAACTGTATTACTGCCTTTTGCTGCCAGAGAACTCTCTAACTCATCACAATGAGAGCTTGATCATTAGAAATGTATTATCTTTCATCAGAGGAGATCTTTCATTGTGGTTTATGTTTTATTCTCTTTATTCTTTTGTTTGTGGCCTACCCTCTGAATGAACTGGCCTACCTGGTTATCATGCTTTTAAAGTCACAGAGAGGAAATCAGAAAAACAAAATTGTTATTTGAGTGTTCTGTGCAAAAACAGCCATGGCTAATATTAGTGAAACAGTAAGTATGTAACCATACCTCCATCAAGAGGTTAGAAGGAAAATAGAAAGAGCTTTAGAATCAGAATTAAAAAGAGCTTTATTGCCAAGTCTCATAAGAAATTTGTCTTGATGACAGGAGTTTCCGGTGCAGAAAGTGCGGACATAGTGAAGACATTCATATAATGTGAGGTAATAAAAATAAATATGACACTAATAATAAAGGGAATATAGAATAAATTAATGAAATAATAACTATATGGAAATGAAAATATAATGATAATGGACAGAATTATGAATGTGCAAAAGTGCTATTTTACAGATGAAAAGTTTTAAGAACTTAAATACAAAATATAGAGATAATATTCAGAATTATGAATGTGCAAATGTACGGAGCCCCTAAAGGCACATGACGGTGGAAAAAAATTTGGGGTTGGAGAAAATAGTTTTTTTTTTTTTGCGTTCACTTGCAAAATTTTTGCTTTCCCTCAAGAAACTTTGCATTCTATCGTAAAGCCAGTTAAGTTTGGACAAACACCTTCTATTTACTTTACAGCTTGTAAGTTAGTGGTTAATACAGCTCCATACGTTCACAATTCTTTTATATGTTTTATTTTAAACTTGCACAAATACAGTCAGCTTTGCTTACATTATAGTTTAAGGCATGGTTTAGGGACATTCTAAAATGCTTAATGTGGCTTAATGTACTATAACAGTGACATTGGAGGCCCAATTGAGCATAAATAAATACTATTAATACTATTAACAATAGGAATGTACTAGTAATAACCTTATTAATAGCATTACTATTAATAAATCAGATAATAAAGCCATAATGCAACATTTCTCCCCTACAGAAAACTGTTTACTGTAGACTTAAGGGAGGCTAATTGACAAAGATGGTATTAAACCAAAATATGGTACACAGTTTATTAATAAAATATAGCTTATTATGCACAGGAAAGCAGACAAGCCCAGAATAGCTATAAACAAGCCAAACCTAATTTAAAGCGAAACTGAAATGATGGACTCATGTACTGTACTGCTCTCATTCAGTACAAATCCAAATGTTTCCATATTCGCAATGTATTCGAGGCTATTCCATTATTTATAAAATTAACTGGGCTTTGTACATTCCCATATCAATGGGGAAAAAAATCAAAATGAACAAAAATGTGCCGCACTGGAGTGGATCGGGGGTCACACTGTACGCCACAAGCTATAATACAAATTATTTAAATTGACTGTGTAACATTATGTCTGTATAAGTGATTGTATGTGTTATTTAACTAATGAACAGGCCGCACTGTTTGCAAATTAGTATGTACGCATGAGACAGCGGTGCAATCAAATCGCTGAAACATAAAATACTCCACCACTGACAGTAGGGCATAATTCAAGCAGTTTGATGATTCACTAATATAAAAAGATTATTAGATACATGCTTAGTTACGTTCTTATTTCTCTCTGGAACCTATAGTGCAATTTTGGTTGCACTTTATTTTACAGTACGTGTACTTACATGTACCTATAGTGTACTTACAGTGTACTTATCTAAGAAAGTTCTGGTAATACAAGGTAACTATATGGGGTAAGGTTATGTTTAGGGGTAGGTTCAGGGTTAGTACCTAGTTAATACATAGTTATTGTAATTACTATAATAAGTACCTAGTATGTACATGAGGAACAGGACTGTAAAATAAAGTGCTACCGCAATTTTCCCTGAAAATCCAAAAGACTGCAAATGTGACATTGATTTTCAGTTCAACAAAAAAGTCAATATTATTTTACATTTTAAATATAGCCTACATTTTAAACACAATATTGTCAATATTTTTTTTTTATTTTAATATTTAATATTTAATATTTTTATATTTTACAACAAAATAATACTTCCAATGAAATCTGCAACAGAACTGGTGTGCATCTCCAAGCAACAGCTGTGTTTCGTTAGCGAATGAATCTGCAGCTTTGAATGATTCGGAGAGTCAGTAGGCAACTGAATAATAACCCAATCATAACTACAACCCTTTGCTTCGTTACTAAATGAATGGATAAATGACACGACGCGACACAATGCGACGCGACGCCTTGCTTATTAGACAGTGACTTGTTTTAATAAAATAAAAAAAAAAATTGTATCACTGTCTTCTTATATTAAGCCATGTTAAGCATGGTTTTCTATGGGGAAGAAAATGCTTATCATGCAATTCAGCTCATCCACTTGCATGTACACAGAATATATTTTTAATAATTTCTATAGCATATTTGGTCTTTTTTTTCAACGTCTTCATTAAGCCGCGTTTTCTTTATGGGTGGAAATCACTTCTGTTCTTCTGGGCTTACCTGCTTTCATGTATAATTAATTTATTAATAAACTGTATACTGAATTCAGCTTTTTTATACCACTGTCTTAATCCATTAATTAAGCATTTTCTTTCTGTGGGGGATATGGTTAAAGTGCAATTTACCAGGTTATGTTAATATTCTTGGCTGCTTGTCTGTATGATTTATTAATAAAATGTGTACTGAATTTAGTCATCCAGTGTTTTACGTCCCGAAACTGTGAATATTTCATCCATGTTCAAAATAAATCTCTATGAAGCACTCCAATGTGAATGTATCAAGCCGTATATACCACTACAAGCTATAAAAGTAAACAGGAAGTATTTGTCCACTCAATTGGTTTCACGAGAGAACACAAAAGTTTTGCAAGGCAATGCAAAAGTTTTGCGAGAGAACGCAAAAAATCTGAAAAATATTTTTTCCTCCCACCCCAATTTTTTTCACTCAGTCTGATTTTTTTTCCACTACCATATCCCTTTAGGTGCTCCATACAAATGTGCTATTTATAGATGAACTGTTTTGAGAAGCTATATAAATGAATAAATAAACACAAACAAATAAATTAATTAATTAACTATTATTAATAATATTATTATTTTATCAAGTGTGCTTTAACTGAATTATTAATGAGATTTTAAGAAAATAATAATAATACATATTTTCTCTTAACTGTGCTTTCTAGCTAAATCATTAATAAGGTGTTAATATATGATGTTGTTGCTGTTAAGAAACAAAGATAATCTTTTTATCATTTTTGTTGAACATTGTAAAATCTTGGGTTGACATTAGCTAATTAAACACTTGAAGGTTCACTTATTTCCAGCATTTTTGCATCTCTCTTGACTGTAAATGATTTGAGACATTTACTTTTAATTACATTTGGAATTAAATGACTTCTGAAATCACGCAAATTGTTTCTAGGTGTGACAGTTTTTATTACTTCTAGACTCTCTATGGGATGTTACTGTCTCAGCAACCGTGTACTCTCTGTACAATTCACGTGACCCAACATCTGGAATTTGCAGTGTTTCTAATTACCTTTTTTTTCTCCAGCAACTAAGTGTGTGTGTAACACTTTAGTAAAATGAGGCTAGGTTCTTCCTGTCTGAGCCGAGCTGTTGATGGTTTCATTTTCTGGAAGTAAATTAACACCTTGAAGGAAATTGGACACCCTGAGGCCCCTAGCCCAAAATGGAAATCTGAAAAAATAAAATAAATACATAAATAAATAAATACCACAAGAGCACAGAACACAAGCAGTACAGTGTAAATGTCACTCTCACTGAGTAATTTGCAAAGTGGCACAAGCGACTAACAAGACTACATTACGTTGTCTTTCTTTCTCTTTCACTCTGTTCTTTCCAGTTCTAGTCATACCAACTCTAGTTTAAATAATAATAAAAAAATAAAAAAAATAAAAACATCCATTATCCCATCAGCCTTTGAATTTTCATCATTACATGGACACCAAATGCTCAGATCCCCGGTGGACATGATGGCAATTACAGCTAGTCTTGATCTGCGGTGGGGGTGGCACCTTTCACTGCTGCTGCCATATGCTTGTCAGTGCAGATTGCTGGCTGAAGGTCTGTGACTGTGCTTATTGGCAAGGCTGTCCTTGATCTGGTGGGGAGATAATGACCTTCCACACAGCCCTGGGCAAGAGAGAGTGCTGTAATGGCTGCCTGGAGGTGGTTGTCAGACAGCCATCCCTATCATGCAGCATTAATGGGGCAAATAGCAGCCGAGTAGCTCATTGGAGCCACTTCCGGAAGCCTCTGACTCTGCTGTGGATTAAGAAGTGCATTGATCTCTACAGTTGTTGAGGTTGAAGAAAAGGCTAAGAAAAGGAAAGTATGAGGGGATCTGAAGTGGTGGTTCAGAAAAACTATAGCCTTGTATTTGTTGCTGAATAACTGCCTTAAAGGGACACTTCAGCCAAAGATGAACTTTCAGTAATTTTTTTATCACCATTTTGTCATTCCAAACCTGTATGACTTTATATTCCTACTATATGTAAAACAAGTATTATGAACTTAATTTGTTCATATAATGAAAGGTGCCAGCAATGTTGTTTTTGACTCCACTGACTTCCATAATGTGGACTACTTTTATGGCCCGCAGAAGAAAGAAAGTCATACCGGTTTTGAATAAAACGAGGGTGAGTAAAATGAAGATGACTTAAAATTATTTCAAATAAGACAAAACAGGAAAAACAACAGGAGCCAATTCAATTCAATTCAACAACAGAAATGTATTAGGAAGACACATTTTAAATGTGATGTATGTAACTGGAAAGGTCATAAATTGACAAAATCTACAAATGCCACATTTTCCTAGTTACAAGCTATAAAATATTTATAGTGAAGAAAACAATTAGGAGTAAACCAAAATAGAATATCAGTATCCAGTAAATCAATCAACTGAAAGGGTTAATGCACTGCATATTCACTGGTTAAAAATAGTGGAGTGGAAACCCTACAGGAAAGGACATTCCTACAGTTTTGTATCCTGAAATGTTATTATTTTTTATCATAATAATGTAAGGTTTTTATTTATAGATTTTTTTTTTTAACTTTTACATTTACTAGAATTTCCCATAGATTAAAGGGTTAGTTCACCCTAAAATGAAAATTCTGTCATTAATTACTCACCCTCATGTCATTCCAAACCTGTAAGACCTTCGTTTATCTTTGGAACACTAATACATTTTTGATGAAATCTGAGAGCTCTCTTGCCCTCCATAGACAGCAATGTAACTGAAATGTTCCAAGGTCCAGAAATGTAGTAAGGACATCGGTAAAACAGTCCATGTGACATCAGTGGCTCAACTTTTTTTTGTGCACAAAGAAAACAAAAATAATGACTTTATTCAACAATTCTTCTTCCCCGAGTTACCATCTTCTGCCATGTTGGAAAGTGTTTTACCGATGTCCTTACTATGTTTTTGGACATGGGCACAGTACAGTTGTGTTTTTGTCTATGGAGGGTCAGAGAGCTCTCTGATTGAATCTGAAATATCTTAATTTGTGTTCCGATGGTGAACGAAGGTCTCACGGGTTTGGAACGATATGAGGGTCAGTAATTAATGACAGTAATTAATTTATTTTGGGATGAAAAACCCATTTTTTATAAAAAAACAAAACCCAAGTTTCCCAAAATCTATGTATCATATTTGTTTTCTTAAAGGAATTTTTATCCCAGAACATTTTGTCATAATTTCCTCACCCTCATGTTATTCCAAACCTATATGAGGTTCTTTCTTAAAGTATGTTGAACACAAAAGAATATATTTTGAAAAATTTAAAGAACCAAACAGTTGTTGGTCCCCATTGACTTCCATAGTAGGGGGAAAGTTTTATGTAGTGTTCACATAAGCAGCTCTTCTTCTCCTGACAGCTCAGTATAATCAAAGAATGTTTTATCCACATATATCATATACCATAAAACACATATTAAATTCTGTTCCTTTGGCTTTGGCTTCTGTTCTACTACTTAAATGCAGATGTTTCACATCTGTCTGTTCAGCTGTTTCAGATAGCGATCTCTTTTGTATTTGCAAGTGTGACTTGAAGTCACATTCTGATTATAGTTGAAAGTGCAGAGTCAGCTGCACGACATTAGCTGAATGTAAAGAGCCTCACATGTCACATGAAAGCACTCATGTATAAAGGACTGTAGGCAGAGAGACCCATGGACCCAAATCAAGATCTCCTGCAGACTCTCATCATTGTTCCCCTCCTCCACTTCTTCCCACTTTGATGCTCAGTGCCCCTCGAGGCCCCATGCTGCACACTCTTTTTTATTAAGCTACAGCCAATAGCAGTGCTGGGTGTTCTTTTCAATGGCGACAGAATGGTACTCTATGGTGGTGACCTGTCTGCTTTGACAGGAGGGAACATTGTTAGAAACCTGCAAAGTTGGAGAACTAGAGCAGCTGGAGAGCTCTTCAAGCGATCTCACAAGTGAGGCATCGCTGGAAACTTTCCTCAGGTTCTCACTTGCAAAATTGGTTTGTGTTGGAAGTGTTTTTGTTGACGTTTTGTTTTCTTGTTAAGATGAGAATTAGAGTTATGGTTTGCGCTCGTAAGGGAACGTATTCCACAAAAGTGTGTCTATGTGTCCCCTCTCAGTAAAAGAACCTATTGGGTTCCCTTAGAGGGGTTTGTCCTGAAACTCAAACAAGGCTTGACATGTTAGTATGTTCATGTGTGGAGAGATTGGACCTCAAAACCAGACTGAAAATTTGACTTAAATATCCCCATATTTGAGAATAAGTGTCTAAATTTTCGTTGCCGTTCTCCTAATAGAGTTATGACTGTTGACACAGCTGGATATGTGTGTTTTGATGTTATCCATATTTTTAGCACCTCAAACTTCCTCGAGTTATTGTCTGGAAGCCAAGCACAAACAGGTTGTGATTTTGTTTGGCTCTGGTCATCCTCACACATTCAACACTCTGACAAGCTGTGCCTGATACTCTCCAAAAGTTTCAAATATAACTTGAAACCATGCTAGACTTAAAAGAGATTTGAGAATGAATGGATGAATGGATTCACAACATAACAAAAGCAAGTTGAAAGTGTAGTAGAAAAATGCACAACACAAAGGAAATATGCCACAGCGCAACAGAGCAGACCACAACATAATGGAAATAAACCATAGCGCAAGGTAAATGAGCCACAGACATACCAAATCGAGCCACGACACAATGGAACTAGTCTACAAACAACAGGAATAAGACAATAAATGACAAAACAAATTAAACAAAAACTAAATAGACCACTGCACTTTTACAGCAGTTGTTAGATACAAAATAGTTTAGACATCGTTTTATATTGTTTTATATATTGTGACTTTGAGGAAGTTATAGGCAGTGTTGGGGGTAACACATTACAAGTAACGCAAGTTACATAATCAGATTACTTTTTTCAAGTAACTAGTAAAGTAACACATAATTTTTTAATCTAAGAGAAAATATTTGAGTTACTTTTTCAAAAAAGTAACGTGAGTTACTTTGTTTTCCCATTTATTGACTGACAAGTCTCCTGTCCCCATATTGGGAGAAATCGGAAGTACAGAGGCGTTGTGTGCACAATGTGAACATGATGTGTAGTTCTAAACTAAATGTGAATTTGCATTAATTCATCCCACTCACAAATAAAACAGATTTAGTATTCAGCAAAATGAATTAAAACAGTGAAGTACAAACTCAGAATATGACACAAACCTGCAATAATTAAATATGTTAAATAACACAAATGTATCTAATCCCATTGTATTAACTAATGTCTTTTCTGCTGACCTTTGATGATCCAGTTCAACCATACTAATAAGCAAAAATTACTTTGGATAAACTAACAATTGTTAAGCTCAGGTTTATTCTTTACACTTTTTGGTGTGAAAGAGCTTTTACTTCTTATATTAAATACAATCAAGCCCTGCTCCTATTTAAAAAGTAACGTAAAAGTAACACAAAGTAATGTAACGCATTACTTTCCATAAAAAGTAACAAAGTAGCGTAATTAGTTACTTTTTTTTAGGGAGTAACGCAATATTGTAATGCATTACTTTTAAAAGTAACTTTCCCCAACACTGGTAGAACATATGTCTCCCAACATAATGTTCATCTTTGTTGCAATATTCAGCTCATGTAGTCTCTTCAGTATATCTAGTCAATAAAAGAACAGTCTTTTCCCTTTTATGAATGTGCCATAAATATTTACACAATATTGTGCAATATACACACATTTTTATTTTATTTTATTCTTTTCTTTTTTTTCATCCATTCTTCAAACCATAACCATGACACCTTGGACAGATTTTGTTTTATTTAATTTTTTATTTTATTCATTTTTATTATTCCATATGTTGTTCCTTTTTCCCATTGTGTTTTCAACTGCTAGTATTTATTGTATTATCCACCCTGGTTCACTGTGAAAGAGTCGTGTAGTGATGTGTCTTTCCCTCTGTTTATGTGAGTCATGAACATGTGTTTCTGGAGGTGTAGATTCTGACTCTTTTATTGCACATAGATTGCAGTGTGATTAAAGAGTGATTAATCTTTCTCTGGTTCTCCTTGTCTCTCTCTTTCTCTCTGTATTTCCCACAGTTTGCTCTCCTCTATCACACATCCCACAGGGTCTGAAGGGAAGCCCACTGAGAGCTACATTTCAGCTGAGAGTGAGAGTGAGAAAAGTGAACGCAATGGGAAGAAAGTGTGTTTTAATGTGACTGGAGATGAGCAGGAGGACTCGGGTCATGACACCATCAGCAACAGAGACTCCTATAGGTAATGTGTTTTACAGTAGCTTATTAAGTACTTTTACAGTTAAATGTAGTGTCTTCTCTAAAACATCATGTCTGCCAGATTTCACATTGTGTTCTAAAAGCAGTTCATAACACAAAACAAATATGTGTTATATAAACAGCCATCAACATAAACAGTCTGCTTTTACACTCAAGTTTCCCCTTTTTGGTCAAGTTATGTCATGACAAAAGTCTAATAAAAAAATTAGTTAAATGTATATTTATTGTATATATTTATATTATTTTGTTTTCCTTTTATTTTTTATTTTAGTTTATTTATTTATTTAAGTTTTGCTTTGCTTTGCTATGCTTTTTGTTTTTTATTTCTTTTTGTTTTTGTTTTGTTTTACTTTGCTTTGCATCGTTTTGCTTTGTTTTGTTTTGCTTTGCTTTGCATCGTTTTGTTTTGCTTTGCTTTGCTTTGCTTTGCTTTGTTTTGTTTTGCTTTGTTTTGTTTTGTTTTGCTTTGCTTTGTTTTGTTTTGCCTCTGGTTTTATTTACACCAAAGCTCACAAAGGAATAAATTCAGAAGAATATTTAGTCTTTTATCTTGTATTTTTATTCTGATGAAGAATTTGCTGTGATCTTTACAGATTGATTCAGCACCACGGTGATCTTGTCATGTATTGGTATTTATATTATTTGTTCATAACACTTTCTTCTGATTTCTTCCAGTGATTGTAACAGCAACAGGAACTCCATAGCGTCGTTCACCAGCATATGCAGCAGTCACTGCAGCTCTTACGTGCACAGTGACGAGATGGACTCAGGTAATGCAACCAGACATAATCGTGCACACGTTTGAGACCACAACACCATTGTTAGTTTACCTCCCTGATAAATCCTTCATGACTGTAATCAAATCTGGCAAGTGCTTGGATATGCCTTTCAGATTGATTTTTATCTCTTTGCTCTGCACATCAAGCACGCATTTTCCACTTAGTCAAACAGAACCCGCCAAAATACAGAGTGTGCCAAACTGATGACCATTTGATGCTAACTACTGAAAAGATGGAGATTAAGAAGGATGGGAAAGACAGAGAGAGAGGGAGAGAATTTTTTGCGTTGTTATGGCAGTATCTCACTAATTAAATAAATGTGTTATTGGCTATGTGTTGAATGATCACATACAGGTGACGAGATGCCAACAAGTATATGGATATCTCATGACAAGCAGAAGAAGTTACACGGCTTCCTGGAGCATCTGTTCAGTCAGGTGTGTGTTTGTGTGTCAGGATCAACAAACTTTTTATATCCACATTCATGTAATCTACTTTTTGTTTCAGTATTTTGGTACATAACAAATAGCATGGACCATTTCAGTCACGATCGCTTAAATGTCTTATCCAGTTTTGTGTATAGAAACATAAATAATAATAATAATAATAAAAGTGACACTTTAATCCTTTATATATAATGCCCTATAAAATTAGTTTTAATTCATTAATTATGCCTTTTAATGCATTATACAATCTCATGAATAATTGTAACCACAATTAATACATTATAACATTTATCAATACATTGTTTACTATGCATTTTAAATTCGGTTATAATTATTTATGATAAGATATAATGTATTACAATGCACATTATGAATAATTATAATGCATTATGCAGTACCCTTTAGCAACCCTTTATAATGAATTATACATAAAGGCTTTAAGTAAAGGGTTACCAGTAATGGTGGTAATAATAATAATAATAATTGAATTTCTGTATGTACTAATATTCTTATTTATACATATAACTTTCAAGTAAATGAATTAACATTAGTTGATCTATTGATTAATTGATACATTTATTTATACATTACCTTTAAAATGTTGTTCATTGTTAGTTTTTCATATCTAGTTCCTTAATAACTTATAATAAATAATAAAGATTTGTTAAGGTTATTGCATTACAAATAATTTGTTTGTTAAATATTTATTAATTGAATCTTGTTGTAAAGTGTTATTTCAAAAAGTGCCTTTAAATGGTCTGGCAGTGTGACATGATTGAAGTGTAAGTTTTAGATTTAATCCAGTGTCATAAAAAGGGCATGTATTAAATAAAAATATAATTTAAAAATAGTTTAACATATACCGTATAACAAGTCACTTAATGTCATGTCAGCTACCCATTAATATTTTAATAGAAAATAATTCATAATCATTGTAATATTGAATAATTATTTAATAATATTTAATGTTTTAATGAATAAGTAATTAAATTATTAAATATATAATACATATTAAAATGACACTTTAAGGATTATATAAATTTAAAATAAAAAAATAAGTTATTTACTATTTATATAAAATATAGCTGTTTTATTAAATAATGCACAAATGGTTTAGCTTCCTTTTTATTTGATCCCATCTGCTCTGAATAAGACTTAGCTTTACCTTTGGCTTCTTTGACATTTAAAAACAGACTGAAGTCCCTCCCATAATGCACCACGGCCATGGTCATTTTCCCTTACACTTTTTAACGAGGATGTCTCAATGACCAGTAAAGCAGCTCGGCTGCTGTTTGGTTTATAGCACGCAGGTTTCCGGGAGCACAACACTTCCAGTTCACATGCAACACGACTGTTTTCCTGCTGATGGGGTGGGAATTCAAGGGGCTTTTGAGCAGACTGCCTCCTTGGGCACTTTAGGTTTACAAGCACCAAAAGATTGAGTTTTGAAACACTGAAATACTCCTGAGTTTGTCCACATTTGCTTAGTTAGCTAATTAAAGACTCATTTCCTGTGATGTCTTGGTGCTGATCTCATTTTCAGGTGGAGTCCATCACCAGTTTGTTGAAAGGGGCAACTGTGACTCGAGCCTTTGAACAGACCAAGTGTTTCACTCCGGGACGGGGACTTCAAGGTATCGAGAAATTGTCATGTTAATGCAGTAAAATGTGTTGGCCCAGGCTTATTCATCCAGACAATATTCATTAAAGTGACTTTCATGGCTCAGTACACTTTTTGTTATGGGTTGCATAACTTAACTTGTGTGCTGAAACTATATATGTTTATGAGATTATGATCTCCAGGGATCTTTTTCTGGCATAGCCCCTCTGAAATGTCTCAGACAGAAAGAAGAAAGAGGGTAAAAGGAGTGACATAAATCTGGGCCTGTATTTTGTGTGTAAAGGGTTGTTGGCAAAAGGAAGTGTGGCTAAAGGTGGGGGTTTCCTCTGAGCAGTGTGAAGGTTTCTGTGATTGACTGCTCCAACCTCAGATTTGTCCTTTGCTACAAATCATCTTAATCAAATCTGTACAATTCCTTTTATCTGGGACAGATAAAGAGCTCCAGACTACTAGAGATAGTCTAGGGCACTTCTTCTATCTGATCTGAGGACACTAGGACATTGGACTCGTAGAAATCGTCTGGGTCGCTTCTCATTCTAGATTTTGTGACGATTTTGCGTCCTTGAAAAGGACACTACTCATAGAGTAGTGTAATACAATACATTTGAAAAGTCCCCTTTGATTGTTCACATTCTAAGGTTATTAGAAATATATCTTGTATAAAATGTATTGAATTTTTTACTTTTTTATTATTATACATATTATAGTTTTTTTCTTTTATTTATTTAATTGTATTGTTTATTGAATTTTATATTTTTATATTTTATTGTAAATTGTATTGTTGTTTGTATTTGTATATTATTTAATTTTATTATTTTAATATATATTTTATATTTTTTACCATTTTACAATTTTTTTGTTTATTTCATATTGTTGTTTATTTTATTTCACTTTGTTTATTTCGTATTTTATTCAATATTTTTTGTTTCATTTTATTGCTTTTTTGTATTCATTTTATTTTATTGTTTATTTCATTTTGTTTTTTTGTATTTTATTTTATTTGTTTATTTTATTCTTTTTATTTTATTGTTTATTGTAGACATTTAATTTTATTTATTTGATGTTTTTTATTTTATTGCAAATTTTATTTATTTATTTTCATTTTATTGTTTGTCATATTGTTTTTATTGTATTTTATATTCTATAGGTTTTTTGTGTTTTATATTTTATTGTATGTCATTTTATTTATTTTATTTTTTATTTATTAACACTGAGTTCTTGCTTTAACCCTCTCGAGTCGATTAACGCGGATACGCGTTATGAGTCATTTTCTCCTGATAACCCCGAAAAAAGAACTTAAATTATACTTTCAGTTTTGATCGTACAGATAAGAGCAATACATAAATCGATTCTGTAAAGGGTCTACTTTTTTTGTATACAGACATAATAACAACAAAACTTTGTGCATTTATAAAATAAAGATAACAAACAAGGTGTGCTGTCTGCAGCCTTTGTCTGCACTCTTCTATGCGTAGGACATAATGATGCTTACTTTCAAGTGAATTTCATCCATAAAATCTGGTATGATTGATTCTCGTTAATAATAGTGATAATCAGCTCCAGGAACGAAGATCTCAGTGTGTTGACAGTAGAAACAAACTTTAATGCAATCTGCAGTAACTCCTGAGTCCCTGGTTTATGTGATAATAAAGTTCATTCCCAAAGGCATAGTTTCACACAGGATGTGGCTCAAGGTCATTTGGTAGGTTAATAAACACAGTCGGCATTGTTCTAGTGATATTTGAAAGCAGGGAACTCTCTGCCTGGGAAATAAATCTTAAATGAAGTGACGAGTCAGCGAATTTCTGCTGTGTGTGGTCTGAGCTAGTTTTATACCTCCACAAAATGTTACTGCTTTGCTGTTGTAAGGAGATGAGCAGATTAGTATGTCCTCACGGTTTGAACAGGTGATTATAATCTGTGTGCTCGTGCATGTGATTTGTTTATTTAAGCTATCACATGCATGCAGGTGATAAAATAAAATATGAGAATTAGAAACTGAACTGCTCATTAGAGCTAGTGAAAAAAATTAATAATTAAAATATTAAAAAGGCCCCTTTAAAGCCATAATTGCTTAAACATATACAAAACTTATCAGAAAGAAATATCTCTCATATAAACATCTAAAATATTTTATTTTTATTTTATTTTATATTTTATCATGTTTATATATATATATATATATATATATATATATATATATATATATATATATATATATATATATATATATATAGTAGATTTTGGTGTATTATTTATTATTTATTTAGTATTTTTATTTAGTTGTCTATTATATTGCATATTTTATTGTTTATTTGTATTTTGTTGTCTTTCATATTTGTTATATGTAATTAAAATGTATTATTCTGCTTGTGACTCAAACGGACTAACATTTTTTGAAATGTTGATTTTTTATGTAATAATTTATGCTTTAAATGATATTTTGTACTTTTAACACAGACTGGGATAAATAAATAAATAAACGAAATACAGAAATATTTGCAATATGTAAATATTTGATACCTTGATGTTTACATATAAGTATGTGGATACAAATATACTGTATATTAATAATAATATCACAGTTTTGACAGCAGTGTGTAAGCATTTGAACAAAGTGCTGTAAATCCACAGTGTTGTGCAGGCTTTGGTTAAAGTCATGGGATAAGTGTGTAGAGTTTTGAAAACTGTGTTCAAGCAATGAAAAACGAACTAGAGTTTGGTCCACATGAACTGCTGCTGTGCAGACTGTAGTTAGAGTTTTGCACATGTGACTCCAGTTGTGCTCACTGTTGTTTAGCATTCGAAAAAAACTGTAATAAGTTATGTAAATAAACTAATATTAGATAAACAATATATTATTATTATTATTACAACTGTTTGTCTCAGTAGTGGACCTGCTCTTACTCTATGTGTGTGGTAGATTCCTGAAAATGCTTTACATCACTACAGATTGCTCAAAGGAAATTATTATATAATCACTGAGACAAATCGAATGATGTTACCCCATCTCACCCACCCTCCTCTTCCCTGAACAGAGCAGGAAGCAGATAGGTGTGTGTGTGAGAAATGGCATATGTGTGTCACTGCCATACCTTTTTATCATCACCATGGTAACAAGCATTGACACCTTTTATGGCCAGAGTCATCTGCACTTAGGGAATTGGAGCTATATATCATATATTTTTACAACACTCGACCCTACTGATCCTACACCACAGGGTCTTGTGTGGTGCTTAAATGTGTATTCTTCACTTCAGTGTAGTTGTCTGATTGACCCTGCACGTTTGACTCCAATGATCCTGTGATTGTTTTTGGACAGAGTTTCATCAGGACATGGAGCCGAAGCTCAACTGCACCAAGAAACTGCGGCTTCACGTCAAGCAGGACCCGTGGAACCTGCCCAGCAGCGTTCAGGCTCTCACACACACCATTGCCAAGTTTGCAGAAGGTCAGTGGTTTCAAAAGCGACACACACACCACATACGTGCGATCCTTGCCAAAAACAACCACTCCAGCAGCTCTCGATAGGGCTGTATGCTGCCATTATTCAAGCACACACTGCCAAATGTGAGTTTATGGAGAGCAGAGAGTGAGTATTTGGCTTTAACTCCCTCAGGTCAGTTGTCAGCAAGGGCTGAAAAAGCATTCTCCTGCATTTTAACTTCCTTACTCTGGTGTATGTATGAATGTGTGTGTGTGTGTGTGTGTGTGTGCGTGTGTGTGTGTGTGCGTGTGTGTGTGTAAATGCCAAACTTGATGAATTAGCAGCAAAAACATTATAGTCCAGTCTGATGTGTTTACAGGACTATAACACAATGAAATTAAATATTACATTTATTAATAATAGAATAATATAATATAATATAGAATAATAAAAATTTTGTTACCAGCATTGGGTAAAACCTTTTTATTTTATTTTTAGTTTATTGCAAAGGATATTAAGATTTTGAATATTCAGCATCATATTCACTATACAGTTGTGCCACTCTGTATTATTTTAGTGCAAAAATCTGCATCATATTCACTTCACTTTATACCGTAGAAAAGGAAATATTTAGTTCATTAATAATATTAATAATAATAATAATAATAATAATCAGATTTTTTGTGTTGTTGTATAAATCTGCATCTTATGTACTTCATTCAATTAGATGTTAAATGCAGATTTTTTAATGTACTTTTTATATTCCCTCAGAGGTGAAAACACGCCTATTGTTGGTCCTGCTGCAATACACAGGTGAGTGTCGATTAAACCAAATTCACTTACGCATAGTATTCAAATACTATAAACAAATTGGAACACATCATGTACGGTCTTTTCACCACGCACTTATTCAGATGCTATAATCAGTCACACCAAACAGTAGGCAGTCTTTTGAGGTCACCCTGAATAAATTATACTCAGCTGAGAATTCCTTCACACAGCATTTCTCTCGTCACACCTGCAACAGCGGCCCAGCATCCTTCGAGAAAAATTACCCACAGGAGCTGAGCCCTCAGAGACTTCTGTAATCTCCTTAAGGAAATATAATTGAATAAAAAGACACCGTTTCTCAAGGTTATGACTAGAAAATATAGCTAAATTAAATTCATTTGGCTGAGGAAAAAGAGTAGTGTTTTGTTGTGGTGTCTAATGTGTTTTGAGTTCATTGTGAAATATGAATGTGTCTTTAGATCATTTGATGGTTTCTATTTTAGTCTTTAAACTAAACAATGTGGAGACTGAAAAGGTTTTAAGAGTGCACATTATTGTCTATAGTTCACTTATAAATGTCCATGCCATCATTTACTTTTCCCCATGTCAGTCAAAACAGCGAACTAAGCGAATGGCTTAGTTTTGCCTCTGTTATGCTAATTTAAGTCTCTTCTCTCCCTTAGACTCAGAGATTCAGTTGAGGAGAGATATGGTGTTTAGTCAGAGTCTGGTGGCGGCGGTTTGTTCTTTCTCAGAGCAGTTGTTGGCTGTGCTAAATCAAGCTCTCAGCGTTGAGAGTGAAAGTCAGGAAGCCAGTCGCCACTGGCTGGAGCAGATCTCCTCCGCTGGTCTTCTGCTGCATTTCCAATCCCTGCTCTCCCCCAACTTGGTGAGTACCTGACACGGTCAGTGGGCTTGAAATAAGCCTTTCTAGTCTGACATCCTCCTTTGGGTCGGATATATTTAGACCGAGGGTCATGTATGGCACTAGAATGTTTTTTAAATCCTGCTTGATGTGGTCAGCATCCCATGGCTTGTTAGGATTTATCACATCCTTTTTAGTTACAACATAATGGTGTTCTGTGTCTGATGCATAGCCTGTAAAGATGTAGTTGTTAAAGCAATAATAAGCCATGAGAGGCCAAGTTTTATAGGTATTTTGTCAGGCTGAAGGGTGTTTTTAGGCATGGCACAAAGCATAGCGTGTGAAGTAATAATAAATAAAAAAAAAACAAAAAAATTTAAACATTAAATAAAAATGTTGGCCAATAATACATAAGACATAATCCATAAATAATAATGTGAGAAAATGTATAAAATGTATTAATAATAAGAATTAGGAATTCAGAATTAAATCAGTTGTTTTACATTTTGTTGCTTTGTTTTATTTAAAAGCTTTGTTTTTTTATTTATTTTTAGTTTTCTTTCTTTTTTTTAAACAGTTTATTTGTTTTATTGTTAGCCTTTTGTTTTGTTTAAAAACAGTTTTTTGTTAAATCGTGGGATTTTTGGTTTTGTTTTAGAATGTTTTTTTGCTTTGTTTGCTTTGTCGTGTTTTAAAATGCTTTTTGATTTATTGTTTGCTTTTTGTTATATTTTAAAACAGTTTTGTTGTTTTATTGTCTGATTTTTGTTTAGTTTGAAAATAGTTTTTTTTTAATCTGTGCTCTTTGTTTTGCTTTTTGTGAATTTGCAAAAAAAAAAAAAACATTTTATTTTATTTTTGTTTTTAACAGGATTATGCATCATGGTTGTGGTGATGATTTCTTATAATAGCTGTGAGGCTTAGTACAGAGAATAGCTGCTACTTAACATCTGACCTACATTCTATTATTCTGTGCCTTTAATGAGCAAGATAACTCTTCATTTAACAGAAAACAGCGTGAAGAGACCGACATCATCCCTGAACTACATTCTTACTTTGTTTGTCCTCCTCCCTGCAGATTACATCTGCTTTTTTGTTTACTGCAAACGGGCGCAAGGTCAGATCCAGGTCTGTGGATTGTGACTCAGTGGAGTTTTCTGTCTTATTCAATTGATGACTGTAGCCATGTGTGTTTTCCCACACACCAGCAATTTACACAATCTGCAGGCATCCCGACAGATCAAAGGATAATGCAGGATTATCATGTCTTGTAAAGTGTTTCTGTCTCTGGGTTCATCTTGAGATCAGATTTCACCTGGACGTGATTGAGGCCGGAGGATTACATTTCTTTATGCATGCCTGGGGTTGTTCTTTATGTAAAAGATTTACTTTCACCCAAAGTCACTTTATGACAAAGGCAAAATCCAAATGTTTTTCAGCCAATGGATATATAAGACTATTATTACTCTCGCTGTTCATATTTAAAGGAATAGTTCGCCCCAATAATGAAAATATGATGAAACTGTACTCACCCTCAGGCCATCCGAGATCAGTTAGTTTGTTTCTTCTTAGGAACATTTTGGAGAAATTTAGCATTACATCACTTGGTCACCAATGGGTCTTCTGCAGTGAATGGATGCCATCAGAATGAGAGTCCAAACAGATGATAAAAGTATCCCAATAATCCAGAAATAATCCACACAACTCAATCCATCAATTCATATCTTGTGAAGCAAAAATCTGCATGTTTCTAGAAGACTTTTTTTTTACTTCAAACCACTGGTTCTGGATTTCTTATATCCATACTGTACTATTGCTTTCTCAACTGAAAAAGTTTTTCATCTGAATCAGGAGGGAAATATGCACATACCAAGCACATTTTACCAGCGAAAACAGGCCAAAGCAGTTCCAGACAGATATATCTGTGGATGGGGAAATTTGGATTTATTATGCCTTTATTATGGATTATGGACTAGAAGTGATGGTTTAAAGTTAAATGCCATAATGATGGATTTGTTTCTCAGAAACGGCTTTTTACTTCATAAGACATTACTTGTGGACTGTGATGTTTTTATCAGTAGTTTGAACTCTCATTCTGACGGCACCCATTCACACAACATGATCTATTGGTGAGCATATAAAGAGATAAAGAATGCTTTGATGAAGTACGTCATGTTTAAATCCAGTATGTAGTCAGAGCAAAGCAGTCAGACAGAGTTGGCGTAAAAATGAAACCCACATGTAATATGAAGATTCCCAGCAATTGAGACTTTAGGCTTATCTCCACAGCACTGATGCTCTTCCCCCTCCACCCCCGAACACACTCAGACGGCAGCAAGCAACCCGAGGGTAATTTCTTGAAATGATAACGCTTGGCAGCTTTGTAGGCCCCCAGATGAAAGGATTGAAGCATCTGGCACATGGGGATGTTTAGAGAGTCGGCCCACGTATCAGGCAGATGTCGTTTGAGGTGTCGTTTTCAGATGTGTGAGGAGTGGTCCCGCGATTCTCACACCAGACTTGTTCAGATTTGTATGTGGATGGTCTCATCCACAGCCACGGGCATACTGTGTGTACGCAGGCAGAAGATGAACTAAAATGAACAGAGAGGAGGATGAAGAAAATATGAATTTCTCAGTGTGTCTGCAACAGGAAGTCATCACTGTAATTTGTATATACAAATATAGCTAAGCATGACACAAAACCCCACCTGTTTTTCTTTTTATATATATTTCGTTCTTACTGTCAGACATCCAACACAGCCTTTTCATTAAACACATGTAGCTTAGTAATGGTTTGTACTTTTGTTACAGTATGTCATTTTTTTATTTAGACTGATGAGCAGGCCATGCTAGAAGACACACAAGTTGCTCTCATAGACCTGGAGAAGGTCACCTTCTATTTCCAGCAGTTTGATGGAGAGCCTCTTGTTGCTAGTAAGTTCTCTTTGAAGAAGCATTTCCTTTAAATAATTACTTTTTTTTTAGAACAATTCTAAAACAAAATTTACTAGTAATGTTTCCAGTGTCCCCAAAATGTATTTGGATACTCAAGCCAAAAACTACAGAATGTCACATTTTATTATTGGGTGATTCAACACAAAGATGTTTTACCAGCTAATAAGATCAGCACTTTTAGAGTTTCATCTCCCTATCTGATGTGAGCATAAGTATTGGTGTTGCCTCACAGGTCTTTCTAAGTGTGTCCTGTTGCATTAATTCTTCAGATATTAAAAGCAGGGAATGTGTCTTATCAGGTGTATCCATTGCTTCTGCATTCTAAGTCTTGCATTCAATGATGGCACACACAAACCAGGATGAAGTCAATTAGAACTATAGAAAAAACAAAGGGCATGGAGAAATCAAGAGTTTGGAGACTATCGGCGACATCACCAACCAAGACGACCTGATCGGCTAAGAAAAACAACAGTAGTTAATAACAGACAAATCATAATGTGAAAATGAACCCTAAAATACATGTCTGTAACATTACCAATGACCTCCAGAAAGCTGGGATTATGCTCTGTCAATCTACAGTCCACGGGAGAATTTGACACAGAAATACAGAAGCTACACAGCAAGATGCAAACCTCCGATCAGCACCAAAAATAGAAAGGCAAGATTCTTCACAAATGTGAGCCAGTAGAGTTTTAGAATTGAGTTGATGGACCGATGAGACAAAGATTAACTTTTATCTAAGTGATTGGAAAGCAAAAGTTTGGAGGAAAAAGGGAACTGCAAATGATCCTAAGCATACAACCTCACCTGTAAAGCTTGGTGGAGGTGGTGTCATGGCATGGGCATGCATGGCTGTCTCTAGAACAGGACCTCATAATTTGAATGATGACTTAGTGTATGATGGCAGTAGCAGAATGAATTTGGAAGGGTACAAAATCATTTAGGCTACCAATATTCAAGACAATGCCAACAAACTTATTAGAAAGCACTTCATATTAGATCAGGACAATGACCCAAAACACCCTGCGAGTTCAGTCAAGGACTTTATCAGGGCAAATACATGTAAAGTCTTAGATTGCCCCAATCAATCTCCAGAATTAAATCTGACTGAACATGAATTTCACCAGCTGAAGAGGAGACTAAAGACAGAAACTCCCCAAAACAAGCAACAGTTGGAATTGGTGGCATTAAAAGCTGGAGAAAGCATTTCAAAGCATTAGACCAAGAATCTGGTGATGTCTGTGGGTTGCAGACTCACTGCTCTGATTGCATGCAAGGCATCTGCAACTAAATATTAGCTTTTAATCTTTTACATTTGCCTTAAATTCATTCCAAAACTTATGCTCACATCAAATAGCGGGATGAACTCTAAAAGTGCTGTCCTTTTTATTTGGTAAAACATGTGTGTCGAAAGACCTAATAATAAAATGTGACATTCTGTAGTTTTGTTGCATATTCATCTTTTAATGATATTTGCAAATGTCTTGACTCCACAGCAGAGAAACCAATTTGTCTTTACTGTTACAATACTTATGGAGGGCACTGCATATATATATATATACACTGAACAAAAGTATAAATGCAACACTTTTGTTTTTGCCCCAACTCGAAAATCTAAGACTTTTTCTAAGTACACAAAAGACCTATTTCTCTCAAATTGTTCACAAATCTGTCTAAATCTATGTTAGTGAGCACTTCTCCTTTGCCGAGATAATCCATCCACCTCACAGGTGTGGCATATCAAGATGCTGATTAGACAACATGATTATTGCACAGGTGTGCCTTAGGCTGGGCACAATAAAAGGCAGTCAATTTTGTTCAATATATATATATATATATATATATATATATATATATATATATATATATATATATTATCATAAAGATGTGTCTTTTTCTATTAAAATCATGTTTTTCAGATCTGGCCCCTTACTGGTTGTTTGCTATTAGTTGAAAATGTCCATATTAATGTTATCCAAAAGTATTCATATGTTTTTTTTTTTTTTTTTATGTTTTTACAGTTTTAAGTAATTTACGTAAATACACACACACACACACACACACACACACACACACATGTACTGTATATATACAGTATATATACATTTTAAATGATTAAATCTGTACAAAATAAATATATTAAAATATTTTTTACATTATTATTGTTAATATTTACAGTAGTGGCAGTATTTATATTCTTAACTTCAGTATTCAAAAAGTCACTTGGAACCAGTGTGTTTGCATGAAATATTTTATTCATAAACTCCATCATGCTGATGGCTTTGTTTCTTTTTCTCCAGACATGCCCATCTCATACCAAGTTGAGGGCACACGGCAGGCTTTGAAGGTCTGTTTTTACCTGGAGGCATTCTACTTCCAGCAGTTACCCCAGAGACTAAGACACGGTGGTAGCTTCAAAATCTACCCCGTCCTGTTCACCCAGGGTACGATGTGTTTGTATGGACACAGTTAGCCTGAAGCATGGCAAAAATGCTAAATTATGCTGTTTCAAATTGAAGCTACCCTTAACTTTTTTTTAAATAATAATAGTAACTGATACATAGCTAAACGTCTGAAAGGAATCCAATGCTTCACATAATCTTTCTTTAATAGCCTTGGAGAGCATGGAGGGATATTATTACCGAGAAAATGTGTCAGTGGAAGAGTATCAGGCCCAAATCAATGCTGGATCCCTTGAGAAGGTCAAGCAGTACTACAAGAGACTCCGGTAAGTTTGCTTCACCTGTCAGTCAAACTTCAGCTATGAAACTTCACATTTTTTCCCTACACCTTCAGACCTAAGTGTAAAGCTGTCATTGTATTTCCTGATGAGGTGAAGTTGGGAGTTTGAGATGTGGTTATGGTTGCTCAGTAGGATCTCTGCCCTTAAAAAATAAAATAATGGCATTAATAATCGTGTTAAAATTTAATTACTAAAACTATAAACTGATTAAATAGACATACACAGTTTATATACATACAATTATATATATATATATATATATATATATATATATATATATATATATATATATATATATACAGTACAGACCAAAAGTTTGGACACACCTTCTCATTCAAAAAGTTTTCTTTATATTCATGACTATGAAAATTGCAGAGTCACACTAAAGGCATCAAGGGCTATTTGACCAAGAAGGAGAGTGATGGGGTGCTGCGCCAGATGAACTGGCCTCCACAGTCACCGGACCTGAACCCAATCGAGATGGTTTAGGGGTGAGCTGGACCGCAGACAGAAGGCCAAAGGGCCAACAAGTGCTAAGCATCTCTCGGGGAACTCCTTCAAGACTGTTGGAAGACCATTTCAGGTGACTACCTCTTGAAGCTCAACAAGAGAATGCCAAGAGTGTGCAAAGCAGTAATCAAAGCAAAAGGTGGCTACTTTGAAGAACCTAGAATATGACATATTTTCAGTTTTTTTTTACACTTTTTTGTTATGTATATAATTCCATATATAATTCCACATGTGTTAATTCATAGTTTTGATGCCTTCAGTCTGAATCTACAATTTTCATAGTCATGAAAATAAAGAAAACTCTTTGAATGAGGTGTGTCCAAACTTTTGGTCTGTACTATATATATATATATATATATGAAGAGTTCAGATACAAAATCCTCTAAGCGACAATTAAAATTTTCTTTATATGTGTGTTTATTTGTCAAATTGAAAAAATTTATTTTTAATTAATACATTTGTAATTCATTTCTTAATTTATTTTTAGGTAGCATTTGTAGTTATCTACACTGCCCTTCTTGATTACAAGTGTACACTGATTTTAAAGCAGTTTTTTTCTATTATCTTGATCCCTGCTCTACTTCCAGTTTCATTATCTTCCTCAGAATCAGACGATTCTGTCTGGAAATCAGTTATTGTTATGATATGTCAAATAGAGTTAAACAAATCTCATACTCTTTGCCCTTAATTATCATGCCAGTCTGTTTGAAAAATATTTTTTGATGTTGAGATGAAAGTGAATTTGACCCCAGACCTCAAGATAAGATCAGTTCATCAGTCTGCCAAAACTGACTATATCACCACCATGATTGATATCTCAGATAAAACTGTATGGCCAAAAGTATGTGGGCACACAAACACCAAACCTACTCCTGGGAAGACTTTCTAGAAACATTGCTGCAGGGATATTCCCATCCAGTTAACTCCAGATAGCTAGTTTTTCACCGCCTCCATGCTCCTTCAGTTCTTTATTTGTATGTTTAAGTCTTCCAGAGGCCTCTTGGGACATTAAAATGGCTGTTGAAACATGTAGGTTGTTTTCAAACCCTGAACATCAGCACTAATACTCAAAAATGAGTGAATATGATATGTTTATGGAAAATAATCATCATGTAGGATCCTAATAACATGTTCTCTGAGCAGCTGATGTTTGCTTTATAGCTCACTAGGTAAGCATCTGGTGTAGATCTCATCCGTAATTGGTTACAGTGTGCTGAGGTCAGCCAAGTTTCATTGTATTGCGTTTGCCATAGGGGCATATTGCTTTTGGGATTTGAATGGAAGCAAGCCTGCCAATTGTACCAGAGATCAAGTACAGTCTTGGCTTGATTTGAGGCCATTGGAAAAAGCATGAGTGGTTACTCAAGAAATATTGTCTCATTATGTGCAAACACTGTTTTGGTTTGGCTTGCCAGTATTTGTGGTGTAATGCTGACTCATTATATACACCGTGCTCTCTGGCATATTGGCATTTTGAAAAATAATCCCTCTATATTCCACTAATAACACGATCTTTCTTCAAAATGTCACTGTTTCGATATGGATATGACAATATTGAGGTGGTTTTATGTGCTGTGCTAGTCTTCATAATTCTAAACACACTGCACACATATTCATTTTCTTTTTCTTTCTTTTTTTATTTTATATTTGACAGTGCCTAGGGATGTGAAAAACAATATAATTTCAAAATAGAACAGTCAGTGGGTTGGTTGCCTGAACGACTCCATTCTTGTGTAAAAAAAAAAAGGATATGGAGCACAACTCTATAAAACAGAATATGAAGGTCTTTACTTGTTTTTAAGAGCTTGACTATTATATATATATATATATATATATATATATATATATATATATATATACAGTAGTTCATATTTGAAGTGGATCAAAAAAGTTCATCAAAGTTGTTCTAAGACAAGAACAAATTTAATTTTAGGTTTTGATCCACTTGAGGTAGGGTTAGTAATATTTAATAAACTCTCTCATATCATGTTTTCAGGATATTTCAAGGTTTTCAGGATATTTTTTATGTCTTATTGTCTTTTGTTGACATAACAAATATCTAAGTGTGTGAGTTGTTTATTTTTTTTAAATTAGTCTTCCTATTAAAGCGATTATAAAGGGATTTATCTCATGAACCAATCTCAACTGATCATAACAAGTCATATCCAGTCATTGCCCAGATTTAGTTAACAGACAGAGAAGAATTAGAGGAGTGTGGAGGCCGAAGGAGAAATATAAGAGTAAAGAAGAGGGAAGGAGAAACTGAGACTATCTTAGAACCCAATGGACAGATGTAGGGTTGCCAGATTTGCCAGGGTTGCCAGTCTTTATTTGTCTCACAACTGGTTTTGTTTAACCAGTTATGTTTCCTTCACTGTTTAGAATTTATTGATTTATACTTTATTTACAAATGTCAGATCTTACAAAATGACCCCTGCGAAGCCAAGCTATACTGTGCTTTGCACATCTTTGGCATTTGTAATTGATTGACAGTATTGATTGGCCAATTTGCATCTTCGAATGTGTCACATTCTGAGCTCACTGACAAGTACAATTGATATTTTGCTGCATAAACCTGAGCAGGCCCCTTGCTAATGTTGGTAATGATTAGAAAAAAAGTCAGAATGTCTGGAGTCTGGGGATAGAAGGATGTCAGTAGACTGCTTATTATGGGGATTGCAGAGCGAACTCATGGAAGTTGTAATAGTACACTCATAACGTGAAGGGAACGCTAAATAACAGGATATGTTTCTTATCATTTAGACAAGCTGGAGACTGGAGTTTGAGTTGAGATCAGCTAAAATGCCTGAAAAGACTTATCATTCCTATTTATTGCTATTAGAAATAGCTATAGATATATGTTGCTTGCATATAGATCCCCAAGTCATGTATTATCTCCAGGTCTTCTTTAAGTCGACCAATCCTGACTGACGAGGTCACTACAATCATAATATATATATATATATATATATATATATATATATATATATATATATATATATATATATATATATATATATATATATATATACAGTACAGACCAAAAGTTTGGACACACCTTCTCATTCAAAGAGTTTTCTTTATTTTCATGACTATGAAAATTGTAGATTCAGACTGAAGGCATCAAAACTATGAATTAACACATGTGGAATTATATATGGAATTATATACATAACAAAAAAGTGTGAAACAACTGAAAATATGTCATATTCTAGGTTCTTCAAAGTAGCCACCTTTTGCTTTGATTACTGCTTTGCACACTCTTGGCATTCTCTTGATGAGCTTCAAGAGGTAGTCACCTGAAATGGTCTTCCAACAGTCTTGAAGGAGTTCCCCGAGAGATGCTTAGCACTTGTTGGCCCTTTGGCCTTCTGTCTGTGGTCCAGCTCACCCCTAAACCATCTCGATTGGGTTCAGGTCCGGTGACTGTGGAGGCCAGTTCATCTGGCGCAGCACCCCATCACTCTCCTTCTTGGTCAAATAGCCCTTGATGCCTTCAGTGTGACTCTACAATTTTCATAGTCATGAATATAAAGAAAACTTTTTGAATGAGAAGGTGTGTCCAAACTTTTGGTATGTACTATATATATATATATATACAGTACAGACCAAAAGTTTGGAAACATTACTATTTTTAATGTTTTTGAAAGAAGTTTCTTCTGCTCATCAAGCCTGCATTTATTTGATCAAAAATACAGAAAAAAATGTAATATTGTGATATATTACTACAATTTAAAATAATTGTTTTGAAAATTTATTATACTTTAAATTATCATTTATTTCTGTGATGCAAAGCTGAATTTTTAGGATCATTTTCACATGATCCTTTAGAAATTATTCTAATATGATGATTCATTATCAAAGTTGGAAACAGTTCTGCTGCTTAATATTTTTTCAGAACATGTGATACTTTTTTAGTATACTTTGTTGAATAAAAAGTAAAAAAAAAAAAAAAGAAGCTATGTTTTTAAAATATAAATATTTTGTAATAACAATATACACTACTGGTCAGTAATTTGGGGTCAGTGATTTTTTTTTCTTTCTTTTTTTTTTATAAAATCAATACTTTTATTCAGCAAGGATGTATTAAATTGATAAAAAGTGATAGTAAAGAAAATATATTATTAGAATATATATTATTAGAATTTTTTATTTTATTTTGAATAAATGCAGTTCTTTTTAACCTTTTATTCATCAAATATATTAGACAGCAGAACTGTTTCCAACACTCATAATAAATCAGAATATTAGAATGATTTCTAAATGATCATGTGATAGACTGGATGTTACATGTGACACTGAAGGCTGGAGTAATGATGCTGAAAATTCAGCTTTGCATCTCAGGAATAAATAATTTTTTTAAAGTATATTCAAATGGAAAACTATTATTTTAAGTTGTAATAATATTTCACAATATTACAGTTTTTTCTGTATTTTGATCAAATAAAGGCAGGCTTGATGAACAGAAGAAACTTCTTTCAAAAACATTAAAAATAGTAATGTTTCCAAACTTTTGGTCTGTACTGTATATATATATATATATATATATATATATATATATCTTATTTGCGAATAACATACAGATGTCAGGTCTCATGTGAATGGGTTCTTTACATTTATGTGCCTTTCCAGTTGTATTAATATAAGTATCAGTGATTGATGATGATTTTATTGTGCTTTTTGTTTGCTGTTGCAATAAATTAGATCAATCTTTCTCGCTGAATTAATAATCTTTTGGCTTTAATCTTTAAACCGTTACGGTGCAAATGCAAAAATATAAACATTGATCAAATATAATAAAAAGCTGACTGTGTATGTATTAATTACATATACATTTTAAATGCTGACAAGAATGAGAAATTTTTCTTAAGCACCAAATCAGCATATTAAAATTATTTCGGTCATGTGACATTGAAGAGTGAAGTATTGGCTGCTGAAAATTCAGCTTTGAATTCACAGAAATAAATGACATTTTACAATAGAAAACAATTATTGTAACTTGTATTATTACTGTAATATATTACTGTTTTTACTCTGATGTACAGTACATACTGTATATACCAGGTAACCCGTCAAAATAAAAGTTCATTTTTACATAAAGGCATTGTGCTAGAAATATTACTATTATTTAGTAGAATGTATGTGATACTGCTACTACTGATGAAAAAATTCATAAAACTGTATTTTTTAAAGAAATAAATCACACAATATTTCTTCCATGTTTAAATTTTAATAGCAAATTTATTTACCAAAAAATAAAATGTTTAAATTTCATTCATTAAGACAAATTCAATTTGGGTGAAACTTGTTTACTGTTTTTCATAATTATATATATATATATTTTTAATTAGCATATTTTTGTGTTTTGCTTTGGTACCGAAATTGGTACCGAGAACCGTGGATTTTCACTGGTATTGGTACCGAATACTAAAATTTTGGTACCGTGACAACACTAGTTTGTATCTATATTTTGTATGTTATTTGGACTTCTTTTAAGTACAAACAAAACTTTTTATGCACAAAGACCTATATTTGGGGAAGTCGTGGCCTAACCCTAACCTTAAGGTTGTGGGTTTGAGTCTCTGGCTGGCAATACCATGACTGAGGTGCCCTTGAAATATTTCTGTATTACTACATTCAAAAACTAGCTCATATTTGCAGCTTTGGAAGCCCTCAGAGTTAATGTCAGCTCCAGTTGTTTTTTTTTTTGTGGAAAGCACATTTGGAAACAGCACAGTACTTTTTATCATGTGGAATGGAAATTAAAATAGTTTGATTACAGTTGGCATATTTAATCAAATCCATGTCTCATCTTGTAGTTTTTAAACCTTTTCTAAGTCAAGTTTACGTCCAGTTTATGTCAAGTTAATCTACAGTATCTCTTCATAAGCAGGACTTCAAAGTGTGGAATCGAAACTGTGCCTAATACACCCAGTAAGTCAGTAATACAGCTGAGACATTGATGTGGTACCAGATATGTATGTTGTGGCTGATTTTTCTGATGAGAAACAGCCAGTTGTATGGCCTTCATTTGAAGTTCTGTTCTACAAGTTTGTAGACTAAAAATACATTTGGTTTTTGATTGTTCTTCTAAACAAGGCGTTCACAGCTTATTTCGAACCTAAACTCCAGATACCCACAAGTTCTTTGTTTTTTACTGAGTTACTGAAGTGCGACTTGTTTGTAGTGGTCTCTGTGGTGCGAGTCATGTGGATGTGGTGGGTTTGATACAGATGGATAGCTCGTTCTTGTGGCACTCTCTCTTTTTTTTTAGGTTTCTGCATTTCCAGGATGTGTGTGTTAGACAGCTGGATTAATGGCTGTACTTAACAGCTGGTAGAAACTCAGCGCTTGGCTAATCGCATGTCTAGAAGTGGCTGAAAGAGCTCAAATCGTTTGAGTGATCTGGTCCCAATGGGAAGACACCTAAACATGGGCTAAAATATATTTGTGTGTGTGTCTATTAGAGCAATTTTGTGCCAGCTTGGAAGGAACCAGCATGACATCATGCTTGCAAATCTGTTTGTAATTAGTCAAGGTTTGTTGAGGTCCTGCTTTGGGTCATGATGGTGGTTGAGGCACAATGCTATTTGTAGATGTATTGGTCTGCTTTAAGGCATGATGGCCTGGCAGCCTGATAATGACCATGATGCAATGGTGTGCCTCAGAAAAACCAAATAAAAACAAACCACCTTGGCAGAGGTCACAATATTAGGCAAACTAAAATGAAATGTTAGACCAGGGGTGTAGAGTTGTTTGAACTGAAATGTGTTTTGGCAGTGTGTGTACACAACAAAAAAAATTATAACAATTATTATCTGCTTTTGGCTTTCTCTTTTTCTAATTATCTTTATGCCTTTCTCAAATCAAGCTGATCTCAGATGCCTATCTGTGTGGCATCATAAAAACAGGCCCCTCCCACAATAGTTTGATTGACAGTAGCATTTCAGTCCTGCCCGAATTTCACAATGATTGCAGCTAAAGCAAACAGTCCCTCAGAGAGTAGCTCCAAAGAGAGGGGCGGGGTCAGTAGAGCTCATCAACATTTAAAGGAAAATTCTATAAAACTGCTTGCTCTGAAAAGAGCTGCTTTTGACAGGGTAAAAAAGGTGTTTTTTACTCTACCATTGAGAAATTTTTTACCAAACTATGTTACAGACTTTTCATTAAGACCCTAAAGAATCATATCAACTTGTGGAAAATGGGCATTCGATGACCCCTTTAATTGCATGATTTAAATGACAGAGGAGATAATGTTTTTAGACCACTGTAAACGTCATACTGCTTTTGACCCCACAGAAATAAACACTTTCCTTCTCTAGAGTTTATGATTGTTGTTGATTTTATTTTATTTTTTATATTTACATTTATATATTTTATTTCCATTGTCAAATTTTCATGTAACTCCATACTATCATGGTCCCTTTGAGGCACGCTGTATTCGTACATCAGTGTCTAATAATGCCTGAAGACCCCAAAGCACACTGGGTAATGCTTGTGAAATACTGTAAGCCAAAAGCGATGTTTTTTTTTTTTTGTTTTTGTTTTTTTTAGTTTTTAAGATGAAACAGTGGCTGCAATTTGCTTTAAGGCCCAGAGAACAGAAGCGCAGCAAGATTGCCCCATCCTTGGATCCTATCCAGCATTTCCATTAAAGTCGCTCATAAGAGCTCATGGAGAGAAAACACAGGCCATCATTTACTGCACAGTGTGCCTTAAAGGAAAGACCATTGCTGAGTTACGATTCCTGCAGGAGGGTCCCACATTCACCACACACAGACCAGTACAGCAGAGCGCATTCTAATATAGATGACACTGCCCTCTGTTTTAATGGATAACATTTGCCTGCATGAATAGCAGCCCATAATTGCAGTAAGCCCACCAGAACCAGAAAACATTACCACAATGCAGGGGGTTTAGTTGTTATGCTTTACCTTTGATGAAATTTTACACTACTTGACTCTGAGATCTTGTGTATTTCTTTCTTTCTTTCTTTCTTTCTTTCTTTCTTTCTTTCTTTCTTTCTTTCTTTCTTTCTTTCTTTCTTTCTTTCTTAATTGCTAATTATTTAAAAAAATTAAAATAAAGTACTGTAGTAATAATAAAAAAAATCACTGACCATATTAATAATCATTGGACTTCATTTTTCTTCTTATCCCTAATACACTACCATTCAACAGTTTGGGGGATATTTTATTTTATTTTATTTTATTTTATTTTCAATGCTGTATTTATTTGATCGAAATAGTGTAAAACAGTAATATTGTGCAATATCATTACAATTATAAACAAGCGTTTTTAATTTTAATGTAGTTTAAAATGTTGTATTATTCTCATTCCTTATCATTCCAGTCTGTAGTGATGATCCTTCAGAAATTATTTTGATTTTTATCAATGATAAAAACATGGAACACATGATACATTGTTTACAGGATTGATTTGATAAAGAAAACATTCAAAAGAACATTTATTTATAACGGAACATTATAAATGTACTTTAGTGTCACTTCTGATCAATTTAATGTGTCCTTGCTAAATGAATTTATACATTTTATTTTAAAAGTTGTCTTCACATAAATGTGATTGTACATGCATGAATTGTTATTTCATTTTCATGTTAAATTAAAATACCATAGCTTTACCATCAGATAGAAAATATTTTTTTCTTTATATCTTTCTTTGATAACTAAAATATCAAAATAAATTTTTTTTGCACTATATTATTAAGTACTATATTATTTTTAAGGCATGTACAGTACAACTGTGTTAATTTTGTTACAATGAAATAGCATATAATAATTTTTTGTATATTAAGTTAATGTAATAAAAAAAGGTAGTGTGGGGTTTTGTGCGAAAATCTCTCACCCCAACATATACCTTCATACACACCCCCGTCAGTGAAGTGTTGGCATGAGTTGTTGTCTTTGCCGTGAAACTGAACAGCGGATGGGCAATTGATCTAGTAACATAAATTGTCAGCTCCATCTGGTGCTGCTTGAGCCCGCCAGACTTGGATGTTTAGTTTTGTGATGCGTGAAGATCCGTTCTGCTCGTCTGGTGTGTGGTACTTTGAGTAGCGCAGCAGGCTTTTGTTTTAAATCAGTGGACTCTTTAGTCACAGTCTGAAGTGAGGGGCGCACTACATCAAACTGCACTGGTGTTGAAAAACCGTGACTTGTACATTTTTTGACAGTTTACTCACCCTCAGACCATCCAAGATGCAGATGAGTTAGTTTCTTAATCAGAACAAGTTTGAAATTCAGTATTACATCACTTGCTCATCATTAGATCCCTGCATGGAATGGGTGCCATCAGAATGAAAGTCCAAACAGCTGATAAAAACCACAATAATCCACAAGACTCCTGTCCATAAATCAGTGCCTTGTGAAGCAAAAAGCTGTGTTTCAGTAAGAAACTTCAAACAAGTCTTTAATTTAAATGTAAAATGCCTTATTGATTGATTTGTTTCTTACAGTCATGCAGCTTTTCACATAACAAGAGTGGATTACATATGGATTATTGTGATGAGCAAGTTAACAAGTGATACAATCCTAAATTTCTTCAAATCTGTTCAGTTGAATAACCAAAATCATCTACATCTTGATGACCTGAGGGTATATAGTTTTTTTTATACAAAAATTTCAGCAAACTTTTACTGGAGTAGCACAACTTTGTTGTTTAATATCACCTCATAATATATTGTGTTTGGCTTTCAATAAACATTTCTTATTATCAATGCTGAAAATAGTTATGCTGCTTAATATTTTTGTAAACCATTATATATTCCTTTCAGGTTCTTTGATGAATATAAAGTTTGAAATAGTTTTTGTAAAACTGTAAATTCCTTTTTTGTTGCTTTTGATCTTAATTGATTCTTGATTTTAATTATTTCTTTCTTTCTTTCTTTCTTTCTTTCTTTCTTTCTTTCTTTCTTTCTATCTTTCTTTCTTTCTTTCTTTCTTTCTTTCTTTCCCCTCCAAATAACCCCTCCAATAATTGACCCCAAACTTTTGAACGGTAGCACACGCACACACGCACGCACGCACACACACACACACACACACACACACACACACACACACACACACACACACGTATATATATATATATATATATATATATATAGAGAGAGAGAGAGAGAGAGAGAGAGAGAGAGAAAGAGAGAGAGAGATAGAATACAAAAAAAGATTTGAAAAGCTAGTGTTAGCTTTTTTTATTTAAAGAAAACAAGCAGTAAATTATTTGCAAGTCTAAAAGGGTCAAGAATTAGATAGAATTAGATTAGAGAGTGCTAGAGTTAGAGGGTCAAATAAAGATGGAAGAATGTGTTTTTGGAAGAAAGTAAGGGCCTGACCTTTGTGATGGTGAATAAAGAAAATCTGCAGGATAAGGCAGTTTTAGCAATGTGGTCTGAGAAAGTCAGCTGATCATCAGTCATAACTCAGGTTAAACATAAGGTTTCTGGCACATATGTCTGATGTGATGTATGTCATCATCACAATATGTGGTGAAGCATAGCAGTGAAATGAAAAGCCATGTTTCTGAATGACAGAACCTAGTGGTTCCATGTAGACAGAGAAGAGAAGTGGTCCAAGAACTGAGCCCTAAAGGCACCCCAGTAGTTAGATGATGCGACTTGGACACCTCACCTTTTCAAGATACCTCGAAGGATCTAAGAGGTAAGACTCAAACCACTGGAGTGTGGTTCCTGAGATGTCCTTTGCCAATAGGGTTGACAGGAGAATCTGGTGTCAAAAGCAGTGGACAGATCCAGCAAGATAAGTATTGAAGATTTGAAATCTGATCTTGCCAGTCTTAGGGCTTCACCAACTGAGAGCAAGACAGTCTCAGCTGAATGTCCACTTCTGAAACCAGACTGGTTGCTGTCGAGGAGGTTGTTCTGTGTGAGAAAGGCAGAGACTTTGTTGAACACAGCTCATTCAAGTGTTTTTGCAATGAAATAAAGAATGGAAACCAGTCTGTAGTTCTATAAAAGAAATGGGTTGGGGGAGGGGGGGGTCGTAAGTAGTGGGGTTATACTAGCCTATCTAAATGAAAATACCAATGTAAAAGGATGTGTTGATGTGAGTGAGTGCAGGTGCAACTGCAAGAGAAATGGCTTAAGGAAGATGAGATGGAATAGGACCAAGCGGACAAGTAGTAGGATGATTAGAAAGGATGTGTTTGGAGACTTCTGACTCAGAGAGTGAAGACAAGGATGTGAACAAGTGTATCTTTGCTGGTTAGATGTGCTTGATAGATTGTGGTGTGGAAAATTGTGCACTGATGGTTTTAATAAATTAAGAAAGTCGTCAGCTGTTAGAGTTGATGAAGGAGGGTGAGAAGGAGGACAAACAAGGGAGGAAGATGTTTTAAAGAGCAGAGTTAAAATAATTTTTTATTTTATTATGATAGTATGAAAGGGGGCAGACAGTGTCTTAACAAGATGTAAGAGTGGAGCAGAACGTGTCAGTAGCACTGTTTAGGGGGAGGAAGCGAAGATGAAAACAGCAGATAGCCTGGAGGTTTTTTTTCAATATATATATATTTGTTAACTCTCTTTATTGATTTAATTTTCTTTTTCAATCGAATGGTAAACTTGTGACTATTATTTTACCCAGAAAGCTGCCAAAAGACTGAATTGAAAGTTGTGGCATTCGAAAAAGGTAAAAATAAAAGAGAAAAGTAATAAAATGATAGTATACCATGATCATAGACATCCCTTCGTATTACACTGCATTGAAATGGCTACAATGACTATTGAAGTCAAGCACCTGATGAAACAGAGCTTAGAGGCCTTTGATGGATGTTTCTAAGGCAATTAACCTCCAATAGTGTTTGTTTGCGCTTTGCAGGATATGTTGGATGCTGCTTAATGAAATGACGATGGAAATAATTTTGTAAATCAGTGGAAATTAGTGTTTAAAGCTCTTAGTGCTTTAAGCTGATGGCCCCAGGGTGTTTCTAAAGAACTTTGCTTAATGCTTTTCATTACACTAACGTGAGCTTCCTCAATTAGTATGCAGGGTAAATAGGATCTTATTATGGCAGTTCGAGACTCCGCGCATGTGTGTGCTTTTTTTTTTTTTTTTGAGAGAGAGAGAGAGAGAGAGAGAGAGAGAGAGAGAGAGAGAATACCTGAGTCTGCTTTTGAATACATCATTGGCTTTATTAATAGTCTCTAATAGTGCCACACTTCTAGTTTCATATTTTCATATCATCTGCTCCAATCAGTGAAGGATTAATATATTTGACTAATTAACAATAATATTAATGCTGCGTCAAATGAGAATATTATCATGATAAATCTCTCCCTTGCTGGGTGCAGATGGCAGATTAATTTTCCTGACAGACTATGTGCTGCAATATGCCACAGAACCGGAACCACAAAACAGACAGGATTTTGCCATACATCTTTACAGGGGTTTATAATAAAACAGTGATACTTTAATTTAAAATTAGAAACTTTAATAAAAAAAAAAAAAAAAAAAAAAAAAAAAAAAAAATATATATATATATATATATATATATATATACACACACAAAAACAAATGTGTATATATATATATATATATATATATATATATATATCAATAATATAAATGTTTTGTTTGTATAGGAATAATTGAATATAAGTTATTTTTATATTAAAATTATATATATATATTTATATATATATATATATATATATATATATATATATATATATATATATATATATATATATACATATATATATGTTTTTTTGTAGCAGCTGTTTTGTTGGTAGACTGAAGAATTCTTATAACCAGCTTTCTTTTTATGTAAATCAAATCCCAAATTAAGTTTTACAGCACATCCTGTGTTGCTTGTATATGCAATCATTTGTCTCTGCGTGTTCACTGCTTACACTAACTTGTCTGTATTAATCATCCATAGGGCCTTTTATCTGGATAAATCAAACCTTCCCCCGAGCTCGGCTCCCAAAGCAGCCTTCATAGACAAGGTATGTGCCATCACTCACTATACGATCTGCAGGGACTTGTGGGAAATCTGTGTTTATGGCAGTACAGTTAGTTATTTATTGAATGCTTTTATTGATTCTCAATAATGAAAAAAGGGACCTGCTAAGTCCTGTCATTAATTGCTTACCTTCATGTCCTTCTAAACCTAAATGTCTTTATTGTTTCAGTGAAACAACAACAGTTCAATCAAGAATGACTTGTGAATCAAAATCAGTTGAACATAAGAAATTAATCAGTTTAATTTGTAAATGAGTTGTTCTTTTGAGTCAGCTCTTTTCAGTGAAGCAGTTGATCTAATTTACAGACTGGACTGAATGATTTATTCACGAATTGGACTGATTTGGGCCTCCACAGCAGTTCACAAGTCAAAGCTCACTTAAAACCGATTTAATTGTTTGTTTATTTAAATTTTTTCATTTTTCTTTTATTCATTTGTTCATTAATTCATTTGTTTTAAGAGCTTGGTCACTATATGAACACTCATTGTTTAGAAAAGCAGGACAGTTCTAGATGTTAAAATGTTTCTTTTCATGTTTCACAGATGAAGGCAAATTATATGTACTCTTAAAAATAAAGGCTCTTTATCGGCATTGATGATTCTAGGAAGAAACTTGAACGTCCACTGAACCTTTTCATTGCACAAAAGATGTTTGGATTATTAAATTGTTCCTTAAGTGAAAATGGGTTCTTTTATGCTATCGCATGTGAAACCCTTCAACTGGAACTTTTATTTTTCAGACCATGGGTTTGGAACTATGGGTTTGGGTGAACTATCCCTTTAATATGGAATGTTATTGTGATGTTATTCTGTTACTCTCTCTCTCTCTTTGTAGCTGATGCGCCCTCTGAATTCTCTGGATGAGTTGTACAGACTGATGGAAAGTTTTATCTCGTGTCGGCGGACGGCCGCGTGCCAGTTCACAGCCTGCGGAGCGTCTGGAGTCGGGCTGCTCACCGTGGCCTCGGAGCTGTGCAGCCGCCTGGGAGCTTGTCACATCGTCATGTGTAACAGCGGAGTTCACCGGTCAGTCTGGGTTACACACACATACACTCATCCTCCTTTCCCTTCAGTCCGACAGGCATCAGGCATTCGCCAGGGACTCTGTCTAAGTGGAACGCTTCTGTTTTTTCCTCCCCTGTCTTTTTTCCTTTCTGTCTGTAGCTCGGAGCAATTTACTTCCTGTCACTTATGTCTTTTATCCTGTTTTCTTCTCTGCAGCCTCAATCTTTCTTTAGTTTTAGAGAGGTTTTTGGGTTTATCTCGATGGTTCTGTTGCAGTCTTCCTCTCTTCAATCTCCCCTCCTTGTACCATTTAATATTCAATTTCCTCTTTTGTATAAATATGTAATAATTCTCATTACATGCTCATGTATCATTCCATAAATACACCTTTCTCTGCACTAATCATTCATCCAAAGCAATTATGAATATTCAGCGTCTCAGTTCTACATTTAGATGGTCTCACTTAATCCATCTTTTTTTTTAGAGATGGTCCAGACAGCTCTATTTCTCTAAGGGTTCTTTTGTGAATCTTAACTGAAGGGACATATTTTATTCAATTCAAGGCCACTTTTAGTATCCCCCAGAGCTGATGTACTTCTTTCACGTAACCAGCAGTTCAACAGATCTTTTTTTATTCATTTTCAGTTTCAAGTGTCTCTGTGTATCAGTGGCTTATTTCATAGACCCTGTTATTATGGGGCTTACAATGCAGCACTGTATTAATATTTTGCATATTTTCAGGTTTTGTTGAAAGCATCTCACTAATATTCAAATGTTTGGGTGTGGTATGATTTCTTTTTTCTTTTGTTTTGTTTAAAGCCACTAATTCTGGCTTAGGCTGCAATTGTTTGATCAAAATACATATTACAGTTAATTTTATTACAATTTAAGATAATTTTTTCAATTTTAATATATTTTAAAATGTAATTTATTCGTGCGATGCGATGCGATGCGATGCCGAGTTTTCAGTGGCCATTACATCAGTCTTAAGTGTCACCTGATCCTTCAGAATTCGTTCTAAAATGCTGATTTGCAGCCCAAGAAACATTTCTTATTATCAATGCTGAACCTATGCTTGATAGTTTTGTGGTGACTGTGATGTATATCTTTTTACAGGATTCATTGATCATTTATTTGATTTTATTTTATACTCATTTGAAGGTTTTTGCTATCACTTTTGATCAGTTTAATGCATCCTGCTGAATAAAAGTATTGATTTCAAAAACAAAAACTTCAGTGACCCCAAACTTTTGAACAGTGGTATATATTACACTGATTGAATGTTCAGCATTCAAAATAACCAGCGATGATGACATCATCAAAATAGCTGCATGACGAATTAATAGGTTTTTTATTCAATCCATTGGCTGAATATTCAATTCAAGTTTATTTGTATAGCGCTTTTTGCGATACAAATCATTGCAAAGCAACTTTACAGAAAATTAAGTTTCTACAATATTTAGTAGTAGCTTATCAGTGGTGACTGTCAATTTATGTGCATATGGCAGAAAATTTTGGAACAATTAAATAAAGACTTATATCGTCTCGACTTATATCGTCTCGACTTATATCGACTCATATCGTCAAACAGACGATATGAATTGAATTGGCCACAATACACAGGAAGTTGAACTGTAATTTGAATTGAAATAACAGAAAGTGAAGGCAATGGCGTTCATGGAAATCAAGTGTTCTTCAACCCTTTAAGGCCTGTAAAACATTTGTAATCTTCGCTAAACATTATTTGATTAGTTAAATGGTTAAAAATTACACTTAGAGGAATAAAAATTTATTGGAATTTCAGTTTTGTTTTCAGTTATAATTCCACTTTCTTACTTAAATTCATATTTGAATTACGATTCTAATTTCTGTTTACTACGTCAGTTCAAGCTCAATTGAAATTCAGGAAAGACTATCTCAATAGAATTCTGAATGGCACACAACAATAGCATTTACCCCACTATTATCGCACAATCTCCTTGGCCAGCAGTTTCTTTGGGCACTGAAATTTGTGTCCACTTTTCTTAGCAAATTGAAAGTTGATTGGGACAGTTTTTGAAGTGCAAAGTCAATTCCACAGACGCCCAGTTGAATTTTACATTTAGTTTTGACTGGGCCACTCCAGGAAATCACCCTTGTTGTGTGTTTTCTTGTATGCTGTTAAATGATTTACATTTCTTGCTGCAGTTTTTCTATTTTTCTAGTTTTTCCTGTTGTTTTTTTACATCTCTGTCTGGAGGACTGCAACTCTTTAAATATTTTATAGACCTCTTAGTGGCGTCACTTACTCTTTGCCTGGATACTAAGCTTTGGAGGACAGCCAGTTCTGAGAAGATTTACCTTCGGTCACGTTTGTAATAGGGAGTTTTGCAGTGTGTTGAGATATTCATTGGCATCATTTTTTATATTCTTGCCCTGACTAGGAATTTTCAAGACCATTGTCACAAATCTGCTTGGAAAGATCTTTCACCTTCATTTGACCAAATAAATAGGGGTGTTCCCGAAGAGGGTGAGCCAATTTGTTAACAACTACTTAACAGAAGCAGAATCCCTAAGCAATTTTCAAGATGTGGAAAAGAACAGGAGGGTGTTGACTTTTTGTTAGCACTGTATGTTGCTGAAATGGTATTTCAACATCAATTTCAAGGCCTCACATGTGGCAACAGACTCACTGCAGTGTATTGGATAAAAGCAGCATGAAATGTTCACAGCTTTGTGTGTGTTGGTTTGGGTGTGACTAACTCACATTTGTACAACATGGCAATTAAAGGCCACATCTCAGCTTTAGTGAAGCTGCAGGTGCTCAGACCTGCCACAGATACAGTGAATTCAGTCGTTTACCCCTCTAAACATGCTTTCATCAAACAAACTCTCTCTTTATTTAACCTGCTTTTGCTCATGACCAATCGATAGTTCCAGATAATTCTGTGTAAAACATGGTTTTTGGACATTTTTTCATATTTCTAGTTTGTTTCAAGCCCGTTTTCTCATTTGTAGCTCAATTGAAATGGCATTAAATAGGTTTAGGCAGGAAATGTGTTCTATTGCTTGCAAGATGTAAGAGAGTTAATTAATGAATTCCATAGAGTAGAATTTCAGATGGCATAAACTTGGGTAAATTAAAATTCTGTCTTCATTTACTTCTCCCTCATGTTTTTCCAAACCTGTATGAGTTTCTTTCTTCTGTTGTAAACAATATTTTGAAGAATATGAGTAACCAGACAGTTGATGGATCCCACTGACATTCATACTATGGAAGTCAAAATATCGGCTTTTTCAGGTTTGAAACAATAAGTGATGGCAGAATTTTTCCTTTTTGAGTGAACTATCCCTATAATAAAACACCCAGTATGCATGGTATGCAGAGCATCAGCATTTCATAATGTGCTCCTATTTATATACCTTTTGTCTGTCAAACGGTTTCAATCAACAGACAAAATGTGCCAGTTCCTGCTTTTAATGAAATTAAATACTTGCAGAGAGGCGCAAGTTTTGTATTAAAAGTGCTCACCTGCCAAATGTGGCTGAAGCTAAGTGAGACCTGATGTTTATTTTATGGCTAAATTTCTTTCGCCAAGGTGTTGCAGAGGTCCAATTTCAATATAAAGTTGTTTAAATGTACAGGTCCCTTCAAAGTGGGAGAGTAAGAACACAGTTAAAAGTGGTCATATAATGAGAAATCACATTTTCCTTGACATTTTGAAGTACTGTAAATGATTTCAGTGCACTATGAAAACACAGATTTTAAGAACGACAGATTTCCTGAACTTTCTTAACTTTTTGGAGTCAGACATGTGAATGTATGTATGAAACAACAGCGTTGTTCAGAAAAATAGCAATGAGCTGATATGAACTAAATACTATAGATACTGTTAAAGGGATAGTTTAAGCAAAAATGAAAATTCTGTAGTTGAATTGCTCACCCTCATGTCGTTCCAAACCCATAAGACCTCAGTTCATCTTCAGAACACAAACAAAGATAGTTTTGATGAAATCTGAGAACTTTCTGATCCTGCATAGACAGCAACCTAACTACCACATTCAAGGCCCAGAAAGGTAGTATACGTAGACATCGTTAAAATAGTCCATGTGATGTCAGTGGTTCAACAGTAATGTAATGAAGCTACGAGATTACATTTTGTGCACAAAGAAACAAAAATAACGACTTCATTCAACAACTTCTCTTCCATGTCAGTCTTTGTTCAGTTTCTGGCTGTGTGTAGCCCCTAATGCTATTTTTTAATAAGGTTCCCAATCATTTCAGTTCAACCTTATTAGTTTGTGAAGCACATTTCAGGCCAAATTATGTTGTGGAATTGTCAAACTGTAATGCAAGCGTGGGCTTTTACTGAGGGATGAACCTTTGAAACTTTATTGAACCCAACTTAAAACCCAAAAGGATCGAAAAACTGCATTATAACTGTTTTTGGCACAAAAAGCATGGACTGACCTCATAGGCAGACGTCATGGGAAAAAAATCTAACACAAAAAGCATGGACTGACCTCACAGTGAGACCTCATAGGGAAAAAAAAATCTAATGGTTAAATTCAGAAACATTATTTTTTAAATGTACTTCAACCATCTGGCTTAATCTTGAAACTTGAATAGTTAAATGAAACATGCATGGGTCTCTACAGAGCTCCATAAACGTGCTCAAATACCATCATCCCCAACTTGGGATATTTGATCTTTCATTATATAGATCTTTTATGACCAATATCTACTTTCTGTCCCATGTATAGTCTGTCTAGTCCATCTGTACATTCCCAGGGTCACATTTACATAAAGTGTGTAAATCAGACATTCACATCTGCTGGTTGTTGGCTGCTTAATGTGTAGCAGTGTAGCAGTCCTCCTTTAAGAATACCACACACATTTGATGAGTCTCTTCCACATTTTCTATGTCAGCAGAAGAGTTCAGAATGCTTTTTTATAAAGAGCCAATAAATGCCATCACACAGGTCTTGCCTCGGGCCAATTGGCTCAGTATTAAGCCAGCTTTGATTTGCTATGGCTGATATCACACAAGAGTGTGTGGCTCCTGCTGTGGCTCCCACCTCTGCTGTGATGGCAAAACGTTTCTGATCTTCCCCGTAATTGTGTCTTACTTTAAAAGGCTTGTATAGATGCATTGGAAAATTGAAGCATAGATGGTAAAGTATGTGCTTTATGATGTGATCGACCTGATTTCAAAATCAGCATTAGCCAAGGTTTTTTTTTTTTTTTTTCTGGAGTTTCTAGTTTTATGACGGGAAAATGGTGCACCCGAGCGCATTGTCTAAATAGGTTGTCCCTATTCTTTTAAAGAGTTATGGGTGTTTTTTGGTTGTAACCAAAATAAACCAATCAGAGTGTCATCTCCCATACCCTTTAAGAGGCAGTTGCGCTCGTTCTATGATGGATTAGCTATTTACACGGCAGAATTTGCAAGTGCAAAGACAGAACACATCTCCAGAGATGAAACGGAGCTGCTCATGCATGAGCAAATAGGTAGCCTAATTCTGATACATGCAGTGGCTATCCATTGTGACATGCAGGCATTTTTATATTCATGTAGCCTACACAATAATAATATTTTACATTTTAATCTTTTATTGTTTCATATTAAAGTTTTGTGTGCTGCAAGTGAAAGCGTGTTGTGGACCTGCTCAGAGGTGCATTTTCTCTAATGCCCTCTTTAAATAACAAAAAAAAATATATATATTTTGCCATTGACTTAAGACTTTAGACCAGGTTTGAGTTGGTCTATGGTGCAGTCTATTTTCAGTACCTCAAAGCTGCAACATGCCAACAACGCGTCTGAACACACCTCTTTTTATTTAAACAGTGCAGGATGGGAAAAGGAGAACTGCATCGGGTGTATTATAGGGCCCATAATGTACTACAATTTGCATATTTGCAATAAGTAGTTCTATTTGCAGTAAGTAGTGTAAATAATTTTACATAGTGTAAATAGAATCCGTTGCTATTTGCACTTACTGTAAATAGCATCTAGTGCTTATTTAAACTTAGTGCAAAAAGCCGCTGCCTAAAAATATTTACAAAAAAATTAGCTGGAAATAAAGTTGTCCGTTTTAAAATAAATCTCTGTCCACATGAAAATGCATGCTATGATGCACTGTCAAGAACATGCTAAGCCAACAGGTGGCGATATAATCTCAATTGTTAAAGCCATGTTGGCCAATCAGAAGCCTGAAAAAGTTTCCAGTAGGCGGAGATAACAGCGCTGGTTCAGCTGTTTCAAGCCAAAAATGCATGCTTCGCTGTCTACAGGATAAAACTGCAACCTGAGTTTTTGAAAATCTTCACCTTTTCAGGTGTTTTCAAAAATGTTCGATTTTGCAATAAAAAGAATTATCACAGAAATGTTCGGTTTCAGTGACATGGCACTGTGTTTTCGTGAGGACGAACGGCCAAACTGCGTAGAAAAATCTGTGGGTTTTAAAAATAACCATTTTCGTGTAGACGGGGCCTTATTTTTGTCTTAGTCTCCCTTAGACTCCCTTTTTATGTTCTAGTCTGTCCTGTGTTCTGATTTTGTATATGGCTATTGTCTACGTGTATCATCTGCCTACCTATTTGTGGATTTACCTTCATGTGGATTAATAGACTTATTAGAAGACTGTTTGCCTTCATTATCTTCATGCATGATTGTTCTTAACAAAATACGCAAAAAATATGTAGAGAAAAAGTTGATTATAGCCCTATTCGGACTGGATTAGTTTTACAAGGGTAGATGGAGTAATGTTAATTTACCACAGGACGTCAGTAATATTAATGGCCCATTTGCACAGGATAAGAAATCTCAGTAAAACTACCAGAAGTGGGAGAGGTAACTCAATTTACGCACTGCCGTCGCCGTCCTGTCATCATGTGCGTGCTACATCGATTGCTAAATTAATTAAATTATGATTGGATTCTGTTTGCAATAGGCACTTACCTAAAGTTAACATAAGTTCCTCTTCAGGAACTCGAGCTGTGTCGAGAACATTTGGAGTTACGCCTCCAGCGTGACGTCTCTGAATAACGTGTGTAATCAGTCCAATGGATGGGCGAGATGTCATAGGCGGGTGACATCAGAGACCAGGAAGCATAAAAACACGAGCGGCGGAGACGGCAGTCAGCCTTCTGTTTTCAGCAAGCGCTCTGTGTGTGTGTGTCAGTCGCTATCTGTTTGTGAGTCTTATTTAGTGTCGTTTGTCCAATGATAAACTCCATTGTTGAAGCTTCAATCAAAGAGAAGTTTTGGGCAAGAGCAGGCAGCATTCAGGCTGTGTGTTTTCCCTGCCAGCAAAAAAAAAAAAAAAAAAAACAAAGTGTAGGGACACATGCAGCTCGTGTGTTGTCTGCTTGAGATTGAAGCGCGCAGTGTCAGCTCTCGAGGAAGTTGACGGCTGCGTTGCGAGCGTTTTGCTTCTCTGAAGGCTTTCTTTGAGGAGGGAGCCTTCATTGGCGTTTCTCGCAGTGCCAGGCCCAAGCAGATAGGGCAAGTCCCTATCTTCTTCCTTAACAACCAGATCCGGTGCCCGCTCTCGGGGGTTTGGAGATTGATGTGGAATGCGTCGATGAGCTCGCCAGTTGCACAAGCATCAGTTGCACAAGCACCAGTTACACAAGCATATTATGCCTAATATTATAATAAGCAGCATTACTGAGGAGTGGAGCTCGCGCAGTCAGCTCTCGGGGGGCTGATTATGCTTTTCTTGCTGTTAAGCGCTCCGCTCTCGCCGGGCACGCTCTGAGGAGTGTGCCCGTGCATGCGATCTTGCTGTTGCGGTCACACTGCTGCTGAGGCTTGGTGGTGACTGCGATCGCGGGAATCAAACATGATCTGGCGAACGGGTCATCCTATCTCCACCCGTGTTCACTAGATCTAGAGCTCGTTCCGAGGCTTGGAAGCCCATGCTACGGTTTCTTCATCCTCTGAGGCAAAGCTCGCTGCAGCATTCATCTTTCTCTGAGGAGATTGATGTTGTTTGTCTGACTGAGTGGCAAAAAAAAAAGATATGCGCGCTGCAGAGGCAACGCGTGTATTACATTGTTTCGTTTGATGTGAGTTTTTCTACACCAGACCGTGTTGACTCGTCGAGGTGTTGACATATTTATCTGACTATGTGAAGTTAGATGTACAGGGGCTCTAGGGATGTAATTTCTTGTGTGAGAACACATGTTCACCTCTCTTCCTCTGAGGAGGCTGAGGTGGTCAGGGGCTGCTGGGTGGAGCAGTCCCAACCGTGTTCCAGCCCCTCGTGCCGGGAGTGTCACTTTTTTGTATTTCGCAGACGCTAGAGTCAGAGTGGCGCTCCCAGGCCAAAGGCTTCTAGTGGAAAGCGGTTCTGCGGACCATCGTTTTCTCTGGATAGCCTTCATCATAACGTCCTGACGCCTTAGGCCTAGGACGTTTTGAGGGCCAGCTCCCTCTGGGGAAGAGCGGTGTACACCACATTACACGGTGCCCGTCTCTCCTCAGTGCCCTTAGGAGATTGTGCTTCCAACCCTGTTCCAAGGCGCACCGATCTCCGGCGAGTGCTTCTCTCAGTTACCGCCCAGAAACGTAGACTGGTTCCCTTAGGAGGTCACATGGCGGTGTGGGAGCCCCTGCCAAGTGTGCTTCATGGGGTCCTGCCCTGAGCAGGCTCTGGTCTAGTCTTCCTAGCAGACGACATGGGTCTGAGGACCATCATTTTTAGGAGACTTCAGCTACAAGAGTCCTGATGCTGTGGCTCAGGACCTCGGAGGGCAGGCCCCTCTGGGGAAGAGCGGTGTACACCGCATTACACGGTGCCCGTCTCTCCTCAGTGCCCTCAGGAGATCGATCTGCCAACCCTGTCGGTGTTCCAGGGTGCAGCGGTCTCCGGGGAGCACTTCTGTTACTGCCCAGAAACATAGCAGTGCTAAGAGGCTCGCGACCTCCTTGGAGGTTCCCAGAGCAGCTAGTTCGGCCATCTTCTGCCGGTGCGCCACTTCAGGCCAACGAGCTAATTGCTCTGATGACACCAGAGATCAGTCTTGAGAGGCTAATTCCCTTAGTGGACTATTTGGCAGCGTGAAAACTACTGCCAAATGTATCTCAGTGGGTCCTGCACACTGTAGTGAGAGGCCACAGAATTCAGTTCTTGTGGGCCCCAAGCAGACTCTGGTAATGGAACAGAAGTAGATTCTCTTCGAGGAACCAGGGTTACATATGTAACCTTAGATGTTTTGTGCCTCTAACAAGTGCGTTCGACCTTATTTTTGATCTGAATGGTATGCATTGTCATGTGCAGAATACATTTGAGATTTGCCACAGACTTGTCCCACCACCTAGAAAGCAACTCAATGCTTCTTCAAGCATGGGGAAAAAAAGCTGAAAACTACATTTAAATAGAAAATATATTTACATATTTACAGCTGGTCTATTCGCACGTAATTCTTCCAGACCTTTTTACAGAAAGTAGAAGTCACTGTAATCTTTACTGACATCATCCGTAATGATTACTAAGATGGCACATTCAGACGGGACTAAAATCACTGAGAAGCATCGGTAAAAAAATTACTTTACCCAACCTCTCCATGTAAAGCTAATCCTGTCCGAATAGGGCTTATGAGAGGGCATTTCTTTTTTCTTTCTTTCACAGGTTTGCTTTTACTAGTTTTACCATAAACTCTTACCGCTTTCCTGCCACCAACCGCATAACCTCAAAAAATTGTTCTTCCGTGATAATTTCTTCACTGCTTGTCATGTGGAGGTCAAAGTGTTGTATGACGTCAGATTATAAGGCCCTTTACACTTACTTCCAAGCATCCCCTTAAGCAATTAAGTAACAGTAGGAAAGCTATGGCTGAGTAGAGAAGGTACAGCTCAATCAGCCATAAAACACTGAGGATCAATTTGGGGCTGTAGTTTGTGGGGCTGTAGTCGTAAAGAGGTCACACAGTGCCCTTGACACTCAGTATATGTGTGTCTATCAGAGTAAAGGAAACGCATAAATCAAGCCTAAATTTAGTGAGATTCGCCACTTTTTGCTGCTTCATGACATGTCCTTGAAGTTTAAAATGACTATGAATGTGCGATACGTGTGAGGAGCGCTGGTGATTGGTGACTGAAATCTTTGTATCCTATTTTTTTCTCGATTATAAATCAAGAGGATCGATCTGTGAAATGCAATTGAGGGTAAAATACACCTTAGCGTCTGGTGAATTTCTACATAGTCAGCAGTTTGCCAGAAAGAAACCCATTTGTTGCCAAGGGCAAACAATCAAAGAGTGAATGTGTTTTTTATAAAGACAGAAAACAAATCCTTCGCCTGGTGAGTTTCATATATTCTATCATAGCTAGACTCTTGAATATGGAGATTGAGTAAGAAAAAGCCTTTTGCTTAAAGCAAAGGTCAGTGCTGTTCTCACTTCAGAAGGACTGAATGATTGAATTTACAGATGAGAGCTATATAACACATCTGACACCTCTGGCTGTGAACACATATATATCACCAAAAATGAGATTGAAATGTCAGGATGATTCATCATAGATATAGACAGTTTGGCAGTGGACAAGCAATCAAATAACCAAATATCTTTCTGACTAACTCTCTGTTATAGCTCACCAGTTAAAAACAGTTTCCCCGAGAGTGTAAAAACATTAGCAGTCAGTTATTGATTTTTTCATGATTGCTTCGTTGTTCATCAGAACTTTGCTCGTGTTCTTGGTAATCTAAAATCAGTTTGGTATCTCTCTAAATAAGTCATCATTTAGATTGGTCATTTGGATTAGGTCTTATTGACCCAGACGCTGCTCATTGACTTTGTCTAGTGGCACCTCATAAAGCTCTTTTGGCCTCTCTTTTGGAAAATGAGAAATCAGATTTTTAATAATCTTTGGAAATAATTGAGTTCTGTGCACTATGAAAACACTCGAACTTACAAAATGGTTCTCTCCAGTCTGAAAAACTGTTTAAAGTGTATGAGTAAATACAAATATTCAGTTTTGCTAATTGATATCTAGTTAACTTGCCACTAAACTCTATTATGCAGAATTATAAAGAAAGTTATGTTCGATTTTATGTCCATTGTTAGTTTAGTTTTATTTTCAGTGTCTTGTAGTTTTTTTATGTCAGTTTATTACATTTTTATTCTAGTTTTAGTTTTATTGTAATTTGAGCATTTTAGCACTGCCAAATTTGATGCACATGGATATTTAGTTAACTTGGGACAAAACATGGTTATCATAGTTTTGAATTATAATATTTTTTTTTCTATTTTATGGTCTATGTAAGTTTAGTTTTAGTATTTTCAGTGCTTTCTAGTTTTGTTTGTCAGATGCTTATGGAAAGGGGTGTCATCTACTCATATTGACCCAGACACTGTACATCAACATGTCTAGTAGTAGCTTATACACTTATATTGGCTTTTGATTGGAATTATCTAGTTTATTTTTTCCTGATTGGCTCCTTTCACACTCCTATCTGGTGGTCACAGTCTTTTAGAGACTTCATGCTTATGGTTCACCTTGGGGGATGTTTATCGGTCTCTTGGGACTATTCACCTTGTATGCAGTGGAGTGTATGACTCTTACACCTGTTTGGCCACGCTGCCCTTTGACTGTCCGTTCAAATGTTAATGGGATGTGAGTGGCAGACACATGTTCTCAGAGAATGAAAGTGCATGTCACGCTTCATCACGCTGGAATGACAGCACATCTGATAGGTCTTCCTGTTATCCAGGCGCTGGCACAGACAGATGAGACATCAGCCTGGGCCACACAAACTTGTAAAAATGCGTTGGATCTGTCCTCCTCCTCCATGCTGTAATCAGAATTTAGTCAAATTTATTAGGCTTCTCAAATTTGTTTACTTAAATTATTAATTAATAACATCTCTGCATAATTAATTACATTAGAACACGGCTAGGGGAACGTGATCTCTGATAAAAGGCACTGTTTTTCTCCTCGACTGTAATTATCTCTCTCGTTTTTGCTATTGCTGCAATCAGTATCTGAGTACTTTATGAAAAATATTTGATAAAGAGTTATCGTCTTACATTATAATGTAGGATTTATGGTGCTAAATGCTGATCTGTTGTTTTTTGTCTGTCTTGTAGTTGTACTCTGAGTGTCACGCTGGAGCAGGCCATTCTTCTGGCCCGCAATCACGGCTTGCCCCCACGATGCATTATGCAGGCCACTGACGTCATGAGGAAGCAGGTATGTTCTGGTGTTTGGTGTTTCTTTAGACCTTTTGGTCCTGCAGACTTTTAGATGAGTTAGTTTGTTTATTTTGTCCACTAACAATGTCCAACAGTGTATGTACAGTATAATTTAAAAGTCACTGACGGGTCATTAAGATTATTTTAATGTTTTGAAACAAGTGTCTTATGCTGCAAGACTGCAATAATTTGTTTAAAAAATACATAAAAAATTGTGTAATTGTGATATATATATATATCGTCGCTGTCAGGTGGAATCTTCGTATCTCCAAAATCATTGTTTTTCAGGAAATTAAAAAATCAGCATATTTTTGGAGTTATTCAACATTGTATTGTTAAAGTTGGTATTATACCTTATATTGCTATCATATACTGTTGTGTGCCAACATTAACACAACATTTCCCCAAAATCATGTTTTATCGGAGATATCAGTTTTATGACTTGGGAGCAGGAAGATACGAGTTTATGCTCTCATTGATAAGAATGGTACGGACAAAACTGGCGATCACGTTGAACCTTTTGACAAGAGAAAAGGCTTCAGTAGTTAACCAACGCTAACGACTGTGGTTATATACAACTTCCTAAACTCTATTTTAAATGTTTGAGAGCTATAAGTGATGCAATACAAAAAAACGATGAGCTGATTAAGATGTCTAATAGGCGGTAATTTGCCTAATCTGCTCGCCAATTTACCTTCAAGGCTCACAGGCTTCCTTCTGCACCGAAGCATGTATCTAACCTAACTATTTTCACTCGTTATTGTATCCAAAGAGGCTTACTTGGCGCCATTAGACAGATTTTCTTTTTCTCTCATAAATAAAAACCTTTCACCTTGGGGAGTTTTACATGCACAATGTCAAGAGAGGCATAGTCTATAAGTAGGCCTAACAGTTGAACTTAAAGTCAGTAAAATAATAATAAAAACAGTAATTTAATGGTGGTATCCAAAACATCCAATTTAATGCAAGTATTAGATACATTTTAAACTTTATTGCACATGCATAATAAGCCAAGTATTAAGTAGATATTTGAAATACATCAATAACTGATATCATAGTGTAACACAGATAACATTGCTATCATATTGACTGTGTTAATACTGCATCCTATATTAAGCTAGTGAAGTAAATTGTCGTAAAATCTGTTTAAGTCTTCTGGGATGACTTCCTTCAGGTCTTTGAGGTGTTTGAATTTCAGCTCTTTGATCTTCAGGTTGTCTGAATAGAGGCCGCATCTGACAGAGTTCCTCTTGAATACACGTCAAATGATTGTTTCCCTAAATAATACGGCATGTTTACGTATGATAACAGGGCAAGAAGCCAGCTAGCCTGCTTAAAGTGATGAACATAGCAAAGGCAGCTACTTTTTGAACATGACGACATGCCTTTACATTGTAAGATACAATCCTGTTTTATCTGTAATGCACAGGGTTTAGTCTGCATTGCAGAGGATTGTTTTGCACTAAGTTCCGATCCTCAGATGAGCGCCAGAAATAGCGGTGGTCAAGATTTTTTTTAAGCCCTTCGAAAATCACGTTAGCTATCTAACCAAACATGACGACAAAACCAATGCATAGTGGCTAACTAAGTCAACGGCGTGCGGGCTGGCGGCGTGTGATGGGGCACACCTGAAGGAAATGGAGCTTCATCACCACCGCTGTTTAAAAGCCCAACGCGCCTCTCCTCTGGAGACCGGTCTCTTCCCCGTGCATGCACACTGGTGTCCTCGTGGGTCCAGGAAGGGTGCGTAGAGGGACTCCCGCGCCACCAGAGACGTGAGCTGCCGGACCCGCGATCCGGATGGGAACCGCACCCGTTTACACGGCCGTCGGGCCAGGATGCCGGGCCGTCCATCCCCTGCCAGCGCCACGGCCAACGAGAGAGATGCGGCCGCTAGAGGAAGCCCCCACCCCTCGCGCCCCGGACCGAAGAGGGGAGCGCGTGCGGCCGCCGGACTCCGCCCCTTACCTGAACCCTTCCTCCATGAACACTGCCCTACCCACACGAACCCCGCAGCACGTCGAGAACACCAGATTCCCTGTTTATTTTGGACACCCTTCCCCTTTGGCCACTTTTATCCCGTTTTATTTGATTTCTGTTAATAAAAGCCTTTCCGAGGCCTGACGCCACGCCCACTGTGTCTGTCTTGTGCTCCTCCCGCGACAATATATAAACTGTTATTATATAATTCATATAACTGAATCATGAATAACCATTGTTTTGAGGATATTTACCTCAGAGGATGTGTTGCTCGACGAGGATTCGTCCCCGCGGTGTGAAGAAGAGGTTGAGTTACGAGAATTCTCAGACAGTTGAAGTGTCCAGTGGAGTTAAGAGATTTGCTCTCAAGCTATGTTTGTTACGATCGGAACCCAGAGAAACACAGGAGACGAGAGATCCAAACGCAGTGTGGTATTTAATGGGTAATCCAAATCAGAATCCAACAAGCAAGGGTCAAAACCATAAATCCATCCAACAACAAACAAACAGGGAAAGGAACAGGAACGGGAATAGGAACTGGAACAGGAAACTCGGAAGGTGTGGAAACTGGGTGATGGAAAGAAAGGACTCCATGAAGACAAACAGAAAAAGACCGGTAAATATAGGCAGGGTAATGACTATCAAGTGAAGACACCTGAGTGCAATTAACAGGAGTGCAATTACTGTGATGAAGGGACAAGGCTTTGTGGGAATTGTAGTGCCTACGGTGAGGTGCCTATGGGGAAGTGAGACCACTAGTGGAGACACAGGGAAACAGAGACCAGACAGCGTGACATTACCCCCTCCTCCACGGAGCAGCTATCAGATGCTCCACCTGAACACAAGAAGAGACCAAGGAACACAGAGACCAGGAGGGAGGTGGAGCGGCGGAGGACCAGGGGGAGGGACGGAGGGCCAGGTAAAATGGGGAAACAGAGACAAGAAGTGCCAAAAACAAAAACAAGGAGCCCAGGAGGGAGGTGGACCGGCGGAGGATCAGGGGGAGAGACGGAGGCCAGGTCCATAGAGGGAAACAGAGAGAAAACCAAAAACAAGGAGCCCAGGAGGGAGGTGGACCGGCGGAGGATCAGGGGGAGGGACAGAGGGCCAGGTCCATAGAGGGAAACAGAGAGAAGAAGAGCAAAAAACAAAAACAAAACAACAACAAAAAACAAGTCCAGAAAGGAACATAACGTTCAGTGGCCCAGGGCCGAACCGACAGGGCAGGAATCCAGAGAGGAGCGAGGTGGAATTGGAGCCATGCGGTCGAGACAGAAGCCCACCAGGGCGGCGCAGAAGACCACCGCATCCATGCGGTCAAGACAGAAGCCCACCCGGGCGGTGCAGAAGACCACCACATCCGTGCGGTCGAGACAGTATCCCACCGTGGCGGCGCAGAAGACCACCACATCCATGGGGTCGAGACAGAAGCCCACTAGGGCGGCGCAGAAGACCACCACATCCGTGCGGTCGAGACAGAAGCCCACCCGGACGGCGCAGAAGACCACCACATCCGTGCGGTCGAGACAGAAGCCCACCCGGGCGGCGCAGAAGACCACCACATCTGTGCGGTCGAGACAGAAGCCCACCACCCGGGCGACGCAGAAGACCACCATAGTGGGATCGATGACACAGGACAGCAAGTCTGGTTAGGCAAATCTGAAACAGAGAACATGAACAAGTTAAGGGTGGCCCCCGTGGCCACGACAGGATCAGTCGAGCGCTCAGAGAGTTTGGCTGAGACGTGACGAGGCTCTGGAAGTTCCGCAGAGATGAGGAGAGGCTCTGGTAGTTCAGCCGAGACGAGGAGAGGCTCTGGTAATTCCGTGGTGTTTAGACTGGATTCAGGAAGATCAATGATGACTTGACTCTGCTCATGAAGATCATTGGTGACTTGACTCTGCTCATGAAGATCATTGGTGACCTGACTCTGCTCATGAAGATCAATGGTGACTTGCATTTGTTCATGAAGATCATTGGTGACTTGCCTTTGCCCATGAAGATAGTCGGTGACTTGACTTTGCCCATAAAGATCATTGGTGACTTGCCCTTGCCCATGAAGATCAATGGTGACTTGCCTTTGCCCATGAAAAACACTGGTGACTTGCCTTTGCCCATGAAGAACACCGGTGACTTGACTTTGCTCATGAAGATCACCGATGATTTGCCCTGACTCTGGAGTGTCAACGGTGACTCGACCTGACTCTGGAGTGACAACAGTGACTCGACCTGACTCTAGAGTGTCAATGGTGACTCATCCCGACTCTGGGTTTGCGGCCATCTTGTGCTGTGGCGCTGGGCTGGCGGCCATCTTGTGCCCAGACGCTGAACTGGCGACCACCTTGTGCTGTGGCGCTGGGCTGGTGGCCATCTTGCACCGTGGAGCTGGGCTGGCGACCACCTTGTGCTGTGGTGCTGGGCTGGGCTGGCGGCCATCTTGTGCAGTGGTGCTGGGCTGGCGGTCCTCCTGTTTGTAGACCCCGGTCTAGAATCGGCCATCCCACCGGGAGAGACAGGTGTGGCTGGGGTATTCCACGGAGACCGATGTTGTAGGTAGAACACAAACTCCCAGAAATTAAAAGCGTCCAACTGGTCCATTTCCCTTTGAGGCACTGGGTCATCCAGACCGGTGTTGAAAATGTCCTTTAGGGCCGCATCATTGTATCCCATACCATCTGCCAGGGTCCAGAACACATGTGCCATAGCACCCACCTCATTGCTCTGTGGTGGAGGGTGGTTAATTTCATGTATCTTGCCCTTTGCTCCACCATACTGGCTTGGGAACGGGTATGAAGTCCCACACCGCTGGATCTCGACATTGATGGAGTCCTTCTGTTACGATCGGAACCCAGAGAAACACAGGAGACGAGAGATCCAAACGCAGTGTGGTATTTAATGGGTTATCCAAATCAGAATCCAACAAGCAAGGGTCAAAACCATAAATCCATCCAACAACAAACAAACAGGGAAGGAACAGGAACGGGAATAGGAACTGGAACAGGAAACTGGGTGACGGAAAGAAAGGACTCCATGAAGAAAAACAGAGAAAGACCGGTAAATATAGGCAGGGTAAAGACTATCAAGTGAAGACACCTGAGTGCAATTAACAGAAGTGCAATTACTGTGATGAAGGGACAAGGCTTGAGGGAATTGTAGTGCCTACGGTGAGGTGCCTATGAGGAAGTGAGACCACTAGTGGAGACCACTGTTGGGAACGTTACTTAAAAAAAGTAATTAATTATAGTTACTCACTACTTGTTCCAAAAAGTAACTGAGTTAGTAACTGAATTACTCTATAATAAAAGTAACTCGTTACCAGGGAAAGTAACTATTTGCGTTACTGTAAAAAAAAAAAAAAGTTGCTATATGTCAAAGAATTTGTTTTCAATATTTATTGCACGTCAACAGACAGCAAGAGTTTTATCCTGCACTCTTTGTAAGAAAAGTGTTTTTGGCCACTAGCTTTGTAGATGCGTGTGTATCACATTAAATGTACACATTACATGCACGTTCTTGCCTTTGACTACAATGAATTTGAAGTAGGCTAGTGCTTATATCTCCACCTTGAAAATGCCAACTTTTCATTGGATTGCTCCTGACTCGCCATTTCTCCTGCTGCTGCGAATCTCTGTGTAGCTGTTGCGTGTGTGTGACTGTGTGTTTTTGGCGCCGCTGGCGCGTGTGTGTAAAAACACTGGCTCTGATTGGCTACCATGAAACACATGACTCTGCCTTAGCCAATCATAATCGCTTATCTCGTTATTAACCCACCTGCTCACTCACTGTGTGTATACAGGTTTCCGCCTGACAACACGATATATATATCTACCAAGCATTTTATTTATTGAAAATACATATTTAATATTTATTTTACTCTTTGCATTATTTTGCATTATTATGTGATCTTCGTATAAAAAAAAATAAAAATGCTGAAATCTGTTAGTTTTAATATAATGTTAATAAAGTTTGAAGATATATCTTATTACAGTTAGCTCTCTGCAGAATGGAACATTTTTATGATTTTATAAACCCATGGTTTCTCATTGAAAGTTTCTACTGGGAAATTCATTAATATGGTTTGGTTTTGGAGTGCCATTTCCAGCAGAGAAAAAAAGATCAGCTAATATCTACCTCTGCTTTTAATGTTTTCTGAATTGTACTGACCCAGTTAATTTATTGGGAATTACAGTTGCAAAAAAAATCTAAACATCAGGCCACCGTGTTTATTTCGAAGAGGATTTATTTTTATTAAAGGCCTGTTTAATTATTTTGGGAAATGTAACAAGCTTAACTGCCTTGGTTTGCTTTCTCTCATTTTGGTTTCTCTACATGGCTATTAGCCTAAGCTTTTCTTCCCTCTGGTTAGCCAGTCTGGAAGAAGGACGATAGAAGCTCATGAAATGAAGTCTCCCTACCTTTCATTTAGAAAGTGAGAGATTGTTAGTCTTTTTCTACCCATTTTCACCCTAGTCTTGAAGCGTCCTTCATGAAGTTATAGATGAAACTGACAGGGTCTGCTCTTTTGATATCATTAGGCACTGTGAGACTTGTATAATAGAGGGCTTGGACGGCTGCTGTGTCAGCTCTGAAGAAATGAAACTTCAAGGTGGCCCTGAGTCATGAGAGGCAAAGACTAGAGAGCCCTTGACAGTAACTCAGTCACGTCGAGACATAACTTTCAAAAGAGTACATTTGGGCAATGTTTCTCATATCAGGGGCATTGGCCAATGTGTGTTCCATGCCTTTCACTTCTGCTGCCATTTATACATTTAGATTTAGTTTTCATTTTTATTTAATAGTAAAATTTGTAATATAAATAAAGTAATCCCAAGAATTCCACTTGTTTTTTATGCATTTACTGTCAATTTCTATCATTATTTAATAATAAAAGTAGTATTTTATGTATTTGAAGTAATTTTAACTAACATTACAATTAATTAAAATAAAAATTAAGAATAATTATTAAAAATAAATTGATAGATATATTTAAATTATTGTTTTTTGTGCATATATATATATATATATATATATATATATATATATATATACACACACACATACAAATAGTAATTAATTATTAAATAAATTAGAATAAATGGGTAATTTAATAATTCAAATTTTAAAACTATGTAATCTGTGATATTAATGTTTAATGTTTGATTTTAAAGGTGCTATATGTAAGTTTTCAACTCTACTAAAGCATAAAAATACCATAATATGTTTGCAGATATTTAAGGAACATTCTAAAGTCAGTAATTCTCCTTTGAAAATGTGCATTCCAGGCCGGAATGTCTGTAGTTGTTTTGGTTTGTGAAACCCGGCCACTGCCAGTTTACCCAATTGTAACTCGGCACCCCCCGGTTGCCAGTTGGCGGAAAACACAGTGGATTTCATTTCATTCATTGTCAAGTGTGCTCGTTCTTGTTGGTGTTGTCAATCTGGTAACCTGCTTGTGCGTTGCAAACCACTGCATTAGGGAACAGATCATTCATAGGTCAGGCCATTAAAATGTATGTATTAAAACGACTTTATAAGTAACTTTATATTTAACTTTCACCTGAGGACAGCCATACTTTTTTATAATATATATTTGCATTTCACCTTTGATTTTAAAATTGTTGAATTTATAATGTGTTGCGGCATAAAATATGTGATGTTTTGGACCGCCTCTGGGTGATGACTCCTTATGTGCACCGTCCAGGCTCTGAAATGACTTTATGAATATAAAAATGAATGACTGTCATCAGAGCTCCCCCTGGCTGACTATTTATTATTATTCACTGTAATTCATACCTCACAGCAAGACTTAAAAGAGGCTCATCCATCATAATGCCTGGAACTCATCGAGGTACAGAAAGGGACACTAACAAATAGATCCATCATGCAGATTCTGTGTATATACACTAAATTGCTGAACTGACAAAATGAGTTAACTATATATATATATATATATATATATATATATATATATATATATATATATATATATATATATATATATATATAATAAAAGTGATTGTAAAAACAAAAAAGTTATCAAGAGGATGAATATTCTTCTCGGTGTCTGTAGACAACTACTCTTTTTGTTCTTGCCCTTTCATATCTCAGTTCTTCTCCTCAACGTCCAGCCATATCTTTCAAAGTCTGAGGAAAGCAGTAGGCGAAAGTGTGTGCCTCTGGTGGTGTAATTGCTGATGTTATCATGATATGATAAGGGACTGACCATGGTGCCGCCCATGTCTGAACCACTCACCCGTCAGCAGTGTACCTGTACTCTGAAGCTCTGCACTCACAATCACAGCTGTGTTTATGCGGCAGTAACGTCCCCCACTGCTGATCTCGCCCACAACAGACACACCTGCCGAGATGCCTCACGTCAAACAAATCTGAAGAGCTATTTGTGGAAACAGCTAATGTTTGTAAAATGTGCAAGATAGACGTTTTCCTTCTTACGTCAAGGCACAGGTGGCCATTTTTCATTTTGACGTGATAGGATTCCGGAGTCAAGATGCTCTCCATTAAACAGTCCTGCATTTCGTTTAAAATTAGACATTGATTTAGTTGGCTGCATGTAACTTACAGCAAACAGCTCTGGATGTTCTTTGAATATGTATATTTTATATCCTAATTTATGATTAAAAACAAGTCCATTTAACATATCTGACAAGGCCAGTGTTCGTGAACTGTGACGATGGATGGGGTTTGTAAGTCACAGGTTCAGCTGGATGGCAGGACTCTACCGCTGCTCTTTTTCTATGAAATATGAGCCACAGCGTCTTTGAAGAATGGCAGAGCAGGCTGACTTGGGCAACTGAAGAGGAAAAAACAGATGTTCTTTTCAGAATAGGAAATTATTATATGAATTATTTAATTATTTAAAAATAGAAGAAAAACCAGTGCATATTTTCAAAAGTCATTATCCTTGGTACAGAAATAGAAGTACATTAAAAGAAATTGGATCATTAATTTCAGTACATGCATGATGTTGGGCCTATATTTGTATTTGACAGCATAAACTAATAAATAATAATAAAGTGAAGTGACATTCAGCCAAGTATGGTGACCCATACTCGGAATTTTTCCCCTGCGTTTAACCCATCCAAAGTGCACACACACAGAGCAGTGAACACACACACACACACTGTGAACACACACCCGGAGCAGTGGGCAGCCATTTATGCTGCGGCGCCCAGGGAGCAGTTGGGGGTTCGATGCCTTGCTCAAGGGCACCTAAGTCATGTTATTGAAGGGGGAGAGAGAACTGTACATGCACTCCCCCCACCCACAATTCCTGCTGGCCCGGGACTCGAACTCACAACCTTTCGATTGGGAGCCCGACTCTCTAACCATTAGGCCACGACTTCCCCTTAAATTATATATATATATACATACATACATATATAGACACAGTACAGACCAAAAGTTTGGAAACATTACTATTTTTAATGTTTTTAATGTTTTTTAAAGTTTTTATATATATATATATACTTTGTTTTTTTTACCTTCTTTTTAAGTGTATATTTCATAATACTTCCATAATAAACAACACAGCCTAAATGACACCACTTCTCACCTTTGATCGACTGGACACAGAATATGTTCATGCTTATTTAAAGAATAACTGTTCTGACTGGCCTGAAAGTCATTTATAATTATGGCTATTTTTAGGGAGCAAGAGTGCAGAATTCAGCCAAGAACCTGGGAGTAAGAGACCGCACCCCATCAACAGTGCCAAGGTAACCAGAGCGGCCCACACACCACTTTCCTCCATCACTACACACACATCATTTCAGTCCCCTCACATTCACACTATGGTTTTCACTAACCTTTCATAAAATGTGCATGAAATAATTTTAGACCTAAATGCCACGGTTCAAAGATTTACACATTTTAGAAAAATGTTTAGGCCTCCAGAATTATTATAGCATTATATTGACAGGCCACAAACATTCTGATGAAGGGTTTGCTGTAAACCTGTAAAAAAAAGTGTTTGGAATGGTTGTGGATGAATTTGGAAAAATGCTGGAAACCAAATGGTGTTGGGTCACACTGACTTACATAATACAGACAAAAAATATATATAAAAACAAAATAAAAATACTATGGAAGTCAATAGGATCCGAAACTGATTGCTTAAAATGGACTGTCTCTTTAAGATTAACATTTGAAAATCTCCCTGACTTCCCAGAATATTCAGCATTTAAATACAACACTGTAATATTTGCATATCCAATTGTAATTAGCTTCTTTGTTGCATCTTTTTGCATTCTGAATTGGGCAGAAATGTAAAATATAAAGCTCACCTACAGCTACTGTATATTATGATTTTTCGCTGTCTTATAAGGGCTGATATTTCTCTCTGCAAATGCAAATCTAGTAAAGTAAATGTATGTCTACTTTTTAAATATCCTTTAGTGTATTAAAATGTGGCCCGCAGTTTTACTGGAGACAGAAACTCGGGAGCAGCTGTTCTAATTTAATCCTTAAAAAAAAAAAAAAAAAAAAAACCTGCAGTACAGCCGTATGAAACAAAAGATACAGCATTTTTGCAAATGTGCGCATCATGTTGTATTCATCCATATGCAGTAAAATTGAACAGAAACCTGGGGTATTAAATCCACAAAATATATTATTTAGCTTCAAATGCATGTCCTCTTGCATCACATAACTGCAGGTGTGTGCGAGTGTGTGTATGTATGTGCATGCATAAAAGAGAGAACATGTACGAGAGCCCGACTTTGTTTCCTGCAGGAAAACAGAATTAGACATACGTTAAAAACAGACCCACTCCTACTCTCTCAGCAGGTACAAACTCCAGCGTAAACTCTGATCTGTCACAGTCACTTGAAGTCTGTAGGGAGATGAACTGTATCATGACCCTCAAGACACTGACTCATAGCTTTTCATGGCGTGTTGCATGTGATCATTGCTGTGTGGCTTATGTTTATTTGCCATATAACAAATGCTGCCTAAATCCAAGGATTTGTGTTAAACATTTTTTAAATTCTCTGCAGCTCAGGAAGAATGTTATTAGTTTGTTTATTGCATAAATTTAAGTGTATGTGTTCAGTTTCTTACATCATTTACGTAAAAAACACAGTGAATGTCAAATATAGAAACAGGCCACATTTTTTCAGCCATTGCAACCAGGCACAATTTGACAGTCTATCCAAATGCAACGTGACATAATCATAACTAATTAAAACATGTGATTTTAAATATACACCATGGGCTGGGCTATTCAACAATTGCTATTAATCCACTGCAACTTAATTATTTATAGCTGTTATAAAATTATGGTTTAAACAAAATGTTTTAAAGTTAAAAATTTTAACTCTGTTATTAATTTTTTTTAATGGAACTAATACTTTTATTGAGCAAGGATGCACTAAAGTTTAAAAAAAAATTAAATGTTTAAAAATATTTCTTTTTGAAATAAATGTCTTTTTAACTTTCTTTTCATCAAAGAATCTGGAAAAATATCAACATTTACTGTACACAAAAAATTAAGCAACTTAACTGATTTTAAATTGTTTATTTAGCGACAAATCAGCATATTAGAATGATTTTTGAAAGATAATGTGACACTGAAGACTGATTAAATGCCAAATGAAAATTCAGCTTTGCATCACAGGGCTAAATAACATTTTAAATTTTAGGTTAAATAAATTCAACTTTACAAGGCATAAATGAATGAAAAAAAATTAAACTAAAAATCTTAAAAATCATAAAAATAAATAAAAAAATCTTATTAATCATATATATTTTTTACATATATGGTACTATATATGTATTTTATTTTATTTTACAAATATGTTTATTCTGTTAACAGATTGTACAAACTGTGCCAGCCTCCACCTCCTGACGATGACCCCTGAACCCCCGTCTTCAACAGATCTGGACAATCTTTGGTCCAACTCCAGATGACACACACACACACACACACACACACACACACACACTGTCCACGTCATGAGAGCGTCTGGACGTTCACCCTCTCTCCTGCTCAGAGGCAGATCTGTCACCTCCCAGCTCAAAGGATTCACAGCATAATATCTATTGACTTTTGTCATAGCTTTTTAAAGGCACCATTATTTTTCTATTTCATGCTTTGCTACGGCGCATCTTATTCTAGACCTGAAGAGTAAACAAACAGGATGCCTGATCTCCCAGATGCTCATTTACAAAAGATAGTGTCAATCACAATGTCTGTTTCAAATAACTTTATTCTTCATGTTAAAAAAATTGCACAGTGCTTAAGTCTATGTATGGTAAAGCTTATCTTTTGTTTATAGTTACTATTTGGGCATAGCATCCAAAAGCAAGTCATTGCAACTGTATGCGCATTTGTATTTAATCTATTTTCATATAAATCTTTAACATATGTATAGGTTTGGCTTTCACATAATTAGGTTTCTCAACTTAGAGTTTATTAACACCATAGTGCATTAAGCTACATGTTGCAGTCTTAGTGCTGCAGTCTCAGTGAATATGGAGTGAGATACAGTACTGGAACGTTCATACGACACAGTCACCAGTGTTATAGATTTATATATTTGACACAGGTTACATAGGTTTAGAAGTCATTTTGTCTCCACATTTAAAATGAAATCAGTACTCTGGACTGGAGTTGTTGTTATATGTTATATTAATGTTGCTTAAAATAACAAATTAATCAATCATTACTATGCAATAGTGAGAAACCGCTCTAAACAGGAATTGTTTATTAACTCCACAAGTACTATTTTTAGAAATTAAGATATATATATACTGGAAAACCAGGTTGATTTCCCCATTATTACAATAAATTGTCATTTCAAATAAAAATGTTTAAAAGAAAACACAATCATATTCCTTATATAAAAAGTCTTCCGTTTTTGATGGAGCTGTGTGACTAAACATTTATGCAAAAGACTTTAAGAGTGATTTTGATTTAACTTTGTGCTGCAAATCTGTCACAGATCTCTCCAGTGAATGTGAGGGCACACACACTCCCAGCTGTTTTATATGCTATGCTGTCATCCATTAAATGTGCAGCTGGTATCAGACCAGTTAAAGTCTTCAGGAATCTCAATAATGGCCTCTTTATGTAGGCAACTGTCTTTGAAAAAAATTGTTTACCTATCATAATTTCCCTGGGCTCATTGTCACTTGCAGTTTTTGTAAATGATTTCCAGATGTTCTGTAATAACTTAGTGAGACCAATATACTGTATAGTAACAACAATGGTGCCTATGTTTAAATTGGAAAAAAGAAAAAAAAAGAAAAGAAAAGAAAAGAAAAGAAGAAAAGAAAGCTATTATATTTTTAAATATAAATTATTACAATTATTAATAGTATTATTAATAATATTATAGAATTTCCAGTCCCAAAAGATTCTGCATGGAAGAACCAGTGCAGAATTAAAAATAAATGTGTTTTATATGTATTTTTACATTATTTATACATGTGGTGAACAAACGTTTTAGCTTGTCTGGAGTGCTGTATTGTAAATAAGCAAACTCCAGAACTATTTGTTTAAAAAAAGGGGCCATTCACACTTCACACAAAACACGCAAAACAAAACATATTATATATATTTTATATATCAGTGGTGTGCGGTGGTATTCTAAAATGAGGAGAATGAATGTAAATTCATGTCCCAGTCACATTTTCTTAGTTAGACATTACTTACACTTTCAGAAAAAATATAGTAAATATATTTTTTATTTTTACATTAACAATAATGAATATTCTATTTATTAAAGTCATGTATGAATCTCATTAATTGTTTTTAGGCATTTTGCATTTATTCCAAAATAATAACTCAAGGCAGTAACAATTTAAACAATATATTTTATTGTAAACTTATGTTGTCAACTTTTAACTATGTTTTAATTTTTTGGATCATTAGTCATCAGAGCTCGGTAAATATTAGTCATAGACAGAGAGATTTACTTCAAATTTAACCAAGCTGATTGCACACTCCCACAGATCAAGTTTTCAGCCCATTTCAGTCTTCTTTTCACGTAACAACGTGTAAGTATGTGAACTGTTTATTTACTTTTTAAATCAGTCTTCCACCATTCAGACTGGTTCGCGAACTTGGAACGTGCACAAACACAAGAGGTGGGATTTATCGCACGAACCAATCACAGCCAAGCATAACTAGTCATATCCAATCATTGGCTCCCCTCACGTGACTTTCCGCCATTCATTCTCAATAACCTCCCACTAAACCCATGGCATGCTAAGGGGTCTCTGTTTTAAAGGGGTCATATGATGCGATTTAAATTTTTCTTTTCTCTTTGGAGTGTTACAAGCTCTTGGTGAATAAAGAAGATCTGTAAAGTTGCAAAGACTAAAGTCTCAAATCCAAAGAGATATTCTTTATCAAAATTTAAGACTCGTCCACACCCCCCTAAAACGGCTCATTCTAACCCCCCCCCCCCACGTCTACGTCATGGGTCTAAACACCGCCCAAATATTCATGTAAAGAAAGAAGATGTAACTTTTATTCTCGCTGTTGCTGCCAGCGCCATGTTGTGAAGACGCTGTTAGTTTCATTGTGAAAGCAAAGCTACTTTGTTTGGCCTTCCAAAAGAGGACACGACTAGAAATCAGTGGTTAAGTTGTATTTACAACACTGTTCCAGAACATTTCAACCCAAATATTCAGATGTGTGCAGCGCATTTTACGGAGAACGAGGACTGTATCCTGTGAGAGTAGCTTACAATGCTGGTGGCTGTTTCTATAAAGTTGGGCAGCTCCAACTTTGCAAGGACAGTCTGGCGCTTCTAACACACAGTCTGTAAGTACGATTTCATATGTAAAGGATTTGCCGCTGATGATTCAAATGTGAGTTTTGAGCAGCGTAGAGTAACTGTAAGAGCTTGTTGTTTGTTGTTTTTCTCCGATCACAAATGCAGACATGGTTTTATGTTTATGCGGCGCGATACGCAAAGCAATGCATAAAAATATTAAAATTATATAAAAAATGATACTCTTCATATAATGCTTCCTTTGTACTGGGTTTCTCTCATTGTGCAGGGACACATGGCATCACAGTGTTAAGAGGAGTCACACACTTGAGGCATTCAGCCAATCACAACGCACTGGATAGCTGGCCAATCAGAGTACAACTCGCTTTTCAGAACCATGAGCTTTTTAAAAATCGACACATTTCAGAATGGGGGGGCATATAGAGGAGCAACAATAATGTACAGTTGAACCGTCAACCACATAAACACATTGTATTACACCAAATACACAAAATAATGTTATTTTTAGCAACGTCATATGACCCCTTTAAGTCAATGGGAAGAAGGGAGGCAAGTCTCGGCTGTAACTATATATATATATATATATATATATATATATATATATATATATATATATATATATATATATATATAATATTACATTTGTTTTTTCATTCTACTGCCCTGCGTTTCACAGTGTGAATTGCCCTTATACAGTATGTGATAATCGACTTATTTATTTGATTCTTAACCCATTCTTGACAGCAATCATCGTTTAAAAAAAAATGGGTCAATTATTAATGGTTACATGTTTTTTTTAAGTATAGATCTAATGCACTGCAGAATTAAATGTGTTGCTTATGTATTTTAATGCTTTACACGTTTGAAACTGGCATAGGTAAGCCTTATAAATGTGGTTTATTTACGTATATAGATTATACTATAAAGCACAAGGAAGTCATAAGAATTCTTCATAATGTAACTTTAGTTCAAAGTACGTGCATATGAATTTTATATCGACATTTACTCTGTGTAAACAACGAGGGCGGGTCTCTCAGACCTGGACAGCCAATGAATAAACATTCATGTAAGGTGTAATGTTTTTGATTGGCTTTGAGAAGAAGCCGTCGTCAGCTACTCTGCGAGACCGGAGGAGGGGTAGTCCCATCAGATAAGATAGTGAGCAAAAACCGAGGGAGGACGCAAAGCCCGTTACTTTCAGCTTGTGCTGGAGCAGCAGCCGAGCTCTCAGCGCTGGATGTCCGCTCTCTGCCCGCAAGGGATCCGTCCGCAATCCCGCACGTCTGAAGATGCTTGGCGATATTTAACGATATCCAAGCCTTTTGCTGTTTAACGCAACACATTCTCATGGCGTCTCTACAGCAGTCAAGAATTCAGTCATACCTGGAGAAGAATAGGATCGGACCCTTGTTTGAGGTATGTTACAACTTTTCACAAAAAAATAAAAACATTTGTTCGTGAGGCACCTCGGGATTTTGCTGCATTGCAAATGAATGAGGCAGGACCTACTTGACTCTGCTCGAACGCACATTGAGATGTGATTTAGGCTTGAATTGTAATTAAATGAATGTAAAATGCATTGTAAGAACATTTTATTGATTTGGGAAGTGTATGAATGCAACCAGGGTATTTGCGCTTATAAAGCCTCATGCATTCACTTACCTTCATACAATCAGTTAAACTGTGGAAAACTAGAGATGTTGGACTTGATTTGTTGCAGTAGCAACTAAAGCATTCAACTCTCATAATAGCCTCGTCTAGAAATAATCTGAGATATTTTGACGGAAGATATTTCTGCTGACTGGACGATATCTCTCAGTAACCCAAATTGATGCCTTTGTTTTTGCATTCAAGATTTTCCTATTAAAATATATAATTTATTTATTTATTTATTTTTTGGTAGGAAGTCAGGTTCATCTGAGCTCTCTTCCTGTGTTATTTCTCTACATTTGTAATATATGGTTAATGTGTTTTTGCCAATCTAATGAATGTTGTAGCCTACTGTAAATATGGAGACATGGGAATGCTGTAACACGGGGTGAGTTGTAAGGAGCTGTAACGATTTCAACAAATTGGAAATGAACCACAAAGGATAAGACAGTGAAAAGACAGTGTATCTGTTTGCATTTTAAAATGTTTATAGCATACTACTAATACTACTACTAATAATAATGTTTAAACATTTACATTTGAATACTACAATAAATTCATGTTTTAGATTAACGTCACATTCTGCAGAACCTGATTTTACCAAGTGAGACTTGTTCCTGGGACAACATCTTTGTTGTCCCTGGAACAACATTGTGATTAACCAATCAGATTTGAAGAACCAGTTTATAGATTTTGTGAAGTTTATGTTTAAAATCACTGTTTGGTGCTTGTACATCAGTGTCATTCATCTATCATTTCCTCTGATTTTAGGGATTACTCATGGTTAAGGTTAGGTTTAGGTGTAGGGATATGGTAAAAAATAAAATGTTGTTCCAGGGTCAACAAAATATGTTGACCTAGGAACACATCTAACTCAGCAAAATCAGGACGTGCGTCACATTCTATATGTATTTGTCATTGATTTAAAAAGTTTAGGAGTTAGTAGTAGGTTTCTAAACTGCTTAAATCAATAATAGACATATACAATATGGAAATATTAACCTATATCGAAACTTGGGGCACACAGCACAAAAATCCACCGAGTTACAGACGTTTAAATAAATGCTACACTCCCCGGTCTCCTCTACTTTTGCACTGTCAGCATCATTGGATAACGAGAATGGTGTGATGGACCAAATAAAAACTATAATAAATGCAACAGAAAATAATATCAGGCAATGCATTATACTGTAGCCGACCAATATGTATGAAACAACAGAAACTGGACACGCCAGTCACCTTGAGAAAAATGACTTTTCTGCTCCACACCATAATGAACTAAAATAGCATTGTCATCCACCAACGCTATTACCTCCGTGATGCATCTGTAGCAAGAAGCACAGTCCATACGAGTCAAACTGCTGATGTATCAACTGTCTTGTAGCCGGGACTGTGTGTATGCGCTGAATATTAAACAGCAATAAAGCTAAAAGCAGCGCGTGTGTGACCTAGTACCATGGACAGCGGCGCCGCGCAGTCAACGCTGTGAGTGAGTGGCTTGGGCGAGTGTCTGTCGCCTTCTTTCTCTTTGTTGGTTTGATTTCATATCAGGTTAGTCTGACAGTTCAAATAGTACTTCTAAAGATGGTAAAACTTTATATAATAGTGCACAAATATACAGTAACATGTAACTGTAATTGAAAGTAGGCTAGATTAGAACGGGGCTAGTTGTCAAACAGTCGGTATCCTATAACTAGCCGTTTTTGAGTCAAAACGTCCTAACCAAAATATCTATTTTGTATGGTTGAACATCTAGTCTTAAAATTATATAATTTTTGTGAAACTGAAAGTCCTTTTTTTATTATATATTTTTTTACTGATATTAATTTTAATTATTATTATATTTTTTTAACTGTAGTTCTCAGAACAAGATTTTCTTTTCTATTTTATTTTATTGTTATTATTATTATTATTATTTCACCGATCCATCCATCCTCTGTTTGTCCTGTGTAGGATCATGAGGATGCTCCAGCCATAGGCAGGGATTATTTATTTATTTGTTTATTGATATTTCCCTATACATCCATCCATCCATCCACCATTTGTCCTGTGTAGGGTTGTGGGGAGGCTAGAGCCACAAGGATTACTTTTATTTTTATACATTTTTTTTATTTTTTTATTAATTAAATGTATTACTGTTTTGCTCAAAAGCTTGTATTGTGACGACTAACCCCACTTACGTAGTGCTACAATGTGACCCAATCTTGGTCATTGTCTATCCTGTGAATTGTACTGTATCTTTTTCCTGGACATCAATGAATGAACAATGAAAATGTTAAATGTGTCTGTCTGTCTATCTATCTGTCTGTCTGTCTGTTTACTTACAGTACAGACCAAAAGTTTGGACACACCTTCTCATTCAAAAAGTTTTCTTTATTTTCATGACTATGAAAATTGTAGAGCCACACTGAAGGGCTATTTGACCAAGAAGGAGAGTGATGGGGTGCTGCGCCAGATGACCTGGCCTCCACAGTCACCGGACCTGAACCCAATCGAGATGGTTTAGGGGTGAGCTGGACCGCAGACAGAAGGCCAAAGGGCCAACAAGTGCTAAGCATCTCTCGGGGAACTCCTTCAAGACTGTTGGAAGACCATTTCAGGTGACTACCTCTTGAAGCTCATCAAGAGAATGCCAAGAGTGTGCAAAGCAGTAATCAAAGCAAAAGGTGGCTACTTTGAAGAACCTAGAATATGACATATTTTCAGTTGTTTCACACTTTTTTGTTATGTATATAATTCCATATATAATGCCACATGTGTTAATTCATAGTTTTGATGCCTTCAGTGTGAATCTACAAGTTTCATAGTCATGAAAATAAAGAAAACTCTTTGAATGAGAAGGTGTGTCCAAACTTTTGGTCTGTACTGTATATATCCTATATACTAATGAACAAATAGCAGGACTGGGGCAAGTTGTCACACACTTTTTACTTTACTTCAGTGAATATATATACATTTATACAGTTTTCACTGAAGTAAAAAAAAAAAAAAAGTGTGACAACTTGCCCCAGTCTTACTATTTGTTTGTTAGTATACAGTAACAAAAATACTGTAATATAAAGTGTGACCCCAGATTTTCATTTGCACTGAACTGACAAATATTAACATATTAAGCAGGGACACCAGTTTTGACCATCAGGCTCTGCCTCTGTTAATTTATAATGTCACTGCAAACAGCTGATATAGAGCCTCAGTTTGTTTGCACATCATAACTATTATCAGTATCTCTTTGCAGGTGTGTTTGCCCGGTGTGTTTCCACTGTACACTTTAACTGTGCTCACTACAAACGCTTTGGCACAGCGACACAGACATACTGTACAAAAAAAAAAAAAAGATAAATGACCCTCTAAAGCTTCTTTTCCAGTTCTTGAAAAAAACTAAGTCACCAAGTAAACTTAAATTGAGGTCACTGTGAATGCAATATGCACGTGACTGGGGAATAAGACGACGACTGTAGCTGCTGCATCTTTAAAGTGTCAGACCTTCCTCACTGAAGCACAGCAACACAGATCTGAAATATTTTATAGGTCAGTATTTTTAAAAATGTGAAATACATTTCTATGCCACAGAATTTGGCCACTTATATGAATATTCATGCTATAAAACTAGTTCTCTTTCTTTAAACTGACTTATCACATAGACACATTCGTGTCACCAGTAGCAAGAAGAGAAGAGCAATTTTTTACCATTTTTAAGACCTTATCGCTTAACTTAAGTCCAGATTGGATGGGAGTCGACATAGTTAACTGTTGATCGGCCCTCTGGCTGCTCTGAATTAATAAGGAAGTTCTCCTGGAGAAAAAAATGGGGGAAAAATTGAATACATGTAACAGAACAGACAACACTTACTGCATACTTATATGCTTTCAAAGTAATATAATTAAATCTACCTGCACTAAATTAAAGGCTTTAACTATTTTAATTTTCCAGTAGAGTGACATATTGTGTGGGCATTGGGGTTTGAGATGTAGTGTAGCTGTGTTGATTAGCTTCAACTGTTTTGCCTGAGTGCATTTTTTGCATTAATCAGTGAAGAGATATTTTAATTTACATCTTCTTAAGACTTTCCTAGAAGATTCGCCTTCTAATGATGCCCAAGTTTTGTACTGGGAGATGTCTTCTTTTTTTTTTTAATCTAATTTTGCTCTATAAGCTTTAGTAATAAAAATAATAAATAATGAGTGTTTTCAGGTAAAAACAAACCTAAGCCTAAACGTAAGGAAGCAGAGAGAAGCGGACAGCAGAATTCATAGCCTCGTAGGCAGTTGCAGCGATTATTTGTTTCACTCAGCTGTGACGAGAACAAATTTGGGGCAGGAACAGGAAAACAGGCTATCAATTGCCAATCAAAGTGGCCGTCTCGCAGTGTAATGGTTGTAGGCAGAGCAATAAAGGGAGTAAAATGTTTGTAAAGCAGTAGCATAATTTATCTCTGTTGTGAGAACTGTGCATTCACAGACAAAATACACTGTACCTTGAGCAAATGGAGGTTTGATTAGCATACTAATGCATTCAAGCAATAAAACCACAGGCACACAACACACTAGTCATTTCAGTATTCAGAACATAGGTTAATATATTTTTTATTTGGACAGTATGTGTTTATGTGTATAGTGGAATCTTATCATTATTGCTGGAGGTTTGATTTGTGGCTGTCAAAGACAGTACTCGCAGTTTACTGAGCCATATAAAAACTCTTGTAGAAATCTTGTAGTTTTAATGACCCCCAATTTCTCTCCCTCACAGTGGGGGGAAGCAGTTTTGTTTAATGGAATAGTTCACCCAATGAAAAATGCTGAACATCAGGCCACCTAAAATGTAGATGAGTTTGTTTCATCATCGAAACAGATGTGGAGAAATTTAGCTTTACATCATTTGCTCACCAATGGATCTTCCGCAGTGAATGGGTGCTGTCAGAATTCAAACAGCTGATAAAAACAAAACTAAAATTCACAAGTAATCCAGAAGACTCCAGTCCTTCAATTACAATTGTGAAGCAAAAACCTGCATGTTTGTAATAAACAAATTCATTTTTAAACTGTCTCTGTAAGCTAAAATACATGTCCTCTATCTATAATATTGCTTTCTCCACTGGAAAAGTTGCCTGAATCAGGAGAGAAATATGCACAGATCAAGCTCAGTTTACAAGCAAAAACAGTCCAAAAGCAGTTCAAAACAAACATGCTGGTGGATTTCTGATTTCTGAAGAGAGGTTGGACATTTTCAATGAGGGAAGTGTTTTTATAAATTATGGACTGATATTTTGTCCAGAAGCATTACAAATATATTATGTTTATTACAAACACACAGCTTTTCACTGCACAAGATTTTAATTGAGTGATGTTTTTATCAGCTGTTTGAAGTCTCATTCTGACGGCACCCATTCACTGCAAATAATTGGCTAAATTTCTCCAAATCTGTTCCAATGAAGAAACAAACGTACATCTTGGATGTCCTTGAGGTTGAGTAAATTTTCTGATTTATTTATTTATTTATTGGTGAACTACTCCATTAAGAGTCCTGATGTACAGTACATTGACTGAAATTATGGCATGGATGCATATTGATAGGGTCTAGCCTAGCATAAGGGATGTAAATACAAGATATATGAGAAAGATTTATTTTGCGCTTAGACCATCCCAATGCATTTCAGAGACAAGGGTGCACTGGCCCAGAGTGCATGGCTTTGTTCTAGAAAAGTCATTCAGTGTATAGAGCAATTTGTGCGGCTCAGCTTCTCCAGGGCTCTGTGTAAGGATCACAGCCTAGACCTCTCTGAAATAGTGTCAGCCGATGTTCACTGAACTCTTGGTGTTACGGAACTAGGGGTTGAAGGTTGTTTGGTAATTTCTGTTCTTCTAGTTTCTCCTTAGCTTGCTGTAACTGTGTCTTAAAGCTGCAGTGTGTGATTTCTGCACCCTTAAAATCAGCAAACAGGATGTATAAGGAACGTAATATGTTATGTGAAGTGATTTACCCTTTTTCTTGTTCACACTCTTTGCCTTCAGTGGTTCATTTTAAAAGGTTATGCAGTTTGACTAATGAATATAATCTCAAATAATATTGTCAAAAGCTGGTTGCATAATAATTGTAAAAGAGATACCAAAATAGTTTTATATGGATTATAGCATGTCAGCTTCCTAAAGGAATTTAATGTCAGTTACCCCATCACTGATAATGTCATTTTCAGAAGTGATATTTAGTTCAACAGCACTGTATGCTGACTGTGTCTTTGCATTAGTGGCAGGGGTTTTTCTTCAGGTTAAATCATTAGGGGTGTGCAGTAATGACAAAAAACAATATCTCGATATTTTCTGGAATATTTTCTATTAGGATAATTAGATGATACTTTGCGAAGTGTGTTATTGTGTTGGTACTAAGGTTTAGGACTGCTGTGGATGGCTGACTCCCAAAGTTTCTGATATTATTTATATTCTGTGCAGTGATTAATTTGCAGGTGTAACAGAAATTAACTTTTTCATTATGTTTAAATAGAGATTTTTTTTTACCTATATAAGACCAATTTTTTAACCTAAGTAAATATATGCATCATCTTTTGTGTCAAATTCTTACATTTGATAAATTCATATAGTAAGAAAGACTCTTGGCAATCAAATTAGTTTTATTTGAAATGATTTGTAGAAAGAAAAGGGAAAATATACTTTAAAAATAAACCTTAAATTGCCAAATCACTACATGAGTGAGTCATTCATTCAACCAATTTGTTCAAACAGCTGATTGATTCAGTAATGAAACACCATTGTGTGTTGCTCAGAGATGCAAACAGTTCTGCTGTGGCTTTGTTTGGAACTATGTTTGTTGACGAAATACAGCAAAAAACAAGATTTGTTGTGTCTTAAATGTAAGTCACTTTAGCTTCTTGTTTACTGAGCTGTTCATCAAATCAGTATATTTGCACTGTACTCCTTAAATGATATCAACTATATCAGAGGATATAAATATAAAATACATATAAAAGTCATATTGGTGGCATTTTTTACATTCTAAATGTATTTTAATAAACTAAATCACGCATTGAAAGCTTGAAATCTAAATGCGCTGCTGCAGTAGTCTAACCTAGTGACTTTTTTGAGTGAGTCATTTCAATAATTTATTCAATGATTAGTTCAAACGTATTGATCAAACACATTGCATACTTCCCTTCTATATACTGTGTAAAATTATGCAGGTTTGTAACTCTAACTTAAACTACTTCTGGTGAGATTCTAAAGTGTGCATCCAGTGGAAACTTCACTATAGCATGAGGCCACAAGGGAGGGTTTGTAAATGGCAGCAGGCACGTGCACACATAGACATGAAAGGGGGCTTGAGCACCTGCCCTTTTTATTCCTGGAGAGAAAGTGCCCTTTTTTCTGGGATGCTTTTTTTATTTTTGAAAAATAATATATATTTCTGTTTGCACTGGGGTTCCCTGTCAAACAAATATATTTATTGAAATATAGTATCTAAACATCAGGTCAGGAGTTCTGAAGCGCTCCCTCTCCCCCGACTGTTAAACCCGATTGTATTGCTTCCGCTAAAGAAAATAGTCCGCTCCGTCTCTACGGTTAGAATCCTGTGAGTCCATAGCAACGCTCTGTTTTTCATGGCAACGGTCTGTTATACTCCGCACAGCGGTCTGTTGGTTATAACAGACCGCATTCTACATTGGAATTCAACCAAGCCATGTAATAAAATAAGTTAATAAAATAAGCATATATATAACCACCAGGTGATATGCTTTAGTTATTTTGTTTATCCTATTTACCTGCATTTCCCTGTCAATTAGATGCAAATGTGCGCATTTTAACTAGTTGACGCCTAATTTGCATACAGAACGTCCCCAGTTATTGACTTACATCAAGAGTCTTTCCCCCTGAAATTTAGAAATCTAAATTGGTGAATTTAGAAGAAATCTACAGATGCAAACAGATGGAGGATACATTCTAAAACATGTAGTAAATCTGAGTAACTGCATCTGGTACATTAATAAATAAAACTGAGTAGAAATAAGTTAACATTGAACTTTAAAAATAACAATATTTATAAATTAACTATTTAAGTAATTTAACTTTTTTTATTTCCTCAAAACCTTTATAAAATAGTATTCCATACCACCACAAATACATACATGACATTGGCTTTTATTGAATTTTTACTCAATTATTTTGGTAAGTTTAATTTTAAAGTGTTATGTATTCTGATAACACCAAAATAATTAAAACGATGTAGTGCCTTGTGCAAAAATAAACAAATTATTAGTAAAACACGCCCCTCTGTTTGATGCAGTTATTTAGGTTATTGTAAATATGAAGAGTTCAGATGAAAAATCCTCTAAGTGCCATCTGAAATTTCCTTCAATAATGATCATTTTTATCAAGCTTGTATGTTTATGTTCACTTATTTCACATTACTGGCAATGAAAATTACCTATTAATTGTCATTTAAGTTAAATTACTGAACTTAAATACGAGCTTGAAAAAAAAAGCTCATAAGAAAATTTCAGATGGCACTTAGAGGCTTTTGCATCTGAACTCTTCATATATACTTGAAACTAGTAGCATAGAAAATGTTTTCAAAACATGCACATTGTGGAATGGTTTGCTTTGCTGCTCTATAAACCTAGTGGATACTAAGGTTTATAGCTTAACATACACTTTTTTGTTTAAAAAAAAAAAAAACCTAATTATGAGAAGTGCCCTTTATTTCACTTGAGCCCCTGCCCCTCAAAATGTCTGTGCACGTCCCTGAATGGCAGTGTAGCAACACAACTCCTACCGGTGTGTTACAATTACAATTCTGGATTAAATTCAGAATTCACACATTCACACTATAAAGAATGTTTTAAGAGTAAGTTTTAACAGTTGTGAAGTTATTACTTATTAAAAATAAGTATGTAGTCAAAAGCGTATTCGATTTTGCACAGTTTGATTTTGTGAGTCATTAAATCATTCGCTCAACCAATTCGTTCATAAACACTGATTCATTCAAGAATGAAGCACCTTTACTGTTTTGAACTGCTTTGACTTCATTTGATACTAAAAATAGACAAATATATAAGCAACATCACACAATTGTGCTGGTGGTCTGTCAGCATTTGTATTGAGTCCAAATAAAAAATGCAAGGAAATAGTGAATAACAAATTTTGCATTGTGCACATGTCGACCATGGCTTTGTTTTGTATGGACTATTATGTCTGAGGTCCTCTGGCTCTAGATTTCTTGAGCTGCAACTGTCATTATGAAGCTCCCCTGTGTCCCACAAGTGACAAATTGAATGCTACATCAGCACACAGAATATCGATAAAACCAATTGGCTGGAGAATCATTGCATTTCCCTCTTGTAATTGAAAATGACACCTTCCACAGGCAATTGAAACTTCAAGAACTGTTAAGTCTGTGTTGGTATATCTCAGTGGGTAAAATAGATTTATCCAGTTTCAGCAAAAATGTTCAGATGGGATTGGGAGCCTATAACTTAATGGGATATTTTGGGGGATGTATGATAGGGAACCATTTTCTATCATTCAATAGAGAACCTTAAATGAGACAAAACTGTGTAGGTCTTGTTGAGACTTAATTACAGCAGAGGGGATGCACACACGCTCACAGCTCTGTATAGTACCCTGAGGAGAGACACACACTCACAGCAGGGTGGGATAATGGAGAGGATATAGAGAGTTCCCTCTTTTGCCTTTATTTATAGAGGTTTCTTGGCGGTCTGTGCACTAATTAATGTTTCAGTGACCCACAGACACCCGAGGCGTCAGCGCAGCATGAGCTCCCCTCCGTTGATCTTGAGCAAATGCCCTACGTTACGAGACAAGCTCACCTGATAGTCAGAAGTTAAAAAAAACAATTTTAAGTGCATCCCATGATCAAATCATGGCCAAATTGACATGTCTGAAAATGTAGCATTTCCTTATTAAGAAATGTGACACCATCCAGATGGGAAAGTCTGTGATTATCACATTTTCTTTTTCACAACGCTTCTGAAATATATTGACCTTTTTATTCGAACACTGTAATTAAAGATAAATCCCTCTTTGGGTGGCCTCATGCACATTCAACACAGGTTTTAAAAATTTTTCAGCAACTTTCTATCTTTGTGAAACAGCTGTGGTTTTAGTCAACATACTGTACTGCTAAAAGAAAGGTAAAGCAATAAAGAAAGTCTGATCACAGACTGCTCTGAATGATGTGGTAACAATGTAACCAAGTCTTATCTTAATTATGCACTTTATTGTTTTGCTTTTTTAATCAAAATTATATTTTTGTTTTTGAAATAATCTCTTATGCTCACCAAGACTGCATTTATTATTTTAACTGGTGCTCAGTCAATTCTTATTATTATCAGCGTAAAAAATTTTGGCAGCTTAATATTTTTGTTAAAACAAACTGTGCATTTTAAAATGACTTTAAAATCACCAGTTATTTTCATATAGGAACCGTACTATTAAATTGCAATATTATTTCACAACAAATAAATAAATACATGCCACTGTATATATTTAGCATTCTTCATATTTGATATTTTATATATAAATGAGTTGTTATGTGGTATGTGTTGCTCTTTGCGGCTGTACATCTCCTTGCCTTTCCTCCTCCTTCCTCCTCCTGTCTCAAGGGCTGGAACCCATCCAGAACTCTGTCCCAGCCTTCAGTCAGAGTCTCCCTGCTGTGACGTAAGGCATAAATGAAGGAATCAGAGGAATAACGAGAGTGCAGTCTGGTTATTGTCAGCTCTGGTTAAAAAATCACCATATATATACAATAAGATCAAAAGTGGCAACATATTAACAACGTATTGTATCCACACTGTGTCTAGACAGTGAGTCAGGAGACTATAGTAAATAATTCATTTTAATCCCTTAACAAGGAATCGTTGCTTCATTTTCTAAATTGTTTCTGGCAATGACTGAAACAATCTGTGGTAAACACACAGTATCAGTTTCCTCATGACTCATGATAGCTCAACTGGAAACACTCATGAACTCTGCTAAAGGAAGAGGCTTCAAGGACGCAAACAGAACAGAAGATATCAAGAGAATTTGTGTCAGCAAGAGCAAGGATAATATGTTTAATGTAAACATTTTGGATGCTATTTCAACCAGTCAGGAAGGACTATTTGTTTACATCATCAGCATCTGAACTGTTCATCTGAATGGTAACATATATTTATTTGATTATTATTATTATTATTATTAATTTAAAAAAAAATGTGAAAAAAAGCATAATCACATCCTGCATTAGAATTCAAGAAATGTAATGAATGCTTTCTAGACTGAAATCGCATAAAAATGATTGCTGCGCTTAGTTATCACAACTTGAAATTCAACACTAGAATAAGTAATAATGTGTTGTTTCAGATTTATAAAATAAGTGCTTCTGCTTGATATAGAATTAGAAGTTTAGTTAACTTTAATTTAGTTATACTGTATAACATTAAATAAACACTTTAATAAGATTGATTATTAAATCTCAAACCCCTTTCAGGGCATTTCTACTTAACCTGCAGGATTATTTTAGGTGCAAAAAATAAAAATATTAATAATAATCAGATTAATTTAAGATATGCAAAAAAAAAAAAAATCTTAATAGCATGTACATGTAAAACAAAACAACAAATTAGTTTAAAAATGGCAAATCTTTAATATATTTTTAGTAAAAAAAGTCCTTACCCTTGTAAGTGTTGGAGTAAGTTAGAACTCACAGCTGATATTACTTTCGATTCACTCTTCAGGTTGGATAAGGAAGGTCAAAGTCAAGCAAAATGCATTGTGGGATGCAGTATTTTACCTATGCTGTACCCTGCACATTTTGGCAGATGTATTAGATCACCTTGTGTTTTATGCATGAAAATGTGTTTACGTGCATGCTTCACAAACTATTGCAGAAATATTAAGAGTAGTACTACAAACGTTGTCTGACACAGAATGTCAGTGGCTAAAGGAAGTGCTTTGGGAATGTCGTCCACAACAGAGCTTGTTCTTTAGAACTGGCATTGAACTTGTCTTCCAGTCAGTTTGTCTATTAGAAAGGCTAAGTTTGCCTCTCCCTGCCAATTTCCCTAGTCTGTCAGCATGATCGAGAGATCCTGTGTTTCTCCATCCTGATGATGCAAGAAAATCAATCGAAAAGCTTATTTCTTTGCAGGGATTTTGACCTAAATTTCAGTATGTACATGCTCTCCATCATGCAGATTAGCATCTTAATCACTGTAAGTAAGCCTTCCTCATTGGCTTCAAGTTCCAACCGTATCATCACCCTGCTGACGTCTGGATTAAAGAGGTCCATGAAGCAGGCAGGGAAAACCCCTCTCAGATAGCATCAAATGCTTGACATTCTTGAAACGAGTGTGTGCTAATCCACACCGTGCTTTCCTGTTTACCTCAAGGGCAATTACTCACTGGGGAGTCTGGGGTAGTTACAGTAACACAGCCCTGCTCAATTTACTTCCTGCTAAACCCACAAATTACAGCTCTCTTTTATGTGCCCCCTGTTGCTAGGTTAGTTTAATTACCCCACAAGGCTTATGTGTCGTAATTACTACGTCTTGTTGATTTGTGATTGTCTGGCTTGTAACACAGAACTTACGCTTTGTTTCCGGGTAGGGCCTACACTTAAAGTGGAAACTAATAAAAGTTGTTTTTACATGATCTAGACTTATTTACAAAATGCCTAATTTAGTTTTTACAACTCAAAAAGTCATAATTGGACAAAAGTTGTTTTTCCAGAGAAGGGGGTCATTTGTTTTCGACACAATTTTAGCTAATAACGGAGCAAACTGCATCTGAGGAGTGCTTCCTCTCGTAAATCATGTTTCATCCGGATTAGATTTTTTTTGTGATTACAGTATTAGTGGTTTCTAACATATTTGAGAAAGTCTTAATTTGCTTTTAGAACTATGCAGATTACCCTGATTGTTACACATTTTGTAAAACCTAAATTCTAAAACCCAATTTTCCAGCCCCTGTTTGGAAACTCCTGGTTTGGGAATGTCTGAATAAGGCTTAACACATTGTAAATGCAATTTTTATGATGCCTACCAACATTTTTCTTCATCATTAAAAGAAATTCCAGAAATTTGATCCTGTCCGAATATGTTTTTTTTTTTTTTTTTTGTGATTGCAATATCTTATCAGTTTCAAACAATCTGATACAAAAACCTCTAAATATGATGCTCTTCTACAAGGTATCTTCCAAAACTATATAAAGCATACCCATTTTTACAGTATGATAATAGTGTTAGTCATGATATTATTGACAATTTGTTGTTTTTACTTTTGTTTAGTTAAAAAAAAATAGGTTTTTATTATATTATTTTAGATTCTTTTATATATAATACATTTCTATTTCATTAACTTGAAAATATTTACCTTCAACTAATTTAACATTATTTTTCTCTACTTAATAATAGGCTTTTGTTCACATTTCATACAGTTAAAAAAGGGCTGTCATTAGAATAAAACAATTGTGAGTAATGACTTCCAAACAGAATGAATGAAACCATAATGACATTAAATTGTGTAAACATGTTAAAAATTCTATCATTATTTAAAAAAATTTAATAGATAGGTTTTATCAGTATCGCCTTTATTTAAACACATTATCATATGAGCAAAATCTAATGTTGATTAACCTCTAATTCATTTGTATTTATATATCACTACATTATATATCACAACAATAATACATATATACATAGCAATGTATATGTTGAATGTCTTGAGCATTTTAAACTTGTAGTTACACTGTTTTGCAGGCGAATGTCTCTGTTTATATTGTTTGGTTTGTTCTGTATGGACAGTGTTCATTTGCAGACCCCCAGTTCAAAACTCTCGGTTTAGAAAATGGATCATATCCGAATAAGGCTGAATACATTTGAAATTTAATTTTGATGATGCCTACCAGCATTTTCTTTTTAAACATAAATCTCATTTTTATCCTTCCATCCTGCCGGTTAGCCTCCAGCAATATCCTCTTGCAATCTATAGCTCATATAATACTCAATATCAGAGTGAGAATATTTCCCTCACCAATTACCTAATTAGTTTTCCTGATGGTGAAAGCTTGCCAACATTGCTGATTCAGGTTGGCACGACATGAGTTGGCTTGACAATGTGCTTCTTTAGCACAGGTTCTCTGGCGTTTACTTGCATGCTGCATGTCTGTACTCTAATAGCTTTTTGTTTGGCTCTGATAGGAGATGATGACCAAACTGATAACTGAGACACCAGACCATCCCATTCCTTTCCTCATTGGCCATCTGCAAACCAAGCAGGAGAGTCCCGGCAGGATTCAGAGGACCCTGTCGGGATCTGCGGCGCTGTGGGCCGAGAGCTCCTCAGGTGGGTATAGTTCAGAATCCTTTAAGCTGTTTCACACATAGAGAAAATGTAGATCACTATCGATTTCTCTCTCTCTGTAGAATACAAAGGCACACGACGGGATTCCAGGGGTTATGAAAAACCTTGGCAGATCCATCCCAAGAAGCCAAAGAAATCAAAGAGCGACCTGGCCGTGTCCAACATTTCCCCTCCGTCTCCTGAGTCTAAATCATGTGAGTCCTGCTGCAAGAGAAAAGCTAGTGTCATTACATCAGTTTTATGTGATTCGGCTGACTGTTAATCTGAGATCAGCTGAGCATTTTCAGAGATCAGAAATAAAGGAGACCGTCTGTACATTAGTGAACAATGACGATTTCTATCTTTAGATAGTGCCATTATGGAGGCTATCAGCATGAGCTCTGAGTGATATGTATTGCTGAGGGAGTTACTTGTATCAGCGTCTTTAATAATTGAATATGATGCTCTGTTACTGACAGCGGTTCTATTTCTGACTGAGTGCAAGCTGTTGGCCAGTTTTGGGGAAATGTGAAGGGAGATTGTAAATATATGTAACCCAATTTTAAACTGTGGATGTGTGCCTGTGCCCATTTCCAGTTGACTTATTTAGATGGTTTTCACATCAGTGAGTTTTATCACACAACTCCTGTGATTATGTTTCTATATTTGTTCAAAGAATTTTCAAAGAATTTTCATTTTTGGATGAACGGAGTTATTATTTATCAGTTTTGTGTACTGTGATAATGGAACCCAAAAAAACACGAAAATCATTGAGTGCATTTATCATTTATCAGCACAGTCATATGTAGATAATGCTTAACCCTATAAAGCATACTTTATCATATTCAATATGCCATTTTTAAGTCATCTATATTATCAACAATATACTACATGCATTAATCTCTGACTAATGTTTTGTAGTTTTTAGCAAATAAAATGCCTTTTTAATATAATTCTAAAACACAGCCTCCTTGATGTTGTTGTCTTTTTGCTGTGAAATCTTTACTAATTTTTATAAATTAAACATCAGAATAGACTTTTGATCATAAAACTAAGAATTTCAATGTAATTTGTTACTAAGATATGGTATTGGGAGATATGGAATGATATTTATTTACATTTGGAGATAAATATAACCATGGGCGTAATTTCCTATGGGGACAGGGGGGACATGTCCCCCCCACTTTTCAAAATCCTGTTCGTGTCCCCCCCACTTTCAAATTAGTTTGTTATGATTTTTCTTTTACCCCGCGCCGTCATCATCACGGAGGAGCAGGACCGAGCAGAACAGACATCCTGCCTGTCTGTGTCGATGCGCGCGTCCGTGTACAGGTAGGGACGTCTCGTGCACACTCTAAATAGTGTAAGCGCACTGAAAGTTCTACTGAGCAGCCGGTATCGCAGTCAGTCATGAAACGCCAGCAACAAATGACTTTAATGTCTTCATGGATGAAAAAAAAAATAAAGGAGATGTGAGTTGGTTGATTCAGCAAATTAGCTCAGGTCAGGGTAATCAAAATGTCTGTCTACTTATTTTTTTACAGTCTATGGTCTACACCTGTTGATGAGCTAACGTTAACATACACAATTGCTAGGTAACTTCAGACCGTTAGCTAGCTAACCTAAACATTTAATGTTGCCTAGAACATTCTGTGTCCACTTTAAACAGCAGCGTTTTCTGTCAGCAATGTATGACAAACAGATGCTGTTATAGGCTACTCAACTAATTATACTTAGATGCAGAAATAAAATAAGTCTTAATAATAAATGTTTTTCTAAACTTGAGCTATTGTTGTTCACTTACAATATTTGTTCATTTAAAATGGAAGTTAATTTGTAAAAATTGTTTAACTTGTTCAAAGAAAAGGCTTAATGTCGAGCTAGCCTGAGTTAGCCTATATTTTATATAGTGTTATGGTTATGTGGTGAGCCTGAGTATAGTTTTACACATCAGCCCAGTCTAGTCTGTAAAGTTATTGATACGCAGTCAGGGTTTTTTTTACACATTAATCTGAAAATGAATGTGGCACACCCAGTTTTTAAAATGTACATCCAGAGACTCTTTTCTGGCTATGTGGACTCAATATGATCATAACTCAGTTGTTTTCATATCAGAGCACAGATGAGGTGGAGCTGCTTCAGAACAGAGAGGGTGAGATAGGGAAAAGCAGTAGCAGCACAACGTTACAGGTAGGTTATGTGCTGTATGAAAGGCCAGGTGATTTTGATTTGTTGGTGATAAAAGGGAAGGGAAGTGTACATGATAAATAGTGAATACAGTTTGAATATTATCAAATTAAATGTTCTTCATGTAGGAGCCAAATTGCGTGTTGTTATTTGTTTAGAATATTTTTTTAACATGGTCACATCATCACATGGGTGTGGTTTCATATTATTTACCTGCTCACTTGTGTGGTGGGAGAGAAACAGAATCAGGGCCCTGATATTTTTCTGTTGACTGTTATAATATAGTTTCAGTTGTGATGAACTTTTGTTTATTTTTTTTTATGCCATGCTTTCATATCAGAGAACAGATGAGGTGAAGCTGCTTAAAGACAGGGAGTGTGAGACAGGGAGAAGTAGCTCAGAGATGCAGGTATGTGCTGTGTAAAGGGTCAGGTAATTAATTTTAATTATGTCATGTCAGAAACAGGCTAGCACATTTTCATATTTCATAGGTGAGACAGGGAACAGGCGCAAGCGAAGAAGTGCAGGTAGGCAGGCAGGATGCTGAACCCAACCATGCTAACCCCGAAGCTCATTGCAGTGCAGCAGCTCACCAACAAAACGCTAAGGTTCCAAGAAAAGTGGTACCGCGAATTTCCTTGGCTCCACTACAGTTCAGGAGTCAATGGAATCCTATGTTTTTTTTGTGCTCAAGCTTTTGGGCATGAAAAATCAAATTTGGCCAAGAATGCAGATCCAACATTTGTCAAAACTGGTTTCCGAAACTGGAAAAAGGCAACTCAAAAATTTGCAGAACATGTCCAAAGCAATGCACACAAAGTTGCTATCACTACCCACTGCCAAAAAACAAAACCAGTAGATGTCCAGTTATCTTCAGCCAAAGCTGCACAGCAACAGGAATCAAGACGGTGTCTCCTGAAAATTGCAGGCTCTGTACAGCTCTTGGCACGCCATGGAGCTGCTCTTAGGGGCCATGAAGCTGAAGAGGGTAACTTAAACCAATTACTGAAAGTAAGATGTGAAGATGACCCTGGCTTAGAGAAATGGCTGTCAACAAGAAAACATGATTACACATCCCCCAAAATCCAGAATGAAATTCTAAATCTATTTGCAAACAGCATAATTAGGGAAATCATTAGCTCAATTCACATGCTGCCTCTCCTCCAATATTCCATTATTATTGATGGAACACAGGACATTGAAGGAACTGAACAGGAAGCCATATGTGTCAGGTATGTAGACCATGATTTGGTCCCTCACGAGGTCTTCTTGGGGTTTTACGAGGTCTCATGCACTACTGGAGAAAACCTAGCAAAAGTTGCCACAGATGTGTTGTTGCGCTTGAATCTTCCACTGTCTGGTCTGCGTGGACAGACATATGATGGAGCAGCGAACATGTCAGGCAACAGAAAGGGAGCACAGGCCAGGATAAGGGAGATGCAGCCACTGGCTTTGTTTGTACACTGTGGCGCCCACTGTGCAAATCTGGTCACCCAGGCTGCTTGTACAGCATCATCACTGACATCTGATTCCCTGGATTGGGTCCACAAGCTTGGCTGTCTGTACAAAATGTCAGGCAAATACAAAACAAAATTTGTGAACATTGCAGCTGCAGCATCTGGGACACTTAGCAACCTGCAACCCTTGTGTCAAACAAGATGGACGACCAGGACTCCAGCAATCTGGTCTGTGCTACGTCAGTACGAGTCCGTGCTACTCAGCTTAGAGGACATGGCCCAAACAGATGCCTCTAACACTGGTGTGACAGCAAGAGGGCTCCTGGAGAGGTTTGGAAAAGGTACCACAGTTTTAGGGCTCACGATGGCCACTGAAGTAATTCAAGAGTTTGAGTGCCTTAATTGCACACTGCAGAAGCGAACAGAAACAGTGTCTGGTATGATCTCTGCAGCAGATTGTGTAAGGACCACCCTGAGGGCAAAGAGAACTGAGGAGAAGTTCCAGGAGATATACAGCCATGCAACAGAGATGATTACCAAGCTAAATATTGAGCCCATAACCATGCCCCACATCCGCCGTCCACCAAAACGCTTCATTGGTAATGTCACTACTGCACTCACACCTAGAACACCAGAAGAACACTACAGAGCTGATTTCTTCAAGGTGCTGGATACTGTGGACATCCAGCTGAAGGAGAGGTTTGATCAGGGTAGTCTGAAAACACTGACGAAGCTGGAGGAAGCCCTCCTAACTGGGGATGTAGACACTGCTGTGGTGGACCAGTATCCTGAATTAAACGAAAGGTCACTGAAGGTGCATCTGAACATGTTTAAGCTCCAATACTCATACACAACCACTTCAGAGGCCGCAACTATTCTGAGGAAGCAGTTGCCTGAAGTCCGTGGACTTTTCAACCAAATTGAAGCACTTGTTTGACTACTTATGGTTGTTCCTACTGCCTCTGCGGAAGCAGAGAGGAGCTTCAGTGCTCTGAGGAGGTTGAAGACCTGGCTGAGAAGCACAATGTTGCAGATTCGCATTAACAATGTAGCAGTCTGTCACATCCACAAAGAAATGCTGGATAAAGTCAGCAAGGAAAACATTTGCCAGGAGTCCATCATGGCAAATGACTACAGGAAGCATGTGTTTGGTTCTTACATGTGAGGAGACAGGACAGTATAGAAGGTTGAATAGTTAGTATATGGAGAAATGGGATTGAATTGATAGATGGAGGACAATGAAAAAATATCTTTATATTAAAGTTACATGTTTGTTTTTATGTTTGTTTGATTGTGTTTCAATTTTGCATCTTGTGTAACAATCTTGTGCACCTGCGGTTTGGTGGATGTGTCTCTGACAAATGTCAGATTTAACAGTTAGTTTGAAATAAAAGTTTGTTTAACGGTGGAAATTGTGTTTCACATTATTTAAATTATATTCACACACAAAACGTGAAAATTTTTGACTTTCACTAAAAATTATTCCCTCAATAATTATTCCCTCAAGTCTTGGCTATTCAACAATAAATAAAGTAAGACATCTTTTTCTTATACATAGTAGCCTATTATTCTTTTTGGCATTATTTATCATTATAAACAACTTAATTATTTCCTGGATTTTGTATCACCATAGTCCCTAACTGTATGTAAATGGAGGAAATGGGATTCAAATCGAAAACATTTTCCCCCATTTTGTGTCCCCCCCACTTCTCAAACCAAAGTTACACCCTTGAATATAACTGATATATAAGTCTATTATAAAGGTCTCATTGATTTACATTACAGGTAATTATAATTTTCATTACTTTTGGCCATATAAATAACAGCATATGCTCCAAATCTGATATATACAGTAGAGCTCTGTATTCTCACTATATCATAATATATTTAAGCCATTAAAGCTCAAATAAAAACAAATACGCAAGCATTTTTTATATTTTTCAGGGCTCAAAACATTCAATTTTCCATTTAAGATATGGATTTTTAAAATGCTGGTCTTTACAGGGTTAATTGTAGTGCATGTAAATTAACTAAATCGTTGGAAAAATATTCAGTCTCAAGCATTTTCATTCTTTGTTGGGTTTTTATAATAAACATTCGGTTAGTACATGTAAATTCACTTCTTGACGTCAAGTTTTGACATTCGCAAGTGTGTAGGAGATTTGAGAGCTGCGGTAAATTTTACTTCTTTTTTTGCGTGAATTATTCATTTAGCATCTTTGAAGTGTGAGTTACATCTGGTGTTCACAAAAATATAGGCTCTTGGTTTCCAGGCAGTAATATTTCACATAATGAGTCCAGAGGTTACTCTGCAACACATGCAAAATAAAAAGTGTAATTTACACATGGAAACTGCAGTGTGCATAATAGCTCTCATTTTCAAGCTCTTGCATGAGATGGAAGACAGAATCTGTTCTTTCTAAGCAACAAATTGCGCGGTACTCTGATATATGTTGTAGATCTACCTGATTTATTGTCATAATTCTGTCATGATTTTATGCAAATCAAGCTCATGCGTAAAAGCACATTCCTTAAGGCATCAAAATACTCATTTCAGAACAATCCAAATTATCTCCCAGATCATGATAACATTCACTAATTGGTCATTCTGGGTATCCAGCGTCCAGCCTTAGCACTGTGGCACTTGATTACAAAAGCTAATGAGCTATTTTGTTCTTTTACCTGAGATAACCTATGCTGTCATACTATTATTTAATTTTTTTGACAGGTGAAAATGCAACTCTTACTGTGTGCCATCATATTGCACGGTCATAGTCCGCATAGGTCACGTTTAAAGCAATTACAGAGGCTTGGGGGATGTGGATGGGAAAATGGGATGAACCCTGTACAGAAATCATTTGCAAAACATGCACTACACTGAAAGCAAATACCCCTGAGTCACAGCAGTGGCAAACACATTTAGCTTGACGTTGTGAGTGTTTTAAATTATTCAGTGTTACACTTTTTTGCTGCAAGTGCTCGTAGTCAGACTCACAGAGGCATTGCGTATGTCTGACAATCTGCGCACGTTTGGATTTTGAGAAAGTTTATTTCCTGACATCTATCTACAGTATCTATCTATCTATAGTTTACACACACATGAAAATAGTTATTTTTTATACCACGATATGACAAATTTTATTTAATGATGCTATATATACATATATAGTACATATATATATGTATATATGTATATATGTATATATATATATATATATATATATATATATATAGCCTACATAGATACACACACATACTGTACATACTTATTTTTTATATGAAAAAGAAGCAAATTGCACACCATAAGACAAATACAATAGATACAAATTAAATATTAAATAAACAAGTTTTTCTAATACAGTAGGTTCAACATGTATACTTTATTTAACATATTTTATTGTTCAATTAACATTAATGAGACAGACAGGTATTTAATTAGGCTGCTGTCCCTTTAATACTGAATAGATGTAATATACTGACACATATCCGGTTTTCACCCTGTTTACATTCACTTAAGCCATAACCGACTGTATTTATCTGAGATACTCCATACGATAGACATTTTGACAGCTGTTTGTGTCTTTTACAACTAAGGCTCAAAGAGAACTGATCGCAGAAGTGGGAACACGCCGGCGCGCATCCGATGAATTTTGTGAAAATTAAAGTTTTAAGGCAGCAGGAAAACTAATTCAAAAAATTAACACTGGGGTGGAGAGTGAAGTTTTCATTATACGGTATTTAAGAAGAGGTCATGGTTATATTATTATAATGGCACAAACCAGCCCAAATCAAACACAAACAAACGGCACCGGTTTGGATGGATTTGGAAGGCATGGGGTGGAGCGTAACGTCACTGCAGCATAAATGTTTGCTTTTGTTGCAAAAATCAGCATAAATGTAGCACTAACGAATGGCTTAGTTTTGGTGATTATTTCTTTTTATGGGATGCCAACTTTTGCCAAATTTGCGGAAAAAAAAACAAGCATAGAAATTTAGACAGCCATATTAGTATTGTAATTGTGACTGTTGTTGTCATGATTGAGTTTGAGTCAGTTTCAGTTACCATGGACGTTCATTAATGACCACACCTGTTTATATTAAGTTCATCACCAATTGTGTATTTAAGTTGCTCACTTCCTCTCCTTCATTGTCTGGAATCGTTTGTGTTAATGTTTGCATGTTGTCTCGAGTTTGTTAAGCCTCTGGAGTTTGCTATATTAAATATTACTTTTATTTATAACCGACTGTTCTTTTTTATCATCTTGGACAAAACGTGACAGTTATAGTAAAATGAAACAATTATGATTGCTAAACTTTATCATTGTTAAATACTTATTTATTTGAACAGTAAAGTAGTAATATTTCTTTATTTATTTGTTTAATTTCTAGAATTTTAATGATAAATACAAATATTTATTATTGTTCTCATTATTATGTTTTTGAAAGCGTTTTATTTGTCTTCTGTTGCAGTGCCTCGTTCAATACTGCGCCCTACCTGGGACTGGAGGACTAAACCTGAGAGCCGAGACTTTGATGAGCTCAATCACATACTGCAAGAGAGCAAGAAGCTTGGCAAAGCCCTGGAGAACCTGTCCCGCAGTAAGTGAACGGACAACTACCCAGTGAAACACATGCATGGAAATCTTAAAGGAATGGGTTCCCCCAAAAAATGACAATTCTGTCATTAATTACTCACCCTCATGTCGTTCCAAACCCGTTAGACCTTTATTCATTTCGGAATGCAACTTAAGGTATTTTTGATGAAATGCGAGAGCTTTCTGACTCTCCAACACAACTGAAACATTTTATGACCCAGAAAGGTAGTAAGGACATTGTTAAAGTTCTTTTGGGTGTTAGTATCAATATGTTAGTCTTAAGGTTAGTATGCTCAAACAGTGACAAAATTTGCATTTAGAAGCTATAAGCATTTAAAGCTTGCAGTTCATAATTTCTGCCGAAATGGCTCAACGATTTTTAATCTTTTCATCAAATCTTCTGACCAATCAAATGCTCTCTAGAATCCGAAGTGCCCGCCTCCTGCAATATAAATAGATGCTGAAGTGCCAGCTGAGATCGGTCACTTGTTCACAGTGTAGTTTTTCCTGTAACAGTATATGGCTCATAGGGCACATTGCAGGTAATAGGGACAGTTTCAGACAGTGTAAATAAGCTTAAGTTTGGTGCAAATGAGGTCTGGTTTCACATTACTTCACGCAAATTGCAGCAGCGCACACAGTTTGATCCCAACTTTGGTTCCGGTGCCGAGACGCGATCGCACAGAGTGGATCATATGCATGAGTCAGCATATATTAAAAATAGCCTCAGCATGATTATGACCACTATTTTGTTTAACTTAATTTATGGGGTAATCTATTAGACTGTGGCTGTCAAATGTGGCTTTACTGAGTTCAACGGCTCTGGCCCCAGCGGATATAAACAAAACGCTATTTTTTTTTTTTTTTAATGTTTCTGTTGAAATTACATCACCACACAGAATAAGGCTGTGTGTTTCAAGGCACTTCAGGGGACCTTTAAAATAGTCCATGTGGCATCAGTGGTTCAACTGTAAAGCTGTGAGAATACTTTTTGTGCACTAAGAAAACTCTGCCACTATTCACGAGAGTACCACGACACATACAGTACATGTGGTGTTGATGACACAGTAGTCGACATTCTGATGTAGAACCCGGAAAAATGACACAGAAGAAAAGTAATTGAATAGTCGTTATTTTTTTTTTCTTTGTGCACAAAGTATTCTTGTAGCTTCATATGGTTGAACCACTGATGCCACATGGACTATTTTAATGATGCCCTTCCTTACTACTTGAATGTGTCAGTTGTGTTGTTGTCTATGGAGGGTCAGAAAACTCTCTTTATTTATCTTAAAATATCTTAATTTGTGTTCAGAAGGTCTAATGGGTTTGGAATGACATGTGGGTGTACAATAAATGAAAGTATTTCATTTTTTGGGTGAACTATCCGTTTAAGAAATTAACTGTGTAACTGATTTTTTTTGTTTTTTTAAACCTCACTGTGCTGCAGCTAAAGGCTCTCTAGGTCAGTGGTTCTCAACTGGTGGGGCATGACCCCAAAATGAGTTTGAGGTCTGTTCTGACAGCAGGCAAAAAGCAATGCCAGAAGCAAATACTGTAATAAAATACAGCTAACTATAAATACACTAAATAAATAGGCTTGTCAATAAACTACATATTAAAAAAAATATATTCAAGGTACTGTGTTGGACCATCATAAATTCTGAGTCCTGAAAACCAATTGAGAACCTCTATTTAGAGTGTCCTATAAACTATTTTCTGAAGACATTGATTTGTGAATTATTTCCTTTGCACAGGCATTGCTGTTTCTGATGACTTTGACCTGGTATGATGCTTTTTATTTCTTTTTATCTGATATGCTATCTTGCAGTAATAGAACTCCAATACTGTTATGGATTTGTTTAGAAGATAAAGAAAAGCCTAGTTTAATTGTGGTTTGTGTGTAGAGTCAAATCAAAAAAATAAATGAAATCAAAAAGAGGAAGAGAGAATCCAGCTAAAACATCTGCCTTAGACTTCTTTCTCAGAATACAGTACAGTTTTTAAACTTTAATAGTCTTTGGCCATTTGCCCAGGCTTCCCTCTGTTCCCAATTTGGTGTTTCAAATGCATATTAAAACATTTAGCTATTAATGCAAATGAATTTCTTCCTGTACCACCGTTATAGAGGACATTTTCTCATAATTGCCTGTTGCTGATAAACTACTGCAAAAAATGTTGAATTTTTTATTACTGCTCACCATGCATGTCCTCCATTATTAAAATCTATTCACCGTAAAAATGACTGGCCACACAAGTAGCTTAGATAATGAGTCATACTTCAACATCAGTCCTTTTAATTATCACTTCTGTAATTGATTACTCCTTTGCATAATCACACATGGTTTGTCTCTCTGTTCCTCTCTCCTTTTCTATTCGTCACAACTTGGCCTCCTTTTCAAAGGACCCTCGGGCGTATAGCTCCATACTGAGGCCGCGGGTGGTGGGTGAGTGGGTGGGTCGTGAGGAGGAAGATTCTGACCCCCTTGCGGCTGAGATGCTTCAGCCTCCCGTCCCAAGAGCCAAAACTGAGGGTTGGGTGAGCAAAGATAACAGCCCTGTTGGAAGGTGAGACACCCTTTTATTCATTGTATATACAGCTCAGTACATGTAGCTTTTCCACAAACTGAGGTAAATACTACTATATATATATATATATATATATATATATATATATATATATATATATATATATATATATATATATATATATTAGAAGTAGTATAATGTTATACAAGACACCATCATTTTAACACATGGAACTAAAATAATGCAATGCACAACTGAAAAAAAAATAGGCATAAAGTTTATATAAAACTATTTTATTATATAAGTTTATATAAAACTGTTAATTTATGGTTTTATGCAGTAAATGATAAGATTGCTTCATGAAAATTACTTGAAACCTACCATTACAGATCTATAATTTTTCACCTATAAAGTAATGTTTTTTTTACCATAGCATTTTTACAGTCTTTCACTGATTAAAATTAACATTTTGTACAGTATGACTTCAGAATATAGTGCATGTGTTGTAGATTATTATGATCCTTTGTTGCATTTTTGTTCTGACATTTGACATCCCCATCCACTTTCACTGAATATAAGAGATTGTATTTGTATGAGAGTGTTTCTCTGCATTTATGCTTCCTGTTAAGTTGTTGAAAGGAAAGATCATTTCAGCCCATCACATTCTAATTTGTTCTAGAAGATAAGGGAGTTTATTTACATATAAAAAGTGCTGTAATAAAGCGAGCCAGTTTTTAATAAAGCATATGTCATACTGTATAATGTACTTTCTCTCAATATATCTGTAAAGCTGAGATGTTTTGTCAGTTTTTTTTTTTTTTAATCAAAGAATGCTGTAGCCTCTGGTAACCCCACATAAATCCCTGGAGGGGAAAAGTTCTTTGAATGTGTCTGCATCGCACCGCTATATCTTTAAAAAAGCAATTGCAGCTCCTCGACCCTTTAAATACGTTACCAGGGTGATTTTTAATTGGCTGGTGTTTGAGTGGAGGGCAGAGGCCGGCTGCAGAGAATGCGACTAATTAGAAAGGATCAGATATTAAATAATAAATCATATTCAGAAGCTGGCTGACAGAAGAGACTTCATTCCATTAAAATATTCTCTCTTGATTACAGTAAATTATGGAGCCTCGGGTCGATACCGCAGGCGTCCCCAGTGCACATAGCTGTACAAGTGCTGCCAGAGACTTTCATTACAAAGGACGAAGGCAATGCTGCTGTGATCTCTAGACTTAGTCCTCGTCAGTATAAATGAATCATTACAGGAGGAAACACATTCTCTACTAGCAATGAGCCGTTGGGCTCCTGCTGTTCATTATGCATGTTTAGACTTTTGAAGGTACAACAGTTCATTAAACTTGATGCTAGATGACTATGGTATTTATAACAAAATATTGAGTAGTGGATTGATTTTTACTGAATATATTTATTAAGGCACGTTTAGGATGTGGGGATGCTGAAGATTTAATTTTGTGTAGCAATTGAGAAACACTTTCGTTGATGTTTTTTTTGCATGTGAATTCTTCTGCTGATGCTGATGTAATATTGCACTAAAATACTAAATGACAGAGTTGATTTATGTTTTATATTCAGCTCTCAAGTTTGATCAATTTAATGCATCCTTGCTAAATAAAAAAAAAGTACTAGTTTCTTTTATAAATCTTACTGACCCCAACCTTTTGAACGATAAAGTACTACAAATAGTATTTTATGAACCGGTTCTTTTTAGTAAATCAGAAACATACATTAATCAGAAACGCTCAGTGTACTTTGATACCAAAGCAAATGACTGTAATGATTTTTTTATTTATTTTATTACTTTTTTTTTTAAGTGATTCAGAGACATAAAATGCAACTAGTGTGTCCAGATTCCTGAACAAATGGCTGTTATTAACCATTTTTAGGAAATCGAAAATATGCAATGCAACAAGCGTATTTCTACTCCTGAACACTGAGAAAAAAAAAAAAAAAACAAACAAAAAAATTCCTTCCGCTATAGAAAAGTGGGAATTTAATTATTTTGCAACATCAAATATGTAATTAAAAGCAAACTTATTAGAAACCTACTGTATGTACAGTATATGACCTATACTGCAGCCAGGTTTTGCTTCACTTTTTAGGATTTGTGTGACACACTTGTAACCTTGAATGAATGGTTCTTATTAAACCAAAAATACACCGCCATAGTGTTTTTGTTTCAAGGCTTTTTATTTTGATGTACATTTTATATTTATTGTAGAATTAATTTAGATACTAATTATACACTATTTGATTAAATTTGTCTTTTGTTTGATGCGAAAAATAAAGCCAATAGTTTAAGATTGGTTTAAGTTTGTACATTTAAAAAATTATTAATTAATCAATTCATTCATCACGAGACTTGTACCAGCAAATTACTACTTTTCACCTGTGATTCCCTACGGATTTAGACGACAATTACTCTACATTGCCCCGTTATTTCAAAGAATAGCACAATGGCAAACGCAACAAGTATAAAAGCCTCGTCTGTTTGGGAAGGTGCAGCGGAGGCTCGTAAAGCGGAGCCAGGTGAAAGTATAAACCCCGCTTAAGTCAGTGTAGCTATTGTCTGGCTTTGTGTTTTGGACTCTTATTTTGAAGTATAGTTTTGTTCCCTTTGTTTCTGTGTTCATTTTTTTCTGTTTAATTCATGTGTCGCTTGTTGCATTGCCACCATACATATGCATAGGTAGATTCCCTATTAGTGGCTGTTTCTTTGGGCCACTATATGAAAAGTGTCTGCCATATTGGAATAGTCAAAGACAATCTGTGAACACTTAAGAGCAAGTTGCCTGTATATTGTATATGCAACCCTATACACATTTATTATTATCTGCAATATACTCCAGCAGATGATTTTTGTTAAACTAAGACAATACAACAAGACAAATAAATTAGCTAACATAATATAAAAAGTTACCACAGTAAAAAAAAAAAACTGTAATAGTTTATAGATATTTAAAAAAAAAACACAAATATATTTTTTTTACCATTAAAAAAAACACAATCAAATAAATTTTTACCATTGAAAGTTCATCCAAGTTTTTACAACCAGAGACTGCACATTGTTGTGATCTGAAAACTCATTTATTTTTATTGTAAGTGACGACCCACTGATCCTTCCAAGATGATGGACGCATTGTGTCTGAAGCTTTTGAATGTGGCATCCACCTATACATTTCTTTGTTGTCTGTATATCAGTATTCTCACCTTGTTAGCCCTTATTATGGTGTTTTTATAGAGTTTTTATACCTCTGAGTTTCCTGTGTACACTGAAACCTATAACAGTGTCTCTTTTGATAATTGATGATAATAGTGCTCTGTTCTCTGTTGGTAAAAATAATCACTACAGTCCAAGTACATTTTGGTTGGGCTTTTCTGAGTGTATTTACGGTCTGTTTTGAACTGATGACATTTCCGGAGAAAAGACACCAAAAGCTGGGACTGTCCCCATATAACGGGGATGTCTGGTCAGTCTGACAGCTCTAGTCCAAACCTTGCTTTGTCATTCAAGGCATGAATCTGCAAGTCCAAAACCCCATGAGCAGGGGATACAGATTTTCTCAATATCCCTGCACATGTGTTAACACACAGCAGGGTTCTTTTCAACACCTGTTCTGCAATTTGACATAAAGTAGAGGAAGAAAAATACTGCTGCTCTGTATAATGACCACCGCCTTCCTTCTGGAACAAAACACTGTTTTTCCTTCATAACCTCACCCTAAAACAACGAGACTCTCGTTAGCTGTCGGTCTTTAGGCGCTGCAGAGTGACAAAGCTGCTGGGAATTTAGGTGGAGGCAGAGGTGGATTATGGGGAACAGGTTATTGTGACTGATTATAGAGATGATAAAGCTCCAGTGTGGGACTTCCATTCCCTTTACACATAAGCAACATATTATAAAGCGTAACCCCCTTATTCTCGCTCTCTTTTTTTCTACCCTCCTCCCTTTCCGTTTCTATCTAACTCCTACGCTCCACATCGCTCTTCGTTCCTTACATTCATAAACATTCCCATCAACCCACTCTCACTGCAGGGATCCAGTCAAAGACATTCAAGGGCCTAAATGCTCAGATGTACAGTATACTCAGCGCAGACCGTTTGACACTTTCGCAGCCCCTAAAGTGCTTACTTTAGTTTTGATTAAGGGCTGGGAGTTAATCCTGCTATTCTTGTGGTGGCATTAGATATTTAGTGTTGTAATGACCTTATTTGCAGCAGCTACAGAATGATTAGTTTTATGGCATTTAAAGCTCAGATGACTGGCTCAAAAAAAATTATATATATATATATATAAAGCTTCCATCATTAAGCCAGTAGGTGGCAACTAGTGTCTATTGTACTCACTCAGTCTTTTTTTCACAAAATTTGTAAGTCTAATTCAAAAGTAGATCATGACTGAAGTAGCCTTTTCCTCCCTTTTAATCAACTGGTAGCATTAATTACAATTATCATTGTCAGTTCCAAAAATTCAATTTTAAACTTTATTATTATTATTTATTTTTTATGTTTAATTGTATTCCCTTTTATCCATCTGGTAATTTTTGGAATTGATTACAATTATCATTATCAGTGTTTTATTTATTACTGAAACAACATAACAACATAAATTGTATTCCCTTTTATAAATTGATTACAATTGATTGCAATTATCATTGTTAGAGTTTTTCTTATTTATACCCTAAGCCAGGTCAAAGATCATGCAAAATATGTGTGTGTGTGTGTGTGTGTGTGTGTGTATATATATATATATATATATATATAATATGTGTGTGTATGTCAATGGCCCTTGGCTTGGTATTGTTGGCAGAATTTGGCACTCTGCTAAAACTAATTGAGGAACCCTGCTCTAAGCCTTGTTGGAGGGAGGGTAATAAACCTGGATACAAAAAAATAAGTTCAGGAAAATTAGATTTTGCAGGCTTTGCATTATATATGCAAATACAAGAGTAGAGGCAGAGAGTTCACTACTAATGAGTATTGTGTATCACTGCCATCTGTAAAAGATGCATCTACTAAACCACCAGCTGACCTGCGATCAGTGAATCTGCAGTCACCACACATTTGCCATGTGCATCTTGAGGCATATTGAGGTTTCTGTCGGCAACCGATCGAGAATGACATGCGTCACCCTTATTATATTGACCTATTTGCAGCTTTATGTTTGGTTAACTTTTCAGGTCATCATTCACCCTTCCTTTTATTCCTGTTGGATTTCTTTTTACATTTACAGCCAGTTGACTTCTCATGGCCCTTGTGGTGTGTAATTTCAAGCTATTTACATCATGGTTATTCCATATTACTTCATTCTCAGCTTTGGTTTTGTGGTCTCGATTCTGTGGATACAATCTGTTCTGCCAGAAGGAGGTTGTGGAGAGTTTCTCATCCCATAGGAACGCAGCAGCAGTACAACTTTAGTTCTGTCTAACAAGGCTTCATTTCTCCAACCCACGCAAGGACTTACATAGTTTCATTGAATTGCATTAATCTGAAGAAATACGTTCTCACTTTCATCTTATTTTAGTAGCGCAGCCTCAGATTCATTGTTTTAAACCGTCTAATGATTTGAACCCTGGTCAGGCCCCATCTGAGAGACAAGTTCTTCTGCATGACAGGAACAGAAATTAGGAAATTGAATGTTTCCATTTATGAAGCTTGTTTCTAAATTATTATTTGTATCAGCTGTGCTTCACTGCGGTCTGTTTACCACATTCCCCTCCACTAAAACAAGTGCCTTATTAAGTGAAATGACAGGATAAATCAGGTAACTAATTCCACCTCTGTGTAATTAAGCCAGACTGAGCTCCAGTTGTCACTACTGTAAAATTTGTATTTATGTGAAACTCTACCAGGCTCCTGTACTGTGGATGTTTGTTAGACTAAAATATTGTGGGCTGAATGTTATTGTGAAAATTATTATCTTTTATGCATGAAACAATTAATGTAGTGCCATAGAGGTATAATGGAGTGATTGATTCATACAGTTCTCTGCCCACAGAATGAATAGCATATTTGTTTTCAGAGCTTTCATCAGTTCCTCCTTACTCTTACTGTAATGGTCTGTTAGCTTTATTTAAATATATTACAGTTGTACTGATTTACCATGGTCAAGGGCGTAACTTTGGGTCTACCATTGGGGGGGTTAAACTCGCGGCATATTTATTTATTTATTAATTTATTGTATTATTTTCTTGTGTAAAAGGTAACATGCTAATTTGCATAATTTAATTATGCAATCCCCCCCAAAACGGGTGACTGTATTGGAGCAAACAGCAGTTACAATTCAGTGACATTGGTTCTACACAGTCCCTGGCACCCTCTGGCTTTACCTCATAGGACACTGGCAAACGAACATCTAGCCAGCCAACTCCAGTCAACAAAACAAATCATCAGCTAACTCAGTGTTTCTCAAACTTTTCTGCCATTCCCCACTTCAGAGGTAGGAAAGGGTTCCGAGCCCCACCTGTCCCCAATCACCCCAACAAAATGTTAATAAACTAGGCTTTAAGTTTAACTGTTAAAATGTATTTTATTAACATCACATTTTAAAAACTTAACATCAAATAACAGCATTAAAAAATTTCAAATAAAGAAAATGAAAGTGCAATTATATTATCACTTTGCATGAAATAAGACTCAAAATTAGATTGAAAAATAATAATAATTGTGTTTGCATTTAGCTTCTGATAACATCAATACAAGTGTGGACTAACATTAACCTAGTTGTGCTTTGATTCATTTTGACACTTTGCAAAATCCATGCAAAAAGAACAACAAAAAAACAAACAAACAAACAAAAATAAAAATAATCCCAAATTGAACCAGAGGTGGTAAATTCCTAATAATGTACGTATTTTTTTTAGGTATTTTTAGGTATTTTAATAAGATAGATACCTAAAATACGTTGCGCATACAGCTCAAGTAATGCGATCGTTATAAAGGTGTTTGAACAACAAAACACATCCACTTGCACATATTTGACAATCGGAATATCAGATATATCCTGCTATAGCTAACACATTTGTGAAATTTTGAATAAAAAAGGAAATAAAAGCAGATCATCAGTCATTCAGCACTATTGTGGCTACGGTGTGACAAGCAATGAATGGCGCGTCTCCATGGGAACCATAAAGCGATACTACGATCAATAACGGTAGCCTTGAAATACTTTTAAACTTACGTGTGAAGAGGTTAAGTAACGTCAAGGCTTACATTTAAATGTGTCTTTGTTTTGAGTGTATGGTCAATAAATAACGGAATTTAAAAGATGGGCACAAAACCTGTTTGTCATGTTTCTATTCCCCACACTTTGAGAAACGCTGAGCTAACTTAACAGCTAACTTAAGGGTACCTCCGTTTGGTCAGGATTTTTCGTTTTTCTTTTTCTTTTTTCTTTTTTTTTGGCTGGTGTCGACAAACAATAAAAAATCGTTGTCTGGCTGCCTTTCAGTGTCCTTTTCATCTTTCCGTCAGCTTTCTCCAACCATTCATCCCATCGACTGCGCAAAATAGTGAACAAACTTGGTACTGAAAGCGGGTTGGGTAATACCAGAGACTTTGGTAATACCAAATCGGTGCGGTGGGCGGGGGGTACATTACAGATTATTTAAAATATGATACTATCTTTCTTGCTGGCAAATGAAATTAATAAAGAAAATGAACAAAGGTATTCATTCTGAATATTTCATATCTATTTTAATCTGAATGATGTGATGATATTGGGGGGGTTATATTAGCTGGATCTGATTTTTGGGGGGGTCATGACCCCCGTAACCCCCGTGCAAATTACGCGCATGACCATGGTGCTGTTGCCTATTTATCGAGCTATAGTGCTCATGTGGGAATTTCAGGTTCAAATCTGGCTTGTACAGTATTGTCTTGATCCTGGTCATTCCCCTTCTCTACTGTGGAAAAACTGCAAAAGTGAAAACAACAGTGAAAATGTCTTGTTTCTTGTTGTTTCATATAGTGAAATATGTTCTCATGAATGTTTATGAGCACGGGGACATGTGTCTCAGCATTGCTGACACTGTAGTACACTACTGGAGAGTTGGGAAATGGCTGAGTGACACCCAATTAGGGAAAAAAGGTGAAAAGGGCTAAATGATTCATAGTAGAGAGATGTGCAGTATTCGTATAGCCATTAGCATGGAAATGTTCATCTAAGGATATTAAAACAGCTCTGCTTTGGCCTTAACCTTTCGATTATCTGTGAATAATGGCATTCCAATAGGATTACAATCAAATTAAACCTCTGCAGACTATTTTTGTCGCTATTTGTCACTAAGACATGGGAATAATTTTGCCATAAAGAAATTGTCACGGCTACTAGGCTATTGCATGTGAGGATCCTGCAGGTGGCGGATTGTTTAATTGTAGCCTATTCCCACAGCAGCTGGATTAATTAAATGTCAAAAAATCATTTTGATGGCGGATTGTAATCAAGAAAGATTATAAAACGCATTTGAATTATATTCCAGTTTTAAATGTTTTTACAGAAAGCCTGGGTTAACACAAGATTTGCATTTTAAAGACAACCAGTTCGATGGGAGCATAGTTTGCTTTTTAGGTTAAAATAATTTCTTAATATGAAATTCAAATGATGTGACAATTAGAGATTAGACTGTACAGAAATTGAAATCTACATGCTAATACACGCAATGCTGATGTTGTTAACATTAATAATTTTAAAAAAGTATAACTATAACTATAATTTGCAGGGTTTGATGTGATATGATGAGCTAATCGATCATTAGATTAAATCATAATTTGTAGTGCGATTTGATTGTAATGCTTTTTTCCTCAGTTGGTCAGACCAAACCTGGTAGACTTGTTACTTGTTCAGATGACAATTTATGGCATATTTTTATTTGGGACATATATTCCAAGTCATAGGCTAGAATCTGTGATTAAGTACAGTGAATATCCAAACCGGCAACACATTCATCTCAAAACAGATTCATCCACTGGATCACAATCCACCCATCGAATATTATTCCATAAGGAACTGCAATTCCAGGTTTTCAAACATAGATGGCCACAGAGGCAAAACTTACGGACTGCAGCTTTAACATCGAGTAATTGATATGGTATTTTTGGTTCTGGAGTGAACCCTATTTCTTGGTTATTTTAATGATTGAAATATTTGTTATATAGATAATAACATTTAACACAATTTTCTCATGTTTGTTATATTCATACATTTAGGGTATCATGTGTAGTTTAGTAAAATTTTACGGTATTGCATCTTTCCTGACATACAATCATTCCAAAAGTGGAAAGTAATGCCATAGAAGAACCATTTTGGGTTCCTCATAGATTAATTCTTATTGGACAGGACATTTTAATAATATAGAGATCCATTGCCCATGCCCATGGGTGATAAAGTTTCTTCATAGAACCATAAATGCCAATTAAGATGTATTTTTATGAGTGAACAGTACACTACAACATAGACTTCTTAGGGAGGATAAATGTGGAGGAAAGATTGGAGAATAATGACTGTTGCAATTTTTGACAGAACAGCCTGTTGATTTCAGCGGATCTTAAGTCAGTTTCCTGACATTTTTATTAATAGATTTAGTCATTTGCATGATATTTCCAGAGCTAAAAATCATATATATATATATATATATATATATATATATATATATATATATATATATATATATATATATATATATATATATATATATATATATATATATATATATATATATATATATAATTTTTTTTTTTTTTTTTTTTTTTAATTAAGCTACTTCATATGGTTTTAAGACCTCTTCAAAGTAACCACTGTTCTAGATGTTAAAGCTATAATCAGTTTCCACTCACTCACTCACTCTCTCTCTCTCTCTGTCTCTCTCTCTCTCTCTCTCTCTCTCTCTCTCTCTCTCTCTCTCTCTCTCTCTCTCTCTCTCTCTCTCTCTCTCTCTCTCTCTCTGTCTGTCTCTGTCTGCAGCCTGAAAATGGAGACTAAGGGTAAAGGCCTAAAACAGCACCAACAGAATCACAAGAAACTTCTGGCAGCCATGTTGTCTCAGGACTCATTTGACTCCATGCCTGACTCGGCCCCCTCAGTCACTGAAGATGAGATGGAAGATGAGGATGATGCAATGGAGCTACTGGGTAATGAGCGAACACACACACATAATCTATAGCAATCATATTCTCACGCATACCACAACACAATTACAATTGTTGCTATATCACCACTGATTTTAAAGCAATTAAATTGAGTGCTGAATACCTTGTGATTGCTGAAGCACATTCATATATCTCCTCATATATGCACTGTTACTAACAAGATTTAATTTTTTTCATGAGAGACAGCGCTCACAAGTAGCATATATTATTTATAAAAATCTTGTAACATGTATTATTTAAAAGACTGGGTGTTATCTGATAATAATTGTGATAAAAATAATCTTGTGCAAAAGATTCAGCTATGTAAACTCAAATTGTTGTTGATGATAAATTCAGATTATTCTGCTATAATAAATTCTACATATATTACACTATTTCAGTGTTGCGCTATTGTAGAGTCAAACTATTATAACTGTTAAATAGTTACACATAACTATAAAAAAAAATCATTTTTGGTCTTTGAAATAAAGCTAAGATACAATAAAATAAAAAAAAGTTTTTCATTGAATATTTATAAGTAATAAAATTAATAATGAAATAAAATAAAGCTAGATAGAACTAATCAAATTTAAAAATGAACTCAAAATTACTCAAACTTGAATTGTTAAATGAAAACTAAAAATCAAATCAAATGAAAACTAAAAATATACAAATAAAAGCCAATTAATGATTTATACATACTGCAGTTATATGAATAATAAAGTAATCTATAGTGTAAATCAGTGATCATAGACCACTGTTTATAGATTGATAAGCAGAGAGCAGTAAACAACACGGTCATAAAATTATGCTTTCGAAAAACAAGGACAAATGGCCGGGGATTGTATTATACTATTCTCAACAGATTGTTATGTTTAGAATCCCTATGAATCACTATGATTTATCCTCGTTGCTCCAATGATTACATGAGCGTGACATCCTAAGTCCGTGTTTCTGTGCCGGTGCCAGACCACCCCTCAGGTACCAGAGCTTTGTAGCAGTTTAGCTCTGTGGTGCTAGCAGGTTGGTCCCTACATGGGTGTAAGACGTAACCCAGAGCCTCCCACACAAAACACAACCTGTGCTTGCATGTGGCAAATCTGCCATTTACAACTTTCTCTTATAACTGAATTATTTTTTATGATGTATAACTTAATTTGAAAACACTTTTACAGTGATATCCCTGTACAAAAGAAGCATTCAGTTTATATATAAAATTAATTCTGGTTCACCGAAGTTTATTCAGTGAAAATAAATTGCATTTAATATAAGTGTAAACTATAATACATTTTCATTTACCTCATTCTTTGGTAGTTCACCTCTTGATTTAAACCTTTTGATTTAAAACCTACATTCTGTCTTATGTAGGACACCACAGTTCATGCTGCTCTTTTTCATACATCAAATGTGAATGGTGACCATCACTCTAATGCAAGACTGTCAAGATACATTTTGGAGTAAATAATGACTTAAATATTATGATTCTTTCAGAAACTTTTTTTTTCTGGTCACTTTTCACTCTCAATGAATGCGACTTAGAAATGCTACAACATCTATAGCATTTATATAGTGTTCCACAGAATGGTTTGGAATGACATGAGGATGAAGAAATGATGACAGACTTTTCATTTATGAGCGAGCTATCCCTTTAAATAACCTTTTCAAACATCAGCGTTTATTCCCGAAAGTGGTACTGAAGAAGCTTTTCATCAAGTGCCGGTCGTGTTCTTGTTTTGTATGTGAGGGTAAAGAGTTTGCCTTCTGACACTCCACACAGCGAGCTGTCTGGGGCTGATTTAATTTTGTTCTTTTTGTGGGACGCGGTGTGCCCTTGGTTGTGTGTGTCTGTTAGCAGCGACCTGGTGAGCTGAACTGCTGCACTGAGGCTTTCTCCTGCAGAGGATGCTGGGAGATAAGGAGATTTTCTGTGCTCTCAGGCCGCAGCAGAGAGGGAGTGCGGAGCTGGGATGTTGGGATGGGAGTACTTTAGTGATATTTCAACAACCTTTTTCTGTTCTCCATCATTCCTTGAGTCTTTTCTCTGACTGTTAGTGATTGCTCATTAAAACTCCCAATTCATTAAGTTTAGTTTGACTTCTTTGACTGAGAGAGCATGTTGTAGAGCTCCTGAAAGTTTCCAGTTGCACTTGTCATCATTAAAGTAGTTCACTTGAGTGCCTGCTAGAAAGCCTCTTTAGCCCCTTAGCAGCCCAATAACCCAATAACTGCAAAAGTAAATGTATATGGCTACGTACAGAATACTATACTACTACACTACTAGTACTTTTTTTCTGAAGTATATAGTACATTATGTACAATGTGCACATTATACAGTGTGTATATATATAACTAGATTTTCCATACTGTGCAATAGACAAGGTTTTCAAAATGTTTAATCCCAAGGACCTTCAAATATGATTATCCCCTTCCTTAAATAGCAATGTATTTCCACATAGAGAATATATAAATATATAAAATATGTGTGACTAGAAACTCATATTATATAAAAATTATAAATGAAGAGTTATGTGCAAGTTATGTATTATACAAATGTAGTGTTATTAAAAAATATATTTATAAATAAATTATATATAAATATATATTTATTTATTATAATACAAATTGAATTGGCCTGTGCACACTTTAAAATATATGATAGTAAATTATCAGTGATCTAAAGAAATATTACGTACTTTTAATTAGATTAATTAATTTAGATTCATTAATTAGGTTATTAATTAAAATCACATTAATAAAGTGATATTCATAATATTTGGAATATACACTGAACAAAATTATAAATGCAACACTTTTGTTTTTGGCCCCATTTTTCATGAGCTGAACTCAAAGATCTAAGACTTTTTCCATGTACACAAAAGGCCTATTTCTCTCAAATATTGTTCACAGATCTGTCTAAATCTGTGTTGGTGAGCACTTCTCCTTTGCCGAGATAATCCATCCACCTCACAGGTGTGGCATGTCAAGATGCTGATTAGACAGCATGATTATTGCACAGGTGTGCCTAATAAAAGGCCACTCTAAAATGGGCAGTCTGTGTGTGTGTGTGTGTGTGTGTGTGTATATATATATATATATATAATATTTTGAAATGTGCTATAATATTAGTAGTTATGGTAGTAATAATAACAACAGCAACCATACATTAATGTATTATTTACATTAATGTTAATGAGGCCTATGCCTCATTTCCCATTGTTATTTTCTGCTTAGTAGGAAACACTCCTCTTACTGTGGAGCCCTTGCTCTGGTGCTTTAAATAGATATTGGATATGGTTTACAAGGATGTTTTGTAACAGTCTATATGCTGACAAAAAGCCATATAAATCATATTTTTCTCCGAATGATTACAGACTTATTGATTTGATAAGAGAGAGAGAGCTAGGATATGTGGCTCTCAGATGAACCGCTCTCAGTAGTTGCAGGCTGATGGAGTTCCTGGTGTCTGGTAGTGGCATGGGCTCATCACTCATATCGAACACCCTGTCAGATGAACTCAGACAAACAGTGAACAGATGGGAGAAAGTTATCGAGACGGGAGTGAGATACAGCGTCTTTGGATCTCATTTCTTGTGTCAGTCCTATGGTCCCTCCTGACCTAAAGCAGACAACAGTGTGACCCTCAGTCTCATTAGAGCATCATCACAGAGAGCTGCAAAGGTCACAACCACTATCACCCTTTTGATCATGCTGGAAACAATATTACCTCCGAATATAAATGTGCTCCTATTAAAAGATAATCCAAAAAGATAATCTGACAGAGGAGACATTGTACTTTTATTCTGGTCATACAGTTTTAAATCTGTAAGGAGACGTTACACTCTCAATCCAAATTAGTTGATTGTGTTGAAGCTTTAAACCATTTAAATTTTGAAATAAAACTTAACAACTTTAAGGCAGCCACAATAGTCCCAGTGCCTAAGCAGTCAAATGCCACCTATCTGAATGATTATAGACCGGTGGCACTCACCTCCATTCCTGCCAAGTGCCTTGAGAGGCTGGTCACCTATTACATTAAGAGCGCAATACCACCATTACTTGACCCACACCAATTTGCATACAGACAGAACCGGTCGACTGAGGACGCCATCGCCACCGTGCTCCACACATTATTAGTACATCTTGAGCACAAGAACACCTATGCGAGACTCCTCTTTGTCGACTTTAGCTCGGCCTTTAATACAATTAGGCCGCTTAAATTCTGAGCCAAACTGTACCATCTTGGCATAAACAACTCGCTGTGCAACTGGATTGTGGACTTTTTGACAAATCGAACAGAGAGGGTTATTAGGATAGGCAAGCACTTGTCCTCCACCCTTTTAATTAATACCGGGGCCCCCCAGGGGTGTGTGCTTAGCCCCTTGCTATACTCTCTATTCACACATGACTGCTCTGCTTCTTTTTGCTCCAATCTCATTGTTAAATTTTCCGATGACACAACATTGCTCAGACTCATCAATAATAACAATGAGGTGGATTACAGGACTGAAGTGCAACATCTTGTGTCATGGTGTGTCAGTAATAACCTCTCTTTGAATTTCAAAAAGACTAAGGAGATCATTGTGGACTTCCGCAAAAGCAGACCCAATCACAATCCTCTCTTTATTGACAATGAGGTGGCAGAGAGGCTGCCACATTTCACATTTTTGGGAGTATCTATGAATGAGGACCTGTCCTGGGGAACCAACATCAATGCAGTGACAGGGAAGGCCCAGCAATGCCTCTACTATTTGAGGAAACTGAGGAACGCTAGGATTCCAACACAGCTGATGGTCAATTTCTATAATTGTGCTATCAGCAGTGTTTTGACATATGGTTTCTTGGTGTGGTACTCTAGCTGCACTAAGGACCATCAACAGGCACTCCAACGCGTGGTTAAAAACAGCGGTTAGAATCATTGGGACCACTCTCCCAGAGATCAGCACCATTTATGACACACGTTGTCTGAAGAGAGTACAGAACATTCTGCGGGACCGGTATCATACGGCCTATCACCTGTTCCACCTGCTGCCCTCAGGGAGAAGGTACAAGTCAATTGGTGCCAGTAAAACCAGACTGGCTAACAGCCTGTACCCTTATGCAGTAAGGCTGCTAAATCGTGCCCTTTGTCACTATTAGACTTTGCACTGTTGCATTGACTACATCAATTCCAACTTTGACCATACCCTTCGTTTTTGTAAAGTATCTTGTTATCAAGAGCGAATGTCACTGGTTCTGTGTTCTAACAACTACATACTTTTGATGTGCCATGTTTACATAGGGGGTAGTTATTATTTATTATTTATTATTATCTAATACTTGGAGGGGATCTGCACTGGTGTTAGTGCACTTTAATATATCATGTACTGTTGTTGTTGTATGCTCCAACGCAATTTCGTTGTTGTTCTTGTAAATTGAATTGAATTTAATTTAATTAACAAATTAAGATGAATAAACAATGGACCTTAACTTGATTGCAGTAGACAAATCAAGTTTACATTAGTAGTCTTTATTCAAAATCATCACTTCACATCAGTTATTATTTAGAGTATAGGTTGTATAAAACAACTTAGTTTTTTTCACAGCAGATAAAATAATAAAAATGAAATTTTCACCAGATGTCGGTAACAACCCAAATAATCCATACATACAAAGAAAACAATACAAATACGTTCAGAAATCAAGTTCTTTGTAATAATTGTCTTTCATATCCATGTCAAATGATATATCTGAAGTTTGCATGAGCTTATGCTGACCTCTAGTGGTGCAGATCCGAGCAGCATTTCTGTATTCTTGACGATGCTGTTCTGTTCTAAAGCTTCTTATCGATCCTCTCCTTCCCTCTTGTTTGCCATAAACAGCTTTTGCGTAAGTGCAGCATTGCTGTGAGAATAATTTGAGTCCATCCATCACTGATGCCTGTGTCTCTGGAGAAAATGCGGTGTAATTTGCGTTTTAGACCCTCACTCCAGCTTTCAAAATGCTCTATAGAGAAATTAACGCAATTCAAGAGAATGTAATTATGCTAATGAATGAATCTTGTACCTGATGTCTTCAGCCCACTGGTTTTCCTCAGTTCATCATGCATTCAGTGGAGGTGCTGCTCAGGCTGTTTGCTGAACATATTGTGGGCACTTGAGGGAATCAGCCGTTGTGCTGCTCTAATTGTCTTGCTCCTCTGGCAGTTTGGTAAAACTGCAATCAAATTCATTTTTAATATAACACAGCTTCAGGGAAAACTGAGGAGAGCTACTTAATTCTATTCATCCCTATATCTTTTTTATTTTATTTTATCAATAGCATGCTTTCATATCACTCAAATGTTGGACACAATATTTAATATAACTGCATTTTTTCTCTCTCTTTCAACAGAGCTGGGTTAAAGTTAAGTTAAGTAAAAGTTACTGATACGGTCATCCTGTATACTGTAAGTAATGATTAATTTTGCCCCTAAATCCTGTCAACTTTAGGTGTGCTGGAATTCAGCTGAGGCTGGATTTAAAGGAATAGTTTACTCGAGAATGCAATTTTGTTGTTAATTTACTCGCCATTAGACCATCCGAGATAAAAAGTAAATAAAAGAAATAAATAAATAAAAAATAAAATAAAAATAAATTATTCAATAGTAGAAGATTTTTAGCTTAAAGTGTAGACCTCTGTGATTCATAAAATGTAAGTCAGCAGCAACTGTCATTTTTAGAAACAAAAAAAGCATATACAGGATACACAAAGTTATTACTAGTATCTCCTTACAACATACATGTGATATTACAATATATTCTATACATTAATCCAACCACTGACTGTTCATCAGAGCTTGAGCAGCTGCTTTTGTTTCATTAGCAATTAGTAAGTTAATTATATATATATATATAGTATCATACATTTTGTCCATTTTGTCTTCCAGGCCAAACTATATGAACATTTAAATCTTTTTTTGTATGTATTATTAATATAGTAATATCTGTCCATCCTGTACCATATAAAAATATCCCATCACTTTACCACATCAAATTTTATTTTATTTATTATTATTTAAATGACTCAAGGGAAAACTGAAAAAAAAGCTTAACTCTTCTTTAAATGTTATTTTTAGCATTCATTCATTCATTCATTCATCCGTGTTTGTTTGTTTGTTTGTTTGTTTTGTTTAACTGAGCTTCAAACTTTTTAACTCTTTAACTTTTATTTTTCTTTCTTTTGTTTCTTTATTCATTTATTCATTCATTCACTTTTTTAATTGTTGCCTGTCAGCTATGTTACTCTGTAGTAACAGTTATATTGTTCATGCATATTGATCAGTCATTTTGTTAGATTAATGTTTTTAAAACCTTGGAATCTCAAAATAACTGTTAAAATGATTATATATATTTAATAATATATATATAGTTAAGTTTTATATATAGTTAATATAAAACTTAATATTTAATTACTAAATTACACTATATAAGTATATGTTTTTATTATTATTATTATTATTATTATTAGACATAGTATATTACTATTATAGTCTGACTTTGGCAATGTCAGCTTTTTACCACTAGAGGGACATCATAGTTATTTTATCCTTTTATTTGAACTGCTTGAACTTGAAGGAAAATGAACCAAAGTGCATTCGCTGACAAAGACATAACATTATTTGTAAAGGGTTACAAAAATATGACACTTTATTTATCTGGAAAATTATTTATGACAGGCATAAAGCTGTTGCCAACCCGAAGTTTCCTTTTATTCTGGGATTACTGACACGAAAGAAGAAGTTCTTTTGTATAAACAAATCAATAAACAAAAGCAGTCTCAGTGGAAAATGACTCGCAACTTTTGTATATGAGATAAATACATGTGGGGCCACTCATCATATATCGTCTGCACACAGTCAACCACATTTTCAACTCTTCAAATGGGGTTTTTGAAGCAAAACCCTGTTTTTGGCAGCATTTTGTTGTCTTTTGGTTAGCTAATAAACCAACATGGTAGAAAGCCCTTTTCCCAAGACATCAGTGCGCTCCCATGCCAGAGCAATGCTAAAGATTGCCATTATGAATTTCATGGCCTTGTGAACTTGATGAAGATACAGATGAAGCCGCACATTTACAGTAAATGATGTCTGGAGAGAGCGCTCACGGGACACTGGTTGCCTTTTTGCTGTGCTAGTCAATCCTAGCGATGACAGATGTCTGCAAGTGAAACTAAAAGAAATAGTGTAGATTTATTCTCAGGTTATTTTATGTGTCTGAGCTGTGGCCAGCCAGTGGGATGAATAAGCTATGTCTTCCAGGGTTTAGGGTTTCGGATTTTGTGTCGGCAGCTTTTTATCTGGTATAGACTCTGAATAGGAGTCGGGTCACATCTTACACCTTTCAAACATTAGAAATGGATTTATGAAGGGGGGTTCATGTGGGGTGAGGAGACAGAGTTGATAAATGGTGCACTGGTTACACACAGATCCTGAGTTGTAATTGTGTGTAGGGTGATGCACATATGGAGGGATTCATGAAGTTGGATGCCCACCCGTATCTGAGACACCCACTTCGTCTCGCTCAGGGAGACCCAGATGACATAGCAGCCGTGAATCTCTCAAATGTGGTTTGTTGGTTTGGCTGACAATAAAAACATGTGAAAATATGGGAATTTTTGGGAATCTCCAAGTGCTGAGGGAAATATTGTGCTCTGGTTTATTGGTTTTTGACTGATTTATATAAAAACAGAGTTATCAGTAGTTTGTAATTTCTGTGTTTTTTTTATTGGGACACAGCAATTATTGAATTGAAATGTGAAAATAATTCGATTTTTCCATTTTCTGAAAAAGATGTAAGAGGCTCTCGGCCATGCAAAAGTCAATAAGTATTTTTAATGTAATTGAACAAAAGTGACATAATATTATGAAATATGTTTGTTTTAAATAAATGCTGTTTGTCTGAACTATTAATCAAAGAATCCTGAAAACGACTGTTTTCAACATTTATAATAATCTTTCTTGAGCAGCAAATCACCATACTGTATAAAAATGATTTCGGAAGGTTCACTTGAGACTTAAAACTGGAGTAATGGCTGCTAAACATTCAGCTTTCCCATCAATGGAATGAATTTCATTCTAAAATATAGAAAATTGTAATGATATTTCACATTATTACGTACACATTATTACATAATGTGGCTTTAAAGCTCAAAACAAATCATTTGTTTCTGAATGGGACTGCACAGAAAAGAACTAAAAAGAACCAGTTTATAAGATTCGGACTAAATCAGACTACACTTGTCGCGCTGTATGTAATTCCATGAGCCTTGTGACAACTGAGACAGGTGTGTTATTTCTGACAAATTAACCTATATAAATGGCTTTATTATAGTAAAGCGTTTTCTAATCATTTCACATTAGCATAGAAGAAAGCATTTAAATACTTTGCCTTTAAGAAAACTCTTGTTTATTATGCTGCGATAAATCCTGTTTTACATTATCTTTTTTTTTATGGCAAAGCTGCGGGTTATCATTTTGATCCATTTCACTTTAACTCAGATGATGCGGATTCTTGGTATTTTATAGATGTGGTGTGATCGCAGTGGATTAAGCGATCAGGGCAATGCTTTTGTTTGTGATGTAATGGCAGCCTGTCTTGGCAACTGTCGCCACACTCTGCTCTTCCCTGACGCCAAGAACTTTCTCCAGGATGCAGAGACACAACAGTTGCCCTGGTGATGGCACAAACAAATAACAGAGATGCACCACTGTATCCAGTATATGCACAGTGTTTGTCAGGGATGCTGGTGTGATGGAACATGCTGGTGTAAATTATAGTGATCTTCAGTATTTTATATGAAGGCTTGGCTGTGGCAGCTATATGGTATCTTTGATACACTGATAAGAGGGGGAAAAAGTCCCTCATGAAAAATCATTGCTCTTACGTGGCTTTTACCACACACTTGCAGATGCATTACCTAACTGTGAGCAGTTGTGCCAAGACTATGCAAGCCACAGCTCAATGATTGATTGTGTAGGCCACAGTGAGCCATTTATTAAAACTGAATGACAGCTGAAAAGATCCAGTGAGAGTATGATGTAACCCACAGACCCCTAGAGGATTTACAGTAGAGCGAAAACCTCAAACTATGATGTATTGTAAGAATGAACCCAGAGACCTAACAACAAACATATCTAAAAATCAGATGTGTAACAAACAGTGAGTCACGTTTGAGTCCAGGCATCGTGGATATGAATGGTCTGTTTTGTAATCTTGCAATAATCTTATTCTACACACAATGCTCCTGGAAGTTTTATCTGAGAGTTTGTTTGCATTTGTGTTCTTCGGATTTGTTTCTTGGTCCTCGTGGTGTGATAACAGGAACATCAGCTCTACTATCAACAGTCAAGCATTTTTGCAGTCGAGCATGGTGTGTATGCCGGAGTTGCAGAATAAATGTAGGGGTTGCTGAATGAGTTATTGGCTTTTCTTTTACCTTTACCATCAGGAGATGCTTGAATATGTCTGACAGTTGTATGAATTACTTGTTTTAGGGCCAAGGTTTTCAAACTGGGGTCCAGAAAAAAATTGTTCATGTTTTAAAAAAAGTCTCTTATGCTCACAAAGGCTACATTTATTTGATGCAGTAAGACAGTAAAACTACAATACACAATACAGTAAAATGTAATATTTAAAATAGTATTGCAATACAAGATAACGGTTTTCTAATTTAATGTATTTTATTTATAATATAGAATTTATTCCTGTGATGCCAAAGCTGAATTTTCAGCTTCATTACTCCAGGCTTTAGTGTAAAATGATCCTTCAGAAATCAAGCTAATATGCTGATTCGGGGCTCAAAAAAAAACATTACTGATTAATATTAAGGTTGACAGTTGTTGATTTTTCTTTTTTTAAACCGTGATGCTTTTTTTTAATTTTAATTTATTTTTTTTAAGGATTCTTTGATGAATGCACAGTAAAAAAAAAAAAAAAAAAAAAAATAGTGCTATAGTGCATAATTTGTATAGTGTATCTAAAAGTTTGTAAACCTCTGCTTTAGTGAACTTTATCTTTTTGGAATAATTAATCTCTCTTCTTTTCAATGCATTACCAAAGAACCGTCTGTATAATTATAACTGACCAGCAGGTGGCAATATTGTACATATCTGCTATGGATTTTAACAATCACTCATTCATTGTATAACAAACAGTTATAACAATTGTGATTTGTACGTAAACTGAATAAGTCATTAATACTTAAACAAGAGTGTGTGTCTCTGAAGTGTCAGCGCCTCGGAGTCTTCCAGTCCTCATCAACCTCGGCGTCGTGTGTAACTCCACTTAATCCCATCTTTCATTAACTCCAGATATAAACTTTGAACGATCATTTATTATCACCCGCCATGAACTTTTTGCAGCGCGGTAGGCAAAAGTATTTTTAGAGAATGAAAGGGGCGACCCGGTGCCGTAATTATAAACGTATAGTTAAAATATTGTTTTCATTACAAAGCATAACAAAAGTGCTTTTCCCACTCACTTCAAAGTGCTGCATGCATGTGAGGACTAAACCACAGCACAGGAACGTAGCATTTTAGTCTTAATGAAACACAAATGCAGAAAGTGTGCAAAGTCTGAGACGTCTAGAGCTTCTCGACGGCGAATTCTGTCAATTACCCGGCTCAGATAATTATGAGCTAAAGATGGAACATAAACCCATGGAGAACTTTGAAGTAAATCGGGAAACGTCATGTCTGCCTGCGTAGTCTGCGTTTATTATAGTTAACTGTGGTATGGCTATGTGATTATGGAACTATATATTTAAAATCTTCTAAAATAATAATAATAATAATAATAATAATAATATATATATATATATATATATATATATATATATATATATATATATATATATATATATATATATATATATATATATATATATAATATACACATATGTAACTTTTGGTTTGGATTCATTTAACAGTCTGAAGAACTTTATTCAATTAGGAGTTACAAATAGTGACTAACAACCTCAACATACACCACAATCATTTGTGTAGACTGTCTTTGATGCCTTAAACTACATGGAAACTTTGTCTTGAATAAGCACACACAAACACTCCAGCCCATTGCTTTGGTGGGTGTGAACAATTACAGACAGAAATTCCTTGTCATCACTCCTGTCTTTGTTTGGATAACACTTTCCACCTCTTTCCAGGGGTTTAGCATCCCTGGTAGCTGATTTATTCCACACTGAAGGTATGCAGTGACACTATACAGTAACGGATGACTGCTGCAAATGCACACTCACATAGATGCCGTGCTCTTGTTTTGTCTGGATGTGTGCAGCCACTGGTATTTTGCTTTTCAATGTTATCAAAATGTTTTGTGTGATATAAAGGATGTTTATGCTGTAGAGCCCTAGGTTACATACAGTAAACGTCTATAGTTTTGGCTGATGACTGACTGATGTTGCCCTTTTTGAATTAAGCATTTAGGTCTGTTCCAATATATATATATATATATATATTTTTTTTTTTTTTTGATGTAATTGGAAGGACAGATTTTGTGTTACTTGTAAGTATTACACAATAATGAATATATTGGTATCATATCGGTTGTCAGAGATTATTAGATTTATTTTTATTCATTTTTTTTATCGGTATCAGTCAGTATTGGATATTTGTGCATGCTCATTTCTTCTATTGTTACATATAGATTACCTTTGTCCTCACATTAAGATTAAAAAAAAATATATAAGTAATTTATTGTTCTAATTGCTCTCTTAAATGTGCTCTGTTAAATGTAATTTCTCAAACAGATTGCGTTCTGTGGTGTGTGGGGGGATTTGTGTCCCCCTTGGTCCGTTTACGATCATGTTCCTCTGCGGGGCCTGGTGCAACTGCACCAGTTGCAACCCCTAAGGATGGGCCCATTCACAATAATACTGGATTTTTATTTTTTTTTGTTAGTGTGTATTTATAAACATTTCTCTAAGCATTGTCTGCCATATTTAATTTTCTCACCTGTTTCTTTGCTTATTGGAATTGTTTTATGGATATAATCGATTCTGCAATGTAGTTATTGTGCAAAAGTACAAAAAGTAGGAGGCATCCCTATGCTTCCATGTGATGCTTACAATGCCGCCTACGGAGCCAACTTAGGTTTTTTTGTTGTTGGTGGTTTTTTATTTTTACAACACATTAAGCCAGCAAAGATAATGACCATTTTTTCACACTGTCCATCTGATTAAAGGATTTAAAATACATCAGACTAAATTGAGTGCATCGTTAACAAGATTATTTTCAAAGCCTCACCACCCTCTTTGTCTTACTATGTCGACAAGCTCTAAATTCTCAAATCACAATGAAATTTGTGTCTTCATGTCATGCTTTATTTTGCAGCTTTGCTGGATCGGCAGTCCTGGCAGATTTATTAAGGAACGGCAGTGTACCGTTTAAAGAGCCTGCAGACACCTTTGTTTACCTCTGCTTCAGTTCTTTCCAAATGGAATAGAAGAAAAGCCCACTCTGCAGTCTCTTGCTTTACTATGGCAGGAGTTCAGATCCCTGTCAGGCCGATGAAGGACTATTCCAATTCTGAAAGTCCACTTCTGGCTCGGACATTGGCACATTAGTGAAACAAGCAGCTTTAAGCCCACATAAAAGAAGAAATTAGCCAAAGCTCTGTGGGAAAACACTTACAGAAAGACTTCCAATGGAAGGCCAATTAATTAGGGTGGGTTTTTATGAACATAGTTTCTTGGACACTGACTCACTTATAGAAAATGCTCAGGGAACATTGATAATATGAGCCATTGATTTTTCATGGTCTTTCAAATTCTTTGATAGAGTTTACTCAAAAAAGGGCATACATAAAGATGTATTTGAATTGCTAATAAAATTCCAATTCATTTGGATTATGCTATTTTAACATAAACAAACAGTTAAATTTAATGGGATGCATATTTGTTAGTCATACAAATATTGGTCTGCACTCTAAAAATGTTTTATTTGAGTTAAAGCAAGAAGTAAATACAACATTGACTGGAGACCAATCTTTCTACATTTATAGGTCTTGGAACCTGAGAGTGCAGTGAATACATTGATTGGAGTCATACATAAATTAAATGGGTAAGATTTCTGTAACAGTACTTATAAACTGAGTATGTTTTATCAATCAATTAATCAATAAATGTTTATTTATAGAGCACATTTAAAAACAACCAAGGTTGACCAATGTGCTTTACAATGAATAAAAATACATGCAAATACACAGAAAACAACAGGCCCCAGGATTGATCCTTGTGGAACACCACAACCGAGAGGAATGATAGTAGATGAGTATTGCCCCAGTCGAACAGTAAAACATCTATTTGACAAATAGGTCCTACACAGGACTCCAGGCATGACAGAAGAATGTTATGAATGTTGTTAACTAAATCAGATCTAAGATCTGTTTAATACAGTACACTATATGGCTGACAAAAATGAATCCCATTTTAAGAACAGGTTTATTCATTTGTTCATGTTAAAACTGTGTAATCCAAATGAATTAACATTTTATATATCAAATACATAAATATTTATTTAGGCCTTAAATTTCACAATATTTAATGTTTTATGTATTTTTTATCACATAAATGCAGCTTTGGGGAGCATAAGGACCTCTTAAACCTTAAAAAAGTCATACCAACCCCGAAAACTTAATTTTTTTATGCAATTCAATTTGTATGCAATTTAAATACAGAAATCTTAAATCTAGCCCTAAACATATTTTTTTAGAGTGTAGCCACACTCTTTTTGCATCTATCTGTACTTCTCTGAGATGCTATGTCTCAGCCAACTCACATCAGCATTAACAAAAACACTGCCATATTGCCACAAGTGCCCCCCTCAGCGTTCAACCACACACCCCGCAGCCCAGTCCAAAAAGACAGACTTTCCCACGACGGACAGCTGTGTTCTCCTGTACAATGCTGCGTGTGTGTATGAAGTGGCCTCTGGCTCTCTCTCTCGGCTGGATCAGACCTGCGATGATGAATGAGGCATGTAATATCAGCACACTCGTTGGTATTTCACGAACAAGGCAGTGTCCGCATTCCCGTGCCAAGCAGACCTCCTTTTTACCCAAACACATGCTTTCCGTGCTTGCACAAAGACTCATGGGAGAAATCTCATGTTGACACCATGGAGCGTTCGCACACAAAAAGGTGCGTTTAGGAGGCTTTTAATTGTGACTGATAAGTTATTTCCCACAGGGCCCCTTCCCACATCAGCAGCTCGAACAAAAAGACGAGGCAATTGAGAGATGTAAAGTGAGTCGAGTAAGAGTTTCGTGGATGAATAGATGAAGTCTAATCCCTGCCATTAGCTACAGTTACTTGTCTTACAAGGTGCTATTTTTTTTTGTGTCCTTCCACACGTTGTCAGCCGGCTGTGGTACATAACCAGCATAAGTGGTACAGTTGGTATATAACACCTACAGCCACAGGCACGGGTGGGAGGCGCTGACCTCACAGAATGCGGCTCACTTTACCCCGCTGCTCTGAGTTCTTGCTGGATCATAATGTTAATGATTGTGACATGAGAACGAAACTCCCTGTGAGAAACATGCTTTGTCAAAGTGGCATTATGAAACAGATTGTTCTGGCTTTAAAATCAGATTTGATGAGTCATGCCAAAGCTATTACACGCACACCTGACCACACATTGAATAATATAACAACTACATTTAATTGCTACAAACCGTTAAATTGGTTTGCAGTATTACAATTCTGCTTGCTGTTAGCCTTCTTACATAGTTTTGTTACTCAGTTTCAAAAATAAATAAAAAAACTTATGAAAATGTACATTTACATGAACTGTTCTCTATTTTAATATATTTTTTGAAATATAATTTATTCCTGTGATGGCAAAGCTGTGTTCTCACAGCACTCTCTTTGAAATAATTTTAACTTAAATCAATCATGTTCATTTATTATTTATTTGGTATGTATCTGCCTTACATCAGGGTCCAGCTGGCCTTGATTTAGCAATTATGACCACCTGATTATTATCCTGTACATAAACTGGTTCATGCTTGTATACACACATTAATATATGAATAATGTTAAAGCTTTAAGTAGAAGCAGCAAAGTACAATGGGTCTTTATAGCTTAAAAACCCAGTCAGCTCTGCTTATTCATATAATTGAGCCAAACTCTGAAATTTCCCAGCTTTCAACCAGTGGCCCTGTTGCGTGTTGAAGAGGAACAGCTGTAGTGTAAGGAGACGAACATTTCTCAGATCCAGCCCTTTGCACCGGTTATCTAGGCGCAGACGAGCATGCTGTGAGATAGGCACCAGTGACCTCTCGGAGTATAGAGTTGCCCATCTAAGTGCTGTTAGCTTTGTTTATCTCTCCACATGTATTTTCTTTCCTCTATTACTTCCACCTCTCAATCAGTTTGGGATGCCAGTAATCAGTGAGTGTTGGATGAAATCCTAAAGTGCATAATATAAACTGCATAAATCACGACGATTCAAACAGATTTGAATAGATTTTAGATAGATAGCATTTTGTTGTTGTTATTGTCTGTCTCCCTGTGTGGACCTTTAATCAAACCCAGCAGATGTCCTATTTTATTATTTTATTTTATTTAATTTTATTTTTTTATTATTTTTTTTTTTTATTTAATTTTATTTTATTTGGTGTTTTGTTTTAGATAAACTTGGTTAAAGTCTGTTGAGTTAACTTTGTTCTGTCTGCCATCAGTGTGACTTTTTTTTTTTTTTTACATACTTAATATTGAAATATAAGGCTGATGCTTCAAGACTTGTCACCAAGACTTGTGACCAAAAATGTCAGAGAACTCAGTGTATAAAACATGATTAAATTCAGTGAAATTTTTTTCCTCTGATTGATTTAATGATTTGTCTTTAATAATAATAATAATAATATATTATTATTATTATTATTGTCGTTGTCATTATAAAGAAACAAATTAAATTATTAAAATGGTTACATTTGACGTTTTCTTAATTATATAAACTATAATAATAATTATTAATCTCAGTCGGAAAAGGGTGGATTGCCCATTTCAGGTTGGTGGAGAGTTCCTGCCTGAAGTGGAGGAGTTCAGGTATCTTGGGGTCTTGTTCACGAGTGAGGGAAGGATGGAACGGGAGATTGACAGACGGATCGGTGCAGCTTCAGCAGTAATGCGTTCGCTGTACCGGTCTTTCGTGGTGAAGAAGGAGCTGAGCTGTAAGGCAAAGCTCTCGATTTACCGGTCAATCTAAGTTCCTACTCTCACCTATGGTCATGAGCTGTGGGTCATGACCGAAAGGACAAGATCCCGGATACAGGCGGCCGAAATGAGCTTTTCTCCGTAGGGTGGCTGGGCGCTCCCTTAGAGATAGGATGAGAAGCTCGGTCACTCGGGAGGAGCTCAGAGTAGAGCCGTTGCTCCTCCACATCGAGAGGAGTCAGCTGAGGTGGCTCGGCCATCTATTTCGGATGCCTCCTGGACGCCTTCCCAGGGAGGTGTTCCAGGCATGTCCCACCGGGAGGAGGCCCCAGGGAAGACCTAGGACACGCTGGAGGGACTATGTCTCCTGGTTGGCCTGGGAACGCCTCGGGGTTCCCCCGGAAGAGCTGGAGGAAGTGGCTAGGGAGAGGGAAGTCTGGGCGTCTCTGCTTAGACTGTTGCCCCCGCGACCCGGCCCCGGATAAGCGGAAGATGATGGATGCATAATGATAATGATAATAATAATAACAATAATGTGCATGTTTAAATAATAGTAATAATGATAATAATTGTTGTTATTGTTATTATAAATAAATCATTAAATGATTTTATTTCAATGTTATTATTTAAAAAATGATGATTAAAATAGCATTGGCATATAAAAAAAATCATATAAAAGTGTAATTAATATTATTGTAAAAACTTGATAAATTGAATTTATTTACACATACTTTGTCAGGATGATTGTGACTCCAAACATTCCTGTCTCTGTTTCTCTCAGAGGATCTGGATGACCTGCGAATGGAGGGGGTCACTGGCCTATTGCAGTCGGGCAGTAAGTTCAGCCAGGGCCGCAGCTCCTACTGTTCAGAGCCCCAGGCCAAAGTCACTCTCAACATCTGCTCAAGGTGTGCAAGGTAAATATTTACACAGCTCAATATTTACCAACAGCTCTCTACTCAATGACTTCACCACACCAGTAAAGCTCAACCTGTGACCTCCATTTAATAAGTCAAGGGGTAAACACAATGTGAAAAATGTCATCATCTAGAATGCACTGTCATATATCTTAGTCAAGTCACGAGTCACGTATCCTGACCTCTGTTTGCTGAGAGGCCCCAGCCGAACCCCTTTCAGCCGGATATGAGGGCCACACGCCGCATTCCAGCAATCTACAGTCAAAACTCTGAGAGCTAAAGGTGAATGAGTACATGCTGAGGTAATGCACAGCGTTCATCTTACTGAGGTGACTATGATATGTGCAGTCATCTTAAATCCATGCATCTGGGTGTTTCTTCAACTATGGGAACTTTTGGCCCTTTGGATTGTTTGAAAATTAACTTAACTCTCTTAAAACACACTTTTCATGCTCTCACTAGTTAAATTAATTTGTCAATGAACACTGATTAACTGTGACAGAAGAATTATGTGATTTATTATTTTCTGTAAGTCATGATCATTTCCACCACGCCGTCATTTACAAAATATTTTATAAATATTTTTTTTTCATAAAATGGTTGACTCCTTTGTCTCGTAAAGGTAAATTTCACAGCTACAATTTTATACATTCTAAATACAGAGTTAAATATAATCTCACTTTATGTATAATTTGACACCTTGACTGGAAATAGAAATAATAAATAATAAATATATAATAACATCTAAAAATATAATAAAAATATGTTATATTTAAATAACATTTAGCATATTTTTATTTACACACTGTGTCTTATTATTCATACATTTTAATGAAATTTCACTGAACTCTGTTTATGCACACAACCTTTAAATGTTTGGGGTTGGTACGTTTTTACTATTACAATTTAGAAGAAGTGTTTATTTCTCTTTGTTTAGATAATCATATTTTAAAAATGTAATAATTATCTTATATTCATATTATTTACAGTTGTTTATAAAGAAGGCATTTAAAAAGTAGCAGAAATAAAGGAAATGGTCACATTGTCACATTAATGGTTGAAGACTGTTATAATGTGACTTTCATATAACAACAATAACAACAAAAAAAATTAGTTATTTTAGATAAAAAAAAATTTCCTTATGACATCAAAGTGTCAAAAGTTGAAAAAACACCCATCAATGGAAGAGAAAGAATACATATCTTAAAAGCATTCTAGAAAACAGATAATCTTAATTATCTCTTGTTTTCTGTTTTTATTTCCTGGTGTGTAGTTTGTGGCTGGGCAGTATGATCACATTTCACACTGTTGGCAGTGATAGGGTGACTCAGCGCTCTTTTCCGATGCCAGGCTCTGATAAGAAACAATCTGTTGTGTTCAATGGCTGCCACGCTCCTACATCCACCCACATTTGTTTTGTTTGTCCCTTTCTTTTTTGCTTTTCATTTCTGCCCCATATCAGATTCACCACAGATACTTTAGGCATTCTATACAGTCTACGAGATGCTGAACACATCTTTGCACTTTTATCACACAATCACTGTTTGTTTGTGCACTGTTTATCACATTGATTTGGACGTTCATTGTATATATCACAGGTTAAAAGCACAGGATTGTGGATATAACCCACTCCAGTTACATATTTAGATCAGAGCTTGGGTTTCTTGCATTGATCTTTTTTTTTGTCAGTGATGTCTGTTTCATGAACACAGTATTCTTTTGAATCCGGAAACCTAAAGAGTTCATCAGAATAATTCATTCATGAATTGGATTGAATCAGTCCAAGTGATTCTCTAACAGATCCTATAAGTTCTGTTTGTACATCTGGAAGCTCTTCATATACAGGAGACTTGCCAAACAGCAGCAGCTATATAATGTGAGGAAACAGATGCCCATCGCTCTCTCTCTCTCTTTCTGTTTTCTTTTCTGTTTCTTTGCCTGGGCATGTGGCTACTTGGAAGACCCAGGTAGCATTCTTCACATTTTCTCAGGCTCAGACTTAGGAATCCTTTTATCTGGACATTTGTTATCTCAAGTGGTCAATGAGTGAAGAACACAGTACTTAACAGCAGTCCGGAAAGTCTGGATGTCAGACACCGTTAAAAGATGTAATATTATACTTAAACCTGTCAAGTTCATTCAGTGGATTCGAAGACTTATAGGTGGTGTCTATATGGATAATAATCTTAAAGCAAATTTTATTATAAAGAAAATTCTAAGAAATACATAATTTAAGTGTTATATATATATATATATATATATATATATATATATATATATATAATATTAGTGGTGTGCATAGATTAATTTTTTTAATCTAGATTAATCTCACTGTAATCCTGAAATTAATCTAGATTAATCTAGATTAAAATGGCTCATTCGAATTAATCCAATTAATATTGACAAACAGTAAGTCTTTGAGAAGGGGTTTATCAAGCTAGGTGGTGCATTAGAAAAGGGGCTCATCTCCTGTTTCCAAAATGCATCACAAAGTGCTTGAGAAAGCTGTAAACTAATTCCACATTGCACAAGGTGCAAACAACCTTACGCCTGTTTCACACATACTCCGTCTGCAGTGCTTATGCATTTTTTACGCACCCATGTTAACGGATTCCAGTTGCGTTCCAGGAGCGTTGCGTCTGCAGCAGAGCAGCGATCGTTTACGTACCGAGTAGCGAACTGCAAACGCGTCCTGTTTGAAAGCACATCGAGTCCGTGCTGCACCACATACGTAACGCACAAGGACTGCATACGCACTGCAGATGGAGTATGTGTGAAACAGGCGTGAGCAGGGTCGTAGCTGGGGTCAGCGGGGACTCGGTGAAGGTTGTACCAGTGGGCCCTGTTTGAAATTTAATTTGTATGTTCGTTTATTTTTATTTATTTGTGCTATTTACACAATGTTTAAGTTTTTTTCAAGTTTGTAGGTGTCAAGGTACAGAAACCAAATAATTAAATGTAAAATAGCACTGGATAGTCTTCAATGTAAAAATTAAATATACAATCAAACCTACATTTATTCAGACACCTTCAACATTTCTCACATTATTACAGTTTTGCTATATATATATAAAAAAATTATATCTGGTGTCTGAATAATTTTTGGTTTGACTGTTAAAACTACAAAGTAATTCAGTCAAGAGCAGTGAGTGATTTTCTTTAATTTTCTTGGATTAACATTACAGCAGCCAGTAGCTAAATTTAAGAAATCACTTTAAGAGACGATGAACGCATCCAATATAATACACATCCCATTTTTTTCCTCAACTGTTTACTTTCACTTAAGAAATAACTGACAGTTTTTTCGAGCATAATTTCCTAGGTGGATATTTTGACATATTTTGTATGTATTTGTCGGCACAAGAGCAAAAATAAGCAAATTCGGTGTTCAAGTGTTTTGAGACGCCTTTCACTGCGTGAGCCCTGAACACCAGAACATCGCGAGTACTGAATTGGGCTTTTTCACATTTTTTTCTTTGTTCAAACTGCGAGTTGTATTTGTTCGTTCAGGTGCAGGAGGGACTTCGAGGAGAACTTCGCAGAAGAGAGCTCGGTTCAGAGTCGCTGTCCGTGATACGCGGCTCTCGATCTCTCTCGTGCGCACCGAACACAAGCGCGCGAGTAACCAGCTACTCTGTTCAGCTTTTCCGCGTCTTGTGTTTGGATGCTTTAATGTTTAAATCGACAAGCGGTAAGGCTTAAAAACACTTGAAAAAGATAAGCTTTCGTTGACGATGCGCAGCAGTGGACCGTCAACTGTCCTGAGCATCTTTTTAGGCTGGCCTCAGCCAGTCGGTTATATAATATCAAGGTGAAAGTCATCATAGCTTGAGTCTCTTAGAGTCTCTTATGCAATTGTTTAAATACAGTATTTATTTTATACAGTAAAACATTATTGTGAACATTTTAAAATTCACTTTTCTATTTTAATTTGTTAAAAGATTATATGTGTGAAAGGCTCTAGTCTACGTTTATTTGAGTGCAATCACAACAATAACAACAAAACACTTTGTGCTTTTGTAAAATAATGAAAGCAAACATGCACTTTGTGCTGTCTCTATCTCTGTGAATTTAAGCGAACTCTGTGTATATCTTTGCCTTACAGACATTAAAGGTGCCATAGAAAACATTTTAAATTGTTCTCTGATGTGCCCAGAATGTGTATGTGAAGTTTTATCTCAAAATACCCTCTTACAATTTTTATAGCTTGCTGAAATTGCCACTTTTAGGGTATGAGCCAAAACGCGCTGTTTATGTGTATGTCCCTTTTAAATTAAATGAGCTGGTGCTCCCGCCTCCCTTTATCAGAAGAGTGTGGAGCTTAACTGTCATCTTGACTTCAAGAGTTCATGCTCGTGGGCATACCTGTGTTACAGTTTTAACTGGTGATGACCATGTTACTGACCAAAATATGATGCGTGTCCAGTGTAAAATGTTAGCACAAAGTATAGGACTCTTCTTTTCTTTTTTTTCAGGACATTTCCTTCGAAAATGAAATTTAACCACTGTGTCCTCAGCGGTCTATGGAGACTCCTATGTTCGTTGGTGCATCCCAGCACACGACACTTTTAATTTAATGGCTCTTTTGCGCTGACATTGTACCTCCAGCAGCTACTGCAAGAAAACATAAATGGCGGACCGCTACTTCTCACTTAGGGCTGTGTTTATGCTTTTTATTTATTCTATTTTTATATATAAAAAATATATCTGTAGGGAGGGAAATGTCTACTTTCAAATGAACCAATTCAAATGGAAAACAAATTCTCAGATTTTGTAATCTGAATGAAACATTCATACAGGTGCATCCACTACTGTTGAGATGACGAGTCAGTGTCGCCGACCTAATCACCTGACTTAAAGACAACGAAGAAAAGAAAGCACTAGTTTATCAAATTATTAAAGGTCCCGTTCTTCATGATCCCATGTTTTAAACTTTAGTTAGTGTGTAATGTTGTTGTCAGAGTATAAATAATATCTGTAAAATTATAAAGCTCAAAGTTCAATGCCAAGCAAGATATTTTATTTAACAGAATTCGCCTACAAAAAACGACCCGTTTAGACTACATCCCTCTAGTTCCTGCATTAATGAAGTCACTAAAACAATTTTTTGACTAACTAGCCCACAGGAATACACAAAAAAGGGTGCGTGGCCTTGATGCGCTCCGACGGAGAAGAGGAAGAGCTGCGTTTGTGTTTGTCGCCATGTCGTCCAAACGCTGTTATTTTCATCTTGGAGTCCAATCACCTTTGTTTGGGCTTCCCAGGGATGCTGTACTTGGAGATTAATGGTTACAATTTATGTTTAACTCGGTTCCCGAAAATTATAATCCACATGTAAAACTATGTGCAGCACATTTTGCTGAGGACAGCGAGCTTCCTCAATCTCAATCAGTGTAATGCCGGATTCGCACAAAGATTATTCTTGAAAGATGGAGCAGTTCCCTCTTTGTCTGGAGAAGGCGTTGTCTATGGACCACAAAAATCGAATGCGATTTTCATGTGCATCTCGTCAGTAAAAACGCTCCTGTTATTATAAGTACATCTCCAGCACGTGCTTTCTTTTACTGTCTAAAGTCCAATCGTGTTTCCAGGAGTGCAGCGTGGGCTAAGCTGCTGTCGAATCACAACACAGGAACCGCTGGCACAATCAGAACTCATTACGTATTTCTGAAGGAGGGACTTTATAGAACAAGGAAGACATCAGCCCGTTTTTATGACAGTGAAAACAGCGGTATACAGATAGGTGAATTGTGTGAAAAATACTGTGTTTTTTTACACGCGAAACATGAACACATGTTATATTGCACACTGTAAACACAATCAAAGCATCAAAAAGCACGAAAAACGGGACCTTTAAAATGTAAATGCAGTCTCCTTACCGTTTTCCCCTGACACATTCATAATCATTACTTCTGCTTGTGCGCTGTGGCAAGCTTTATGCATGTGCTTTAGCGCTTATTAGGATACGTAGGCGATTACAGGCTCATTATAATGATTAAAATGGTTTATTAATAAACATTCGATTAGTCGATTAATGCATAAAATGAACGAATACTAGTCACCCAGAAATATCCTCAGTCGAGGGCAGCCCTAATTCAAAGCTGAATTTTCAGCAACCATTAAAATGAAGACTCCATTCTTCAGTGTCACATGATCCTTCAGAAATCATTGTAATATGCTGATTTATTGCTCAAGAAACATGTATTATTATTAAACATTTAAATATTATTATTTAAGGGTTAGTTTACCCAAAAATGAAAATTAGGCTGGGTTTTACCTACTCCTGAGGCATCCTAGGTGTATTTGACTTTCTTATTTCAGACAAATCCAGTCGGAGTTATATTAGAAATTGTCTTTGATCTTTCAGGCTCTGTCATGGCAGTCAGCGTGTGTTGCATTGCTTCATTCCAGAAGAAGTTAAATAAATGGCTCCTGGGGTTGAACAAAGGCCTCCTTTAGTGAATCAATGCTATTTTTAAAGAAAAATATCCATATTCAAAACGTTATAATCACCTGAATTCACTGTTGTAAAGTGGAAGAAGTTCTGGGAGCATGATGTATGAGGTCAGCATTGCGCATGTGCCGGTGAGTCTCGTGAAAGCAAAACATTTGTTTAGAGGATCAAAAGAAGCTAAATTTCCTTACTTTAGCAAAGGAAAACCAGTCTCAAGGCTTAGATCGAAATCCTCAGACATTCTTCTCTAAAAATCCTCGTTTTGTACTTGCAATAAGTGACTGTAGTTTTGTTTTGATCTCTCCACTGCATTTCCACTTGTGTCACTTCTGAGAGGTGCATGCACAAATCTGACCTCGTACGTCATTCCACTGGAACTGCTTCCATTTTTACACTTTTTATTTCACTTGTTTTGGACTGAAGAAATGCAACACCCGCTGACTGCAACGATAGAGGTTGAAAGATCAAAGACAAACAGAACTCTGCCTGGATTCTCCTGAAAATAGAAAGTCATATACACCTAGGATGCCTCGGGGGTAAGTAAAAAACAGCCTAATTTTCATTTTTGGGTGAACTAACCCTTTAATTAATCGCATCCAAAATAAAAGTTTTACATAACATATGTATGTGTATTGTGGATGTATATACAGTAAATACACACACATACATGTATATATTTAAGATATACTATATATATATATATATATGTATATAAAAGTTTTCTCACAAGATTCAAGTACACATCAGTCAAAGTGAAACTTAAATTGATTTTGAAATCTGAAATTATGTGTTTCAGTATTACTGAATATTCTGCAAGGATCTACTGACCCATAATACACCAATGTTGGAAAAGGTCATGTGATATATTCCTTATCTGCCAGTGTCTGTCCTCTTCATGTGATGGATGAGGTGGTAGACTAAAGCCACACATGCTTTGGAAACAGCTCATCTGGCAGTAGCACAATCGCTCTCCAATTTCATCTGCTCCTTAAATTGGCAACAGATATGACACTTTTATATTATGTATGAATGAAAAAGTGCATCTGATCCATTGCAGGACATGAGAGGGTATTATAAAAGGCAATATGTTATAATTATTTATGAAGCACAGAGTAGCCTTTTGAAGAAGACCTGAGCCCCAGCTGCCAAAAGCATCCAAGATCCGAGCCCTCTCTGTTATTATGGGGGGACTGACCCGATCAAGCACAGCTGTGTGAGTCATTCACCATCATTAGTTTAATTATTAATTCCAAAAATTATGCTGTATGAAAAGGAACTGCCTCAGATGGTGGACTAGGCCAGATCAGTTTTTTTCTTAAGTGGCTTCTGTACGTATGAGAAAGAATGAGGGAGAAAGTCATAGGTGTATGTGATATATGGATAGACAGAGAGAAAAATAAAGTTGTAGAAGCTTCAGTGAAACAGCAAGTCAGGTAAAGTGGAAAAGAAGGAGGTGTTTTCTTTTGTGATGATTATGCTTATTAGCTGCCCTGTTCTCTTATGGGAAAAGGCACGCAATGGCAATGCCGAAAAATGTGAAATGAATGAAGCCTATCATTTGCTAAGTACAGCATTTGGTGATTTACAGTTCTGAAATGAAACCACTCCAAAATAACATTTTGTGAATACGGCATTGTTGAAGAATAAGGTATGACAATTACACTGCTGTAGGTCTTTATTTTCCACTCTAGGAAATTTGTGAGGCTGGAATGTTTTAATTGGATGCACCTACTTAAATCACCTGGTATGATCTTGGCCACACAAAATATATATACAGTATATTTTTAAGCACACTGATTTTCCCTGCCTTAAAGGAATAGTTCATTCAAATATAAAGTTTTGCTGAACGTTTACTCCAAGATGTAGATTAGTTGTTTCCTCATCAAAACAGATTTGGAGAAATTTAGCTATAATACACTTGCTCACCAGTGGAGTGAATGGGTGCCGTCAGAATGAGAGCCCAAACTGCTAATAAAAAACATCACAATAATCCACAAGTAATCCACACAACTCCAGTCCACCAGTAAAAATATTGTGAAGCAAAAAGTTGTGTGTTTGTAAAAAAAAAAAAAAAAAAAAAAAAAAATTATTATGGCATTTTAAATTTAAACAGTCACATCTGGCCAAAATACCAGTCCTAATCCAAACACATCCAAAAGCCAATTTCCTGTTGTCCTTTCACATAAAATCCACCATATTTAATTTTGTTTTGGACTTGTTGTGCTTGTAAATGGGGCTTTTTGTCTGTGCATATTTCTCTACTGATTCAGACAGTAGAAAGCTATATCATGGATAGAGCAGTGGTTTGAAGTTAAAATCATATATTTATTTTAATAACAAAGCTTTAACTGGAGTCATGTGGATTACTTGTGGGTTATTGTGATGCTTTTATCAGTTGTTCGACTCATTCTGATGGCACCCATTCACTGCAGAGGATCCATTTCTGAGCAAGTGATATAAAGCAAATTTTTTTTTTTTCATATATTCTGGTTAAGAAACAAACTCATCTCTATCTTGGATGGCCTGAGAATGACTATATTTAAAAAAAAAATTGTGTGAAGTATTTCTTTTAGGATCATGTATACAAGATGGCTATAAAGATAATTCACCTGAAAATAACGACTTTGATGCCTTTCTTCTTTTCCTAGTCCACAAAAGAAGATGTTAGACATTATGTTCATGCTATCAAGCTCCCAAAAATGAAAAAAAGGCCCATTAAAAATGTCAGCTTTTGAGATTGAGTTAATGATTAGCATATTTTTGGATGAACTGTTCTTTTAAGAACAAGCTCTCTTTAGGCAAGCTCCTAACCCCAGCATCCTCTGATATAGGACATCATAAATGATGGGTGTTTGAGACAGCTGCACAGTTTGGCGATTAGTAGATTGCTGTCAGGTCTTAAGTGTTCCCCTATGTTACGCTCTGTCTACATTCCAGCCTGCCCATATCCTCATCCTCCCCTGATAGTGATAAGACAAATAGACTGCTTTGGCATGGTCTCATCACCTTTTATGAATAGAGACTCACTGTCTCCACTTGTTCTCATCCAGCAAAGACACTGGGTAAAAATAGAGATTTTATTTGATACTGATCCATTACACAGAGTTCTTTCATAGCCTCAGCAGAGAGTTTACTCTGAAAGGAGAATATGATAGTATTTTCACGGTTATCTTCCTCAGCCATCATAACTGTGGGAGAAATGCAAGCCACTTATTTGAAATTAAAACTTGTAATGCTCTTTTTTTTAAGGCTTCAAGGGGACAGTTTAACTGCAAGGTCTGAAGAGGAACCAGCACACCATGTCCCAGAGCAAGCTGTGCCAGAAATACCTTGTAAGTACCTACAGTCATCATGGACCATGGGACAGCATTTATGTACAGCATATAAAGTCACACAAAAGACCAATTCTATACATATGTGTGTGTGTGTGTGTGTGTGTGTGTGTGTGTGTATATATATATACATTAGTAGTAGTATTATTATTTGTACTTTTACTTACCAAAATCTTGTTTCCAAAAAAAAAAAAGAATGTACAACTGTTTTCAACAAGAAATCATAAGGGAAAAAGTTATTTTCATTTGTAATAATATTTCTATATATATTGCTGTATTGCTCTATTGCTGTATTTAGCCTGAGATTTCTTCCAAAAACCTTAATTAGGTTAAGGTTTTATTAACCCTATGCATAATGTATTTTATATTACTATTATATTTTTTATTAACTGCAAAAAGCCGAACTTTTTTCATGCAAAAAAAATCTAATAAATAAATAATACATTATACATTAAAAAAAAATTAAATGTTTTTTTCTCTGCAAATGTATACTTTTTAAAATTAAATTCACTTTATTTATTCATTGATTTATTCATTCATTTATTTATTTTAATATTATTCATTTATTTATTTATATTTACTTTTTAAAATGAATCTCAGTAAAGGACTTTAGTGGGCCCCTCTCGACACACATCGAGATTACCTCCCAAGTAGCTCCATAGACACCCCATCCTCTTGTCTCCTTAAATCACATATCATATCAAGAAAGAGCAGATTTATGTATCATGTTATGGAATCTGCTGAAAGGGGCAGCCTGTTAAAAAATTAGTCTTTTAGTTCAAGATTCACTCAAGCTTACTGAGGAAATTTAATCTATCCATTGTCTCTTGAGGGGCCCTTTGGTGGCGAATGTGGGAGTGTATTGTGAGTGTGTGTGTGTGGCAAAGCCTTTATTGTGTTTTTTTTCTTCTGGATCAGGTCCATTACCCACGGTGACAGAAATCCTCACAGCAGCAGAAGATCTGCAGACGGTCTCTCAGGTGGCAGGGCCGGTAGGTGATCCTCACCCAGCAAAACAGTCTATATATCACTTTTCCCAAGTCATTAATATCTACAGCATCACCTCCATTGTGAACGCTGTCAGAGGGACAGTTAAAACCACTTACATCGTTCTCCAGGGAGGACCGGCCCCAGCGTGACTTGACTATTTGTCTCCATGCTTGTCAAGCTAGAGGGGAAGCTCACCTAGCCAAACCATGAATAAGAGCTTATCATGTGAAAAAGGTACATTATGTTAGATTAAAGAGCTATTAAAAAAGGTGCAGGGTTTGGATGAACACAGTCTTGGCTGTGTACCTGGTGAGAAAGCACACAACACTCAAGCTCTTCTCGCAGAGTATCGTGTTGTTGATGGAAAGGTGTTCATTTACATTCGAGAGAGAGGTCAATGAGGACACCTGTGTTGTAGAAATCCCCCATTCCATCAAATCTGTCAGCAACAGCCACCAGAGAGCAGAACAGACTTCCAACATAGAACACAAGAACAGGAGTCTGGAGCCGTTCACACAAAACACGTTCTCGTGTTTAAAGACAGCTGAACAGAATGCAAAGGTCAAGTCTGTCTGTTCATCTGTCCATCTCTCTGTATGTCATTCTTTTTGTCCATTCATCCATCCATCCACCATCTATCCATCCATCCATCCATCCGTCTATCTAAACTCTAGGGCTTTTTTGTTGATAAGTCAACAACTTTCTAATTAAAATGAGCTAATTTCTTCCAGAAAACTATTCTTTCATTAAAATTTGTAGAACAAGAGAATTCAAATTGTTATTGGAATTTAAAAGGTATTCTCAATTCAGTTCTGACAGGTGCACAACCCAGGTATTTACAGTTTTTACATCACTAGGAGACGCTTTTCAATACTTTTTTTCTGTAAAAGTTCATTTTTAAAAACAAGGACAATTCTCATCTGTTTAGAACTCACTGCAAAATATGTTAAATGATCCATACTTACATTATGATCCATACTTACAACAGATGATGGGGCGGCAGTGGCTCAGTGGTTCATGTAGGTTGTCTACAAACCGGAAGGTTGGTGGTTCAATCCCCGGCTCCGCCTGACCAAGTGTCGAGGTGTCCTTGAGCAAGACACCTAACCCCAGCTGCTCCCGACGAGCTGGATGGCACCTTGAATGGCTGACACCGCAGTCGGTGTATGAATGAGTGTGTGAATGGGTGAATGTGAGGCAACTTGTAAAGCGCTTTGGATGGCCATGTGGTCTGTTGAAAGCGCTATATAAATGCAGTCCATTTACCATTTACCATTTACATTACTGTACAATTATATTCCTAAGTTGTCCCCATTTGTATAGATGCTAAAACCGTAATGTTTGGTCATGGCTGTGCATTGGCCTTCCTGATCTTTCCTATTAGCTTGGCACGTTTATGAGATAGAAAAATGCAGTTTTTCTTGACACAGATGATGTCTATTTCATTATGTATTATTGCAAGAAAATTTTAGATTCTAATCTGCAGTGTGAATTTACCTCCATATCTGAATATAGAATTGGGTTCTGAGTTTGGAAAATCTGGGATTCAAAGTCTAATTTAAATCCAAAAACAAAGAAACAAGGATGCCAGCTCAGGTGAACATACATTAAAGCAAAAGGGGGAGAAATCAAATTATATAAGAAATTCCAAAATTCGTCATAATTTTCATTCATTTTACTAAAACATGGTATGCAGTTTAGCCCACATGGACTGCTGTTGTGCTCACTGTGTGGAGAGTTTGGAGAAAGTGTCAAAATTGTTGAGAAATGGGTCTTTAAGATCGTAATTTTTTATTTTTTTTAAGTACTCTACAACTGGACTGATAGCTGTGTTCTTGTCATCTAGGAACCCTGCCATTGAAAAACAATAAAAAATCATTCAGACCTATGTGAACAGCAACCAGTCTCCTTGCATTCAGAGCCTGACTCTTAAAATCTCATGGGAATTTAACTGTATACAGGTTTCTGTCACTACAGCAGCCCCAAACTCCCTATAACCCATCGTGAAGTGGTTATTTTTCTATCAGCAGCAGAACAGAGAGTGCAGCTGTAATTACAGACTAAAAGTGTTGGAAAAATCTCTTTAGGAATCTTTTAGGAGTCGTGTGTGGAGCTTATGGGCTGAGAGCTCCAGACAGAGTGGCAACATCAGACATGTGAGGCTTCTTCTTCGTCGCCCAGTGGGGACACCCAAGGAGCTGTGTCTACCCTGAGAAACCGTACCACAGAGTAAACAATGCCGTCCGGACACCGTATAGGGCCTCACACACACTTACGTCTGCTTTCTCATTCACACAGAAACATGCTCTTTACTTTGGCTTGCATATTAAAGACCTGTCTCTCTTTCTGAAAAGAGAGAGACAGAGAAAGTGTGAAAGGAGGCCCCATCGTCTATAGATTACACAGTGCCAGTGAGCTAAGAGCGAGATGGCTAATGTTTCCCACATGGAGCGGCGTGTGTGAAAGGATCAGATCACCTACTGCTGCTTTTTAAAGCTTAATGTGGTTGATTTCTGGTTAATTGCTTATTTGGGCTCTATTTGAAAGGCAAATGCGATTTGTCTTCCTAATATCTTATTACTAACTGGTCCTCAGGGGTTCTCTCGTCTTGTCGCCCAGAATGGCAGGGAAAACAAACGTAATACTTTTATGAGCTGAGTCACTTCTTGGGACAACAATAGTCATGGGGCTGTATCTGTGCTGATCTCCTCCTGGCTGTAACTCGTGTTTTTACCCTCATAAGATGAACAGAGCTGCTTATGGACTCCAGGTTGCATAGAGCATCTTGGGAGACTTCAGTTTGCTTGAAAATACAACCTGTATTTTTACATACATTTTTATTAATTAATTAATTTTTTACTGTTTCTTACTGGTTTTTATAATCTGTTTATATGATGACCTTTATTTATTATTATGAACTTTATTTAACTGATGTATTTTATTGTATATAATTCAATTATATATATAAGGGTAACACAGTGACTCCAACTAGCCACTTTGGCGGGTTGAATAATTGCCAGTGTGTGAGTTGGAGGCTAAGTATAAGTTTAGCACAGATATATTTTCACTCGTGAACTCTTTGACTGAGGGCTTCAGAGTGTCTCTCTCTGTCAAGCGATTTGTGATATTTCTCAGTTCATCAGTGGATACGCAGCGCACCTGTATTTGATGTACCGTAAACTCTAGTGTGAAGGTGCACAAAACGCCGTCGCTTTCTCTCTCACACACACACGCAGATACCAAGAGAGAGAGAGAGAGAGAGAGAGAGAGAGAGAGAGAGAATTGACTCACTACATTTAAACAATATTCTTTGTTGTATTTTCCTGTCAAAATAACGGCGTTCCTATGGAAGTCTTCAGCTTTTAAGAACAGTCGGGTTTTCCGGTAGTGGGTGGTGTTAATGCGCAAACAGCAATCCCATTGGCCGGCGCTCACCTATTGTCGTCCCTGTTTTGATTTCAGCAAATCAGTTCAAGCGAACGGACAAAACCTGATTAATATTCATGAATCCAGCAGCTCATTAATCCTTAGTAATCCTTAGTGTGTTTTATAGTTCTTATTATTAGAATTCGTATCATTATTATCCTATCAGTATTTTTGTTAGTTTTTTTTCCAAAAATTTTTGTCAGAAACATTGAATGACAGAAAAAAACTGTGCCATTTTACAAATATATATATATATATATATATATATATATATATATATATATATATATATATAGTCATATATATCTCAATCAGCCTGGCGAGTAAACTAAAATATTTACTAGCCAATGGCGATTCAATTGCCAAGGTGTCTGCAGAGGGTTGTAACCTAAACAGTAGTCATTATTAGGGCCTGAGCACAAAAATGACACAAACTGAAATGTGTTCTTTATGATGAGAGGAACGTTCGGCTCAAATTTTAATGAAGATAAAAGTAAATATTAGCACGCCATAGTCAACTTTTATCAGGTAATTTCACAAAAACAAAAATGTGGCTAGTTAAAATGCTGTGTGGCTAGTAACTTTGGAAAACCAAAAAAGTTAATGTCATATATATATTATACTGCAAATAATTGCATTACCTAAATAATTGGCTCTGCTTAAGTTGGGCAATTTTATTTAATTCATTTTTTTGTTTTTGCCTTGGTGTGTATGTTTATGTGTGTGTGTACGTGTGTGTGTGTGTGTGTGTGTGTGTGTTTTATTGTCAATAACAGTGAATTCATGTGACAAATTGACATTTCACTTATAAATAGTTACCCTGCAGAAAGTAGGAAGTCAGAAAAATGTCAGAAAATATTTTAGTTTTAAAACTGTATTATTCATTCTACCCTTTGCCGGTCAATTTAGGATATAATTTAGAAATTCTCTAATCAGGTATTTAAAAAATAATCGGTTTTTGTTTTCATAAAATGAGAATCAGATGGAATAATTTAATTGAACTTCTTGAGCCTGGCCTGGAAGTTTCATTGTTAAACTGACTGAGAAGGAAGTATTTTTTTTTTCTGCGTATGCTAATTATGTCCATGTCTGTACTACTGAAATATTTGTTTTTGAATGGTTGGAAAATGTGGATATGTGGTTTTTTTTTCCTATGGGCTTCACTTTTGTTGTGACAGCCTCCCACCTTGGCAGATCAGAAATATTTCAGCTTCAACCTTTTCTATTAATATTGGCATGCTTTGCTATATAAGCCATCACACATTAATGGGTCTCTCTCTCATGTGGTTTCCGGTCTTGATTGTCTTAGTACTGGGGTGATATTAAAAAAACAGCCTTGAGGAGAGCTTGCTTTGACTGCGTGAGCTAAAACAGTAAAGTTTGGTCACGGCTGCGTATTGGCCTTCCTGATCTTTCTGATTAGACCTGCTCATTTATAACATGGAAAAATTTAGTTGTTCTTGACACAGATGATGTCTGTTTCATTATACATTATTGCAGGAAGAAAAATCCTCCATTCCACATATCAAGATTTGTTTTTCTCTTACGAGAGCTCTCTCGTACTGCGTCTTAGCTAACATGACGTCATCGCTGCTCGCACGGATCTTCTCTGCTGCTGGGCAGGCTGCGTCTGCGCTACACACCATGGCCACGCTGCAGATTTTCCAGGGCGATCTCCTCCGCAAGCTGGATGAGATGGGACCTGAAGCGATCTGTCTCGTGGATCTGAGGAGTGCTTCGGATCTCTCCCTCCGCGCTACTAAGTCCGCTGCACAGGCCATGGGACGGGTTATGGCTTCCGCTACGGTGGCTGAGAGGCATTTGTGGCTGACGCTTTCTGACATCAAGGAATCTGAGCGCGCTGCGTTCCTCGACGCGCCGCTGACTCCTGCTGGCCTCTTCAGATCATCTGTCAACGAGTTTGTGGAGAGATTCGCCGAGGCCCAGAAAGCTTCGCTGGCGTTCAAGCACTTCTTGCCGAAGCGCTCCGGTTCTGCAGCTAGCCGCTCTAGGCCGGCCCCACAGAGCTCTCAGCCACGCCCACCGCCTCCAACTGCGTACTCGCGACAGTGTCAGCAACGCAGCTCGAGACCCCGTTCTCGCACTTCAAGCCGTCGCCCCGCACCGCGGGAGCCGCGGCAGAGGATTGCGGTGAAGCCAGAAGCCCCGAAAGCATCCTAGCACTGCTGGGAAAGCGCCGGTGTTCGAGTTCCGCTGCGGCCGAGCTCTCACCCAAGCGTCCCGCTGTTGCAGTTCCAAGAGTTGTGACTGCCTCAGTGTCTTCTGCAATGCGCAAGCCTGCACGAGTGCCCGCTTGCCTGCACACAAAAGCCGTTATCACGGCTACCCAGATGTTTCACGAAAAGAGTGTGTTTTCTGGTGTTCCGGCCACGGCCGATGGTGCTATAAATGTAAGGACGATGCCCACTCCTCAGTGCCCATCTCCACATGTAAGCACAGCCCTGCACACAGGGCCTGCGCCCATAAAAGTGACTCAAGTCGATCGCGCACACTGCATAGTAAGCGTGCCCACCCCTCAGTGCCCACAATTACTATGTCACACGCGTCATGTGGTTTCTGTAAAAACGAAACCCGCGCACGCTCATCCGGCCACGGCCGATGGTGCTATAAATGCAGTGACGATGCCCACTCCTCAGTGCCCATCTCCACATGTAAGCACAGCCCTGCACACAGGGCTCGCGCACATAAGATCGACACAGATCGGTCGAGCGCGCCGCATAGTAAGCGTGCCCACCCCTCAGTGCCCACAATTACTATGTCACACGCGTCATGTGGTTTCTGTAAAAACAAAACCCGTGCACGCTCGTCCGGCCACGGCCGATGGTGCTATAAATGCGGTGTCGATGCCCACTCCTCAGTGCCCATCTCCACATGTAAGCACAGCCCTGCACACAGGGCTCGCGCACATAAGATCGACACAGATCGGGCGAGCGCGCCGCATAGTAAACGTGCCCACTCCCCAGTGCCCACATACACTATGTCACATACGGCGCGCGGCCTCTGTAAAACCGAGGCTCGTGCATGTGCGCTCTGCACAAGCAGACAGTGAGTTGAAAGTGGTAAATGTGCACATATGCAGCCCACAGTTACTCGCAAACATATCGAGTCCCACGGGACCTGCTCAGCCTTCCCCCAGTCGGTTAAGCACCGAGACGGGGTCAAGGAGGAGCGATCTGCCCGCTGTGATCAGCGCGCTCCCCGCCTCAGATGCGCAGCACACCCGAGCACCGCTGTTGCCCGGTCAACAGAGCGCGCTTCGCATCCAGCCCTTAGCCATTCATGCAGATGCATGGTCAGCGCTTCCAGGGGTTTCGGTTTGGGTGCTAGGCATTATAAAGAGAGGCTACTCGCTACAGTTTTGTCGACGCCCTCCGCGCTTTTCAGCGTGCGTCGAAACTACGGTCAAAACAGAAGTAGCACACATACTTCGGGCCGAAATATCAAAACTGTTGAGCAAAGGGGCTGTAGAGCCTGTGTCTCAAGCTCAAAGCGAGGGGGGGCTGTACAGCAGATACTTTCTGGTGCCCAAGAGAGACGGGGGTCTCAGGCCCATACTGGATCTAAGACAGCTGAACAAGGCATTGATGAAACGCAGTTTCAAAATGGTTACGACCAGGAAGCTCCTCGCGCAGATTCGCAGAGGGGACTGGTTCATGCCAATAGATCTGAAGGACGCGTATTTTCAAATACAGATAGCGTCAAACCCCAGGCGATATTTGAGATTCGCCTTCGAGGGCCAGGCATACCAGTTTACAGTCCTGCCGTTCGGCTTGTCCGTGGCTCCTCGTACATTTACGAGATGCATGGATGCAGCGCTCGCTCCTCTCAGACTCAGAGGCATGCGAGTGCTGAATTATTTGGACGACTGGCTGGTTCTGGCCCGATCACGAGCGGAGCTCGTGGACCACAGGGCCGTTTTGCTCGATCACCTCGAGAAGCTCGGCCTCAGTGTCAATTGGGCGAAGAGTTCGCTGAACCCCAGTCAGACGATTCTGTTTCTGGGTATAGTTCTGAACTCGTGTTCCATGACGGCGCAGCTGTCACCACAGCGCCTGATGGGCATTCAGCGCGCAGCGAGTTCTTTCCCATGCGGCGCGACCGTGTCGCTCAAACACTGTCAGAGGATGCTGGGCCTCATGGCCTCAGCATCTCCGGCTCTGCAGCTGGGCCTGCTCCGCATGCGCCCCCTGCAGTTCTGGCTGAAGGCACGGGTGCCGCGCAGAGCGTGGGCGTCTGGCCGGCTGCATTTCAAGGTCAATCAGAGCTGTGTCACGGCTCTGGCACCTTGGACAGCGAACGGCTGGTACCGATCAGGTGTAAGCCTGGGGACTTCCCCGAATGTGAAGATGGTGTCGACGGACGCCTCCACTTCGGGATGGGGAGCGCTGCTTGAGGGCAGACGGTTTTGGAAGCCATGAAGGGTCCCCCTTTTGAGCCTATCCAATCAGTTAGCCTTCAGCATCTGTCGTTCAAGACAGTATTCTTGTTGGCTCTCACCTCAGTGAAGCGTGTGGGTGATCTGCACGCGCTCTCGGTGAGCCAGTCGTGCTTGGAGTTTGGGCCTAATGACTCAAGGGTCATACTCAAACCTAGGCACGGTTATGTGCCGAAATCCCTCAACACGCCGTTTTGGGCTCAGGTTATTGCCTTGTCTGCCCTGCCGGTGTCAGGAGAGGATAGAGACTCGAGTCTTCTTTGCCCTGTCAGGGTTTTAAGAGCTTATGTGTCTCACTCTGCTGCCTTTCGGCAGACGGATTAGCTGTTTGTCTCGTTCGGTGGACGTTCCAAGGGAATGGCTGTTTCGAGACAGACTCTATCCAGATGGATAGTTGATGCCATAGCGTTAGCTTACGCTTACAGGGGCCTGCAGTGCCCGTTGGGCGTCAGAGCACACTCCACAAGAGGCGTCGCCTCGTCGTGGGCGTGGTCTACTGGGATCTCCTTGCAGGATATATGTATGGCGGCAGGTTGGGCCTCGCCATCTACATTTATCAGGTTCTATAACCTGGAGGTTCCCGCCTTGCAAGCAAGGCTGCTGTCGGTATAGTCGAATCAGGGCCCTGAGGGAATTCTGAGTTCATGAGCGCCATGCGCTGCCGACTGTTATATGGGCAGTATTGCGTAAGACCCGCATTGCCACATTGGTCAGGCCTTGCCTCAGCTGTGTGATGTCATATTGCCGCATCTACGGATGCTGCTAGATATGGGACGGAGGGCTTTCCCCCTTTTCTGTCCTGGACTCTCTGTGAGTCCCTCAGGTGACTGTGCACTGTAAATCCTGGGCGTTGCTTCAGGTTTATTGGTGTGTGATCCCTGCGCGCACGGCGTTTTACATTGGGTTCCCGTAGCATCTTAGCTAAGACGTAGTACGAGAGAGCTCTCATAAGAGAACGTACTCGGTTACTAAACGTAACCTCGGTTCTCTCTAGAAGAGCGAACGAGTACTGCATTCTCTGCCGTGCGCACGATTCACTCTGGTTCGCTTTGGCAATGAAATAAATCAGGTGAGTCAGCCTTTTCGAGCTCCTTTTGTAGGTTGGGCCACACCCTTTTCGGCGGGAAGTGGCAAGAAGGGCGCGAAGCATCAGCCTGCGCTCGATAGGCTGTGCAGTTGCCGCAGAACAAGCCAATGAGCGAACGAGCCGTCTCGCGTATGTACTGCTGCAAATGCGCTTTACAAAAATACAAAATTAAGGATAATTTTTTGCTTCAGTATTTCGTGAAAAGAGACTTTTCCCGTAGCGTCTTAGCTAAGACGCAGTACTCGTTCGCTCTTCTAGAGAGAACCGAGGTTACGTTTAGTAACCGAGTACGTTTCAGTCCTCTACTGCAGTCTGAATTTACCTCTACACCTCTAATACACAGTGGGGCCCTAAAGTCTGAATCCACATTGAAAATCAAGGATTCAAAAATCTAATTCAATCCCGAAAATAAACACATTTTAGCCTTCCTTCCATTTTAGAATCCTTAATCCTACCCCATACCTAAACATACTGTAACAACTACTTTACTAACTATTAATAAGCAGCAAATTAGGAGTTTTTAGATACGAATGTTATAGTTACTTAATAGTGAGAATTCCCAAACTAAAGTATATATTTTTTGGATAAGACATCCTGGAACATGAAATCAGTGGAGAAATAAAGCATACTTCTCAAATTGCACACAAATCTGATTCTCACAAAGCATTTCAGAAGCATTTAGTGCGCTCTTTTGTTTTTGGCCCCTGTCTTATCTATTACTATAGCTAGATATTTATTCTTAGTGCATTGGTTGGTTATTAACTGCTCACAAATGCACTTTTTGCAATCCTTGCTATCAGTATTGGAAAGACATTTCTTAAACATTTACTTTAGCGTTCAGCAGGAAATTGATGATGTTTCTTTAATTAGGTAAGTATGGATACGCTCATTCTCTTGGCATCTGCTTTTGTAGCAGTCTATACTGTAAACCATCTGCTCTTACTTTAGGAAGAGTCATGAGTTACTTTTATTTTAACTTTTAATTGACAGGTGATAATGAGGATCCTGTTTCATTTGTCTGTAAAACGTTTTTCAGAACTCCACGTTGAAGAAAATAGCATTGTATTATTGCTTTCTTGAGTGAAACAGCAGGGGTGGCCTCAATTTCTTCTTCTGTATGGGGTCCCTGAGCTCTTATGGGGGTCTGGGACCCTGCAGCTCCCCCTCAATTCAAACACTGAATGTAATTCAGGCAATTTATAAGATATATGCCAGAGGAGCTGACAGACTCTCCCATATATTCCGGCGAGCCATCTGGTTCATGTTTTTCACTCATTACAAATCTCTGAAATGTTGTCCAGCTAACATAATATAGCGATAGCATTAACAAATTGTTCAGTGGTCCTCTAGAACCAAGACTATTGTCAGGCAAGATGCAGAGAAACACACTCTTAAATGTCACACACCTGCCTGAAGCCTGTTATATACGATGCTCACTGCCTAGATGGATGTTTTCAGTGTGATTCACATGTTTGACTTTGTTATAAACTAAATATTCAGAAGTGATCTGGTTGAATGAAGTTATTTCAACAGGTAACGTGTGGTTTGTGTGAGTTCTGCGGGTTTGTGTTTTTTTTTCATGTATAATCCAGGTGCACACAGTATGTCATGCTGCAGGGCTCTGTGGTTTAGAGGTTTAGAGTTTAATCATATAATAAATTTGTTATTGTCCATTTCCCTTTTGATTTTGGCACAGCGCCCATGAACATGCATTATGTGGGTTTACATGCTGCCAGCACAAGTAGATTTAATAAACCTTTGTGTTAGACTTCATTTCCGTTTACTATGCGCTCTATTATAGCACCAGAGGGGAGGTTTGCTTGTGTCTTTGTGTACGATTTAAATCTGTTAGCACTGAAATTATATTTGATTTTGTTAATGGACGTTGGGTAAAATGGATGTGCGCAGATGTTTCAATTGGCTCTTAATAGATATGAAAAAACACATCAATTAAAAACATAAGAGTTGTCTCTTATGTTTTCAATTTATGAGTTTTTCCATTACCAAATGTTATTCAGGGTTTTATACTGTACTTTGTAAGCTAAAACTAAAAATATTTGATTATAGAAATAAAGATAATAAAATATATATAAATATTAGATGAAAAATGCACCAATGTTGCTTTGTCAACTAAATGAAATATTAAGACACTGAAAATAAATCAATGAAAAAAACACCACCACCACCACCAAAAAAAAAAAAAAAAAAAACAATGCATATATTATCAAATATAACTTTAAAAAGTATAAATAATTTGTTTGTCTATACAAATATTGTCCAATAATGGACAATCCAGCATACAGTGACTGATACAGAGCTTTGATGACTGATGATCCGAAAAATGTTAATATATATATATATATGAAAGTCACTACTAAGCATTACATCATTATCTTCATCTGTCAGACTTTGAACTCAAAGACAAAGCAAAAAAAAAAAAAAAAAAAGATAAATTATATACTGGACTGTTTTGTGGCCATTTTTATCTCTCACATTTAGCAAACAAACAGTGGAAGAGGCTTTCAACTGGTTTTAGCAGCCCAGCCCAAAGGGACTGATGCAATGCGGTCAGTGATGTTTGCTTCCTTGTGCCAGGGTGGGACACCGCTCTTTGTAGTGACTCTCTTCCCTTGTGGCAGGTTGGTGTGGGCAGAACACAAGCCTCAGCGATCTGTGTACATGCTTAACATCACTGTGGCTTAAGCCTGCGGCCTCCAACATGTCCGTAAAGAGCCTGCACATGCAGATGTGACAGCAGGCAATGAGCCAAGGCAATTTTGTCCCTGTGCGGTAAATATGCACAGGCCAGCAGCAATGGCAAATGTTAAATCCTTGACTTTCCTTGTGGTTTTTGAACCTGCTTCCAATGAGTTGGACATTTCTGAACAATTATAATGCCATTTGATGTGCGTAAGAGAAACGCCGCAGCTTTACTAGCCTGTTTAATAGCCTTTGAGAGTGAAGTGTTGTGCTTTTCCTGTGAGGATTGAGGTGAATGGTGGATCGGTCGCCAGTGGCACGACCTAAATATGGGCACACAAACACAACGTGAGTACATAAAATGCGAACGGTTGTTGAGTGGTCTCATATTTATTCTCAATCTGCATTTAATTTCTTAAGCAATTGGAACCATGCTTGTGAGTGGACAGAAGCCCCTTTAAAAGTGGTTGCAAGCTTTGGTGGACCAGTCAGCTTGCTCTTAATCCACAATTTCTCAAAGAAAACGTAAAACAGCTGCTTTTTTTGGCCGGTAAACAGCTTGTCTCTGATGGACGCACACGAAACTGAATTGTTGAAACTAGTTTGACTCATTCTCTTCCGAGTCGCACGCACACATCACAATCAATAAAGACAAATGTCGCTGTAAACCACAGGCGTGCTGAAGGGAACGGCAGTGTGCTTCCCAAATATTTCTTCAGTTCGTAAGTATCTAAGATCTATTATGGGTTTGTATAGTCAATGACGGTTCTAAGTGGATCCAATAAACCTCAAGAGAACGGATTGGCCAGTACGGCGGAATCAGAAATAAATCATCCGCGAATATTAACACTGACATGCATCTCTTAACAGCAGCCTCATCGTTTATGAAACAGTTTCTGTTAACTGTCATTCATATTTATTTGTTGTTACTGTAAATGTAGACGCATGTCTATAGAGAAATGTCAAAATATTTGCGAGGGAAGAGTTTTCTTTCCAGCATGTTTGGATGGATGGCGCTTTCGTTGTTTCGTGAGGTTCGGAGAATCTCTTCAGAGTTAAAATTAGTGTTTGTTTGTATTATCGTCCTCTATCTGTATGTATGGACATGATCTGACCTTGCTCTGTTTAAGTTATAAGTGCATTATGGGCCAGGATGCCGGAATCACAGATATGTTTTTGTTTATATGAATGTATCTTGGGTTATTGGGCTAATATACTCTTCCTTCGTTGTTTATGTTGTTAGTGTGTTGGGTGTAAAATGTGTGTCTCTCCACCTATGTGTCTGTCTGTCTATCTCTTAAAAGTTGTTCACAAAGGCATCATTTGATCTTAAAATATAATAAAAACAGTAATATTGTGAAATATTAATTTATTGCTACCACATTTTAAAGGGTTTAGATTTTTTTTGAAATCATGATTTTTTGATGTAGAGAAAGTAAAAAAATTCTAAAAAAATTATTAGATTATTAATTTGTTTTATTCATAGATCAATATCTTGTGGCATCAAACTTCAAAATAAACCGTTTAGAAGCAGACGTTCAGCCAATACTGCTGTCATATGTTTATCTTCTTGATTTGTCCGCCACAATTACCAACAAACAATTCATTGTTTAGCTGTTTCTTCCTAGATTATATTATTTATAGATACTTTTCAGCACTTGTGCAATGGAAAGTTGCAGTAGTATAAACATGTCAGGATGCATAAACAGCTTAAAAAAAAACGGTATTGTGAACAAAAAATGACACTTTTTGGGCAGCGTTCATTAAGGTAAGAAAATATAATACTCAAGTATAAGTACCATCACATTTTAACAGTGAGAGGGAGGCAAAAATGGGATAGACCAAGAGCGATAATTAAGCACATCTGATCCAGTTAATCTAATCAATCAGGCTTATTCGAAAACTACATGGTATGTGTGTTGGAGCAGGGTTGGAACTAAAATCTGCAGGACTGTGGCCCTCCAGGAACTGAGTTTGACACCCCTGGGATAGGCCTATAAATCTCAAACCAGTTGTTTTTAATTAAAGGAATCAGTTATTTAGAATAAAAAAAAATTATTCACTATATATATAAATATATATTCACTATATAAATTATTCATTATATTAAAACACAGAAGCTTCATCTGAAGTGGGATTTTGATGTATTTACCCACTGTTTAATGCAGGACATGAATGCATTTAACCTGCAGTTACAAATGCAGAAATAATGTTTTGATATAAAAGATACATAAAATGTTAAATAATCATTTGAAATAAAAAATTTAAAAATAATAGTAATAAAATCAGTACAGTAGATACTTTAAATGTAAAATTAAAACAGCCAGTAGGAAAATTCAGAAAGTCACTGTTGATAAGTGAGGCATTGCAATTAAACTGAATCATTTAACTGGTGACTCATTCATGAACGAAACACCGTCATTGCGGAGAGATGCAAAACTGTGTTATGGTGGCTGTGTTTGGAATAGTTTTTATTGTCGAAATAGACCAAAAAAAGGCAATATGGTGTCTAAAATCTCTTTATTAACTTGTTGTTTATTGAACTGTTGTAAAAAAAAAAATCTGTATGCAATCATGCTGATTTTTGAAGGAAAAAACGTCACTCTTCGTGTGATATTGATTTACTATATAAAATTATATAAATTTTCTGCCCCTATATCTTCAGTTTTGTGATCATTCTAAATGCATTTTAACAGACTAAATCACGCAGTGAAAGAACGCACTCTAAATGCATGCGCACTAGTCTAATCTACTAGACTTCATGGCACTGTAGGAGATTTGTTTGGTTTTTGGCAAAATACTGATAATGTCAAATTGCACATCGTTAAAATAGCAATTACGATATTATCACAGACGATATCACACACCTTGCACCACTGTGTTTTTGGCTAATTTGTGCAAAACCTTTTGCTAAACTGTCAAAGCTTAATTTTAACCACCAATGCAGTGATTGCAAGTATTTTCCTTACCTCTACATTCTTGCAAAGGGTTGATGTTGAGATTTTATAAGCTGCTAGTTTAGTCTTTCTAGGCAAACACAACTTACATTGCATAATAGAGCTTAAATATGGCCAGCTCAGGGCTTCACTTAATTTCCTTCGAGTTCAACTTCAGCTGGGTCTGCACCTTAACGCCTGTCTTGTCCGTCTGCATCTTTCGTGTGATTTTAGCGCCAGTTTGATCTCCTATATTTGCTTAAGTAGTTTCCAGAGAGCGTTTGTTTTTTTTGTTTTTGTTTTTTGTTTTTTTTAACTCCGTAATTAATGTGTTTTGAAATGTAGCAAAGGACAATACTTCAAACTAAATATGGTTAAGTAAAAGTAAAATTACAGATTTTACAAACTACTTTAAAAAGTAGAAGTACACAAAAAAGCTACTCAATTACAGTAACGTGGGTAAATGTAATTCGTTATTTTCCACCTCCAGAATTAAAATGCTTAATTTTGAGCAAATAAAACTATTATACACAATAATTATTGCATTCAATACTGACATTACTTTACATTATAACTGCATTGACTAGAAATATTGAGTGTTTATTTATTACTTCTTTCCCAAGTCTACACGCATGATGTGTACAGTACGTATAACAGCTCCAGATTGCTATTTAAAATGTTATGGATACAAAAACTGATTACCTACCCTTTCTTTTAATTGTGACTTCTCAAGTCCATCTGTTCTCCTTGGGGCATTAAGGATGTGTTTGAATAATATACCACAGATCTGCCTAGATTTAGTATGATACTGCAATCAAGACCAAACAAGAACCAGCGGAGAAGGTGGAAATGCTAATTTATTAAATATTTGGTAACTGTTTAGTAAAGGGACCAATTCTCACTATTAGCATGCCTATTATTAAAATATTGGCTGTTTATGAGTACTTATAAAGCACATATTCTGCATGACCATATTCTACATCCTCAATCCTAAACTTAACAACTACCTAATTTTTAATAATCAGCGAATTAGGAGTTTATTGATGCAAAAGTCATAGTTAACGGTTTGTTAATAGCAAGAATTTGACCTTAAAATAAAGCGTGACCGAATATTTGTATATAATTCTTTTTGATGTGTAATGTTCAGTGCCCTGCTGTTACAACATTTAGCATTTGCATCCCACAAACCAGTGCCAGTCCAGTAATAAGACTAGATTTGTTATAAAAACAGTGTTTCTTGCGTTGCCCGGCAAGTATGCATGTTAGCAATAAGCAAAATCATTACACACCAATATGATTTTGATTCATCTGTTGTTAAGGTTTATTCTCCTTAATCTTGAATTGAAAGGCTGTATTCTTGATCCCCAAACCACAAGTTTATTATCGCAAAATAGCAGGATCTCTACGCTGCCTGTTATCCATTCTCGGATCTCGGAGTTTATTGATTGTTACTTCAAAATCCTGTAACCACTACTGAACATCTATCACAGTGTTCACAAATAAAATTTCAGTCCTTGCCGCCATCCAGACTTTCATCCCAAAGAACTGTGGTTTCAGTGTTTTTCTTATTTCTCTTAAAAAATAATTGGCCCTCATTATAACAGATATGGCACAGTGTTGTAACCATAAGTCGTATGTAAAAAGGAGTGAAATTCAAAGCTAATGTGACTCTGTTTTGTGTGTGTGTGTGTGTGTGTGTGTGTGTGTGTGTGTGTGTGTGTGTGTGTGTGTGTGTGTGTGTGTGTGTGTGTGTGTGTGTGTGTGTGTGTGTGTGTGTGTGTGTGTGTGTGTGTGTGTGTGCCATAGCGTCACCCTGTCTGGGCATCGGATGTGAAGCCGATTAGAGGCACGAGCCCCCAGACGCCCAGACGTGCTCTGCAACTCCAGGACTCGCTTTTCTCCAAAGAACTGGAGAATATGGGCAAACATCTTGCTGGTAGGTTTTTAACACAGACACCCACATGCATATAAAACAGGCCACCTTTCCATACAGTCTGACACTGTCAAAGGCCACACATGTAAAAGTCTGTCTGCGAACACAGGGATGAAGGTGTCTGATTGGCTAATTAAAAGCTGATCCACCTATTCAAAAATGTGGTTAAAAAACGGTGACCATCTTTGATTCATTTAATAATGCCACCACCACACAAGCTTGTTAGCGTCACTGTGAAGTGACAAATCTCTGTCTGTAGTTGATCAAACTCAGATGATGGTTTGATCTCGCAGACCTTTGTTAGACGTTGTGTGTGTGAGCGACGTTCATTTAGTTTGGTAACCGCTTGAAAGCATTGGGCAAAACCAAAGGCTCAAACAGCATCAAGCATTCCAACATGTGTCGCACAGTTGTTTGTTTATACATGTACTGCTTTTTATTTCTATTCGCTGTCGCACACCAAATACATTTAAAACGCATTAAGTATTTAAGAAGGGCACTCTCACTAAGTCATCAGGGCAACAGCTGTGTGTATGTGTGTGTGGATGTGGGAGGTTGACATTTAAACCAGAAAAGTTAACAACTTTAGCAAAGTAGACTCTAATATGTAGCTTTTGCACGCATACTTAGCTAATCAGAAAACACTATAATTGTTGTTGATGTTTCATATAAACACACACACACACATATATATATATATATATATATATATATATATATATATATATATATATCAGTGGTTCCCAACCTTTTTCAACTCGCGGCCCACACATCCAAACATATATGTTTGCGCGGCCCACTGCAAAAAAAATAAATAATAATAACTGACCCCGCTATTGTACGGTTAATAACTTAGTACTCAGAAGCTAGATTGTTAACTGTATTTATTGAATGAACTAGGGCTGTGCGATATGGGGAAAAAACATCGCGATTTCTTTGATCAATTTTGATATTTAGATTTTAATCACAATTTTGACGCACACATAGGCCTATATGCTTTACAGTCATAAATGCATTCAGGATGAATTTGAAACATATTTCCAAAAGAAAACCAATTAGAGCTTTATCAAAAAGTTGTAACGTCTCTAGAACAGACATAAGTCAAAATAATCACTAAAGGTGTAACAACATTTATAGACTTATGGCAAAAAATAAATAAAATAGGCCTATAAATATATACAGTTATGTGTGCGGTGCAGAAGCAGCAGAGAGAGTGCATTATTGTAACGCGAAAGCACATTAAAATAATGCACGAGAGCGAATCTCTCCGCTCGCACGCAGATTTCCTTTTGCTCTGTCACAAAACCAGACGAGATTGCTCAGATACACGCTGCTCTCACCCGGAGAGAGTGTGCGCACTTAAAACGTTTCTCATCACACTTAAACTGTGTCCTGTGCACTCACAACTCTCTCTATGCTCATGTGCTAGATATTAATTTTCGCACGTTTTTATTTAAAGCCTTTTACCTCGTGCAGTGTGAACGCTCTGATCCGTCAACATGGGCTCGGAAAAAAAGGCGCATCGCAGACAGTGTGTGAACCTGGAATTAGGCATATGCCCAGTCTGTTCTGTTCTCGCAGTAGGCGCTGCATTCTGATTGGATCAGATAGCATAATGCGGGAGGTCAGAGCCGCGGAAAATCTTGCTATAAAGCGATTTAGAAATCGCGCAGGCTCAAATCGTTTTTTTATGACGATTTCTATTAATCGCACAGCCCTAGAATGAACTGGCAATGAACAGAAAATAACTCGGACTGGCACCGCTCAGCAAAACGGGAAAACCAGATTCAGGCAGAGCTCGGCAGCGGGTAGACAGTCAGCGGAGCAAGCAGTCAGGGAACATGTTGAAAGCATTTATGCATGTTTGAATTTGTTGTTCTGTAGCATATGCAGCAAAAATATCTAAGATAAATTGGCGGTTTATTCTTAAACCAATCAGCAAGCTCCAATAGTGGAAGCATAGTTAGAGTTTAATATTTATTTTTTGTTATTTAATTATATATATGAAATATATTATTATTTATTTTATTAGTAATTAGTGGGCCGCGGCCCACAGGTTGAAAACCACTGATATATATATATATACATATATATATATATATATATATATATATATATATATATATATATATATATATATATATATATATATATATACATATATATATATATATATATACATATATATATATATATACATATATACTGTATATGTAACCATGGACCACAAAACCAGTCTTATGTGTAGTGTTATGTGAGATTTATACTTCATCTGAAAGCTGAATAAGTATGCTTTCCATTTATTTATGGTTTATTAGGATTGGACAATATTTGGACGAGATAGACATTTTTTAAAATCTGGAATCTGAGGGTGCCAAAAAAATCAAAATTCTAAGGAAATCGCCTTTGAAAATGTCCAAATGAATTCTTAGCAATGTATATTACTAATCAAAAATTAAGTTTTGATATATTTAAGGAAGGAAATTTACAAAATATCTTCATGGAACATGATCTTTACTTAATATCCTAATGATTTTTGACATAAAAGAAAAATATATAATTTTGTAATATAATATAATATAATTTTATATAAAATATACCCCAGTGACTTAAGACTGGTTTTGTGGTACAAGGTTTCACACACACACACACACACACACACACACACACACACACACACACACACTTATGTGTAGTGTTATGTGAGATTTATACTTCATCTGAAAGCTGAATAAGTATGCTTTCCATTTATTTATGGTTTATTAGGATTGGACAATATTTGGACGAGATAGACATTTTTTAAAATCTGGAATCTGAGGGTGCCAAAAAAATCAAAATTCTACGGAAATCGCCTTTGAAAATGTCCAAATGAATTCTAAGCAATGCATATTACTAATCAAAAATTAAGTTTTGATATATTTAAGGAAGGAAATTTACAAAATATCTTCATGGAACATGATCTTTACTTAATATCCTAATGATTTTTGACATAAAAGAAAAATATATAATTTTGTAATATAATATAATATAATATAATTTTATATAAAATATACCACAGTGACTTAAGACTGGTTTTGTGGTACAAGGTTTCACACACACACACACACACACACACACACACACACACACACACACACACACATATATACAGTACAGACCAAACGTTTGGAAACATTACTATTTTTAATGTTTTTGAAAGAAGTTTCTTCTGCTCATCAAGCCTGCATTTATTTGATCAAAAATACAGACAAAAAATATAATATTGTGAAATATTATTACAATTTAAAATTACTGTTTTTAAATGTATTATACTTTAAATTATAATTTATTTCTGTGATGCAATGCTGAATTTTTAGGATCATTATCACATGATCCTTTAGAAATTATTCTAATATGATGATTCATTATCAAAGTTGGAAACAGTTCTGCTGCTTAATATTTTTTCAGAACATGTGATACTTTTTAGGATACTTTGATGAATAAAAAGTAAAAAAAAAAAGTAAAAAAAAAAAAAATCAGTCAGTAATTTTTGTAATCAGTCAGTAATTTTTGTAAAAAAAATCAGTCAGTAATCTTTTTTTTTCTTAATAAAACGTACTCGGTTACTAAACGTAACCTCGGTTCTCTCTAGAAGAGCGAACGAGTACTGCGTCTTAGCTAAGACGCTACGGGAAAAGTCTCTTTTCACGAAATACTGAAGCAAAAAATTATCCTTAATTTTGTATTTTTGTAAAGCGCATTTGCAGCAGTACACAGCCATAGGCGAGACGGCTCGCTCGCTCACTGGCTTGTTCTGCGGCAACTGCACAGCCTATCGAGCGCAGGCTGATGCAACATCAGACCAATAAGGGCGCTTCGCGCCCTTCTTGCCACTTCCCGCCGAAACGGGTGTGGCCCAACCTATAAAAGGAGCTCGAAAAGGCTGACTCACCTGATTTATTTCATCGCCGAAGCGAACCAGAGTGAATCGTACGCACGGCAGAGAACGCAGTATTCGTTCGCTCTTCTAGAGAGAACCGAGGTTACGTTTAGTAACCGAGGTTACGTTTAGTAATCTTACGAGAGCTCTCTCGTACTGCGTCTTAGCTAAGACGCTACGGGAACCCGATGTAAAACGCCGTGCGCGCAGGGATCACACACCAATAAACCTGAAGCAACGCCCAGGATTTACAGTGCACAGTCACCTGAGGGACTCACAGAGAGTCCGGGACAGAAAAGGGGGAAAGCCCTCCGTCCCATATCTAGCAGCATCCGTAGATGCGGCAATATGACATCACACAGCCGAGGCAAGGCCTGACCAATGTGGCAATGCGGGTCTTACGCAATACTGCCCATATAACAGTCGGCAGCGCATAGCGCTCATGAATTCAGAATTCCCCTCAGGGCCCTGATTCTTCTATACCGACAGCAGCCTTGCTTGCAAGGCGGGAACCTCCAGGTTATAGAACCTGATAAATGTAGACGGCGAGGCCCAACCCGCCGCCATACATATATCCTGCAAGGAGATCCCAGTAGACCACGCCCACGACGAGGCGACGCCTCTTGTGGAGTGTGCTCTGACGCCCAACGGGCACTGAAGGCCCCTGGAAGCGTAAGCTAACGCTATGGCGTCAACTATCCATCTGGATAGAGTCTGTCTCGAAACAGCCATTCCTTTGGAACGTCCACCGAACGAGACAAATAGCTGCTCCGTCTGCCGAAAGGCAGCAGAGCGAGACACATAAGCTCTTAAAACCCTGACAGGGCAAAGAAGACTCGAGTCTCCATCCTCCCCTGACACCGGCAGGGCAGACAGGGCAATAACCTGAGCCCGAAACGGTGTATTGAGGGATTTCGGCACATAACCGTGCCTAGGTTTGAGTATGACCCTTGAGTCATTGGGCCCAAACTCCAAGCACGACTGGCTCACCGAGAGCGCGTGCAAATCACCCACACGCTTCACAGAAGCGAGAGCCAACAAGAATACTGTCTTGAACGACAGATGCTGAAGGCTAACCGATTGGATAGGCTCAAAAGGGGGACCCTTCAAGGCCTCCAAAACCGCCGCGAGGTCCCACATAGGGACTGACGGAGGTCTGGGAGGATTCAGCCTGCTAGCTCCTCTGAGGAACCGGATGACTAAATCGTTCCTTCCTATTGACTGACCGGACGCCGTTTCAGAAAACGCCGCGATGGCCGCCACATAAACTTTGAGCGTGGATGGGGCTCTGCCCTTATCCAACAGCTCCTGTAGGAAGGAGAGGACCTCCGTCACCTCACAACTAAGGGGTGAATAACCTCGAGCTGTGCACCAGCTGGAGAACACCGACCACTTCGAGGCATACAGACATCGTGTCGACGGAGCTCTAGCCTGAGTGATGGTATTTAGCACTCCCACTGCGAGATCAGCGGGTAACCGTTGAGTGCCCATACATGGAGGGACCACAACTCCGGTTGAGGGTGCCAAATCGAGCCCCTGGCCTGCGAGAGGAGATCTCTCCTCAACGGTACTGGCCATGGGGCGACATCTGCTAATTGCATCAAATCTGGGAACCATGGTTGGTTCTTCCAAAGAGGTGCCACAAGCAGCATTGAACATCTCGTTTCTCTCACCCGTTCTATCACCTGCGGAAGGAGGGAGACGGGAGGGAACGCATAAAGCGGGCAGCACGGCCATTTCCGTGACAGCGCGCTTTCGTTCTTGGAAAAGAACGCGGGGCAGTGAGCGTTTTCGTGGGACGCAAAGAGGTCCACCTCCGCCATGCCAAGTCTCTCCCACAACAGCCGAACTGTTTGCGGGTGTAGAGACCATTCGCCCGTAGGGACATTGCCTCTGGACAGCCTGTCTGGACCCAGATTCTGCAGTCCAGGCACATGCACTGCTCTCAGCGAGCGCACGTTGCGTTGAGCCCAAATCAGGAGGCGTTCCGTCAGCCTGTACAGGTTTCGGGACCCGAGACCGCCCCGGCGATTTATGTAGGACACGCTCTGCGCGGCACCCGAGCCTTCAGCCAGAACTGCAGGGGGCGCATGCGGAGCAGGCCCAGCCGCAGAACCGGAGATGCTGAGGCCATGAGACCCAGCATCTTTTGACAGTGTTTGAGCGACACAGTCGCGCCGCAGCGGAAAGAACTCGCTGCGCGCTGAATGCCCATCGTGCGCTGTGGTGACAGTCGCGCCGTCATGGAACACGAGTTCAGAACTATACCCAGAAACAGGATCGTCTGACTGGGGATCAGCGAACTCTTCGCCGAATTGACACTGAGGCCGAGCTTCTCGAGGTGATCGAGTAAAACGGCCCTGTGGTCCACGAGCTCCGCTCGTGATTGGGCCAGAACCAGCCAGTCGTCCAAATAATTCAGCACTCGTATGCCTCTGAGTCTGAGAGGAGCGAGCGCTGCATCCATGCACCTCGTAAACGTACGAGGAGCTACGGACAAGCCGAATGGCAGGACTGCAAACTGTTATGCCTGGCCCCCGAAGGCGAATCTCAAAAACCGCCTGTGGTTTGACGCTATCTGTATTTGAAAATACGCGTCCTTCAGATCTATTGACATGAACCAGTCCCCTCCGCGAATCTGCGCGAGGAGCTTCCTGGTCGTGAGCATTTTGAAACTGCGTTTCATCAATGCCTTGTTCAGCTGTCTTAGATCCAGTATGGGCCTGAACACCAGAAAAAACACTGTTTTTGTGAAACATCTGGGTAGCCGTGATAACGGCTTTTGTGTGCAGGCAAGCGGGCACTCGTGCAGGCTTGCGCATTGCAGAAGACACTGAGGCAGTCGCAACTCTTGGAACTGCAACAGCGGCGCGCTTGGGTGAGAGCTCGGCCGCAGCGGAACTCGAACACCGGCGCTTTCCCAGCAGTGCTAGGATGCTTTCGGGGCTTCTGGCTTCACCGCAATCCTCTGCCGCGGCTCCCGCGGCGCGGGGCGACGGCTCGAAGAGCGAGAACGGGGTCCCGAGCTGCGTTCGTGATGTCGTGATGGCGCAGCAGGAGGCGGTGGGCGTGACTGAGAGCTCTGTGGGGCCGGTCTAGAGCGACTAGCTGCAGTACTGGAGCGCTTCGGCAAGAAGTGCTTGAACGCCTGTGAAGCTTTCTGGTCCTCGGCAAATCTCTCCACAAACTCGTTGACGGAAGATCCAAAGAGGCCGGCAGGAGTTAGCGGAGCGACAAGAAACGCAGCGCGCTCAGACTCCTTGATGTCAGAAAGTGTCAGCCACAAATGCCTCTCAGCCACCGTAGCGGAAGCCATAACCCGTCCCATGGCCTGTGCAGCGGACTTAGTAGCGCGGAGGGAGAGATCCGAAGCACTCCTCAGATCCGCGAGACAGATCGCTTCAGGTCCCATCTCATCCAGCTTCCGGAGAAGATCGCCCTGGAAAATCTGTAGCGTCGCCATGGTGTGTAACGCAGACGCAGCCTGCCCAGCAGCAGAGAATATCCGTGCGAGCAGCGATGACGTCATGCGGCAGGCTTTGGATGGCAACGCCGCCTTAGTCCGCCGTCCAGCAGAGGGCGGGTAAAGGTGCGCTGCTATAGCCTGTTCCACCGGCCGAAGTGACAGGTAGCCTCTGTTCTTAGCACCGTCCAGTGTGGAGAATGCTGACGAAACAGATGAGCGGATTCTCGCCGAGAATGGAGCGTCCCAAGCCTTCGCCACTTCTTCGTGAAGCTCAGGAAGAAAAGGGGCTTGTTTTGAGCTTGAGGAAGAGCGCTCATCCGGAAGATAGCTACCATCCAGCCGGGAACGTGAAGGGGGCGCTGGTGCAGACCACTCGAGGCCGAGGCTCGCCGCGGCCAACGAGAGTACACGCATCAGCTCCTTATCGATATCCCCCCGTCTGCTGGGCCTCTGAGCAGCGGGCGCGAGATCCACGGAGCTCGCCCAACCCTCACTGCCCGAAGCAAGCAGAGAGCAAGTGTCTTCTTCCTCCGTCGCGGGCCTGAGATCCACTTCCTCCGATGACGCGTCGGCAAGCAGCGGACGCTGAGCATCGGGAAGCGATGCAGGGGAGACCGGCGAAGCGGCGGGAACCGGCGAGCTCGGCCGAGCTGGAGGCGGTTCTGGTAGGCGCTGCGAGCGGCGCTTCTGACGGCGCTGCGGCCCAGCAGATGATGCAGGCTTCGAGAAGGATGCCAGGCGAGTCCTCAGAGTCACCATAGGCATCAACTCGCAATGAGGACATCCGCCATCAGCGAGCGCGAGCGCTGCATGGTCTTCACCCAGACAGGAGACGCAGATGACATGACGATCTCCTTCGCTGAGCGGGGTTCTGCACGAGCCGCACGAAGGCATCTTTAAAAAGACGCAGCTCTTTTGTGAATGTGCGTCGCAGGGCGAACACACACACAGAATATCACAGAACAAGGATTATAAAGGATATGGGCGCCGGATAGCGCAGCAGGAACGGCAGTGGAAGGCGGCAGTGCCAGCGGCTTCAGGATGGCTCGTCCTGCTGATATGCTCTTCCAGACGGCGCTTGCTTCCTCGTGATCCAGCGATGCGTGAGCTTCGCTGAAGAGATGAAAAATCAGGTGAGTCAGCCTTTTCGAGCTCCTTTTATAGGTTGGGCCACACCCGTTTCGGCGGGAAGTGGCAAGAAGGGCGCGAAGCGCCCTTATTGGTCTGATGTTGCATCAGCCTGTGCTCGATAGGCTGTGCAGTTGCCGCAGAACAAGCCAATGAGCGAGCGAGCCGTCTCGCCTATGGCTGTGTACTGCTGCAAATGCGCTTTACAAAAATACAAAATTAAGGATAATTTTTTGCTTCAGTATTTCGTGAAAAGAGACTTTTCCCGTAGCGTCTTAGCTAAGACGCAGTACGAGAGAGCTTTCGTAAGAGAACCAATACTTTTATTCAGCAAGGATGTGTTAAATTGATAAAAAGTGATAGTAAAGAAAATATATTATTAGAATATATATTATTAGAATTTTTTTTTTATTTTGAATAAATGCAGTTCTTTTTAACCTTTTATTCATCAAATATATTAGACAGCAGAACTGTTTCCAACACTCATAATAAATCAGAATATTAGAATGATTTCTAAATGATCATGTGATAGACTGGATGTTACATGTGACACTGAAGGCTGGAGTAATGATGCTGAAAATTCAGCTTTGCATCACAGGAATAAATTATTTTTTTAAAGTATATTCAAATAGAAAACTATTATTTTAAGTTGTAATAATATTTCACAATATTACTGTTTTTTCTGTATTTTTGATCAAATAAATGCAGGCTTGATGAGCAGAAGAAACTTCTTTCAAAAACATTAAAAATAGTAATGTTTCCAAACTTTTGGTCTGTACTGTATATGTATAATTCTCTCTCTATATATATAACTCTTTATATATAAAGAATTTTCATAAAATACACACAGACACACACACACACAATTAAATTAAATGACATAATTTTATCATTTTTATCATTTTAAAATTAAAAGGCATATGGTTAACTGACTTGTTTAAAGGTTGAAAACTGTGTGTTTTAGCTGTGATTCCCATCCACTTGCATTAAATGACTAACAGACTGCAACGGTTTGTTTTAAAAATCTCAGTTTGTGTTCCACTGAAGAAACAAAGTCACCAACAGCTTGAATGCCCTGGGGGTAAGCAGATAAACATCACATTTTCATTTTTGGCTGAACTATCCCTTTAAATATTGTATAAAAATGCTAAATTATAAATGTAAATATAAATTACCCAGACCTTTTGTCTATTAACAATAAAATGTTTTGTTAAAGCCAGTTTTTTTTAATACACACACACACACACACACACACACACACACACACACACACACATATATATATATATATATATATATATATATATATAGGCTATCTTGAATTGCCTGTTGTAATGTAAATTCTTTCTCACATTTCCCGCTATAAACAATAAAGGGCAACATGAACATGTATGTGGGAAGTGTTTATCTAGTGTGCTTGTTATTCCGTGACTCAGTCAGTGAGAAGCTTATTCTGACATCACTTTGCGGGAAAATTCATCCCTGCTTTCAGATGGCATTGATTTAAAGCCGTTTGTCTGTTGCATTATATCTGAACAAAGTCATCCCCATAGGACCAGGCATTAGCCTCATTCAACAGCCTAATTTACCCCTTTCATGCTTTTATTAGCTGTTAATGTTCTCTGTGTTGAAAGCCAGGCTTCTTCTTTTATCTCATTATTACCTCAATTATGTGGTCAACTAAATCCTCAAGACTCCTTTTAATTTACGATCAGGCTGCGTTGTTTTTGTTTTAGGAATTTAAGAGCTTGATATTTGACTTGTGCCCAAAGGACAATGTTATTGCCTGTTTTTTTTAGTTTTTTTTTTTTTTTGGCAGAGAAAAGCCACTTTTGGATAAATAAAACATCACTTTTAGCTAGCTGGAATTCCTCAGATCTCTCTCTCTCTTCCTCTGCAGAGATGAACGTTTTGAACGTGTAGATATGTAGGGAGAAAGTCGGGAATCAATAAGGTTGCATATTTTCTAAATGATGGGTTTGCGTGCTTGAGGATTGTAGCCTTGTGGGAAGTGCATTTGCTTTTTTTTTATCACAAGCTATTTATAATAGATTAGATGTGCTGCTTGTTAACTTGTTAGCTTGTCTTTTTTTAGTCTTAGGGTCACTATTCATATGCTGTTGTCCTTCACCACTACAGTAGCTTCAGTAACACTTTATTTTAAGGACCAATTTGTCACAGTGTCTGGGTTGTGTCCCTGGGTTTCCACTAGATGTCCCCCTTTCTCACGGTGTCTGTCACCTTATCACTTCCTGTTCCCTTATTTGGTCACCTTCCTCCTTGTTAGTAATTGATTGTTCCCCACCTGTCTCCTGTTCCCTCATTATCCTTCTGTGTATTTATACCCGGTCTGTCTGAGTCTGTGTTACGGAGTCCTTGTTTAATGTCCTATAGTTATTCATGTCCGTCGCTTCTTGCCTTGCTTTGCCTTGTCTTCGTGTCTTGTTTATGTTCGATATTCTGGTTTTGACCCTGCCTGGACTGTTTACCCCTTTGGTTTACCCTTTAATAAATGACTTACCTGCAATTGGTTCTATCTCCGTGCCTCATTGGATCCCTGCCGTGACAGAAGGACTCCGTCACACTAGGAACCAGCGGTATGTCATTTTTCCGTTCCCCAGCCAAGATGGCGGAGCGGCGAACCAAGTACCTTCGGTTGATCGCCCTCCGCCAAGAGGGCAATGAAGTGGGTGCCCTGGCTCAGGTGTTCTGGTCCCTGGCCGAGGGCATGGGCTACAACGATGCGGCCCTCAAGGACTATTTCAATGGCGGGCTGGATGATCCAGTGTCTCATGAGGAGATGGCGCAGTTAGAGACACTGGAATTCTGGGAATTCATGCGCTACCTGCAGCATCGGCTTCGGTGGGATGCCCCAGCCACTTCGGTCTCTTCCGGCGGGATGGTCGTCAGCCCAGCACCACTGCCCAGGATGGCAACCAGCCAAGTGCCACAACCCAAGATGGCCACCAGTCCAGCACCACTGCCCAGGATGGCTAACAGCCAAGCGCCACAGCACAAGATGGCCGCTAACCCAGCGCCAATGCCCAAATTGGCCACTTTTCCAGCGCCACAGCCCAAGATGGCCGCCAGCCCAGCGCCAATGCCCAAATTGGCCACCGGTTCAGCGCCACAGCCCAAATTGGCCACCGGTCCAGCACCACAGCACAAGGTGGCCGCTAACCCAGCGCCAATGCCCAAATTGGCCACCGTTCCAGCACCACAGCCCAAGATGGCCGCCAGCCCAGCGCCAATACCCAAATTGGCCACCGGTTCAGCTCCACAACCCAAGATGGCCGTCAGCCTAGCGCCACAGCACCAGATGGCCGTCAGCCTAGCGCCACAGCACAAGATGGCCGTCAGTCCAGCGCCACAGCACAAGATGGCCGCTAACCCAGCGCCAATGCCCAGATTGGCCACCGGTCCAGCGCCACAGTACAGGATGGCCGCCAGCCCAGCGCTAATGCCCAAATTGGCCACCGGTTCAGCGCCACAGTACAAGAGGGCCGCCTGTCCAGAGTCATGGCCCAAGATGGCTGCTTGCCCAGCGCCGTTGCACAGGATGAGAGTCTCAGTTGACCCTCCGGAGTCGAGTCAGGTGCCAGTTGACCCTCCGGAGTCGAGTCAGGTGCCAGTTGACCCTCCGGAGTCGAGTCAGGTGCCAGTTGACCCTCCGGAGTCGAGTCAGGTGCCAGTTGACCCTCCGGAGTCGAGTCAGGTGCCAGTTGACCCTCCGGAGTCGAGTCAGGTGCCAGTTGACCCTCCGGAGTCGAGTCAGGTGCCAGTTGACCCTCCGGAATCGAGTCAGGTGCCAGTTGACCCTCCGGAATCGAGTCAGGTGCCAGTTGACCCTCCGGAATCGAGTCAGGTGCCAGTGAACTCTCCAGAGTCGAGTCAGGTGCCAGTGAACTCTCCAGAGTCAGGGCTAGTCACCGCTGATCCTCCAGAGTCAGGGCTAGTCACCGCTGATCCTCCAGAGTCAGGGCTAGTCACCGCTGATCCTCCAGAGTCAGGGCTAGTCACCGCTGATCCTCCAGAGTCAGGGCTAGTCACCGCTGATCCTCCAGAGTCAGGGCTAGTCACCGCTGATCCTCCAGAGTCAGGGCTAGTCACCGCGGATCCTCCAGAGTCAGGGCTAGTCACCGCGGATCCTCCAGAGTCAGGGCTAGTCACCGCTGATCCTCCAGAGTCAGGGCTAGTCACCGCTGATCCTCCAGAGTCAGGGCTAGTCACCGCGGATCCTCCAGAGTCAGGGCTAGTCACCGCGGATCCTCCAGAGTCAGGGCTAGTCACCGCTGATCCTCCTGAGTCAGGGCTAGTCACCGCGGATCCTCCTGAGTCAGGGCTAGTCACCGCGGATCCTCCTGAGTTAGGGCTAGTCACCGCGGATCCTCCTGAGTCAGGGCTAGTCACCGCGGATCCTCCTGAGTCAGGGCTAGTCACCGCGGATCCTCCAGAGACTAGGCTGGTCACCGTTGACCTTTCAGAGTCAAGTCAAGTCACCGGTGATCTTCAAGGACTGAGTCAAGTCACCGGTGATCTTCAAGGACTGAGTCAAGTCACCGGTGATCTTCAAGGACTGAGTCAAGTCACCGGTGATCTTCAAGGACTGAGTCAAGTCACCGGTGGTCTTCAAGGACTGAGTCAAGTCACCGGTGGTCTTCAAGGACTGAGTCAAGTCACCGGTGGTCTTCAAGGACTGAGTCAAGTCACCGGTGGTCTTCAAGGACTGAGTCAAGTCACCGGTGGTCTTCAAGGACTGAGTCAAGTCACCGGTGGTCTTCAAGGACTGAGTCAAGTCACCGGTGGTCTTCAAGGACTGAGTCAAGTCACCGGTGGTCTTCAAGGACTGAGTCAAGTCACCGGTGGTCTTCAAGGACTGAGTCAAGTCACCGGTGGTCTTCAAGGACTGAGTCAAGTCACCTCTGATCTTCAAGGACTGAGTCAAGTCACCTCTGATCTTCAAGGACTGAGTCAAGTCACCTCTGATCTTCAAGGACTGAGTCAAGTCACCTCTGATCTTCATGAACAAAGGCAAGTCACCAATGATCTTCATGAGCAAATGCAAGTCACCAATGATCTTCATGAGCAGTGTCAGGCCAGCACCAATCTTCTGGAGTCCAGTAAGGACACCAGGGGATTACCAGAGTTTCGTTGTCCCATTGATCCAGCCGCACGGAGGTCTGCTCCGCCTTGGGGGGCTCTGGTCCTGACCACATGGCTGTGGTGGTCTTCTGCTCTGCCCTGGGGGCCTTCCGCCCTGACCACACGGTTGTGGGGGTCTTCCGCTCCGCCCTGGAGGACTCTGGCTTCGTCCACAAGGACGTGGTGGTCTTCTGCTCCGCCCTGGGGGGCTTCCGTCCTGACCTCACGGTTGTGGTGGTCTTCTGCTCCGCCCTGGGAGGCTTTTTTTTTTCTGGCCCTCCGTCCCTCCCCCTGAGCCTCCACCTGTCCGCCTCCCTCCTGGTCTCTGTTTTGTGTCTGTCGTGGAGCGTCTGGGAGCCTGTCACAGGTACTGTCACAGTGTCTGGGTTGTGTCCCTGGGTTTCCACTAGATGTCCCCCTTTCTCACGGTGTCTGTCACCTTATCACTTCCTGTTCCCTTATTTGGTCACCTTCCTCCTTGTTAGTAATTGATTGTTCCCCACCTGTCTCCTGTTCCCTCATTATCCTTCTGTGTATTTATACCCGGTCTGTCTGAGTCTGTGTTACGGAGTCCTTGTTTAATGTCCTATAGTTATTCATGTCCGTCGCTTCTTGCCTTGCTTTGCCTTGTCTTCGTGTCTTGTTTATGTTCGATATTCTGGTTTTGACCCTGCCTGGACTGTTTACCCCTTTGGTTTACCCTTTAATAAATGACTTACCTGCAATTGGTTCTATCTCCGTGCCTCATTGGATCCCTGCCGTGACACAATTCTCACTATTAAAGGAATAGTTATCCCCAAAATGAAAATTTGGTAATCGTTTACTAACCCTCATGTTGTTCTGAGTTGAGTGAACACAAAAGATATTTTGAAGAACCAAACAGTTGAGAAGAAAGAAATACTATGGGGACCATCTTCTTTTTGATTCCCAGCATTCTTCAAAATATCTTCATGTTCAACATTAAATGAAAATCATATAGGTTTGGAACGAAATGAGGGTGAGTAAACAATGACGAATTTTCACTTTTGGATGAACTATCCCTTTAACAAGTTGCTTATTAGCATACATGTTGCTATCTCCTGTTCATGATTAATGATTGTTTATGTGTGTGTAATGTTTACAGTGAACATAATTTTGACTCCTGGGTTCTCAGCCTCCTGCATCGACTCATTAGGACTCATGAGCTCAACTGCAACTCTTTTGAATTTCATGTGGGAAATTTTAAACACGGACACAAAAAGACATTTTTTATCCATGTCTTTATTTGGTAGGGGTTGCCATCATCCCAAATGATTTATGTCTGTGTAATAATTTCACAGCAAATCCCTTCCGCCACATATGTGTTTAGGAGAGAAATGGCTGGAATAAGTTCCTGTATGCTTTTTAAATGGGACGACAGGTGTTTGAGATTACTTCTGATTGACTACAGACAAAACATTCTAAATATCCATTCACACAATTAACTCTATCATATATCACAACAATCTGGAATAGTTTCCGTACAGGGAAATAATTACAAGAGCTGAGCGTTTGCACTATAACATTAGTAATCTGGACAATGTGCATGTGTTTCATATTGAAAAGTATCATGATGTTTCTCCAGAGAAAGAACTGTTTGCTTACAAGTCAAGTAGTCAAGGTTTCTGAAAACACAAATCAAACTTGTACATACTATTTATAATATGTCAGATGTTGTTTCCTCTGAATCATCAGTTCCTCTCAGACTGAACACTGGTTGACGCGTCCAGATGTTCCATCTGAAAATGTGCAACAGACTTGCATAAACAAAAATATTTGACTTGCTACCAAGCAAACAAATATATTGGCATGAAGCAGGCCGTATTAAACCGCTCTTGTACTCGTACAAAGTAAACATGCCATCCAATTTACACTTTACAGATGACAATAAATACTGCTGCCATGACTGTTAAAAGACCTCGGCAAAACTTCAGGAAATTGTTTTGGTGGTTTGTTAATGGGAATCTATGAGTGGTGAGTCAGTACTCCATGTCAATACACTGATGAGTTTTAAGGCTGTAGGTGTGTTGAATCAGAGTCGTGCTGAAAAGAAAAAAATGAATTTTGCAAATATTTCTGAGAATAACAAATATTTATATTTTTTATTAATTATTGTGCACATAGATTTATAGCTGAGAATACAAAAGTCAAACCTACTTGGCTTAAATGTCCACTCTTTCTCATATGCATAGTATAAATTTACTCCATTACTTAGTTACCTTTAATGGAAAATAATGCATTACGTTACTTTTGCATTACTTTTTGTCAACTGAGCTGGGCTTGCTTGTTTATTTTTAATAACTAAAAAGCCCGAAAGTTGTATTTTTGGCAACTGTAAAGGCATTTTCATATCAAAAGTGAATTTAAAAAGCCTCAGGCTGAAGGAACAGTTTCTCTCAACAGGAACAGAAGAGATGTCAATGAATAAATTTGGAAACAAGGTAACTGACATTATTTATTTAAAAAGTAACTCAGAAATGTCTTGTAAATTTACAAATAAGGCATTACTAGTTACTTGAAAAAAGTGATTGAAAGAGCATTACCCCAACACTGGTCATGTCCCACATAACCTTGACCGAAATGTTTACAAACCATAACTGTTATTGTCCCCTAGATGGTGATTCTTCGCTTTTATTGTCTTGATTTCTTCAGAGGTGGAGAAGGACTTGGCCAAGCTGGCAGAGCAAGGGAAGCTGAACCGAAGTCCAAACAGCCCTCATAGGAGTTTGCTTTTAACCCCCCTTTTCCACACCACTAACACTCTGCCTGTGCTCGGACAGACGTCCAGACCACAGTCTCCCTGCAGCCTTTCCACAAAGACCACAGGCCTGCCACTTCACAACACTAAACCCACAAGCCTAGTCATGGGCCGGACATCTCCCAGCAACCCCAGCAGCCGTGCCCAAACCCCTAGTGGAGCACGGACGCCCAACAGACCTTTGACCCCCAATAGTCTAATGATGCACTCGTTGACTGCTGGAAGCCATGGGAACAAAGAACGTGTGTACGGGCGTTCTAGAAGCAGACCAGTCACGCCGACGGGACAGATAACCAGACCGATTCTCACACCGCCAGGCCTGAGCACGACCGATTTATATGGAGGACTGTGGAGCACATTGACAGAGGTACACATTAACACACCCACATACACATATAATCACATCAACATTATTATATACAGTAATAAACAAAGTAATATTGTAAAATGTTATTACAACTTAAAATAACATTTTAAGATCATATCTAAAATGTAAAGAATATTATAAAAGGTTTTTTTTTTTTGGTTTCTTTTATCAATATTGACACAGACTGTGCTGCTTAAGTGTGAAAACCATGATACTGTGTCTATTTCAAGGTTTTTTTTTTATCTTTGAAGAACTGATTATCTAAATTAGACATTTTTAGCAACATTATAACTGTCTTTACTTTCACTTTTGATCAATGTAATGCATTCCTGCTAAATAAAAGTAGGATTTTTTTTTATCACAGTAAAATCATACATTATACAGTATATTTAACATCAAACTTTTTTTCTTTTTAAATATAAATAAATTGTCTTGCAAAAGCTGTTCTCACAAAGTCTAAAGAACAGTATTTGTCAATCTCAGAAATATTTTTGGACACACACATGTGCAAACACATATATGCAGTACAATATTTTGAGCTTTTTTTGTGCCAAATATTCAAAATTGGTCATAAAAGGTCTTTAATCTAACAAGCCTCTTACTGCTTGGAAACTAAGGTCCAATTTTATGCATGCCTTGAGAAAAAATAAAGCTCACATTTAATAACCCTGTAAACCTCTAGGTCAGTGGGTTTAGAATCACACACGCTCACTGTTATTGTACTGGTAAGTTTGTAAAAGCTGTCTTATATTCTATTGTCCATGTCTCACTATGACCCATTCATCTCATGCTCTATTGAGATTAAGCAATATAATATAAAAGGATCCACGGAAAACAAACAGATTTACACATGACTCCTCTTGGTATGAAAAAGAAAGGATTCTGGTATTTTGGGGTTCCCACTCTCTTTATCATTTGTTTTTTTTTTTTTTTGGTATTAGGGCTTGTTAATAAATCCAAAGCTCCTTTTGAGGTATTTTATAGCCACAAAAGGAATCATATTGTTAGTTAATATTCTTATGACTGATGAGAATATGAAAACATAAATGCATTGATCATGTTCTGAATGCACCCACCTGGTCCCACAGCTGTTGTAGTATTTCAGCTCCTGAATATGAAAAAGAAATATTCACCTGTACATCTCATTCAGTTCAGAATGGGATCTACAGGAAGAGATCAGATGATTTGTCCTTTTCATCTGTTTTCATATTTAGCACTGAAATGCAACGTAGATGTATGAATGCTTCCTGTCAGGCCTGTGCCAGCGATACCTTTAACTCTGAAAATTAAGAACACATAAAAGTCTTGAGAAGCGAACAGGGGGCAATTTATGTATTAGAGGTTGGCTCAGAGGATTCGACTCAGAGGTGTACTTATTTCAAAAGAATATAAAAACATCTGTAGAACGAATGGGTCTGACATGCACATTCACCGGCCCTCTACATCTTGGGTTTCCAGTTCACATGGGATTTTGTTGCTTTTCAAATCACCACCTTTCTGCACAGTTTTCGCTGATCCATCATTACACTCCCTGAATATTGAAGCAAATCATTTCCTCTAAGAACTCTTGGAATCAAAATTGGAGTGTTGTATTATTTAGTTGATAGTAGCTGTTAGGCTATATGAGGAGTGTGATTTCACCAAGTACAACTTGTTTCTGGATCAACATCCTTGAACAACATTTCAATAAACCAATCAGAATTGAGATATAACTTTTCAGGAAATATCTGTTTTAGGCTCACAATCAGGGTTAGGTGCTTCTACATCCTTGTTAATAATCAGCTAACATTTCACACTGATTTTAGGAATAAATTATGGGTAGGCTTAGGTTAAGGGGTATTGGGTTAAGTCTATATTTATGGACAATAATGTTGATCCAGGATCATTAAAAGAAGTTGATCAAGGAACATGTCTGGAACATGACTAAGGCTATATATATATATATATATATACATTTATTCTTATATTTGTTGACTTATTGGAAATGTTTTCTTTATTATTGTTAAATTTTAATGAAGTATTAAATTGTTACATTTTTATAAATTAAAATAGATTAAACATGCTTTTTGATTATTAACATTTTAAAAATGTTAAAACTGTTTTATTAATTTTTTTTATAAAATGTGTATATTACCCAATTTCAATTAAAAAAAAGAATTTGGAAAAAAGAATCTGTACGTAATCTGTAAAATATATATATATATATATATATATATATATATATATATATATGCTGTTGTACTCTTACACTCCTAACCCTAACCCAGCCTGGCCAAACTGGAGTCAAGCTAGGCGGCTAGCTGATTTCCCAACTTCACCATCTAAAAAGTACCCTCACCCCATCAAAACCAGCCAAAAGACTAGTCTGTTGAAGTAGTGATACAAGCAGGCACAGGCTTAGGCTTCAGCAAGACCCTGAAAGCATTTAGACACTTCTGGACAATTAAATTCAGGCCAAAAAAATGAATTAAATTAATTACATTATATAGCAAAGTATCAAACCATCAAACCAAAGTATTTCTCTGTTCCCATCATATGTGTTACTAGGATGAGTTTTACCAGCAGTTGCAGGCGGTCAGGAAGCCCTGGCGCATCCCTAGTGACACGGAGAGTGACTGTCTGGACCCACCCGAGCAAGACAAGTGTGAGTATTACATCTCTGACCCCGTCCCATCCACTGACCAGATCATGACATCAAAATTTTGGGGGAAAATGCACCACTTTGATGTAAAATGCATTTTAGTGCAGCCACCATCCAGTTTAATCAATCCATAAATAAATCTAAAAAAGCAACTGTCATTCTTTTCAGTGCAGACATACCTCCTTTCTATATAAATCTAGCTTTTGTGAGTGTGTGTATGTTGTTACCTCATTTGCAATAAGGCTACATAACTCTAACTACAATGAAATCTGTATGAACATCCACATTAGCATACAATGATTTTATGTTTATTATGCAGGTTTATCATCTACCTAAATGCTCGGCTTCTTTAAATTCAGGTAGATTCTGATTGGCTGTCAATGCAGTTGTGTCATTATCATTGTAGTTGTGGCTCAGACGTCACTCTTCTCATAGAGTTAGAACGATTATTGTTACAGTTTTAAAATTTGTTCTAATTCTGAGAATAGGAATGTTCACACCACAGCTATAATGATAACGACACAGAAGAATGAAATTCAAAAACTTTGGATTCCTTTTTTCCAGCTAATGAATGATACAGGCATTAACAGCCAATCAGAATCCAGTTTAAAGAGACTGAACATTTAAAGCGTCAGATGACAAAACGGTGCACACTTATAATAAATAGAATCGTGTTATCATGTGTTGGTGTGGATACTAATATACTTATCCCTTTATAGTTATCATTATTGGTGTGAACAGGCCTTAAGTGTACCATTTCATATTCAACATTAATGGAAAAAAAATTTACTTTGGAGGTATCATATTACTATTTTTGCCCGTTTAAAATATATTTTACAGTTACAGATGATACACAGATTGAATTAAATGGTAATTCTTATGAATTTAGTGAATATCTCTCTACAGTGCATTATGGTTTAAATTCTGTAAAGGCCTTTAATGATGATATCTGAGCTCTAGTCCCTTGGAAATAAATGAGTCAGTTTGAGGGAGCCGGTTCCAAGCAGCACTTTTACAGCTTCCCTTAGTCTCCACATACGCAAGACTGCAGTATGTGTGGCTTTGAGGTTGAAAAACGCCGGACACTTTAAATATGTTGATATAGTCTCATGAACATATCTTAGATCTCCATTCCAGTGGATCTCTGAAAGATTTAAGCATGCTTGGAGTCATAAGAGGATTATTATTTGTCCAAATCACGGTCCGTCATCGCTAATAAATACTGCTGGCCTCATTTTTCACTCTTTGAACATGACATGGCCAGAATCTCCATGTCCCTCATGAGCCATTAGTCTGTTAATGACCTCAGTATTGTAGCATATCAAAACTGTAGACCTGAGAGAGTCTTTGAGTTCATGGATTATGCAAGAATGATTGTGATTTTTATCATAATTAAGACAATTGTCTGTGATATACATTACAGTCATAATAACAAAATGCCAGATGCAAAACAAAATGCAAAGTTCAGAGAAAATGTTACAGTGGATTCTCTACCTTTTCAACTTAAGCTCAGAAGCACTTCTAGGCAAATATTTGCTATAGATCTGGTATAATATTTATTTGGTAAACAAATGATTTCGACATATGTTTGGAGCAAACAATCACACTGCCAGAGAAACGTCCAAAGATTTCTAGTCAAGCAAAATATTATACAAACAATCCAAGCCCTGCTATCAAATGAAATGTAACTACACATGACAGGCTCCATTTTGCCAAAAACATATCTTGCGTAAAATAAGTATATTGTGCTAACAGCCTCTACAGGCATGCTTGCTGGAACTGTCATGCCAGCCCAGTTATTTAAAGGAACATGAGGCACAGTCTGTTAGTGAGAACGCCTGGCACTGCCAACCGCAGGACATGACAAAATGCCATTTGGCATTCAGGACATTTGCTGATTGGCTGCCACAGTGACTGTTGATGCTGTCTGTTGGAGTTTAGCCTGTGCCAACACAGGTTTCTGAATAGTCATCAAGTGCATGGCAAAGAACAAGTTCCATAACAATTTCCTGTTATTGCAGGAACGCCCACAATGGGGTAACCACTAACCCTTAAAACATTTCAGCCACTGCTCCATTCATTTCGAATTTCATGCCTTAAATATAATAACTCCCTTTCCTAATGCGAACTGATAACTCTGGCTTATGATCTGTAGGGAAGTTTGATTTCTCAAATGTTATATTTTAGTTGTTTAATGTCAGTATAAAAATGTTTGTGTATTTTACTATCACTGATCGGCAGGACTGCACAAAATCTCCATGTAGAAATCCACAGAACTGGAAGACCTGTTATTCAAACCCTCTGATATTTGTATATTCATTTATTATATATTTTTGTACATTTGGTAATGTTTACAGCTGCGAGTACAATTAAGCATAGCACTATTTTAAGCATTATGTTTAAATCTGTTCTGAATGTACACTGTAAAAAATGTACTGTAGAATTTACAGGATTTTACTGGCAAAAAAGTTGCCAATAAAATCCTGTTAAAATGATGTTAATTGCTGTAAAATGGATTACAGGAAATTACTGCAAAGCAAATTAAAGTTAATTGCTGTATGGGGAATACAGTAGTTTGTAGTATTTTTTACAGTAACATTGAATTTAACTTGTAGTTTATTTTACAGCAATATTTTGTAATTTCACTAAAGTACAGTATTTACCTGGCAAAAAAGTTGCCAATAAAATCCTGTAAATATATTTTACAGCATTTATTTGTGATTTCATTAAATTACAGTATTTAACTGGCAACTAAAGTTGCCAATAAAATCCTGTAAATACCCCTAAATACAATATGATGTTGTAATAATTTAACAATGAAACTGCTTTAAAGAATAATTTTAACAGTAAACTATAAAATACTGATATAAATGCATTATCATGAGCTCTATCTTAATACATTTACAAATGAATAAAAATGAATAAAGTCAATGATGTTGCAAATAAGTATTTATTAAAACTGGCAGGAAGACATTGGAAAGCTTTTACTGGTAAAATAAAAATTTCAGTCTTTCAACAGTTAAAATCTTATGAAAATAACATAGCATCACAAATAACTACAAATACATGTAAAAAAAAAAAAAAATAAGCCATATTCAGAGTAGAAGATTAACTCTCTATAAAAATGAAGGTCAATCAACAGAATTTGTATAATTTTTGTAAAAAAAAAAAAAGAAAAAAAAGAGAAAATGATTAAAATAAAATGCTGGAATCAACATTAAATCACAAATTATGTTGTTTGAGCTTATGTTCTATTAAATTAAGAATATTCCTGCAAAAGACAATTTAATAAATACATACTGAAAGTCCATCAACTTTCTGAGATGAGCACACACATGAGGGTTGTCCCTCTTCACTGAGACTTTTCCACTTGTTTTGCCTCTATGTGTCCGTCTTGTATCCAGTGAGTGTTGTGATTCCAAGAAAAAATCTGCACATAAAAACAAGCAAAAGCATCAGGATAAAGTTAAGTATTGAATGAAACTAGCTCAATAAAATAAATGTCAAAATGCCACTTATACAATACAATCAGCATTTACCAGTACTTAAAAGGTTACTCCACCCCAAAATGAAAATCTTGCCGTTAATCACTTACCTCAATGTCATTCCAAACCCGTAAAAGCTTCATTCGTCTTCGGAACACAATTGAAGATATTTTGGATGCAACTGGGAGGATTGTGACTGTCCCACTGACTGCCAAGTAAATACCACTGTCAAGGCCCAGAAAAGTATGAAAGACATCATCAGAATAGTCCATCAGTGGTTCAACCGTAACGTTATGAAGCGACGACAATGCTTTTTGTATGAAAAGAAAACAAAAATAACGATTTATTCAACAATTTGCCTCCTCTACGCATCAGTGTAGCACCATTTTGGAGAGTATCTGTTGGACACAAACTGCAGCTGCTGTTCTGTGTCAGCTGGGTCACATGGACACGCTTTCTATGTTTATTTACGCTTTGATTTGAACGAAAACAAAAATAACGTCTTTGTTGAATAAAGTTGTTCTTTTTGTTTTCTTTTGCATGAGGTATGAATTCACAACCATCTGAGCCTCAAATAGTCAAAAGCCACTGGGTGGACCTGAAATTAAGAAATATAAGCAATAATGTAACCTACAATGCAGTATTTCAATATAAAATGTAATCTAAATTACAAGTTTATCAAATTATTTAAAGAATTAATACATTACCTAATAAAATCAGCTTCAGAGTCTTGAAGCATCGAACATTTCTCCACATCAGCTGCTATTCTTTGCACCTACAAGACATAAAGAAAATAATCTTGTGATTTCTTTAAAGCATTTACATAAATGAGACCAAAATTAACACCGAAAATGGCATATATTTTAGAATAAACAAACTGTTATAAATTATATAAATTATAATTATAAATTATAATATTACATTGTAGAACTGTACCACCAATCAAATTAAATAATTTACAGTGCAAAATTACAACTGTGTAATGACATTAATGTTTTACATTAATTTTTGAAAATTCAATTAATAAATGTTGGAAAAATGCAATGATACTTTTTAAACGTGAAACTAAACCGCCATTAGGTGGCAGCAAATAACTTAATGAGTGAATCAACTGAGTCATTCATTGAACCGATCCGTTCAAAAAGATGAATCATTCAGCAAAAATACCGCTTTTGATTGGATCGTTGTTTGGAACTATTTTCGTTGGTGAAATAGAACAACAGTTAATATTGTGTCTAAAAAAGTAAGTAACTTGTTAACTAATTGTTTATTGAAATATGTATTTGCAATCGTGATACTCACGCAAACAGCTCACTTGTGATGCAACTTATATCATATGTTATAAATAAACTCAACAGTTGAACATTTACCTCATGTATTTTCCGTGAGTTTATGTGTGCCGTTAAGCTTGTTTTGATGTTGAATGAAACGTTAATATAATCAGAATCAGTCTCGCGTTTCGATGCTTCCTCAGTCTTTTTTTTTCTGTTTTCCGTTTTTTTTTTTTTTTTTTTTAATCAGGCTAACTTGTCCAGTCGGGCACATAAAGATGTCTTTCACTTATTATAGTAAGGCGTCACGTCAACATGGGACAGTTGAACACATATAAACAAATGAACACATATAAACAAATGAAATTTCACATATTTTGCTGTTTGTCAGTTATTTCGACAGATAACGTTAGTATAGTTACTATGACAATCGTTCGCATTGGGCTTAATGATAAAAGTTAGGTAAACACTACTTTAAATGCTCTCAATAAGAAAATGTAACTTCCAAAAATCGAAAATTTGGCCTAACTATGCTATGATAGCAATTCCCAGTTTACTGCACAGAAGTTACCAAGGCCACTTCTCTAAATGTCAGGATAGGAGGCTATTGTGACATGATATCGCTTATACATTATAAGTATATACTCAAATAAATATAAAAAGGATATATTTCTCAAGTATAATTAAGTGAACTTACCAGGAATTATGAATAAAGCCTCTTATCTTCAGTCTTCTCATGCTGCTCCAGTTGGCTGGGTTTCAGATTTGAATGATGCGCGCGCAATCCCATAATGCCACACTACAGTAAATTAGTGTAAAAAGCAGGAACTACAGTGACAACACCTGCTTCTTGTAAATGAATTACAGTTTACGTGGAAATATACTGTTAACAACTGTAAAACCTTATTTGACCCATAATGCATTGCGAATTACAGCTGCATCTTGTATAATGTTTATACAGTAAAATTATGCACAATTTTGCTGTAGAAACTACAGCAATTTTTTACAGTGTATGGTGCAGATTTCCTGCCCAAATGATTGCAGACCTAATTTGGAAATTTGGCTTTAGCTTGTCCTGCTATTAAAAAAGTTTGGGCCCAGTAAGCTTGCATGTTTGCTTGTGTATTTCTTTATTTATAAGAATTAATACTTTTATTCAGCAAGTTTTTAAAAGAGACTTTTACATTGTTAGAAAAGATGTCTACTTCAAATAAATGTTGTTCTTATGAGCTTCCTAGTTTTGTTACAGTTTGCACCAAAATTTCAAGCATCACAACTGTTTTCAGTGTTATTATTATTAATAACACTGAAATTCATCTTTCTTGAGCACCAAATCTGCATCATCTGACACTGAAGACAGAATATTGTATTCCCTCACAGGATTAAATTATATTTTGAAATATATTATAATACATAACAGTTGTTTTAATTTGTAATAATATTTCACAATGTTAAAGTTTTTACTGTGTTTAATTAAATGAATGCAGCTTTGGTAAGCATAAAAGTCTTCTTAAAAAAAACATTCAAAAATCTTGCCTGCCTTTGCTGATTTTCGATGTGGTTTTTAGGTTTCGGTTTAGGTGTCTCATTCTATTATATTGAATTATATGTTTGAAAATTCTCAGCATGAAACCATTTACAAGCTTTTCTTCTGTATTTTGGCTCTTTTTAGGTAATCCAAGTGGAGTGAGAGATGCCAGCAAGAGATCGGTGTTCTCAGGTAAACATTCCAACACATCAGTCCATCATGCTCACAGATGGCCAACTAATTGCCTGTGAATGAATCTTATAAATCTTACCCTCTGAAAAAAGTCTGACAGAAGATTTGGGTCGTAGTCTTGCCGTATGAATTCTCCCTAAGAGACAAAATTAGAGACATTCACTTAAAATGACGATGATGCTTTTTTTGACAGAATTTAGCATTCCTTCACATTAAGATCATCAAAGTGACTCAGGCCCAATTGAATGACTTATTGTAAATATATAGCACCCACAATGCACTGTGAGATCACTTTGACACTACTTGAGGTCCCAGTGTTTTGGAAAGAGGCCGTCCAATGTTTGTTTCTGTTGACTTAGCTGGGTGCCACTCGAGCATGTGACAGCTGAGAGTCATGACGAAAGTGTCTCCTCTGTGGTTTGACTTCCCGTGCCCAGCCGAGGTTTTACAGTTGAAGAGGGCAGACAAGCTAGTATAGTCACATGCAGCCAGTTAAGCTTTGTGGTGGAACTGGACTAACCGACCCAAAGCTGGGTGCCGATTCCTCTGACCTCATCCATACACACGCCTGTGAATGTGCAGCATGACATGGATCGGCTCATTTTTCCATTCTCACATTGATCTTTGACATGTTCAAATATTAAAGGCTGTTTTTATGGTAATTACTGAGGTTGTTATGATTATTAGGGGTTTGTATGGAACTGACGTTCGTCTCCAGGCAACTGATGTTTTTGTCTTTGCTTTCTACAGGCTTGTAATGGTGTGTTCAGCAGACACCGAGCCATTCAAACATTTATGCAATTTAAAGGGGCATTTGAATATTGTGAGTCAGCAAGAGACTCTTATTTTTTTAATTTTGACCAGAAGAAAGATTGTGTACTTTTTTCCACAGAGGCCAATATTTCTTAGAAATAAAAATGTTACGACCATTTGAAATTCTAGAATGTAATGTGTTTATCAGAAAAAGATAAGCCTGCACTTGAACTTTTATGTCTGTCAGCATGCTTAGTTGTTGGTTCTTAAAAGTATTTATTGCTGCCTTGCATTAATAAACACAATTTATCACATGATGTGCCAAATCAATGGTTGATAAAGGGATTTTTGATAATTCTTTTCAATAACAATCAACTATAATGGACATGTTATGGCATTGGCAGAGAATAAGAATGTTAGAAATGTATGTATAATGTTGGACATGCACAGCACTGCCCCTGCTGACCTCAGCATGACACTCTGTCATTCCCAACAGCATTGTGTGTCTATACCTGAAGACGACACATTTCTATAGAACTTACTTTGACTTTTATACCCACAGAAATATATGTAGCCTGTTACACCTGTTATATCCTTATATAATGCCAAATAAAATGTTTTGTATAAAATACAATTTGTCTACATTTGTAAAGGTTTTCATGTATTTTCATCAGTTGCAAAATAAGTTTCATTTTTTGCATCATTGGTTCCCAAAGTATTTTCTTTATTCATTTTCCCATATGGATTTTTCAAAAGAGTTCTAAGCCATGTACTAAATCAGCCAGCTACGACATGAAACACAACATCACAAACTTGGAGTTGAAACAAAATGTATTTGTAAATCAGATGAAAAGATAAAGAAATAAGATTGTGTACTTGATGAGAGGGAAAGAATCAAACGAAGATATAATCAAATTTATTTTATATGAATGAGATCAAAATTAGAGAACAATCAATAAATATTTGATTTTATGGAAATATTGTTAATCTTAATCACTCAAAATTGCAATGACACTTCCTCCTTTTCCTCTCATTGACGTCTTTACAAACTTTGGGTTCAGTCTTCCCCAATTTTTTCACCGAACAAAATTTTTCACATTGGACTCAAATAAATTAAACTTGCCCTAATCCCTAATCGAATTTTGGACCAGTTCTCCTCTTTCCACACAACATGCTCTTCAGCAAAGGTGAACTAATCTTTTTATTCTTTCTGCTGATGAGAGACTCACAGCAGAGTGCGTTTTCATTCTGACTTCTCTTAAACATACTGAAACAGATCCTTGCCTTGTTCATTGCTGAACTAGTGAGCAATTCCAGCTGCAGTGTTGAAACGATTCCCTATTGAGAGTCTCCACATTATCCTGTCTTCTAGTGCATGTGTCTTATGTGGACAACCTGCTGTTTTGGGCGACTTGAATGAATTAGTGTCATTGCAAAGCTGCTATATTCGCGAAATCACATTTGGAAGACCAGCTTTTCGTGCAGTGGCTGTAAGGGTCATCCCTTTGGCCTTTATGTGGACCGCCTCCTGTTGCAGGGTTTCAGTGGCCCGCAATCTTGCAATTCAAGTCAAAATTAGAGGAATGCTGCCAGTCAAATAGGGTTTGCCAGATAATTAAGGAAATTATGCCAGATTAACGTCAATAACTTGAATGTATCTGTAAGTGTTCTCTAATTTTGATCAGTGTTCTTTTTCAAATGACTAATTTAGTTTTTTATACTGTGCTTCAGAATACAGTTAATTTATAATTTGCTTAAAAAACTGCCCTTCTGCTCCCGTTCAAATAACTTCAAATAGGACTAAGCAGTGACCTTGAAATTTAGGAAATTATAGGATGTTCTTTAATTTTATTCTTCACTGTATATAGAAATATTTATACTGACTCAAATGCTTCATAGGAGTGGGGGTGTTTCTCAGTTTGGTGATTTCTATGCATAAGAGTCATGGGTAAAGTAAGTGTAGGTGTTTTTTCATCAGGAATTCCACAGTTAAACATGAATATATATATATATATATATATATATATATATATATATAAACTATGTTGAAATATTGTGGACTGATGGATTCAACAAAGGCATGTGGCATTGATTTAATACCTCATAGCTCAGGTTTGTCTTTAAAAATTTTTTAAGTTATCTTAAATAAAAAATAAATTCTTACCATTCGAGAAAATGAATATGATTTTTACTTTGGAAACGTCTCAGGTTACGACTGTAACCTATGTTCCCTGAGAACAGGGAACGAGACACTACGTCAGAATGACGCTTTGGGGAACGCCTCAGGCGTGACAGGTGTCTGAAATCACTATCAAATCACGGCAATCATAATGACCGGCGACAGCCCGTGAATCATTAACGTGAATGATTAACGTGCGACCTGCAAGTATAAAAGGGAGCCTTGCAAACATGACAAACATCCTATCGTCTGAAGGGACTGTTGCAGGCAGGCCCCGAGGCATGGCAGGAAGACGTAGTGTCTCGTTCCCTGTTCTCAGGGAACATAGGTTACAGTCGTAACCTGAGACGTTCCCTTTCGAAAGGGAACTCTACACTACGTCAGAATGACGCTTTGGGGAACGATATACCAATGCCACCATGCTAAGGGGCGTGCCTGCCAAGCGGTAGTGACAACTGACAGAACTAGCAAATTCAAATGAAACGCTAGAACCACTCACCCTCAGGTCACACTGGGCTGTCAGTGACAGCACTCCCTACGGTCATAGCCCAAGCTATATGATACCACAGAAAAACCTCCATAAACATAGTTTTAGTGAAAGGTCTACCTGGGCCTGCTCAAGGGCCTAGGACCACAACTTCAACTTCTTAGAAGGGGTCCCTTCTAGGGAATGTGGCTAGGGAACCTGAGGGAACCCCAGCCAGTCACTATTCAGGGGAACGTGCCACCTGAAATGCCACCAGGCAGGCCTGACCTGGTGTCACCATACAAGACACTATAGTCTGGCCACTTCCTGTCTGTCCGAAGACAGAGCCTCTGGACACTTGCCTTTAGGAAGGCATCCAACCCGAGGGACTGCGAAGCAGGCAGTGAACCACTCGGACCAGATCTCAGAGACGGGATATCCTGGAGAGTATGACTCAGCATAGTGCATTACAACCCTTGCCAGCGAGGGGAGTTTCTCTACTCGATCCACGGATCAACCCAGTGTTTGTGTTTCAAAACACTAAGGAGGCCTGTGAGGGCCTAAGGACTGATCTAACTGGGAGGCCTCATGAGAGGCCTACGACCGACTGATCAGACTCAGGAGACCACATACTCATACTGACCCTCAGTGAGGGGAGCATTAGATCTACCTGGTAGGCAACCAGGCTGTAGCAAGATAAAGAGGTTCCAGGAGGGAACCCGTAGCAGAGAATAAAAACTTGAGTCGAGCCAGGGCGCAAGCTCACCTTTGGTAGCTGCCTGATAAGGTCTGCTAAACTGAAAGTAAGCGGCCACTAGCTTACAAAACCCAGCACCACTGTGAAACTACTCAGGGAGACCTGGAGAGGCCTACTACCTGACAACCACAGTATGTGGGAGCTCACCATCAGAGAGGCCTGGTGCAGCCTACTATCTGATAACCATAAAACGTGAGAGCTCACTTCCAGAGAGGCCTGGAGAGGCCTACTACCTGAAAAACCATGCTCAGTGGAACACATAGTAAGTGGGAGCTAACCTTCCAAGGAGGCCTGGAGAGGCCTACTACATGATAACCACAGTATGTGGGAGCTCAACTTCAGGGAGGCCTAGTGAGGCCTACTACCTGATAACCACAGCGCATGGGAGTTCACTTACAGAGAGGCCTGGAGAGGCCTACTACATGACAACCACAGTATGCGGGGGCTCAACTTCAGGGAGGCCTAGTGAGGCCTACTACCTGATAACCACAGCGCATGGGAGTTCACTTACAGAGAGGCCTGGAGAGGCCTGCTACATGACAACCACAAAACCTGGGAGCTCAACTTAAGGGAGGCCTAGTGAAGCCTACCACAGTACATAGGAGTTCGCTTACAGAGAGGCCTAGAGAGGCCTACTACCCATTACCAGAAAACCCACATTAAGTGGAAACTCAAAGTATGTTGGAACTCAACTCCAGGGAGGCCTGGTGAGGCCTACTACCAGAGAACCATGACATGAAGGAGCTTACTTTCAGGGAGGCCTGGAGAGGCCTACTACCTGAAAACCACAGCTGACAGTGGGCCAGACTGGCAGTCCAGTTGACTGTCTATGGGGCTTTGCCTTCAGGGAGGCCTTATGAGGCCTACTACCTGATAGTTCAACCTCAGGGCCACTTAGTACCACAGTATGAGGGATTCAGCCCTCAGGGAGGCCTAGTAAAGCCTACTACCTGATCTCCACAAAAAATGTGGGAGCCCATCTTCAGGGAGGCCTGAAGAGGCCTACTTTCTGAAACGGTCTAATCAGCTGGATGTGTACTGCTGCTGGGGACTCGCCTAACAGGGAGGCCCGGTCGAGCCTACTAGCTGATAGCGAGTCTTTCTGCTACTTTAATGAACACTGCTGGAACCATACTAATAAAAAACTTTCCTAAAGTTTTGACCTAGTGTATGCTCCACAATGTTGTGACCCACCTCCGAGGAGGCCTGTTAAGACCTACTACTCGGTAGTGAGTCTTCTGCCCAAACTACCAGGGCCAACCACCAAAGGTGAGCTGGCCTAGGAGCCCTATCTTAGGGGTTACCCAGTCAAGGAGGCCTGCTGGGGCCTACTACCTAACTGTGCAGCCTTCAAGGCAGAAAAACTGTTACTACAGCGCTTACAGCATCCTGGTACCTAATCACATTGCCAAAGGCAGTGTACTCAGCAAAAAGCAATACCCTCATAGCAGGGGAGTACAACATACGCCACTCTGCCTAGTGGAGGCCCCATTTTAAGGGCCTACCTACTAAATGCAAGGGCATCAGCTCATGGCAATGCTCTGGCTTCAAGGGAGCGGAGTTCAAATACCGGAATGAAATGTAGTTAGAACTCCCTGCTCAACCGGAGCCATCATGGTGTGAGGTAGATAATACAGAGCTGAGAATGGATTACTCAAAACTACCCTGCGTTAGCGGGGGAGTAACACCATATGCCCCTGAAATGTTAGACAGGGAGCGGGCCTGCAAGTGGCTCCAAAGGGTGACAGGGATTTGTCCTGTGCCCAGCCTGGGGGAGCGGAGCTTGCTTGCAAGCCAACCAACTTTCACCCATCGTCCGAGCGGTTCAGCTCAACGGGCTGAGTGGAGCCAGCTCTAGAGGCCTAAAAACAAGTAGCTCTGTTCGGCAGGGTCTGGCAAACTATCACATCGCAGAGCGAAAGACAGCCTGACCCGCCTGAAGGATCATACCTCAACTACCACCCTGCATTACTCTATCACCCCTGAATGCAGTGAAAGGGGCGGGCTTTGGCCAACAACTCCCATTTAAGGGAGGAGGCTGAAATCTCGGGGAGGAAGCCTACACATAATAAAATGCGGCAGCTATACTTAGCAAAACGCCTCCAACATCCCAAACATAGCCTAGGCCAGCTACAGAGGCGGCCCGGGTTAGGGCCGACCTACAAGCATAGATCTACCTGAGGGCTCGGAGGAGCCACAGCCTACTTGATTGAGAGGCTGTGAAACACTCAACCTACTGCCAGGGGAGCGAAGTACTCAGGATACCAATGTCACAAACCGAAAGGTAGGACATAAGATCTATCTGAAGCGCCAGCGTCAGTCTAAACCTAAAGTAAAAAAGTTTTTTTTTTTTTTTTTAGGAAGACCAACTACTCTACCCCTAGGCGGCTTAAAGCCCTGAGGCTAACATAGAAATGAGTGGTGGCCCACCACGCATAAAAATGTCATGACAGGAAGGCCATCACCTACTCACACGGGAGTCAAATCTTTTTTTTTGAGCTTCTCCCTAAATCGTTCTAGCCACAAGCTGGGGGGGGGGGGGGGGCTTCAGGGCCCTGAAGTTCCAATACCTTACCTCATTGCTCCTCTAAGAATGACTCCCTAGGTCTATACAGGGAACAAGGTCTGTAGAGAAATACAAATCAGTGTTAGTATACACACAGAAATTATATTAAAAACCAACCAGTTCACCTGCGGCGTGCAGAGTGAAGACTCGCCAGAGAGTTCTCTATGAACCTGGGGGCCATCACCTTACATGCCTGAAAGAGGCGCTCTCACCAACCAAGCCGAGGCGGGCCATCAGAACCTTGTTCTTATCATAGACCCAGCCCCAGGCCTGGTGTAAGAAACGCCTGGGGAGTGGGAAAAAGAGGAGAGGGCTAGGATAGTAACAGCCCTCCAGGAGATGATCCATCACTAACGCTGTGATCGTTTGTACTGGATCACCTCCCTCAGATCCTTCTTTTTCCTGCGGGAGTCACGCCTCCTCTGTGACCTGCTCCTACATGGAGGGGGTGCACGAGAGGCGACACTAGCTCTCTGGCCCTGTCTACGGCCCTCAGGTCGTGAAGGGCCAGGCTCTCCCGCCTGTCTGGGCTCGGATCCGGATCTCAGCGGTATACAGGTCTTAAACGCCGCTGAGCGCGCCTTCGCCTCCCTGAACTTTCCAACCACCGCCTCCACGGAGGTGCCAAAAAGTTCAGAGGGCGAAACCGGTGCATCAAGGAGAAAGGCCTTCTCTTTCTCCCCGATGCCAGCCAGGTTCAACCACAGATGCCTCTCCGTGGCCACCATTGCCGCCATCGATCGACCGATCGAAGCGGCAGTCTGTTTAGTGGCCCGGAGAGCAAGATCTGTGGTGCGGCGCAGCTCAGCCACCGCCTCAGGGGACAGCCCTGCCCCCTGGTCGAGATCCCCCAGCAGGTCGGCCTGGTACGCCTGCAACACCGCCATAGTGTGCAGGGCAGCACCGGCCTGACCCGCTGCCGTGTATGCTCTGCCATTCAAACGCGCTGTGGTCTTGAGCGGTTTGGATGGCAGGGCTGGAGCACTCAGTGTCGACGCCCGCCCAGACACGAGATGGTTCGCAAATGTCTCGTCAATGGGCGGCATCGACACATACCCATACTCGCCGATCCCCTCAACATCAGCGAAACTAGCCCGCTGATGTTGGTGGATCCGAGCAAAGTATGGGTTCTTCCATGCCCTCTCGATCTCAGTATGGAGATCAGGAAGAAATGGAAGGCTCGCCTGAGCTGGTGGTCTATGGCCGGGGAGAAATCGATCGTCCAGCCTGCCACGAACAACTTCTTCCCTAACGCGCCGCCATGGCAGTTGCAACCTGTCAGTGGCGCGTTCCATTACATCCAGCAGCTCAGCATACACGGGGCAGGGTGGCTGAGAGGGTTCAGGGTCCACCTGAATGACCTCCTCATCATCCATCACCTGCCCGTCCTGAAGAGCATCTGTTGCAGGAACAGTAGGAGAAAAATCCTCTTCGTCATCCACCTGCAACTCACCCTCGTCATCCGCCGAATCATCTGAGAGGTTAACACCCCTCTCAAGACGATCGGCGAGATCCCTCTGGGAACCCCATGACGCGAGTCGCCGCTCTGCCTCAGCGCGAGCGGGACCTGAGCCACGAGGTACAGATGGTGAGCCCTCCTCACTCGAGAAGAAGGCTAGACGAGAGCGGAGCGTTTTCAAAGCAAAACGCTCACAGTTTGCACAGACAGCTCCCTCAAGAGCCGCCTGTGCATGCTCTTTGCCCAGACAGAGAACGCACAGTTCGTGTGAATCACCCGGCGTCAAATGCCTTGGGCACGGATCCGCACACTTCCTGAAGCTTTCAGCCTTCTCCGTGCGTTTCATTTTCTTTGCCGACTTTTCCAGCGATATCAAACAGACAGTCCCTGAAGACGAAAAGAAGTTTGTCATGTTTGCAAGGCTCCCTTTTATACTTGCAGGTCGCACGTTAATCATTCACGTTAATGATTCACGGGCTGTCGCCGGTCATTATGATTGCCGTGATTTGATAGTGATTTCAGACACCTGTCACGCCTGAGGCGTTCCCCAAAGCGTCATTCTGACGTAGTGTAGAGTTCCCTTTCGAAAGGGAACATGACTGTTGCACTGTATATTTGCTGTTGTTCAGTGCAATTCAATATATCACACCTAAACGCAACGGGTTACATCTTGCATCTTACTGCAGAGTTCATGATGTCGCAAGGCTTAATGTATGGTACATTGTAATAGACTATTTTTTACTTAGTTGAACTTTAAATAATATACATGTCATATTATAAAAAACAACTCAGGTCATTATTTCATGTATTTATGTCACAACCTGTTGTGTAACAGGCATGGATAATGTAATGCAGAGCAAAATGAATCAGGTTGACTCAGACATAAAATGGGACATCTTCTATTCATCTTCTAGTCTTTCTGTCTGATGAATTCTGAGATAGACTGAAGAAATTTCACTAAGAAGCAGTTACGCTACTACACAGTAAGATATGGCAGACTCCATCTGTTTTGTTTCTGGCCATAAATTTCAGTGGAAAAGACCCAGATCTCCTTCAAATCTCACTGGATTTAAACCCAGACCCAACTGTGTTTAAGATGTGACTCGATGGTGATATATTTCAAAACAACTGCACTTGTTTGACAATTTCTGTAATCTCTGGAAATCTTTTCCCGCTTACGGTTGATTACACTTCACATTTTCCCCATCAGCGTGACAAATGTTGTTTTCAAAGCTGAGACTACTGAGAAATCCTCATCCCTCATTTTGTGGTTCATGCTTCAAGTGTTTCAAGTTGGTGTTGGTGATGGGCATGTCTTCCAGACACTGAGTTAAGTGTTTGTACAATTCAAAATAAAAGTTATAGTTTAAATGTCTTATTTTGAGTTCAATTTCTTAAATGTTCAAATCAAAACATCTTGTTATCTTAAAGTTTTAGAACATCACAAAAGAAAAATTGCATGACATGCGCAAGTTCGGCAACCCCTTGGGGGATCTGTGAAAATGTGAATAATTTTAACAAAATAAGAGAGATCATACAAAATACGTTATTTTTTTATTTAGTACTGTTCTGAGTAAGATATTTTACATGAAATATGTTTACATTTAGTCCACAAGACAAAAAATAAATAAATACAAAATAGCTGAAATTATTAAAATAACCCCATGTTCCATAACCCAATAACCCTGGTTCCTGTGGTTACGTGGATGTAGATGTAGATGGAACATAGGAAGTAACAATCGATAAACTGATCATTTGAAAACACATCCTGACATCACAAGCCAGAAAGGATGCAACAAAATCAACGACAGGGTAAATAATCCAGCAAACAGTTTTCTATGGAATCTTGTTTTCACATTCTATCTATCTATCTATCTATCTATCTATCTATCTATCTATCTATCTATCTATCTATCTATCTATCTATCTATCTATCTATCTATCTATCTATCTATCTATCTATCTATCTATCTATCTATCTGTCTATACAGTATGTCTGTCTGTCTGTCTGTACACTATAGTTATATTTTAATCTGCCTTAACTTAAATGATTTCCTGTTTTATATTATTTATTTTCATACATTATTGTATGATAAAAAGTTAGTTGCAATTGCTTTTTTATTTCATTTTATGGTGGACTGAAAAAAGTGAGATATACACTCAAGAAAGAAAGTCAGAAATCAGTTTATATCTTGCAATACTGACTTTTTTTTTCTCAGATTTGCCAGAAAAAAAGTCTGAATTATCAGTTTGCATGAACTTTTAGATGATTTGCTACTTTATAATATTATTTTATTAATGAATAAACACTGCTAACTGTGAGATAAAAAGTTGCAATTGCCTTTTTCTTAATTTGGGTGGACAGAAAAAAGTGGTATATTAATAAAAGAATTGTGAGAAAGTACCTTTTTTTCTTAGATTTGCAAGAAATAATTAATTGTGAGATATAAACACAGAATTGCTAGAAAAAGGAACTGTGAAAAATTATTGCAATTATTATTATTATTTTTTTTTTTTTTACAGTGTGCAGATTCTGCAGTATACAAATTATTTTTGGGTAACACATGAGGGTCAGGAAATGATATGCTGGTGGCTCAAGGGATTATATAAATGTCAACACTGGATTTAAATTTCTTCATGGACTATAAGATATAGTCAAAGCAGCCACACCCAGATCAAGAATCTGATTCCTGGGGTCTTCAGCCTCTGCCAAACCTCAAACTCTTTTTGCACACTCCACTCTCAAACAGGACGTGATTAGTCAAAGGAGTTTGTCTCGGTCTAGTGCTACAAAATGAGTGATTCCAGTAAAAGCACTATGAACAAATCTTCATCTGTTCCCTGTGTACAATTAAATATTTCACTGACTACAGTATGTCTGCCATTCCATTCTGATATATTCTCACAATGGGAGTCAAGAAGATGGGAAGTGCTTGAATGGAATCATGACTCAAACTTGCCATAACAAAAGAGTAAAAAAGGAAGGGGATTGAGAGCATATGTACAATTTTGAATGTGTGCCATTTACCCAAGAGACTCTCCCATGCATGTCATCATATTTTGTCTGTCTGTCTGTCTATCTACACTATATGAAAGGGACATAACCCATCCTTGGAATTTGTGCTCCGCATTTAACCCATCCAAAGTGCACACACACCCATAGCAGTGGGCACTCCCCCCACCTACAATTCCTGCCGGCCCAAGACTCAAACACACAACCTTTGGATTACAAGTCCAAATCTTTAACCATAAGGCCACGACTTCCCCATATGGATAAAAGTATTGGCAAAGTTGGAGTAGTACATTCTTCTCAGTATAGATTATTAAAGGATCCCATGTGTTGTAAAAAGTTCTGGTTGATCCTCTGAGAAAGTATATAAATCTTTTTTTTTTTTTTTTTTTTTTTTTTAGAAAAATCATTACATCACTAAGTCATAGTGACAATTTAGGTGGCATTGGTGATTTCCACTCTAAAATAATTCTTCTTCTAGCTATAAATATTGCAAATGCAAAGGCATTTTCTTTATCTTTAGTTATGTGAATGCTGTTACCTGCAACTCCAAAAAAAGCCATTATTGGGTTAGGCTGAATTCTTAAATTAAATGCAGAGTTTAAACTTTCAAATATTGAAGACCAAAATTGGTCTAGTAATTGGCTTAGTACATGACTAGAACATATGGGTTAGATTTGCCTTAAATGCATTGTAACAATTACGTATCATCTATATTTGGGTATAGTTTAGCCAGTTTGGTTTTACTATAGTTAATACAGTACAGAATACAGTACAGAGAACTTTCATCTGAATCAGATCATATCGTGCAAAAGATGAAGTCCTATTTATTCTGTCAACAGCTTTGTCCCAAGTGTCTTCAGATATATCAATTCCCAACTCTCCTATCCATTCTGTTTTGATTTTCTCTAGTGATCTATTTTGGTATTAAGTTAAACTATAAAGTTACAGTTTACATTTTGGAAATTAGGCCCTTGAGGTGTGTAGGGGTAAGGGGTTAAGAAACATATACAAACATGATTCAGAGGGCATTTGAGGAAAACACAGAGCAATGGGTCTGAATAAAGTGTCGAACCTGGAGATATATATATTGCATTAGTGTTGCATTAAACTGATATATCCAGGTCTAAAAAGGTTCATTAAGAATATAATAATAGTAATAATAATAATACATATTATAAATAATTTTAATATTTAAACAAAAAAATTATATATAATCATTCTACCATCACTGAATTGCAGCTGAATTTCCCATGAGCAGATATACTGTCAGAGTCTCCAGGCCACCCAAGAACATTATGTAGTTTCACTCTTTTTCCCATCTCTCCCTCTCCTGAAGGTTTTGGACCACCACCAGTGGTCAGCTGATTGGCCTCCGCTCCTTTTATTTACGACTGAACTAAGACAAATTAATCCCGACATAAAGCACAAATAAATCTATGGTCGGTACAAGCATGCTTTGAAGCACTATGCAAGACAGCTTCTTCTCCTTCTGTTTCCATTGTGTGTGTAAATGCAGTGAAACTGTTTTCAAAGCCAGGCCAAGGAGCTCTCATAACTGTGGAACTTCTGTTCATTAGGAAGTCATCCAATGTCTGCATTTGAATGGCATCTTTTTGGAGAGCCAGCTGTTCCTTCTGAAGAAAGTCTTGCTTGAAAGTCTTTGCTGTTATCCCCATACAAAACAAATAATTCAGCTAGTCAAAAGAGGATGTCAGTCTGTTTTTTAATGAGTTCTCTCTTTTTTTTTTTTCAATGCTTGATTTGTATCAATGCGACCTTTCAGAGAACAGGTTTCATCTGACCTTTCGATAAATTAAAAACATTGCTTGGTTCTTTATTCTCAGAATGTCAGACCATAGAGAAGCATGAGTGAAGCATTATGTGGCAGGGTCTGCTCTGATGGTATTTCCTTGGGACAAACCCCGAAAACAAGCAGCAGAACAGGTAGGGACACAGCCTTTGGCTTCACATGTGCTGTCAATTTAGGGTTCTGAACTAAAGTCAACAAAATCACAATTTTTCACATTTACCCTCATAACTCTCAGACCTCAACAAATCAACCTGCTATCTTTTGGTATAAGCAACATATGTGTGCCAACATTAACAAAACCATTAAAATAACATATAAAAAATCTATCTATCTATCTATCTATCTAAACTTCTGGTAGAAAAAGTTTACTTCAGTTTGTTAGTCTATAGTCTTTTTTTAACATGTCGCTGGTCTCCACAATTTGTGAACAATAATTTTGCAACTCTTTCTGCAATTAGTTTTCATTTTTTCACGAAGGATACAAACCAGATAGCTTTTATATTGGAGCTTTCAAAATGGCTGCCATTCACTTAATTAGCTTCAAGCTAACAATCCACTGAGAGGAGCAGCGTCATTAATGGTTTGTGTAGCAGAGATGGGGCATGCAGTCCACCTGCCTTAAGGCATACAGAACAGATAATCAAAGAATCCTGAGGTTTTCCACTCTAATTGGGCCATTATTTGGAAAAGTGGAGGAAGTTTATCAAGCTTTTAACAGAAGGTCTTTTGGCTGAAGAAGCATCGTGGAGAGCTAACCCTCAGGCGAACTGATTTACTGGAAGTATTGACCAAACACAGCTGCCTAGATGATTGTTTGAGGTGCTGCTCTAAATGTCTGAAGGTGAGTCATATTTCAGTAACAATGGGGATTTCTTTCTATTTTAGTATGAGAGCTATTTTTGAGCTAAATAAGTCATAAACTGTATCTTTCAAGGTATTTTGTTAATCTTCCAAAGTGACTACTAGTTTGAGTAATAGTAGCTTATATTGACTGCTAATATGGAAAATGAAAAGATAAATTTTTCAACTACTTCATTAATTTCTGCAGAATGGAACTTTGACTACAATCTGCTCTTGCTCCACTTAAGTTAAGGGGGGAAGTTAAGCATGAAGCATCATGGCAGTTTTCCTAGAAACTGTATGTTTTCATACAAATTCATATGAAAATCACCAATTCGTAAAACTTCAGACTGTCCGTAACACAACGTGTTGGTCTCTTCAACATGCAATATATGTGACCCTGGACCACAAAACCAGTCTTAAATGTCAATTTTTCTAAATGAAGAGTTATACATCATATATAAATAAGCTTTAAGCTTTCCATTAATGTTTAGTTTATTAGAATCGGGCAATATTTGGCCGAGATACAACTATTTGAATATCTGAAATCTAAATGGTGCCAAAAAATCAAAATACTGAAATTAAGTTGTCCAAATTAAGTTCTTAGCAATGCATTTTACTAATCAAAAATTAAGTTTTTATGTATTTAGGGTAGGACTTTACAAAATATCTTAATGGAACATGATCTTTACTTAATGTCCTAATGATTTTTGGCATTTAAAAAAATCTATAATTTTGAACCATACCAAAATATATATAGGCTATATATATATATATATATATATATTTTTTTTTTACAATTACTAGAAATATACCAACTGCACTTCATCCAGCAGGCAGGGGAACAATTGTGCTTTTCGTTCAAGTAGAAAGATTAAGGATTATTTGTGCAGCCCTCCATGTCACTGAGCTGTTTTGTTATTTTTTCTTACCTCATTTGTATGGCTTTTAAATGATACATTATGCCAAAATGCAGCACACTTGGTCAATGTGGTGATGTTTCTATTGACTGTAAAATATCGAGGACTGATGAGGGAATCATCATTTCTCAGGCGCACACACATTAAAAGCCCTCTAGGCAGTAGCGTTTCAAGCTTAAGCTGAAACCCATACTGTAGGTAGTATTCCCTTTACCACAATTTGGCGTTATATTGCAAGCCTTGACAGATCTGGATGAAAATCTGCCTTTGAGTTCTATTTCATGGTCATTTTATAAAGATATCCTTGAACATAAAGTGCACATCTGGATTTTTATTAAACCGTTCTTTGTGAAATGGGTTTAGATGTTTTAGTCGGCTTCTAGGGATTGAGGCCTCTACATTTTACACTACTCGTTTACCCTCGTGTTGCAGCTTGCCATGCCGTTCGTTTGTTCGCTTGCTCGCAGTCAATCTGTCCACAGATGAACAGGCGGTTTTAAAGGGCAATGATACTTTGAAAGCTGGAGTTGTTTTCTTTGCCTATGTACTCTCTGAAGACAAACTCGGGCCAGTACACATTTTTAATTGGCTTCATCTAGATGCTATTGCTGTGAGTTGGCATCTTTCTGTCATGCTAACTGGAATAAACAAAGACTCCTTGTTTTTAGTCATACTGGCTTGCGGGGGCTTTTAGATTATCCATGATTAGGACATATTTGAGAAGTGATTGTTAAAGGGAAAGTTCAACCAAAAATTAAAACTTTTTTTTAAATATAATGTGCTCATATATTGTAGTTCGGGGTTATATTTCTATTTATATATTATAGATTAAAATGGAATTTACTAAATTATATTACATTTATATCACGCAACAAACTTAAAAAATTAAAGATTCAACAGAAAAGCTTATGTCTGCAGGGCTGATGGCCAGCATAGGCTAAGGCCTACATCTTCACATTAATGTTACTGTGATGACAAACTAAAAGCAGGATGGGATAGTAGGCTATGCTTCTATTGATAGTTTTCAGTGACGGGTGAATGGAGGGAACACCTCCTTTCTCTGCATCTCTATAGCGAAAACTATCAATAAGCTTGAAATCAAAGCACACCAATGTAGTGGTGCCTCATTCACTTCATGATATAGCCTACATATCAGGCTATATTGAAAAGCCATTGATGTTTGTTTTTTTTAATTAAACTTTTGTTATATAGCCTAGGCTAAATATAATCACATCAACATAGTGTCATTTAATGATGTGTACATCTAAAGGGCAATCAGTCCTGTATGAATAGTATCATTAAAAATATCATACACTGTTACTAATGTAAACTCTATTCCCTGAGATACGGGAACGAGTACTGTGTCTTGCTTAAAAGACACTATGGGGAAAAATATATATTTTTTCTCCTGAAGCCTTTTTTTTTCAATCACATGGTGAAACTGCACTGCCATTGGCTCATGCAGTGTATTAAAAAACTAAAGAATGGTGACAAAGCCCACCAGAATTAGTGGGGCAATCTGGCTATATAAGCAAGCGTTTTGCCACAGGATCCTCGGGTTCCTTCGACTGAAGCGACAACCGCTACATAGCACAGCCAGCAACGCAGTACTCGTTTCCGAATCTCAGGGAACCAAGGTTACGTTAGTGACTGAGTACATTCCCTGTCAGTACTTCACTTGTACTGCGTCTTGCTTAAAAGACACTATGGGAAACCAGTACAATCACAGACACCACAGACATGTTGTCCAAGCGGATTAGCACAGGAGGAATACACTGCTAGCATTTACAAGCAGTTGATGTGAAGCTCTTTTTCCGCTTTCAACCAATGGCCAAAAGTCAGCTTGCCCTCGCACAGGGCCCCCCAACCTGTTTTGTAGGCATCTGTCATGACAACCTTTCTCCTGCTAACCATTACCATGGTCATGCCCTGGACCATCCAGCTAGAGTTCTTCCAAGGGGCCAGGGCTGTTACACGGGCCTGATACACCCTAATATGTGACCCTGGACCACAAAACCAGTTTTAAGTGTACATTTTTTGAAATTGAGATTTATACATCAGCTGAAAGCTACATAATCTTTCCATTGATGTACGGTTTATTAGGATAAGACAATATTTGGTTGACATACAATTATTTTTAAAAAATCTGGGATCTGGGGGTGCAAAAAAATCTAAATACTGAGAAAATCGCCTTTGAAGTTGTACAAATGAATTATTAGCCGTGCATATTACAAATCAAAAATTAAGTTTTGATATATTTACGGTAGGAAATGTTCAAAATATTTTCATGGAACATGAACTTAATTTTCTAATGATTTTGGCATTAAAGAAAAATCAATAATTTTGACCCAAACAGTTTTTTGGCTTTTGCAAAAAATATACCCCAGTGACTTAAGACTGGTTTTGTGGTCCAGGCTCACCTATGCAGGCGTCCATGACTCCATGCATGAAATGGAACCTGCAGTTTCAGCAAGCACTGAAGGGGCCGCATATGAAGCAGGCCCTGCTCTAGTGCTGGTGACGCTGCAGCCATGAGGCTCTGCATCTTCTGAAACATTTTGAGAGGGTTAGTGGCACCGGTCTTGAAGGAGCCCACAAATTTCTGTATGGCCAGAGTGTGGCCATTTCTGTATGTGGGGAGCCAGAGACAGTCCGAAGGGAAGGGCCGTGTACTGATAAGCCACTCCCTTGAAGGCGATTCTCCAGAATTATCTGTGACTGGGGGCTATCTTTATGTGAAAGTATGCCTTTTTCAGGCTCCGAGAAAAGAACCGGTCCCCTGTGCGAATTCGTGAGAGGATTTGCTTCAGTGTAGACATCCTCCACAGCCATAATACCCTGCAGCCCAAACTGTTTGCCCACTGAAGCTAAGCAGAGTTAAGCCTGGTCAGTACCTAGATGGGAGACCTCCTGGGAAAATTAGGCTGCTGTTGGAAGAGGTGTTAGTGAGACCAGCAGGGGGTGCTATCCCTGTGGTCGGTGTGGGTCCTAATGCCCCAGAATAGTGATGGGGACACTATAATGTAAAAAGCACTTTCCTTCGAATGAGACCTTAAGCTGAGGTCCTGACTAGAGCTGTAATCGGGCCTTAAAAGTTAGGCCCCACAGGACCCGAGCCCAACAGGTTTTGGCCCGAACCCGACAAGTACATTTTGATTGACAGCTTTTTAAAAGCCCGAACCCGTTTACGGCCTGACATTATTCAAATGTGCGCACGCACACAGCTCTTTTTTCTTGTGTCAAGAATGAGTCATTTATACATGTTTTAACATAATTTATTCATAACTAACGTAGATTAGGCCACTTGGAAGTTGGAATAAAGAAATAAAATATGTCCTCTGTAACATCGTAACATCTCAGCACTCTAAATATAAATAGGCCAACGCGCCAATAAAAACGAGTTTTTAAAACAAATTAAATTAAGATAAATTTTAAATTAAGATTTTATATATAAAAATAACGGCAATAACGAAATTAAGATAAAGGCTCCGTTGGATTGCTTCGCCACTAGCAGCTGACATTTAATAAAAGAATAATGCCAACATTAGCGTAAATACTCTGTCCACATTATGCATTTACTCAATGAATATTTAGTTATCATTTGAAAAACCTTTACTTACAGAGATTAGACTAGCCTACATGTTTTTTTGTATGAAAATGATAGAATCCACTGTAGATGGCTTCAGCGCATTCCTGCGCTCACTGATGGTGCATCATTATTCACTCATTATTCTCATTAAAAATATGGTCAAAACTTTTCCACACCTCAGACTTTGGTGATTACGTTTTGGTTGCACCAGCAACTAAAGCAGAGGCAAGCCTCCGTTACACCTACTCAGCATCCATTTTCGCATCTTTCTTGCGCTAATCGAAACACATCACATGACCACTCGTTTACCTCGCAAACCAGAACGCGAGCCCGAGCCCACGTAAGATGATATAAATTAAGCCCGAACCCGACCAAACCCGTCGGGTCCCGTCTGGCCAAATTACCTCCACTGGCCCTTGTCAATCATGGCCTCCTAATTATCCCCATCCACTTGATTGGCTCTATTAGTCTCTCTCCTCTCCACCTGTAGGTGGTGTGTAGTGAGCGGACTGGCACCATTGTGGATGTTGCACACTGGTGGTGTTTGAGGAGAGACCCCCCCCCCATATGATTTTAAAGCACTTTGGGTGTATAGCAATACATAAAGCGCTATATCACTGAATCACTAGGGTGTGATTCAGGTGTCTGAGATCGAGGATGGGCTGGAGGCCACCATCCTTTTTGGGAATTAGAAAGTAACAGCTGTAGAAGCCTGACTACCTCTGAGCTGGAGGAACCATTTCTATGGTTCCCTTGCCAGCAGATTCATCACCTCTGTGCGCAGACCATGAAAGTCCTTGCTTTGCACTAAGGTGGAGACCACGCTGCTGAAACGCTATAACATTCCCACTATAACATAGGTCTGTCACTTTTAGTTCGAAAATCGATTGCACAATCGATCGGACCAACCAAAAAAAGTTTCGAAAATGAAAATAGGGAATCGATTTTAATCAAATATGTACACTATTAATTTTAAAATAATTAAACAATTAAGAAATATAGATGTAACAAAACTCACAAACAAGCAGAAAAAGAAAATAAAGAATTCCGAAAGTGCAGAATGCCTTGCCAAAGCTAGACAGAAAATACCAGCAATTTTACACGCCTATAAGACCCAGTGACGTCGAAAGCGACCTCTTATGCTGTGTTCACACCAAACGCGAATGATTAAGTCAATGTAAAGATGCGCTTACGCGCGTCTGGAGGTCTCGCGGCACGGGAGACGCAAATTCGCCTCATTCGCGCATCTAGTTACAGGAGATTCTGAGTTATGAAAAGGACCATTGCAAGATGACAGCGACCGGCTTTTGTGATGGAAAAATTGCAGTAATACCCCCACCTTGCGCAGCTGCACGTGAGTGTCCCTGGGACATCAGTGCTGTTGGAGCACGTCTTCTCAACAGCTGGACATAAGTTTCATTTTTTTTAACAGTTGTTTGAAATGGATTGAATCATTATTTAAAATAATCTTGGAGATTTCTGAATTGCCTAAATCATAAATGCAGCCGGGTTGATGCCCGCAGTGATGTTTTTCTTTTGTTATGGCAGCCGTCCCCTCTGCATATATATTTTTTAGAGAACGTTGCACTCCTGTTGCTGTTTGTTATTCTGCACGAAACTTCATGCCAATAAATAAGAAATATTTCTGACTTGTGCGTTTCCAGCGCTCTCTTTACGTTTGTCCGTTTTTGACGTTGAAAAAGGAAACGTCTTTTTTTTTTTAGACATGGAAAATCGATTTTACAAACGATTCAATGAACACTTATGTCTTAAATCGAAAATGATTTTTTCACAAAAGTGACAGCCCTACTATAACAGCGGTTGGTTGCTTTGACACGTGAACAGTCACAGAATTTAACAAACTAATTTCCTTCTGCACCAGATGTTGAATAGGGTAATAGGAGGCTTAAAAGAGACTGCTTGGGAGGTGGTCTAGCAATAGCAAGACTTGGCCCCTCGTCATCCTGTCCTGCAGATTAGGAAAACACCTGAGGTGCCAGGTCCAACGCTGGCCATGGACTTTCCGATTGGACTGAGCGGTGGTCTTTGTTAGCGTACAAAGCCAGGTTCGTTGCACTTCTCAGCTCCCTGAAAGTAGCAGGGTCTGAGTCAGACTTGTCCATGGAAGAGAGGAGCTTGGCCTGAAAGACCTGGAGGACCGCCATAGTATGGAGGGATGAAGCCGCCTTTCCATTCAAAGAGTAGGAGCGTCCAGTGAGTGCTGAAGTGGTCCTAGATGGTTTGGACGGGTGAGCAGCCTTTGCCTTCCAGCCGATGGCTGTGGGTGGGCAAAGATGCACAGCCACTGAGTCGTCCAGGGGAGGCATCTTATTGTACCCATTTTCTTCAGTGCCGTTTTGTAGTGAGGGCGGATGAAGGGGAAGTATGGAGGCGAGTGGAGTCGGGGTGCACCATGATAAGAATGCCATCCAAGAGCACAGAGAGGCAAGACTGATGTTCTCAAAATGAGAACAGTCTGTCCCCGCGAGCGTGGCTTCCATGTAGGATTTCCCCAAGCAGGAAAAACACTCACTGTTGCCGTCATCTGTGTACAGGGGAGACCTGCATGAACCGTGATAACAGCGTGGCATTTGAAATAAAGCCATCTCTTTTAGAATGTTTTTATTTTATTTTTTAGAAGTCACTGGAATCAATACGGGACGGGGGTTGTCCCATATTTTCAGAGTTGTCTTCAATGCAGCATCTCATGCAGATCATCCCTCCGTCATTCTGTGAAGACTCGTCCTATTCTGCCCCTGATTGGGTAATACTTGCTGCCATCGTTGGATTGATTGGTTTGTTTCAGGTTCACGGCCAATCAGAGTCAGAGGAGGGCGGGTCTCTTGGCAGAGAGTCGATTTGAAAGAATGGCGGAGGCTGCTCCAGATAAATTGTGTGTTTACATGAATTTAGAAATGTTTGTAGATTGGTTATTTATTTTGTGGTTTTACTGTTTGGATGGTGTTACTGTCTGCAAACAATGACAAATATTTTATCCTTTATAAATCTGTGTTCACGCCACCTTATACAATTACTAAAGTTCAATAGCAATAAATATTTTTATGAAAACTTGTTTTAAGTTGTACTTTACAACCACTGGCACGTCATCTGACCTTTGGTCATAGTGCCCCCCAGCCATCCTTAATTTTTTTGTATTGAAGGAGGCAACCCTATTCTAAAATAACGGTCGCCTTAAAAATACTCACTCTGGGAGGACCGCTAGAACATTTTAAACTCACCACTGAAAACTCTTGTATTTCCAAGCTGATGGTTCCGGGGGTTAATATTTAAGCTCTTGTATGTTCAATTAATTTGGGAGCAAGATCCCCCATAAGGAACCATACCGCCAAAGATAAATTGTGTTCAATAAACTCAAGTAACTTGCCAAAGTGGTCCTGTCTGAAATAAAATAAGTTAAATTATGTATTTATCTATTTTAGTTATAGTTTAAGTGAAGTTTAGTTAATATTTTACAGTACTATTCATTTAAGATAATATCTTGGAAGTTATACTTTTGTGTAATTGCCAGAAATAATAGTGGACAGGATAATGTGTCGGGTTTGATTATTTGTCTAAATGCCTTTTGCTGACCCTTTGGTAACATTAGTCTTATCAGTTGTGTGGCAGTGCACAGTACTTTTTTATTGTACAGACTGGTATGAAATTGCAATTACTTGAAAACACATTTTTAGGTAAGATCAGATCAAGTTACCTGAATATCTTTTTCCAACAGTTTGATGGAGTTGTAACTCCAGACATGATCATGGAGTGGCCCAGTGTCTTGACGCCGATGAGGTGGCTGAACACAAACTCCATCAATAGGCTTGTTTACTAACCACAAGTGGTTCCACTCACCAAAACCATAACACCACAGTACACAACAGGGGTGTAGTTGACTTTTACAGCTTCCTGGTGGAAAAGAGCTTTCAGCTGGCCAGCACCTGCAGAGTTTCAAAGCTTTAATGTGCAATTTAGTGGATGTTGGCAAGAAAGACATGACCTCAGTTTCTTGTGAGCGATGTGGAAACCTTTTTTCAAATCCGTCTTCAAGCTTATTCAATATCACTTGGATGAAACTGGCTAAGACTTTACTGACAGATTCGCAAACGATTCTGTCAGACGGACTCATTTATTGTGCCTTTTTTGCTTCTGAGATGTCGTAACAATGGGGTTTAGGCGTGTTGCTCACTGTTCTTATGAAGCAAACTGTCCAACCAAATAATAAAAATGGCTGTACTTTGGGTGTGCTGAGGTTTTCCTGTCTCTTCATTTCCCCTAAATGAAATCAGACTGAATGTCAAAAACATGTGTCCTAACTGATTCTCTCCTCTTGAGGCCAGCCAGAGGCGTGTTTAGCCTTTTTTTCTTTGATTTATTCATGCGTGAAGCACAGTAACCATAATGGGCTTGCCTCAGTCAACTTCCTCAGTGTTCAGGAGGTCATCTGAGACTCGAAGGCCACCTAGTTCCAAGTTTGTGGGATGGAACTGAGCGAATTTGATTGGGTGAGGTCTTTTTGAAGGAAATGTCCTGAGAGATGTTTGACCGAGTCAAAGTACACATGGATCAAATGTTTCATGTGATTCATGTATTCACAAGGTGCAGCAGGATCCCTCAATGATGATCTCATGATTAGCCACCTGAAAGGAGGCCAAAGACTGAATTTCAGCCCAACTGGTAGATATCCAGATGTTTTAAGGGAGCCGCGCAGCTTGTATGAAGAAAGAAGGTGCTGATGTGCCAGACTAGCAGTGTAACACTTAACATGGACACAAATCTTAATGACTAGTTTAAGGAGAAACATGACTGGGCTGTAATTTATGCCTTTTATAGCATAGTCTTCTCTTGGCCATCCTATTGCCTTGTTCTGTGCATGAGTGGGACCAGGCTTCTGTAGTTTTTCTAATCATTTTCTTTTCTTTTTATTTGACTCGGGCATCACATTCTGATTCCTACTCTTCTTTTTCTCAGGGAAAGGATTAAAGGGACAGTTTACCCAAAAAAGAAAGTGTTGTCATTTAATTACTCACCCTCATGCCATTCCAAATCCTTTGTTTTCATTGTGTACAAAGGAATCTTGTGGCTTTGAAAAACTAAGGTTTAACCACTGATGTTACATGGACTATTTTGGACTATTGGACTATTGTCTATGACAATAGACCAAGATGGCGGCGCGAACACATCGCGAGGCTCAGCGTCTCTCCAGTTTTTGCAATTTTGCAGTATTATTCCTGCTCATCTCGGGTCTGTTCGTACTGAACAGCTTTGCTTTAACATCATACACCCGACAGGAGCTTTTGGATATCGGTGAGGACTTGTCCAACAGTTTTATCACCAATCTTCGACTCATCCCTGAGATCGCTAGAACACCCGAGGCTACGCACTCTACCCGGCCGGGCGGAAGTGCTCGCAGGCGGCGTCGAGATCGTAAACAAAGGCGGGGGAACCGCTCCGGCTCTCTTTACCCAGCATTTTCCTCGCTAATGTGCGGTCACTGGTGAACAAAATGGATGAGTTACGACTCCGCATCACCCACAGTAAGAGACTTTTGGACTGCAATATCATGGTTCTCTTACGAGAGTTCTCTCGTACTGCGTCTTAGCTAAGACGCTACGGGAAAAGTCTCTTTTCACGAAATACTGAAGCAAAAAATTATCCTTAATTTTGTATTGTTGTAAAGCGCATTTGCAGCAGCACACAGCCATAGGCGAGACGGCTCGCTCGCTCATTGGCTGCTCTGCGGCAACTGCACAAGCCTATCGAAAGCTTTGCTTTAACATCATACACCCGACAGGAGCTTTTGGATATCGGTGAGGACTTGTCCAACAGTTTTATCACCAATCTTCGACTCATCCCTGAGATCGCTAGAACACCCGAGGCTATGCACTCTACCCGGCCGGGCGGAAGTGCTCGCAGGCGGCGTCGAGATCGTAAACAAAGGCGGGGGAAGATTCCCTCGTGCGGCTCGTGCAGAGCCCCGCTCAGCGAATGAGACCGTCTCGTCATCTGTGTCTCCTGCCTGGGTGAAGATCAGGCAGCGCTCGCGCTCGCTGACGGCGGCTGCCCTCATTGCGAGCTAATGCCGATGGTGACTGTGAGGACTCGCCTGGCATTCTTCTCCGAGCTTGCATCCTCCGCTGCGCCGCAGCGCCGTAAAAAGCACCGCTCCCAGCGATTACCGGAACCGCCTCCAGCTCTGCCGAGCTCGCCGGTTCTTCCTGCTTCACCGGCCTCCCCTGCATCGCTTCCCGATGGTCAGCGCCCGCTGTCTGCTGCCGCGTCATCCGAGGAAGTGGATCTCAGGGCCGCGTCGGAGGAAGAGGACACGTGCTCTCTGCTAGCCTCGGGCAGTGAGGGTTGGGCGAGCTCCGGGGATCTCGCGCCTTCTGCTCAGAGGCCCGGCAGACGGGCTGATATCGAGAAGGAGCTGATGTGAGTGCTCACGCTGGCCGCGGCGAGCCTCGGCCTCGAGTGGTCTGCACCAGCGCCCCGCTCTCGTTCCCTCTCGTTCCGAAAGCGCCGTTGCCATCGAAAGCCTGCCGCATGACGTCATCTCTGCTCGCACGGATCTTTTCTGCTGCTGGGCAGGCTGCGTCTGCGCTACACACCATGGCCACGCTGCAGATTTTCCAGGGCGATCTCCTCTGCAAGCTGGATGAGATGGGGCCTGAAGCTATCTGCCTCCCGGATCTGAGGAGTGCTTCGGATCTCTCCCTCCGCGCTACTAAGTCCGTTGCACAGGCCATGGGACGGGTTATGACTTTCGCTACAGTGGCTGAGAGACATCTGTGGCTAACGCTTTCGGACATGGCAGTGTCTGAGCGTGCTGCGTTCCTCGACGCCCCGCTGACTCCTGCTGGCCTCTTCGGATCGTCTGTCAACGAGTTTGTCGAGAGATTCGTCGAGGACCAGAAAGCATCACAAGCCTTTAACCACTTCTTACCGAAGCGCTCTGGTTCTGCAGCGAGTCGCGCTAGACCGGCCCCGCAAAGCTCTGTCACGCCCCCCGCCTCCAGCTGCTTCATCGCGACAGCGTCAGCAACGCAGCTCGGGACCCCGTTCTCGCTCTACCAGCCGTCGCCCCGCGCCGCGGGAGTCACGGCAGAGGATTATGGTGAAGCCGGAAGCCCCGAAGTCATCCTAGCACTTCTAGGAAAGCGCCGGTGTACGAGTTCCGCTGTGACCGAGCTCTCAGCCAAGCGCGCCGCTGTTGCAGTTCCAGGAATTGTGACTCTCAGCGTCTTCTGCAACGCGCAAGCCTGCACAGTTGCCCGCTTGCCTGCACACAAAAGCCGTTATCACGGCTACCCAGATATTTCCCGAAAAGAGTGTTATTTCTGGTGTTCCGGCCACGGCCGATGGTGCTGTAAATGTAGTGACGATGCCCACTCCTCAGTGCCCACAAACACTGTCATGCACGGCGCGCGGTTTCTGTAAAAACGAAACCCGTGCACGTACGCTCTGCCCAGGCAGACAGCGAGTCGAAAGCAGTAAATGTGCACGCTTACAGCCCACAGTTACTCGCAGACATCACGAGTCCCACGGGACCCGCTCAGCCCTCCCTCAATTGGTTAAGCACCGTGGCGGGGTCGAGGAAGAGCGATCTGCCCGCTGTGATCAGCGCGCTCCCCGCCTCAAATGCCATGGGCATAACGCCCATGGTGCAGCACATCGAAGCGCCGCCGTTGCCCAGTCAACAGAGCGCGCTTCGCATCCAGCCCTTAGCCATTCATGCAGATGCATGGTCAGCGCTTCCAGGGGTTTCGGATTGGGTGCTAGGCATTATAAAGAGAGGCTACTCGCTACAGTTTTTTCGACGACCTCAGCGCTTTTCAGCGCGCGTTGAAACTACGGTCAAAACAGAAGTAGCACACCTACTTCGGGCCGAAATATCAAAACTGTTGAGTAAAGGGGCTGTGGAGCCTGTATCCCAAGCTCAAAGCAAAGGGGGGCTGTACAGCAGATACTTTTAAGTGCCCAAGAAAGACAGGGGTCTCAGGCCCATACTGGATCTAAGACAGCTGAACAGGGCATTGGTGAAACACAGTTTCAGAATGCTTACGACCAGGAAACTCCTCGCGCATATTCGCAGAGGAGACTGGTTCATGTCAATAGATCTGAAGGACGCGTATTTTCAAATACAGATAGCATCACGTCACAGGCGATACTTGAGATTCGCATTCGAGGGCCAGACATACCAGTTTTCAGTCCTGCCTTTCGGCTTGTCCGTGGCTCCTCGTACGTTTACAAGGTGCATGGACGCATCGCTCGCTCCTCTCAGACTCAGAGGCATGCGAGTGCTGAACTATTTGGACGACTGGCTGATTCTGGCTCAATCACGATCAGAGCTCGTGGAACACGGGGCCATTTTACTCGATCACCTCGAGAAACTCGGTCTCAGTGTCAACTGGACAAAGAGTTCGCTGAACGCAGCGCGCAGCGAGTTCTCTCCGCTGCGGCGCGACCGTCTCGCTTAGAGAATTTCAGAAGATGCTAGGTCTCATGGCCTCAGCATCACCAGTTCTTCAGTTGGGCCTGCTCCGCATGCGCCCCCTGCACTTCTGGCTGAGAGCCAATCAGAGCTGCGTTGCAGCCCTGAAACCCTGGACAGCGAACGACTGGTACAAATCAGGTGTAAGCCTGGGGACTTCCTCGAAAGTGAAGATGGTGTCAACAGACGCCTCCACTTCGGGATGGGGAGCGCTGCTCGAGGGCAGACCGTCCTTTGGCCTGTGGTCAGAACGGGAAAAGCTCCAACATATCAACTGTCTGGAAATGCTGGCAGTGGAAAACGTGCTGACGCGTTTTTGTCCCTGAATCAAGGGCCACCACGTCTTAGTCCGTTCGGACAACATGTCTGTGGTGTCCTACATAAATCGCCAGGGCGGACTCGGGTCCCGAAACCTGTACAGGTTGGTGGAATGCCTCCTGGTTTGGGCTCAGCGCAACTTGCGCTCGCTGAGGGCAGTTCATGTGCCTGGACTACAGAATCTGGGTCCAGACAGGCTGTCCAGAAACAACATTCCCACGGGAGAATGGTCTCTACACCCGCAAACAGTCCAGCTGTTGTGGGAGAGATTTGGCAGGGCGGAAGTGGACCTCTTCGCATCCCACGAAAACGCTCACTGCCCCGCGTTCTTTTCCAAGAACGTAAGCATGCTGTCACGGAGATGGCCGTGCTGCCCGCTTTATGCTTTTCCTCCCGTCTCCCTCCTTCCGCAGGTGATAGAACGGGTGAGGGAAACGAGATGCTCAAAACTGCTTGTAGCACCACTTTGGAAGAACCAACCATGGTTTCCAGATTTGATTCAGTTAGCAGACACTGCCCCTTGGCCAGTGCCGTTGAGGAGGGATCTCCTCTCGCAGGCCGGGGGCTCGATTTGGCACCCTCAACCAGAGTTTTGGTCCCTCCATGTGTGGGCGCTCAACGGTTACCCGCTGATTTCTCAGTGGGAGTGCTAAATACCATCACTCAGGCTAGAGCTCCGTTGACACGATGGCTGTATGCCTCAAAGTGGTCAGTGTTGCTGACCACTCAGTGACCACTCAGTGGTCAGTGTTGCTGACCACCCTGCTGGTGCACAGCTCGGGATGTTCACCCCTTAGTTGTGAGGTGACGGAGGTTCTCTCCTTCCTACAGGAGCTGTTGGATAAGGGCAGAGCCCCCTCCACGCTCAAAGTATACGTGGCGGCTATCACAGCGTTTTCTGAGACAGCGCTCGGTCAGTCAATAGGAAGGAACGATTTGGTCATCCGCTTCCCTAGAGGAGCTAGGAGGCTGAATCCCCCCAGACCTCCGTCAGTCCCTGTATGGGACCTCGCGACGGTTTTGGAGGCCATGAAAGGTTCCCCTTTCGAGCCTATCCTAACGATTAGCCTCAAGCATCTGTCGTTCAAGACAGTGTTCTTGTTGGCTCTCGCTTCAGTGAAGCGTGTGGGTGACCTGCACGCGCTCTCGGTGAGCCCGTCGTGCTTGGAGTATGGGCCTAATGACTCAAGGGTCATACTCAAACCTAGGCAAGGTAATGTGACGAAATCCCTCAACATGCCCTTTCGGGCTCAGGTTATTGCCCTGTCTGCCCTGTCGGTGTCAGGGGAGGATGGAGACTCGAGTCTTCTTTGCCCTGTTAGGGCTTTTTAGAGCTTATGTGTCTCGCTCCGCTGTCTTTAGACGGACTGAGCAGCTGTTTGTTTCGTTCAGTGGACGTTCCAAAGGAATGTCTGTTTCGAGACAGAGCCTATCCAGATGGATAGTTGACGCCATAGCGTTAGCTTACGCTTCCAGGGGCCTTCCGTGCCCACTGGGCGTCAGAGCACACTCCACAAGAGGCGTCGCCTTGTCATGGGCGTGGTCTACTGGGATCTCCTTGCAGGATATATGTATGGCGGCAGGTTGGGCCTCGCCGTCTACATTTATCAGGTTCTATAACCTGGAGGTTCCCGCCTTGCAAGCAAGGTTGCTGTCGGTATAGTCGAATCAGGGCCCTGATTGGAACTCTGAGATCGCGAGCGTTATGCGCTGCCGACTATTATATGGGCAGTATGGTGTAAGACCCGCATTGCCACATTGGTCAGACCTTGCCTCGACTGTGTGATGTCATATTGCCGCGTCTACGGGCGCTGCTAGATATGGGACGGAGGGTCCCCCCCCCCCTCCTGTCCTGGGCTCTCTGTGAGTCCCTCGGGTGACTGTGCACTATAAATCCTGGGCGTTGCTTCCAGGTTTATTGGTGTGTGATCCCTGTGCGCACGGCGCTTTACATGGGGTTCCCGTAGCATCTTAGCTAAGACGCAGTACGAGAGAACTCTCGTAAAAGAATGTACTCGGTTACTAACGTAACCTCGGTTCTCTCTAGAAGAGGGAACGAGTACTGCGTTCTCTGCCGTGCGTACGATTCACTCTGGTTCGCTTCGGCGATGAAATAAATCAGGTGAGTCAGCCTTTTCGAGCTCCTTTTATAGGGTTGGGCCACACCCGTTTCGGCGGGAAGTGGCAAGAAGGGCGCGAAGCGTTGCATCCGCCTGCGCTCGATAGGCTTGTGCAGTTGCTGCAGAGCAGCCAATGAGCGAGCGAGCCGTCTCGCCTATGGCTGTGTGCTGCTGCAAATGCGCTTTACAACAATACAAAATTAAGGATAATTTTTTGCTTCAGTATTTCGTGAAAAGAGACTTTTCCCGTAGCGTCTTAACTTAGACACAGTACTCGTTCCCTCTTCTAGAGAGAACCGAGTACGTTTTCACAGAAACATGGCTACACAGCGACGTACCCAATAATGATATTGAGCTAGCCGGACGCTACACGTTCTGGGCAGATAGAACGGCAGATGACTCCGGCAAGACAAGAGGTGGTGGATTGTGCATTTATATCAACAAAGCTTGGTGTACGAACACTGTCATTGTTGGAAGACACTGCTCAGCTAACCTAGAGTTTCTCATGGTTAAATGTAGACCTTTTTATCTGCCATGGGAGTTCACTTCCACCATAATAACCGCAGTCTATATTCCACCGTATGCTAATGCCAAGCTTGCTCTGAACGAACTTCATGCAGCCATTAGTAAACAACCGACTGCTCACCCGGAGGCTGCTTTTATTGTCGCTGGTGATTTTAATCACTGTAAATTAAAGACAGTGCTCCCCAAATTTCACCAGCATGTTTCCTGTCACACCAGAGGAGACAAAACTTTGGATCATGTTTACACAAACATTAATGGAGCTTACATCGCGACCCCCCCCCCCCTCCCCCACCTCGGACAATCTGATCACCTTTCTTTGTTTCTCACCCCTAAGTATTCACCCCTCATCAACCATGTGAAGCCGTCAGTGAGGATCATCAAAGTGTGGCCAAATGGAGCAGACTCTTTACTTAAAGACAGGTTTCAACAGACTGACTGGAATATGTTTGCTTCTCAGGCTGCCTGTGGCTCTCACAGGGACATTGATATCTACACCTCCTCTGTACTGGATCACATCAACACCACCATTGACAGTGTTACAACAGAAAAACAGATAACAACATACCCTAATTAGAAGCCATGGATGAACAAGGAGGTGCGACTTCTGCGGAAAGCCCGCAACACTGCCTTCAGGTCAGATGATGCTCAGGCCTACAGTAAATCCAGGGCTAACCTGAAAAGGGGTATCAAAAAGGCCAAGTACTGCTACAAGCTGAAGGTAGAGGAACACTTTTCCAAATCTGATCCCTGACGCATGTGGCAGGGCATCCAGATCATCAGTGACTACAAGTCAAGCAACTCCACTCCAACGGTCACGGACGTCTCCTTCCTTAACGAGGTAAATGACTTTTATGCTCGCTTCAACAGCGACAGCAAGGAGACGGCCACCAAAATCACACACTCAGCAGACCACCAAACCCTCAAACTCACCCCCACAGATGTCCACACTGCATTGAGCTGGATCAATGCATGCAAGGCTGCTGGCCCGGATGGCATTCCTGGACGTGTCCTTAGGGCATGTGCAGAGCAGCTTGCAGGGGTCTTCACAGACATTTTCAACCGGTCCCTCACCCAAGCAACTGTGCCAACATGTTTTAAGTCCACATCCATTGTGCCAGTACCGAAACACTCCTCCCCAATGTGCCTGAATGACTATCCCCCCGTAGCACTCACACCCATCATCATGAAGTGCTTCGAGCGACTGGTCCTAGCACACCTCAAAGACTGCCTCCCACCCACACTGGACCCACACCAATTTGCCTACCGTAGGAATAGGAGCACAGAGGATGCAGTATGCACAGTGCTGCACTCTGCACTAACACACCTGGACCATAAGAACACGTATGTTAGGATGGTGTTTGTTGACTTCAGTTCAGCATTTAACACCGTCATTCCCTCCAAGCTGACCACAAAACTTGGAGACCTAAACATTAACACCTCCCTCTGCAACTGGATTATGGACTTTCTGACCAACAGGCCTAAGCATGTTCGGTAAGGCCACACCCACTCCACCACCATCACACTTAACACTGGCGTACCACAGGGCTGTGTGCTGAGCCCATTCCTTTACTCCCTTTACACCCACGACTGCAAGCCTGTGCATGGATCCAACTCCATCATTAAGTTTGCAGGCGACACCACGGTGATTGGCCTCATCACAGACAACGATGAGACTGCCTACAGGGAGGAGGTACAGCACCTGGCCACATGGTGCGCTGATAATAACCTGCTCCTTAAGACTAATAAGACTAAGGAGCTCATTGTTGACTTCAGGAAGAAGAAAGGAAGCACGCATGACCCCATCCACATTAACAGGATGGTTGTTGAACGTGTCTCCAGCTTCAAGTTCCTGGGAACCACCATCTCGGAGGACCTGTCCTGGGCCACAAACACCTCCAGCCTGGTCAAGAAGGCTCACCAGCGCCTTTTCTTCCTCAGGACACTGAAGAACCAGCTGTCTTCAGCCATCCTAGTGAACCTTTACCGGTATGCGATCGAGAGCATCCTGACCAGTTGCATGTTTCAAGTTTTTATTTATTTATATAGCACATTTAAAAAACAGCAAACAGGGCTGACCAAAGTGCTGAACAATACACAAGATACAAAGCAAGGACATAACCACACATTCATGAAAAAAGCTCACAATGTATTAAAAGCTAAAGAAAAGAAGTAGGTTTTAAGAGAGGATTTAAAAACAGTTAGAGATTGAGCCGCTCTGATGTAAAATGGAAGGCTGTTCCACAGCCTAGGGCCAGCAATCGCAAAGGCTCTGTCTCCTCTATTCTTTAACCGTGATCTGGGGACAGACAAAAGTTTCTGGTCACCAGACCTCAGATTTCGTGTGGGATTATGTGGACAGAGAAGCTCGGACAAATAGCTTGGTGCCAGATTATTTACGGATTTAAAAACAAAGATAAGAATTTTAAATTCAATTCTAAAATGCACTGGTAGCCAATGCAGCGATTTTAAATAGGTGAAACATGATCAAATTTGCGTTTTCTTTTGAGGAACTTTGCAGCAGCATTCTGGACAAATTGGAGACGAGCAATAGTGTGTTTGGGTATGCCATAGTAGAGGGAGTTGCAATAATCCAACCGTGATGTAATGAGTGCATGGACAGCAATCTCTAAGGTTTTCTCAGAAAGAGAGGATCTGATCTTAGAGAGAAGACGTAGCTGGAAAAAACAAGAACTAATCACCGCATTAATTTTTTTTTCAAATTTGAAGTTCTGATCCCAGAAAACACCTAGGTTTTTCATGCAAGATGAAGCTGGAGAGAGGTGATCCAGATCAATGTTACTGCTATTAAAGTTGTCATGGGGGCCAAAGACTATAACCTCGGTTTTGGATTCATTCTGAAATAAGAAATTTTGAGAAAACCACATTTTTACTTCTTCTAGGCATGCAAAAAGAGATTTCAGAGCAGTATCTTTGTTGCGTTTCAGAGGCAAATAAATTTGTGTATCATCTGCATAGCAGTGAAATGATACACCATGCTTTCTGAAAATGGAGCCCAGAGGAAGTAAATACAGGGAAAAAAGAATGGGTGCGAGAATAGACCCCTGCGGCACTCCACAGGAGAGTTGAACAGGCGAGGAAGAAAAATTACCAAGTTTAACAGAGAAACTTCTATTTGTTAGATATGATTTAAACCAACTGAGGACAGTTCCCTGGATGCCCACAAGATGTTCTAGTCGGGATAAAAGAGTTTTATGATCAACTTTATCAAAAGCCGAGGTTAAGTCTAGCAGTATTAGGATCACTGAGTCACCAGCGTCAGTAGCTAACAGTATATCATTAGAGACCCTTAATAAAGCAGATTCGGTGCTGTGCAGAGGCTTAAAACCAGACTGGAAAGTTTCAAGAATTTGATTTGAGCTAAGAAAAGACTGGAGTTGATTAAGAACCGTTTTCTCCAATGCTTTTGTAATAAAAGGTAGTGTCGAGATCGGTCGAAAATTATTAAAATCCTTGTCATCAAGTGAAGGTTTCTTGAGAAGAGGTGTAACAGTAGCTTGTTTTAGGCTATCAGGGATAGTCCCTGTGCTCAAGCATTTATTCACAAAAGACACCAAACTTGTTCCAACTGAATCAAAAATTTGTTTCAAAATACGGGGAGAAAGAACATCAAGAGAGCAGAAGGAAGGTTTCAAGTGATCAACAATTTCTCTGAGAGACAGAAGAGAAACTTGGTCAAAGACGCTCCATATGGCTGAAGAACAACCCAGTTCAGGCGAGACAATAGCAGAAGGTTGTAACTGAGATCTTAGAGAGGTGATCTTCTCACAGAAAAACCTTGAGAAACCTTCACATAATGATACTGAGGGGTTTGAAATCACATTTACAGGAGGATTTAGAGCAGAATTTAACACAGAAAATAAAGGCTTTTAAACTGTGATGGTTTTTTAAAATTAAATTAGAAAAATACTTAGACTTAGCAGACATCATGGCTTTCTGAAAAGCACTGAGGGAGTTTTTCAGCATTTCATAAGAAACTTGAAGCTTATCACTTTTCCATTTACGTTCTGCTCTTCTACATGCTCGCCTCAGAGAGCGGATGGTATCATTGAGCCATGGTTCAGTCTTAGGTTTTGACTTCTTAGTTATTAAAGGAGCAGTGGTATTTAAAACCTCGGAGCATACAGTATTGAACAGACTAAGATGTTCTTCAGCATCCAAGTCAGGTAAGGGTGACTCCAGGGACAGAGACAGACACACCTCATTAAAGGTGTTAGTGAATTCATCACGGAAACAGGGAGAAAAGGAGCGAGTCCATTGTGCAGTAGGAGTAATGTGCGATCTTGAAGGAGGAAAGGACATAGAAAACAGTACAGGCATATGATCAGAGATCAGAGTGTCAAAAACCTGAACATCAGTAATGGAAATGCCATGTGAGAGTACCAGGTCCAGAGTATGACCACGGGTATGAGTGGGATCTTTCACCCACTGAACAATGTTAAATGAATTGATGAGATTTAAAAACTCCATTGTTAGAGGTTTTGACTGACAGCACACATGAATATTAAAGTCCCCTAGCAGAAGAATATTGCTGAAATTAGTTACACATTCACCTATAAAAGCAGTAAATTCACTCATAAAATCTTTCACTAGGTGAGGGGGGCGATACAACAGCGCTAACAAAACAGGATCGTTAAATTCCAGTCGCAACAGCTGTACTTCAAAGCTACTGTAGATTGTAGACGGAACAGAGCGACAGTAACTACTAAAAGTGTTTTTTAAAATCACCGCTAGACCACCCCCGCGGCCAGAAGAGCGCGGAGAGTTAAAGAATGTGCAGCCTGCCGGAATCAGCTCAGCAAAAGGACTTAAATCACCAACTTTCGTCCAAGTTTCTGTGATGCACATAAAATCCAATGCGTGGGTAGTAAAAAATTAATTTAAGATGAACGTCTTATTGACAAGCGACCGAGCATTAATCAGTGCCATCCTGGAAGGTGCCGATGCAGAGATCGCGGGAGAGAAGACTCTATTCAAGGATCGAAGATTTTGTAGATTAGCTCCACCGCGGCGAACACGGATCGGAGGGTAGCAGGGGATCGTCGAATAAGAGTCCTGGAGAGTGGTCGAAGCCAGCGAACAGGTGGATCGAGCAAACGCCAACCAGCAGCACATCGGCCAATGCCTAGATTCCACGTCGTCATAGAGACGAAGCTGGATGCTCGGGCGGTGCGGCCAGCGTGTAGCGCCATTTTCAGTTTGACAGCAACTCCTCCGCGCTTGCCGCGTCTCCTGCAGCGCTTTCTGCGGGGAACACCATGATGCCAATTACGCAGATACTCTGGAATATCCCAGGTAGAGTTTGGAGAGCAGGATTGTGAACCAGCCACAGAGCTTTTTAACTCTGGGTTATATGTGGCCACGAAAGAGTCTCGAATATCCAGAAGTAATTGGCGATCATAAACCAGAAGCGAGTAGCAGTGTGATGCAGATAGAAGCACAAAAATAGCACAAAGTAGCAGAGACATCAGACGGCATGCCACGTACACCGGCGTCATCGCCACCTTACTTTATTCATCACAGTCTGGTATGGGAACTGCTCAGTGGCTGACCGCAAGGCACTGCAGAGGGTGGTGAAAACTGCCCAACGCATCACAGGGACACCACTTCCTGCTCTTGAGGACTTCCAGAGGAAACGCTGTCTACGAAAAGCTCGCAGCATTCTCAAGGACTCCTCTCACCCTGACCATGGACTGTTTAACCTCCTGCCCTCCGGGAGACGCTTCAGGAGCCTCCGGACAAGGACCACAAGACTCAGGAACAGCTTTTTCCCTAAAGCTTTCTCCTTGCAGAACTCTGCCCTCTGACACCCCTCAACACCCCACACCACACACACAGACTCCTCCCCCCTTCAACACTACATCTGACTGATTTATTTAAAACAAGCAAAAAAACAGTAACTTGTTATTACTTGCACTACTGTCTGTTCATCCAGGAACACTGAATAATCCATTTGCACACTGAAATGTTTTCTATGCACTTTACTGTCCATTGCAATAGTGTAATTATGTTCATATATTCATAGTTCTGCCTATAGTGTACATACACTTTTACATAATTCACCTGTATAGTATGTTCATAGCACACCTATCTGTATATCATGCTAATAGTATTTAAAATCTGTAAATTATGTTCATAATACTTATCTGTATAGTTATTGTACATATTGTAGACCTTGTATATTCTGTACTTGCTGCTTATTGCTCTTCTGGTTAGACGCTTACTGCATTTCGTTGCCTTGTACCTTACATGTGCAGTGACAATAAAGTTGAATCTAATCTAAACTATTTTAACAATGTCATTACTACCTTTCTGGGCCTTAAATGTGTTAGTTCCCTGTCTACCTATGGAGGGTCAGAAAGCTCTTGGATTTCATCAAAAAAAAAAAAAAGTATGCCACTTGCGTCTGGTGTGAACAAGCATCTTCCGATGTAGTGATGCCGGCAATGCAGTGTTGCCAGATATTGCACCGAAAAACAAACTCAGGTTTGTGTTTTGTTTTCCATATAATCCTAAAATTGAAATTACGTAGACTGAACTTCTTTAAATAAAATGTAGTTGTTTAATATTTCTTCAATACGTGTTTATACAGAAAATGTATACTTCAAATGTGCATAAAGTCCCCTTTCCATTATTTAATGTGAACAAATCAGGCCTGTAAAATAACTTTTGATTCAACCAGGATTTTGAGCAGATAATTTTCATTTTAACCATCACTATCAAATTGGCTTTCAGTTAACATTTTCATTTTTTGAAAGTTTTTTCATTTAGAAGTTACTTTTGTAACTTACACAGAAATCATTGAAATCACAGAAATACAGCAAAGTGAGTCTCACTAGAGCAATATGGAATAATTTATTAATTTCGCGCTTATAGCAGTCATGCAGTTTTATGTACAGTACTATAGCAATAAGAGGTTTTATGAGGCTTAAAACGCAAAAACAAAAGATAATTATTAAATTGCTTCTTAATAAAAGGAAGCTTTTCCAAATTTCTTTTTAAAATGTTGCTTTTTATTAAGCTTTGTACTTCTCTTAAGATCAAGTGTTTCTTTTGGAGCAAATAAAAGTCTTTGCTGTTTGATTGAAGTACGTTTGCAAAACAGGGTCACAAATGTAATTTCAGTTAAGCCAGATGAGGAATTATATGATGAATGAAGAGTTCATGCTCTCTTGGTGGTTAAAACAAATGGAACAAGTTTAACAAGCACTTAAAATGCCTCCATAACCTTAAGTTATTCCTTAAAAGACCATAAAGACTTTTGGCTGCTCGTCACACACATGATGGTGGGAACCATTTGTTTTAAAGAGATGTAAGTCTCCAGTTCTCACATTTGGCACGCTATGGGTTTCGTTTGAGTAGTGTTGATTGAACTTTCTCCAATGCCAGGCTAATTGATACCCAGACCCAGAGGAAGACGATAAACAGGAGACAGCTGCAATACCACTCCTGAAGGAACCAGCCTTCCCATAATGCTCTTGCTGTCAGGCCACATCAGAGGCAATGAGATGGGCACACAAAGGCGATGTTTGCTTAATCTATCCAAGTGAGGCTGCTCAATATGTGGAAACTAAACTTTCCCATCAATGTCATCCTTTTTTTTTTTTTGGTGGTATTGAGCAAATTTGAGGAGTAGCCATTCATATAGTTGGGTGTTTGGAGTTTTTTAACAAAATATTTAATGTTGACTCTTAAGTTAAAAAGTTATTGTTTTTCTTTGTCATCTTGTCCTTTTTTGTCCTTTTGTTTTTCTTTGTTTTTCATCATGTAATTATCCCCCTTTTGTTTTTCTTTGCGTCGTCTTGTACTTGTCCTCCTTTGTTCTTTTCTTTTTTGCTCTTTGCTTTGTTGTTCATTCTTCATGTTCTTTTTTACATCGTCTTCTTGTCCTCCTTTGCTCTTCTTTGCTCTTCTTTGTTTTTTGTTTAGGGATGGGCGATATATCGCGTGCGATTGTCACATGCATTATGTCAGTAAAGCCGGTTACCTGATTAGTGGTAAATCGCCATCACCTGCTTTCAAATGGATGCTTTCATTATCGCAGATGAATCGCCTTCGATAATGAACGCGATATTGCGTAGCTTGTCAGTGATCTAAGGTTCTGTCTATTAAATGCTGCCCCTTTTGAAAGCAGGTGATGGCGATTTACCGTTAGTCAGGGAACCTGCTTTACTGACAAAATGCGCGTGACAATCGCATGCGATATATCGCCCATCCCTATTGTTGTTGATCTTCACCTAGTTTTTGTTATTTAATCTTTGCTCTTGTTGTTTTTCTTGTTCTTATTATCTTTCTTCTTTGTTCTTCTTTGTTGCTGTTGTTGTTCTTCTGCTACTGCTTCAACTTCAAAAATGAAAGCATTTATTTTTTTAAGTCACACAAAACTGTATCAATGGCCTCAAATGTGAGTCTTAAAGTGTTAGTTCACCCAAAAATGAAAATTTGGCCCTGAAATCATCCTAGGTGTATATGACTTTCTTCGTTCAGACATATTGATGACGTATTAGGTCAGCTTTGCTCATGCGCCTCTCAGAAGTGATGCATGCGGGAACGCAGGTGAAAGATCAAAACAAAACAACGATCATTAATTAGAAGTACAAAACGAGGATTTATAAAGTAGATTGTCAGAGGATTTCGCTATAAGCCAAGAGGAGACTGTTTTTCCTTTGCTAAAGTAAAGAAACTTTGCTTCCATTTCTCCTCTTAACAAACGTTGTTTTTCACGAGACTCACCTGCGCATGCACAGTGCTGACCCCATACATCATCAGCCCCGGAACTGCTTCTATGATCAACTGTTGGCGCAAGCTACATTAAAGTCATTAATACATTTTGAATATGGATATTTTTCTTACAAAAACACATCGATTCACTACAGAAAGGCCTTTGTTCACCCCCTGGACCTGTGTGAGAGACAATTTTTTATGAATGCGCTTTTTATAAAACTTCTCTTGGACTGATGCAGTGTAACACCCACTGAGAAGCGTTAAACAGCTTGAAAGATCAAAGACAATTTTTTTTAATAACTCCAACTGGATTTGTCTGAAAGAAAAAAGTCATATACACCGAGGATGACTTCAGGGTAAGTAATTTATTGCCTAATTTTCATTTTTGAGTGTAATAACCCTTTAATTGGGTTTATTCATAGCCAATGATCATGTTTTGATGACTAAAGAAGAACTTGGTTTGTTCAAATGTGCAATTTTTAATTTAAATAGTGTTTTCAATTTAAATAGTGTTTTCAAGATGGTTACGTTGCTAAGGAGAGGGAAGGTTTTTTTCCACTCTTTGGTCCTGCACATCTAGTACAAATGTAGGACCCCCAATGGGTCATGTTCTGAGTTTGAGGATATTATAGGCCCATAGAAAAGTAACTTCAGTCGGTGGCGGTCCAAATAGTTGCTAAGCTGTAAGCGAGGATTGTTTGCTTATGTCAAGCTCAGCAGAATAAATGAGGGCAACATTGGGCGAATGTATTGACCTTACTCTTCTTTGTCCTATTCTCTCCATATTTGTAGAGTCGTGGCAACCTTGCAGATAGATAAAGGCCACATTTTTGGGGTGTAAAGCTTAGAAAACAAAACCCTGAAGTCTATTGGTAGAAATAAGGTCAGTGTTTCCCTCCTAGAATGTAGAAGTTGTTTTTGTAAGAGCTGCTAATGTAGGCGTAGCTTGTACACTTCTAAACTGACCCAAGGACTTTTGGGCTTTGGGAAATTCTATGGTCTTGTTTAGCTGTCCATCTTCCCTCTTTTTACTGTTTTCAAATGTCGTATTATCTTTTAGTGTTTTAACCTGGTCAACATCATTGGAACTTTAGCGATACCAATGTTTGGCTTCGTTTTTAATGTTTTATTTCAAATGGTGTTCAGACTGTCAATGATAAGACACATGGTTCACACATTCAGTAGAGAGTAGATAGTTCTTCCAAGTGCCTGCATGGCTTATGCTTCACATTATTAACCACATTATTGTTTGAATGACATAAGAAAGTAAGATTAAACCAAGATGTCGTGCTACAGTTGATAAATCTAACTTGCCATCTTGCATCTTGAATCGGCTGCATTTATAATGCTCATGTGTTAATTGCTGACATGAAAGAATCCTTTACATTCTGACCACAAAGCTGGTGTATGGGGGCTCAAGCTCAGACTGAGCTGAAGAAGCATTTATTTTTAAAGGCCTTTTATTAAGGAGTTTTATAAATCCGAGGTTAAACAAACAGTGACATGCCGTCTCAGACTACACTCATTAATTCTGGAATGCTGTCAGAATCCACCTATATGCCAGCTCTCCATAAATAACTTCTCAGCTACGAAGGACAGTGAACATTTTCATTATAGGCCTTTCTATAGAGAAGGAATGGTATTTATCTTGTATGTTGGCCATAGATGTCTGTTAAACATCTCTATATAAAGCAAAAGATTCACAATACTGTACATTTACCTCCACATATCGAAAGTAATCTAATATAGTATCACTGTTCATACATATTTACTACATTTTTACTGCATGCAAATGGTAAAATTAAGGCATGATCGATGGGTGGGTAAGTTTTTTAACTCTGAGCATGAGGCAGATGATGAAACAGGAAGGACACCTCCACATAAACCATGAGCTCATCTGTGGGTGAATTTTATGGCAGCCTTTTAATGTTGTAACCAAATATTTGGGAATATTAACCAAATATTGAGGAGGTTATTTATTTGCGCTTTTATTAAAGAGGCTCTGGCACATTATCTTGTTACACGCCACATCTAAAAACCATTATATTTAGATTTGAATATACATTTTAGATTTGCATACATTACCAGCCATAAGTTTAGAATAGCCTACAATTTTTTTTTTCAGTCTCCCTTATATTCAACAAGGCTGCATTTGTTTGATCAAAAATAGTTAAAACAGTAATATTGTGAAAAAAAAATTCTATTTAAATTCATTTTAAAATGTAACTCTTTGATCTCACCTTTCGCATTTGACTCTGTAACTTTTTTCCTTAAACAGAGTCTTAGGTGGCCAGTAGGCTATTAAATGTCTCCTTTCTTTGAAACCTGGTTTAAAGTCTGCTTGATGTTAAAAAAAAGTTACTTTTCTTTTATGTCTTGTATAGCTTCCCAACATGGCCTAAACAATGATGACCACCATTAAGGATATTAGCATCATTCTCATCCACGCACTTCCTCTCCTCCTCCCCAACCTGTGTTCTATTACCTGTTGTATTTACCTGACACTCCTCCTGCAGTAGCTGCCAGTAAAATGCTAATGTAGCTTAATTGTGAGAACTTCACAGAAAGTAGATAAAAGAGGACCTAGCCAGTTCAGATTTACATGAGCTACAACTCCATTTAACCTACCCCCAAATGATGAAACTGCTTTGGTTATCAGAAAACAGACCTAATTTGACAGGAAGCCAGGTTTAACTGTTCTTCTCATAAGACGCTTTTTCAATGTCAATCTGTGTTTTATTATTATTTTTATGCTAGTATTTATTAGCAAGTTGAATTTGCTTTTATTTCCTTTTTTTTTCTTCTTCAGTTTTAGCTATTTTGATATGCGCTTTTACCATTTGCAATAGTTCTTTTATTTTTGTTTAGCTTTTATGTTTAGTTATAGTTCAGTTAGTTCCCAAGGCAATTTTTCTAATTTTCTTTTAAGTTAAGTTTAACTTTTAACTAATAGCTATATTTTTACACTTTACCTCAGTTATTTGTTTGTTTGTTGTCAGTGCTGTCAGTGCTTTTTTCAAATCAGGTTTGTTATCTCTAAACTAGATAAAAAATATATAAAATTGTTCTGAAGATAGATGTTTCAGTAATTAATTATTTTAAAATAAGTGGGTAAACTTGAACACTGCTTTTATGGAGATTAAAATCTTTTAAATTTACATTTTTGCTTATGTTTATTGTGTGTGTGTGTGTGTGTGTGTGTGTGTGTGTGTGTGTGTGTGTGTGTGTGTACACAAATTAAAAAACTTTATTGAATGTCTTATTTTATCTATAACAATTATGATTTAGCATTTTATTTATTCATTTAAAAAGATAACAATCATTTTTTTGTTTGTTTGTTTTTTTAACCTCCTTAGCAAATTGTTCATTGAACTGGCCTGGAATTTCCTTTGATGCATTTGAATGCTACCGAGTTACAGTATCTACAGCAGTGATTAATAAAACTTTCCTTGTGCGCTTAACCACTCCACCGCAGACAACAATGCTCTTTTGACGTCTAGCGGGTTAATTTGCAGTGTTTCAAGAGTGGCGTAAACAAATTAAGCCTTATGACTCACCATGAAGGTGATTTACCTGTCTGCTTATCCTGTGCACACACCCACTCTTAAATCGACTGCTGCAGAATTTAAGTGGTCATAAAGTTGTGTTGCTGCAAGCAGTTGGTCACAGTTTATCCCTTGGGGATCTCCAAAAATAAAGGGCTTTATATGGATTACCAAGGGAGAACACGTGTAAAGTCCATATTGAGTTTCCATTGTGTGTTCTGCCACCGCTTTCCCCTCTTTTAAAGTGGATTTGAGTTGGCATTTTAAAAGGGAAACTGACCAGCATTTGTTTGAATATTGTCTGAGTTTATTTAACTGCAGCGTGATTTAACGTCGTCCGAACATTTGGTCATCTTTCCTATGCGGTCAGAATCTATCCAAACATTTAGACATCTGTCAGCTAATTCTTAATGGCTGTACGAAACCTTCGCTAGTATAGCTGCCATGGGATAAATTAGCAGTGGTATAAATTTTAAATGGTGATTTAAAGTCAACATTTCAAAACTGAATGCTTTTTTATTAAAATGAATGTCCTTGTGAGCAATTCATTGGTGCATGTTATTCTAAAAAAGAATAGTCTTTGTCATCTCTAATCAAAATGTTATAGCTTGGTGTCATTATTGAATAATGTTTACCAATAGCTAAATAGCTTTGGCATTGCTTCATTCGGTCTGGATTTTATTCTGCTATGTGACTCACTTTTCATGATTTACAGTCCATCAGGATTTGATTCTAATCAAGTCCTACTGCATTTTTCTTTTTCTCTTATCTAATGTCCTTAGTTTTTCAATCTGAAAGGTCACATTATGGAAGTAAAATTTGTTTAACGTTAGTTAACATTGTTTTCCAAAGTATTCCAGCTTATATAGTATGAAATCAGATACAGATGGGAAACAAATATTGATTTCTTGATTTTAATGGATTCTTATTTTTTACGAAACAATATAAATTCTTAAATCCAAAGAATTAGTCGCTAGCTTTTTTTTCATTTATTGAATGGAACAGTTCGCATCCCATCCAATAAATCGCAATAAGTTTTGTGCTTTGTTACTTTTGATGTGAATCAAAGTCTCAGATTTCAAATTCTGTCCATTTTATTACAGTATTAAAACAATAAATGCTGTTTTGGTGCTGTTTAATGTGGATTGACAGATCACTGTAGTCTTAGTTCAAGAGAAGCAGCAGAGCGAAGCGCACATTAACTGATCATCTCCTCCACTTTAAAACCAGTTTCAGCATGCAATAAACATGGATAAAAATCTGAAGGTATGTTAAAAGGAGCGCATCTTACCGAAATCCACATCCTGTCTCATGTAATCACTCAATCAGTGTTTCAACCGTGGAAAGACATCAATATAACAGCTTTCAGACAATGTCGCCTAACGTCACATTTTCCCTTTCCACATTTCCATATTCCATGACTATTAACTCATTGATCAGAAAAATATCTACTCTAGAGAGGAGCTAAATATGCACCATATAACATATTCATTATAATTGTTTTTATTGTTTCAGTTGTTCAATGTTTAATCCATCCAGTTTTTATGATGGCATCCATTCAGTCCTCTGAGCCAAGTAACTGAAACAAAACTTCAAGAACTTACACCCTCATGCCAAGAGCACTGCATTAGCTCATTACCCATGATAACGACCTCCTGAAAGGCCATCAGATACCAGAAGTTATTAGAAGCTCTTCTCAAATAAGGTTATTTCCTCCCTTTTACAGTCTCCTGTTAAACATACGTAGGGTTTACCAGCCTGTTAGTACTCCCTTCCCCAATTACTCGTGTCCTAATGGAGCTTCTCTGACAGGTGTGTTGAGTAGTTTACAGTCGGAAAAATCTCTTTAAAACCCGTTTTAAGAGTGGCCAATAAATAAAAGCTTCTCAATGGGAGGATTGCTGGGAAATGGCTGTTATGCTAAGAGTTCAACAGCTCCAGTGTTGAAGTCGCTGAGTAGATTACACACCGCAAATCTTACTATCAACAGCCACTCTTTGTTTATGTCTCATAGACTCTCACGGTTTGATGGCCCAACCTCCGCACCATTTGAAAGGCCTGGGCGCTCGTGTATGAGGTGTGGGTAGAGTGAACGAATCTGTGTGTTGGAGTCGACTGGCACATTGTGTGTTAAATAGCAGCGCCATAATAAACTCCAAACAAATAGAGGGTTGCTAACGCTGTGCGCTAGCCAGGGTGGAGGGGCGCTGGGAGCCGTCAAATGTCTGGCGTTCTCGGAAAGACCTGGAGGCAGCGGGCAGACATTACAGCCTGGAGGCGACTCCTGAGGATTCAGTTTATTTCAACACCCATTTGAGCATAGTGGCATGCACCCGAAAGAATGAGAAGAGACTTCTTTTGTATTTGCTTTGGTAACAGTTCAACATGCAAAAGTCCTGTTTTATAATCCAGAACGTCCATAATACAAAACCCAAGTCAGTTACACGGAGTGTTACCTTCCAGTTTTACAACACCACCTCCAGCTTCAGAACGCTAGATATAACACGCCTCTGCAATCAGATCTCTAACTGACGCAGACGTCGCACAGAGGATGCTTTTGAGCACGCACCCATGCACCTTCACAAAATAAACCCCCATGTTTATAGACCGAAGGGACAGAGGAATGTAGGAAATGTATCCAATCTCTGTACTCACCACCATCCTTTACTGTTTTGTTTATAAACCTCCCTCAGGGGCCATTTACTGGAATGGTAAATTCTGAGATAAAGGAAATGGTTTTCTTTATATTTTTTTATGCAAACAAATTTAAGCAGTCCTTTTTCAAAAGCACAGTTTCAGAATGTTTGTTTCTGTTGTATTCAAAGCACTAAATAGATTTTACTGCTGTTTGCTAAGACCTACTTTACTATTATTATTATTATTATTATTGCTCACACTGAAGGGGTTTTAATATTTTACACCAAGTATTACATTTGGTGTGCAAGTCTATCCTGAATTTTGATTAGCTCACGTTCCATCCACATAATTTTATGCACATTTTGAGATATTGTATTATGTATAAACTTTTTACTTCTAATTATCAATATTGAATATATATATATATATATATATATATATATATATATATATATATATATAATTTTTTTTTTAATTATTTATTTGTAGATATGTCCGTTGGTATTGAATATATATCAACATTTATATATTTGTTTATTTGTTGTTGTTTTTTGTATATCTATCTATCTATCTATATATCTATCTATCAGGTCAAATTCATTTATTTATTAGTCATTCTGTTCATCAATAATGGATATATATCAGCCATTTGTTAGTTTATTTTTTTATTAGTTAATTTATTGTCTGTTAATATTGGATTCATATCAGCCATTAATTTATTATCCTGTGTTTAATAGCTTATGCATGAAAGGGGTCATCGGATGCCAATTCCCACAAGTTGATACAATTCTTTAGTGTCTTCATGAAAGTCTATAACATACTTTGGTTAAAATTTATTTTCAATAATTTTGGTTAAAACACCCTTTTTACACTGTCTAAATCAGCTCTGTTTTCAGCAAGCCATTTTATTCCATGTTCCTTTAAATGCAAATGAGCTCTGCTCACCCTGCCCCTCTCTTCCATAAGGTTCCCAGCCGTTCTCATCAGAGTTGCCAAGTCTGCATATTATACATGACTTTTGGCTTCTTTTTTGGTAAAGTTGCATGAAAAACAAAATCCTGTGTTGCGGGTAGCATTTTTTTTGGCTGTGGTTACTTGTTAGGGAAATCTGACAAGCAACTTAGTTTCTTCATTTATGTTCACCGTATTCTCCAATGCATTGATGGACACTCTGTCTGCTCACAGTTAATAGCCAACCAGTGCAATAATATAAGTGCCGTAGTGCAATTTGCCGAACGTTCCGACTCCTCCTCCCCCTCATTGCAGAAGAAAAATGTTCAAAAAGAAGCGTGTGATGCTGTAATCCAAGCGATGATAGTAGACATTTCTTTTAGCTTAATTCTAACTTTTTACTTTAACCGTGGAACTGACCAACTAGCCCGTTATAAGAAAAGGTGATTTACAAAGATTCATAAAATAACCTTATACTCATTTCTTCTGTATGTGAAGCTGGATCACGAATGATTCGTGCGAACATTTAGGTAGATCAAGGGTGCATTCCCTTCAAAATCAAAGCTAAACCACTGCGTCTTCAGCGGCTCAGATGTCGGGAGTAAATGATGATTGCTACGTTCATTATTATATCCAACAACAAAACACCTCAATCGCTTGGGAGACATTCTTGTCTACACCTGCACCTCCGCTGAAACAATGGTGGACTAATGACAGCTCACTCAGGGCAGGTCTAAGGTAAAACACTAGTGTCAACTAGTGTCAATCAACAATCTTGGGAGGGGCCTGGGTCTTTGTGACATCACACAGACAGGCATCTGAGATTGGCTCGATTTGAGAAAGGGGAAATTATAAAAAAAAAAAAAGCACTCTTGGATCTTTATCACTATAGGGTGGGTTGTGTACACAAACTGCCAACACACATTTCAGTTCAAAGAACTTGTAAAAGTGCATGTAGTATCGGATGACCCCTTTAAGACTTAAATATAATCTTTATTCAATTTGAACATGAAAATTTCTCTAGTTGACTTGTAATATCTTCACTTCAGTTCACTTTTGTTAATGTAACAATATGCAACGCAATATCACATCCAATTACATTGGCCAGCACGGTCTCCATTTTGCAAGTGGATTACACAGAACATAAATTGTAATTCAATTTGGTGGAGGCACAATATGTCATGAAAATTCCTCAAAAGCATGGCAGCGCTTTCAATGATGTTGCGGTGGTCCGATTCCCTCTGGATGTGTGTTCCCCCGCCGGCAACAGTCACAGACCCCTCTCTGTCCACTCTCCTTCCCCGACGTTGTCTGGGAGCTCCCCTAATTTATGACTCATTTCCTAAACAAAATATAGAGTTTCAGGCAAAAGTGTTCATATCAGTAGACGTAGGGGAGTTGGGAGGCTTTACAATGCATGAGCTGATGGAGGCAGAAACAAGGCTGACAGGCCCGGCGTAGATTAATAGAGCCCTTGTGACAGAAGCTCACATCTGGAGGGTGACGCAGAGTGCGGACACCTGAGCCCGGCAGCCACAATCTTGCTCAGCACGTACTTAAGCGGCAGTCGGTAAGGTCATGGGGGTGAGAGACGGGAACTTTGCTTATTTTCACAGACAGAATAGCGGCCATGAGAAATGGGTGGAGGACGAAGAATGTACAGATGGAGAAAACAAAGTGAAAGAGTGTGTTTGTCAGCAAAATCCCTTGCTTGAATTTCATCCGATGTGGTTCTTGGTAAAGCAGTCTCAAGGCATCGAAATGGCACACGCCTGGATGAATTTATGATCTGTGGAAAATCTGCAGCTGCTCTCAAATTTAACGAGTTCTACCAAAGTCAAATGCTGTATACACAGGTGAAAATTTCTGTTGGCAGCTTTTTCTTTTTTTATTTTTCTAACCAATTTGACTGACCGCTTTGGTTTGTAAAATGTGGCTTATAAATGGGCGTATTTTCGAGAAAATGTTTGACATGAGAGTCCAGTAGTGAGTAGCACGCTTGTTTGTGTTTATGAGATTCCAACAGTACTTCTGCTGTAAGGCTGAGGCCTGTCTCACCTATTAGGTTGTGAAATCTTCTGGTTGAAAGTTACGAGCTATTACTTTAACACCTGATGCTGAAATGTTAAACAAATGATCTATTGCTGTTGAGATTGGTACCTCGAAAGTTTCCATTTGCAAGGTAATGGGTCACGTTTCTGACAAAATGTGACTTGTGACTTGAATTTTACAGTATTTTTTTTTCTTTCTTTCCTGTTTTCACACTCAATCATGAACTTTCTCCAGTAGTAAGACCTCTAGTTATTCTCCTGTAGTCGGTCTGGTTAATTAGGGGCAGCCAGTTTAAACAGAACTGAACTAACACTGGAGGTCATATGTTTGAGGGAAGAGGAGATACATTGATGTGGTGGTAAAAGTTGGAGTGTCTTACTCCCATCCACTCCTGTCTCCCCACAGAGCTGCTCAGATGTCTCTATCCCAAGGCTATGAAAACAAACACTTCAATGTCTCCAAACCAGTGTCTGTTACTGCTTACACACTGCTCACACATGGGATACTTGAATCTTTCGAGTATTATGGGAGAGGCAGAATCATATAAAATAGTTCATATTTTCACACAGCTGTTACTTACAGTCGCTGGTAAATACAGGATGGCTGCGAAATGTTTTTGATGGCTTGCTTTTAATGTTTTAGGATAAAATTGTGGAAGCCAAATTGAATTAAGGGTTATTTAAGGGAAGCCAAGCCCCATTATGCTATTTTTTTCCCCAGTCTCATTTTGGCAGTGCATGCAAAGATTAATGAAGAAACATTATAATGCATTTCCGTTTCATTTTATCAGTTCACTGCATATGTGTTTTTAGATGATTATTGATCACTTGTTTATCTCTTACTGCTAAGATTTGGTACAAGTTGAAATTTTATGCATATAAAATAAAATAAAATAATCACCCCACCAGGATGTTTCAAAACCTATATTACTGATTTTCTTCTGTGCAAAACTAAAAGAAAAAATGGTAATGTATAATTTAAATTGTATAATGTAATGTATAATATGCACTCAATCAGAAAAGAAAAAACAAATGTGTGAAGGTTGTTCCTTAAGTTGTACAACAGCTTGTCATTGGTACATTATCCTCAAAATGACATCTCTGTACAATAAAAGCATTATTAAATGAGTCTATATGACTCTCTGAAATCATACAGTAGCTATGTGTGACCAGCAACCAAAAAATAAATAAATTAAAGAGAGTTGAACTTTAGAAACTGATCTGATTCATGAACAAGTAATCCAGAAAGACTGACTGAATTTGTTTGACGGAGTTCAAATATTGTAAAATAAAGGTGTCCATTAGAATTCAGATGGTGAAATAAAGCACATTTTCTGAAGAAAAAAAACAAAATCACCTCCTGACATTATAAAACAACCATGGCTTAATAAATCATACTAAAATAATGAATCCCACTCCACTTAAGGTCATTAATGACAGAGCAGTGTTCTTAATTGTTACAATAAAAGCCTCCTTGGCCGAAAGCTTAAATGCATTTTCTTTTCCCCTCACACCACAGAATCCAGATGTTCGGAGCAATGCATATTAAACGGTGAATATCATGTGGGCTGTAAATCCAGTGAGCGAAGAGCGAGCGAATGATCTTTTCAGATGCCTTGTAGTGTCTTTGACATTAAACCAGACTCTTAAAGCATTCTCCAGCCCACCACTTTGTTCTCCTCAAGCAGTCTTGTCTCATAACCACAGTAACAGGTGGGCCGTCCCGCTGGATCTCTGCCCCTCTGTCTGCTCGTGCTGTGCTGTTTAGTTGTAGTGTTCTGCTTCTCGTTTCTCCACCTTTTAAATATGAAAATGTCTGGTGAAGGGGTGTTTATGGTGCATCTTTTCTATTTAAGATCATCAGAAGGCCTTTTTTAAAACTCCTAGGCATTCTGTTCAATGTCTGAGCTTGTGCATGTGCCTTGCTGTCCCCTTGATGGAATTAATAGCACATCCTCCCAGGCTTAGAGTCTCAGCCAGAAAGCCACAGTAAAAGTGTCTGGAAACATTTGGAAAGCTGCAAAACAGTCAAGAGAACAGAACGACAGTGTGTAGTCCAATATAAAGCAATACAGGCCCCATGCACGCATACTGCAGGGTTTGTGACTTATTTTTATTTTATTTGCAGCAGTTGTTTATTGCAAACAATTTTGCCCCGAAGGATTGATGAGAATGGCAGTGGATAAGTCTTTTTTTGTTGTTGTTGTTGCTGTTGTTGTTGGATGTTTGCATGTAATGTACTTTTATGATGGTTAATATGAATGAACAGACTTCTTGTTCCGTGTGCTGAACATTTTAACATTCACACCTGTGCCATGGCCACGATTAATGGCTTTTCTTTGTGTTTTGGAGAGACCTGTTTTTGCCATTTTAATTTTTCCTCAGCATCGTAAGTGTTATTCAGTAAAGCATGTGCCTCCCAGCTAACAGAGAACGTTCTCAGAATTTTGGATAATTTTCTGGCAAGTTTTTTTTTTTTTCCAAAGTTATGAACAAACATTTCATTAATGTTTAAGGCTGCCCTCAAATGATGATTTTTCTGGTCGACTAGTTGTCATTCATTTAATTTAACGCATGTTTATTAATATACCATTTAAAACATTATAATGAGCCAGTAATGGCCCACATAGCCTAATAAGTGCTAAAGCACACGCATAAAGCTTGCCACAGCTCACAAGCAGAAGTAATGATTATGAATGTGTCAGGGGAAAACAGTAAGGAGACTGCATTAACATTTTAATAATTTAGTAAAACTAGTGCTTTCTTTTTTTTCGGTGATGTCAGGTGATGAAGTTGGCGACACACAATCACAGTAGTGGATGCGCCTGTATGCATGTTTAATTCGGATTACATGATCTGAGAATTTGTTTTCCATTTGAATTGGTTCATTTGAAAGTAGACATTTCACTCCCTATAGATATATTTTTAATGTCTGTATGGCAAAGATATACGGAGTTCACTCTCAAGTTCACAGAGATTGAGACGGCACAAAGCACAACATGTTTGCTTTCATTATTTTACAAAAGCACAATATTTTGTTATTGTGAGTGCACACAAATAAACTGTCTTTACAGATTCAAAATATGTGCTATTCTTATCTGTATGAGCAAAAATGATGGAGAATTTTAGGAGTAAGTGATCTGCAAAGAGCTGCAAAGAGCGCGCTACTGTTCAGCTTCCACACTCCACACAGACACTTGAATATAGTGCAAAGTTATCTGGTTTTTGTTAATGTTCTCAAAACATTAACATGAAAACATTATTTATACAACATTCCTGGAAGATCTGAAACATTTTAGCTGGTCATTCATCTAACTTTTTAAGTGATACTACTTTTTTCAGAGAACATTTAAATGCAGCATTCTGATTATATTTGCAAAATTACAAAGTGGGGAGTTCCCTTAAAGTTTACTTTAACATTCACATTACCAAGAAAATGTTTTTTAAACATCTTAAAAAAAGAAACTTGGACATGTTAAAAGCTCAGAGGACATTAAGAAATATACTATTAAGAAATATCACCTAGAAATGAAAACTCTCATTAATTACTCGCCCTCATATCGTTCCAAACCTGTAAGACCTTTAATCTTCTTCGGAACACAAATGAGGATATGTTTTTATAAAAATCTGAGAGCTTTCTGATCTTGCATAGACAACAGCACAACTGACACGTTGAAGTCCCAGAAAGGTAGTAAGGACATATTTAAAATAGTCCATGTGACATGCTATGAGATTACTTTTTGTGCGCAAAGAAAGCTAAAATAACTGCCAATAAATAACTATTTCTGCTGTCCATGATAGACAAGAAATCACTAGCTAATAGCTTCAAAACATTGCAGTTGAAACACTGTCATGTAGACTATTTTAACGATGCCTTTACTACCTTTATGGGACATAAAATGTTTCAGTATCTTAATTTATCTAAAAATGTCTTAATTTGTGTTCCAAAGATGAATGAATGTCTCACGAGTTTGGAACTACAGGAGGGTGAGTAATCAATGAAAGAATTTTTGGGTGAACTATCCCATTTAAATATTACCCTTTAACGGGAACATAACTATCTTAGAGTATATGTTTTTGATAGCTGGGTTCATTTTTTTAGTGATCTGGAGATCACCTTTGTAAACAAAACTAAAAAAAAAGTTAAAAGTTTCTTTGGCCATTTTAATTGCATATAGGTAGATTGTCTATTATTATTTTTTTTTTTCAACATTTGACAATAGGTTTGCTGATTGCACATACCACAGGTCATTTGGTTTAGGTTTACTGAAGATGTCTGTAAGTACTTCATAATGCACAAAGTTCTATCCTGTGTAATTATAATATAGCACAGATGGAATTGCACTGTCGGATTGAAATCTTTTCCCTTGCTTTTATGACCCTAAGATATTTTGATTGTACATCATTAAAACTTCTTCCTTGCTCAAATACATGTGTTTTCAGAATAACTCTGTCTTTAAGTCTTTCACTGATCTAGGATTTCCTGGAATTTTCACCTCCAATTAGAATTGGATGACTTTGTCATCCAATGTTACATTTGAGATCTGATACCATATGTGTTGCGAATATCTTGGATGTTGTGACCAGTGTATTTATGCCAGGGACTCACATGAGGTCACGTATGGACACATTTTGGAAGAAAAAAAAAAGAATTGTTCTAAAGGAGAGGCAAAATGCATTCGTGTATGGAATATGTAATAAAGTAATAATTTAGCTCCATGATCAGAAATTGTTTCAGCAACTTGTGCATGAATCAACTCAGACACAATTTGTTATTTTTTTCAATGACAGCCAATGATCACCATGCAGTATGTTTAATTTTAAAATCAGCTTTGACCATTTTTATTTTATTTTATTTTATTTTTAACAGATTATTGCTGTTAATGCATATCTAAAAGTGGTTTTAATTTAATTTTAAAAGTTATTTTGTTGTTGTTGTTTATTTTTACGTAGAAACTGCATCTTTAAACCCACATGGCACAAAAATTTTGATTGGGATTTTTTTTTTTTTTTTTTTTTAAGTTAAAGACATTCACTAAGTATCCTAAGCAGTTGTTTAATCATCAGAGAAAAAAAAAAAATATATATATATATATATATATATATATATATATATATATATTTATTCTTTTTATTTTTTTTTAAGGGGTAAGCTTTTCAGTTGAATTAATATCAAAATCAACTGCAAAGATGTTATGCAGAACATCTATTCTTATCGCGAGCTCTCCTGTAGTATGCAGAAAGGCATTGTGGGTGTACTTAACATGTATTTAGTATTGTTTTATAAAGTTGTGTCTACGGTTGTCGTGGCTTTATTAATACCAAATAAATCTGGTGTTTCCTGCCTTAGGTTTGCAAATAAAATAATCATTACCATTTTTATGAAGCTCACATGTTCTCTCTGTCTCTTCTGTTAAAGAGAATTCTTGGAATTACATAACATGTTCCGTAAACGCTCACCTTGGTTTTTTTTTTTTTTTATCTCCACCACATGTAACCACTTCATCTTCAAATTATGGGCACGCTCTTTATTCAACAAATTTGTTCGCTGTACATCACACATTAAGGCTAATTGGAATCATATTGTGATGTCATATGTATAACAGTGTGGTTCTTTGTCTGTGTTTTGAAGTGGTTTCAATGATTTCGTACACTATCTCTTGTGGTGAAAGTGTTTGATTAACGATCCCGAGGGTCTAAAAATGGCATCTGGAATGCTGATCTCACCCTCCACCACGGAGCTCAAAGAACCTCTGAAGGATCACATCTCAACTGTCATTACAGTCCCTGACTGGCTTTGTATTTAGTAGGTCCTGACTGCCTTGAGACAGAACCAGTCTGAATCGTAGCCTGTTGTGGTATGGAGACCTAATGGGTGGGTGCGTGTCTCTTGACACTGACCCCCCACTTGGATGCATAACAATGTGAAGCAGAGTGAATTGGCAGTGATGGTCCCAAGAGAAAACATCTGAAGCCAACACAACTCTGCCCCTCGAAATCCCGCCTTCATTGTTCTGGCAGACTTTCTGTTATCACTTATGGGAAAATATGGACGTACATGACGTGGGTAATGCTTTTGGTGTGGTTATTGCTCTGAAAACTGGCAAGTCTCATATAAGTTAAAAACATTACATACTCTATTTTGATTATGTCTGTGCTTTAATCACATAGCAACCAAACCTTTTTAGTGAGTGCTGGGAGACTTTTATCCCTTAATTCGCTGTATGTTTTAGAGAACTTGCAATTTATTCAGTCAGTTAGTTCAACATTATTACTGCAATACTGGACTTTCACTTAAGACACTACTTTTAAATTGAATGTACTTGGAGTGGTCTGTGTGGGCCTTGTATGTGGTTTTAGTGAGTAAAACTCTGGAAAACAATTTCTCTTGTATCCCAGATATAAGCCAATTTTATACAGTCGTTCATGAATAAAGATCTTTTCTGAAGATTAAAGGACACACAAAAGAGAGAGTTATACTTCAAATGTAAAGCTATGAAGCAGCACAACCCAGTTGAGATTATAAAGCTAGGAACCTTACTGCTTTCTTGCCCTTGTTGCATTTTAACACACTTATATAACCTTAAAAGGTTTTAGCTGTTCATCGCCAAATAAGGCTGTTGTTGAATTTTTGCTGCACCCATCATTCAAGTCTTTGAGACATACACAATGTTCTGACAATGTTTTTTTGAGTCCTTGTTGTTGTAAAAATCACACTTCTGCTAAAATTAGGCCTTTTTTGAGCATTTTAACATTTTATGCATCCTGCCTTCTAAGACTGTATATCTAACATTTGTTTGACCCTCCTTGCTCTGTGATGGTTCACCCAAAAATTAAAATTGTCATTCATAACTCGCCCTCATGTCGTTCCAAACCCGTAAGACCTTCATTCATCTTCAGAACACTAATTTACGTGTTTTTATTAAATCTGAGGACATTCTGCATAGATGGCAATTTTATTTTATTTTATTTTAACAATGCCCTTACTACATTTCTGGGCCTTGAACGTGGTAGTTTCATTGCTGTCTATGCAGGGAAAGAAAGCTCTCTGATTTCACTGAAATTACATAAGGGAAGATAATGACAGAATTTTCTTTTTTGGGTGATCTATTCCTTTAAAAAAGTGCAAGACTCTTATGCTTATTGGCCCAAAACGGTTTCCTGTTGGGTTTTCTTAGACTACACTGAACTGATCCCCTCAATAGGAGCCTGCTTATGTATCGTATATTAAAATGCATTCCTACTTTCCCATTTCTAGCCCTGTAAGGCAGTCTCTTTCTGTCTTCACTCTTGTCTCTCTGCCTTTCTCTGCAGATTTCAACCACTGAACAGTTACTCTAGTTTCCCTCATTAAGTAGACATGGCAAAATTGTATTATCTTGGCAAGCAGAGTCTGTAAATGTGAGGATTCCTGCCATTTCCAGCGGGGCTCAGTTGGTCTGGTTCTGGCGGGATGTGTTATTGTAACTGGTTTCAACTGGAAGCCTTTTGCAGTCCAACCAAAAGGGTGTGAATTGGTTGCCGACCCACAATTTAACATTCCAACTTTAAGGCTTTTGAAATTAGCCTGACCTGAAATGAGGGGTACTGAACCTCCCTCTGCGCCTTTGATCGTCTGTTTTCTGAAACTGAATTGAATTTTCAGTTTGAAAATTTCAACTGAATTTATTTTCTATCAGAATTTTACAATTGATTGGTATTAGCAGACCAAGCTCAAATACAGTTTAATTTCGAAGAGTAATTAAGTGTCCCTTTTAATATCAGCTGAAAAGTAGGCAACAATTTTGCTTTGACTGATACAGTGAATGTTGACTAAAATTCAGTTTAACTTTTTCCAAACTTGTTAAATCTTAATAAACAGTATTATGACTTTATTGTACACAGAGTAGTCTTCAAGGCTGATGTTTAAACGCTAGAATTTACAAGACATTTTTATTGCTTACATGTATAAAGATGTGAGGATATTGGTGCTTGTCATAATTTCCCTGTTAAATTATTTAAAAACCAATTTTCATACAGGAATGTAAGGATCTTTTACCCTTAGGTCCAGGAATAAATTTAGTGACATTATATGACTGGCCCCCTCACAGAAACGTGTCCTTTGAAGTTGCCCCTACATATTTTTCTGGTTGATAGATCAGAGCAATTCAGAAACATAAGTGCTTTGATGCTTTGCAATTTTCATCACTAAAATGAAAAAGAAAAAAAAAACTGAACCAGTTTACATTCAATGATTTGAACAGAGCATGAAAATGCTGCAAGGTTGCCATATACCATTGTGCTCTTTGAAACTTTATCAAGCATTAAAAAGCAGAAACATCAACCGGTGATGTCTGAAATGAAAAATTGGCCAAGATTAATACTGTACAATATAAAATGCAATTTTATTTTATTTTAAAATGTTTTGTTGCAGCTTGAATTCTGTGCAAAGCATATCTGGCAAAAGTGCTTCAATTACAATTTTAGATTAAAATCTTAATTTCACAGCTTTCTAATCTTTCTAAATATTTTCCAGCTCTACTGTAGGAATGGTACGTCTGGAGGAGCTTATGGGATTCCTGAGCACCAATTGTGAGATGCTTTCATTGGTTCTTCCGTAAACACAGACTCCTGAAGGATGAGGCACGCTCAATTTAGCTAAGTGAGCAGTCCCCCTTTTACCTCACCATTCCTTCAAGAAGCATCTCCTATTGTGCTGTCACTCCCAAAATTATCCCATCATGCTCTGTCTAACTTGAAAGGTATTGAAAACTTTCCATAATTTCATTTTCCAGAGCCTATAGGGTGCAAAAACCCTTACAATGGTCCGCAAAAGATGCCAGGGCCTGTTATACTGCAAATAAAGCTTCTCAAAGTCTGCTCTTCATTATGAGCAGGGGCTTTGGTGAGGGCAATTTCTAGCAAAGAGGTTCAGGGATGCAAACAATCAATCGATTGCACATTTGGTCTCTGTTCCTCATGAATGCTGGGCCTACCACAGCTTTGTCTTATAAAACTGGAGCATGCATGTAGACTGGGTGGGAATCTATCATCGAGTCTACGCACATGATGTAGTGCTGTTGTTTCAGTGCAAACTTTGAATGAGTTGAATGCAGAACTATTTTTTCTTTTTTTTATGTCTACAGAATTTATGGAAGCCCATTTCCGCCAGTGAATTAAAAATAAATAAATAAACAGGTGATTGTGACTTAACGTTTTTTTTTTTTTTTGCATTTGCGAGTTCGCATCTCACAATTCTGAATTTTCTCCGAATTGTGATATAAACTTCCAATTGCGAGTTATAAAGCCTGAATTGTGAGATACAAACTCACAATGCTGTCTTTTCTCAGAACTTTTAAATTTTTCACAATTGTGAGAAATGTTTTCGCAATTACCTTCTTTATTTTTTATTCAGTGGCAGAAACGGGGCTTCCATACTGTTAATATTATAATTAATATTAAGAAATTTCAGTTTAAGACATTTGTTTGCGCTAATACTGTAAGTATAAGTTTCCATACTTCTGTAGTTAAATAGTTTGTCAAATGGCAGCATGCCATAGGCCACTTGTGTGAGGAAGCCACTGACAAACCTATTGTTTGTGATGCTCCAGGAGATCCTTCTATCTATCAACAACAAACACGACATGTTTGTCCGAGTATGGAAATCTCCTCAGGCTAAAGCGAAAGGTGTCCAATGCTTAAACACTATACATGATAACTTGACAAGCCAACTGACCCTCTGGTCACTAAAGGGGTCGTAGGCTGCTAGAGAAGTACCTAGTGAAGGGAAATGTTTGCTCGCTAGCTTTAAAATGTCAGATTTATCAGTCCAACTGCAAATTGCTCAGACAGTGTATTTTTTTTTAACACTGATACGTATATCCATGTACCCTGTAGGGCCTCTGATGAGCTGTTAAATTCTGGCTTATCTTATCTTGTGAGAGTCTTGTGAGTGTTGGATTCATTGAGGAACTCCCTGTAGAAGCCTAGAGCAAACATTCCAGGGAAAAGGCAAGCCGTGAATTCTGAAAAGGTTTTTCATTGCCCTGAAACTTCGCAGCACAATCTCATCTTGTCTTTACCGTTCTTAAAAATTCTAGTAGTAAAATAAGTTTTATTGTTGTTGTTGTATTCTGAAAGTTTTTCAATTTAATAATGTTATTGCATTAATTATATTAGCTGTAAACAGCAATTTTTTTAAGTTTATGTATTTATTAATTTATTTTTGTTCTGTACTTGGCAGTTGCTGAATATGGTCTCAAAGCAATACATCTCAACAATGACTTATTTTATTTATTCATATTTATTTTATTTATTAATTTTCTTTTTTTTTTAAGTTTAGGTTTATGTTTACGTTTAGGTTAAGTTTAGTTTTTCCTGAACTTGGTAATCACGGTCTCATAGCAATTTATTTTTCTATCTTTTTAGTGTTTTGTATTTTTCCTGTACTTGGCAGTCACAGAAAACCATCTCAAAGCAGACATGCATGAGATCATAACAATGTAGAACTTCTCCTGACAGCCTCCTTTAGAAATAACAATGGCTAAGTTGTGGCTTTGACAGACTAATGGTATGTTGGAAAATATGAGCTCTGTGTGACGTTCTGTTAAAAATAGTGGTCCTTTACGCACCATACTATCAACAAGCCCTCAAGGAGGGGTTGATTAATGAAGACCTTGTCTGTTTGACATCCTTTTTCCTTTCACACTTCATAGCTTGAGCCCACAACACCTTCAAACCCCAGACTGCAAGAGTACCAAGAGAGGATTGACATGGGCCACAGAGGGTTTTCCATGCTAGTACGTTTAGCTTGATACCATTTAAATCTCTAGAGAGGACAAGCTGGGCCACCTCTTGATTTAAACCAGACTGCGTGACAAACTGAAGCTGCTATTTATTGTACTGTTTACTAAAATACACATTCACACATCTGTGTACCAACTGATGGATGAAGTCGTGCCGTGGTGTGAGAGAATTAAACTTGTGTATGCGTGCGTGAGAAGTGCCAGTGGTTTGGTGTTGAAGGTCACTGTTGGTAAAATGTACCAATACGCTGCACGCAAGTAGCTGCTTTTTACCCTTGTTCCAATTTTTCTCCTAAGAAACAAGACCCCTCCCTTCTAAACTGCTGTCCCTGAGGTTATTTTCCTTCCTGAAGTGGGATTCAGTCATCTCAAGATCTCATTGCTTTCCTACAGACAACGAGTGGCCAGAACAAACTTGCCAATTATGACTGGTATGTGTTGATTTTTTGATGAGGTCCAAGAATATTACTGGAGCCACACCAGGAGAAATTGCAGACAACGTCCTGCTTCATTAACAAAAAAAAAATATTGACATTGACATTAAAACTAATACCTTTTGAATTCAAGTAATTGAAATAATCAAATATAAAGGGTGGTAATGATTTTTTGGGTGACACGCTGTCAAAACCATGTTGGGAATGTTCAGGAGAAACTCTCACCTGACCTTCCCAGAGGTTAAATACATTTCATTTTAACCCAACAGCTTTAGTACTTGGACCAACAAAGGGGAAAGAACATGATGAGAAGGCTATGTGTGTCATTTCTCTTTTCAGAAGCCTCTTTGTCCTTCATTTGTTTTGGCATTCCTGATGAGGAGATTCATCTGTTTACCCTCAGCTTTGCCTAAACATTCATCCTTTATGGTCTGTTGAACAGAACAAACCTATTTTTTACCTCTTTAAATTCAGAACCGGTTCACCAGCCTCTGTTCACCAGTCTCCCCATCGCTGTCACCTGCAGTGACCCTTACCAAACCAAATCTGGAGTTGTTTCTGTAAGTCACCTAAGTGCTAATTCTCGTTAATGCCCCCATTTAGGTCAGCACTGTGGGTCTCTAGCCAAATACTGCCGGAGGATATTTTGCTTTCCCACTCATAAACAATGACATTCAGTCTGAGGGGGTCCGCGCATTGCAATGTGTGCATTTGTGGTCTTTGCGAGCAATCAGCTCTGTTTGAAATGGCAAGAGAAGCTCATGCATTTTAATACATTTCATGGCGTCAAGCAAGAAGGAGCAAACACAAAACAAGGCAGAGGCCATTTAAAGTGAAGAGTGAAGTCTTATGACTGTGGAGAAGAAAAGAACTAGCATTAGTCTGTATGGTCAAGTTTTGAAGATGAAAAGTTGTTTTCCTGAGACTGTATTGGATGGAAACCCTTATGGGGGATGCCATCATATTGTTGGGAACATTCAGGATGGTCCTTCATGTTAGATATTATCTCCTCACTTGGAGACTGAGTTAAGCTTTTTTCATTACTACCACTACATCCAATCAAATTACCAATGTTCTCTAAACCTAAGGAATAAAAAAAGACCATTTTAATTTACTCACCCTCATATCATTCCAAGCCTGTATTACTTTTTATTTTGTGGAAAATGATAAAGATTTTTAAGAAAATGGACACTCAGTGGAAGTCAATAGCTATCAATATGGAATTTGGTCCCAAATTTTGAACAAAATTTATTGTATTGACAATTGGGGCTTTCACACCGCATAGTTCTAGGAACTTAGTTCTAAGAGCTAGCCAGCAGGTTCATTAATGGAGAACCAATTTCCCTTTCAGGCTTTTTTTCTTATTACATTTGCACTGACACTGATGTCTTTATTCGCGACATTTATGGAAATCAATAACCAGAGAATGAAGAATGCCATGATTGGAGCTGTTTTTGTTGTGTGTTGTGGGTTCCATGATGACAGAGATGTAAATTAAAAGCAAACTTTACACAATTGAAAGAGGATGAAAATCTGACTAAATTTTCAGATTACCTAAATTAAACTCCCTGCGTGAAGTAAATATTTTTACATGGCTTTCTAAAAATACCAGGTAGCCCATGTTTTGTATGCGTTTCTCCAATCAGCAAACACTTACTGTACATCACTGATAGTTCAAACTGTTTTAAACCCTACTCTGTAGTAGGAGCTAATTTAGTTCCTCCAAATGGTGTTCTTCGAACTAAATACATTCTTAGTTTCTGTGGTGCGAACACACCAAAAAGTGATTTCTTCCACCAGTAATTCTAGGAACTATGAAAAGGTTCCTGCGGTGCGAAAGCCCCTAATTATGGATAACATTTTTCCAGTAAGCCATCTTTTGTGTTTCAAAGGAGGAAAGACACACTGGTTTGTAATGACAAGATTTGAGTAAAAGTAAATGGTTTATTACTTTTTTTGGTCAACTGTTTCTTTAGGTAGGCCTTTTCATTGAGCCATAGCTGAGCCTATTTGTCTTTTTTCAAGTTTAACTCCAATGTAAAGCTGATCATTGACAGATAATAGCCTATATGGATGTGAAAGTTTGCATAGACTTGACTTATCTAAGAGCATATGTTGCTACACACATGCAAGGTCAAAAGTCATTAGCTCCTCTCACATCTCCAGTGATGTCATTCCATAATAAAAGCCAACTGACTTTTATTGGAAACCAAACAAATGGCACAGAGACGCCACCGCGCTATGCAAAACACCTTGTTTGGGCCCTACACCATTTCGAGGGCACATGTAGTTCTACTTATAGTTCTCTTAATGATCATTATACTCCTTTCCAGATGTTCCCTTTGTTTAATGTTGCATGACCATGACAATTGACTCAACCAGCTTGGCTTGGATGCAGCCCCACCATGTATTTGTGCTTTTTTCCCCCTTTCCAGACCAGCGCTAAAACCTGTGAAGGGTTGAGTATATTGGCCTTGTCAGTCAACAGCAGTGCAATGCATGTCTTGGTTCGACTGGTTCATGCCTTGGCATAAATCTGCATGGGAGTCTTCATAGGCAATCCAAATTGCAGGAAAGGCCCCACGCTTGAAAATGGATGACATAGAATGAAGTTGGATCCAGTATTTGGTCTGGATCACGTTGGCTCGAGACTGTGCTGGCAGAGTGTTTGGAGATTATTTTCCAAACACTTTTTTAGAGATTATTTTCTCCATAAGGTTGTGTTGTCTAAAGGGGTTGAAGGAGAAACACTAGTGTGGAGCTTGGCCTGCTGTCAACGCCATACGGTCTTGGCAGTGTGGTGATGTGAAGCCAGCTGGCTCTGGTTTTAACAGTGAGTGAAGGGGATCGTTTGGGTCCTTCGAGGATACGTTCACACACAAGTAATCAAATCTAAAAGCTGGGTGGTCGCTAATGTACCATTTAGATGTATATTCCTCTTTAAACGTCACTTTTGAGGTTTTTTTGGGGGGGTTGTCTAGTGCCGTGGCTACTTCACATCTGATTCCATGAGCTAGAGTGATCCACTGGCTTTTGGAGTTATTCGACTGTAAAGGCTTTGCTGAGCTGCACAGCTGATGTAGAGCGGATTACATGGCTGCTTAGGAAAACACTTGATAAATCTGAGTGTTATCAAATGTGTACACAACCTGTGAATCTAAACCTTTCAGAAAGCCTGAATCCCACGCTTGAATTAATAAACAAAACAGCATTTACATGCACTAAGTTTACTAGAAGCAGTGTATTTGGTCAAATGTCTTTGCTGTGGAGAAAAAAGTTATATTTATCCACCATACATGGCTTTTAGAAGCACACATACATACATTTGAAATGTTTTCAATATACTTAAAATGTTAGACCAATATTATTCTCCCAAATATCCAAACTAGATTTACAGCTGTCTGAACATTTTCATATGGAACGTTTTTGCTTATTTCTTAAAGATTAACTAGCCCAACATGCATGCAATTTTGCATTGTCATCATTTTTAGATCTGTGGGTTATCCAAGGTTTATGTGACTATATAAAAATATGGGATATATATTTCCTAGTTTTCACATGAGTTTTCCTTCAGATGCAAAAGTTGCAGTGTTTACTTTGTGAAGTGTCAAACAACACCATATATACAGTATATATATATGAACATGGTCATTTGTTAAAGGGAGTCGGATTCCTTTATTTGAATCTATATATATATATATATATATATATATATATATATATATATATATATATATATATATATATGTATATATATATGTATATGTATGTATATATATATATGTATATATATGTATGGTTGCCGTGATTTTGCCAAGTAAGACATGTTCCTGGATCAAAATCTTTTGAAGGTCCTGGATCAACATTATTATACAAAAATATAGATTTAACCCAATCCCTACCACTAAACCTAACCCTACCCATAACTTATTCCTAAAATCAGAGGGAAATGATAACTGATTAACAAGGGTGTAGAAACACCTAACCCTGATTGTAAGCCCTAAAACATATATTTTTTGAAAAGTTATTTTTAATTAACTTTAATAAAAAAATTCCCACTGTTAAATTTAGTCTGGTTCATGGACAAAAAAAATTCACAATGGTTTGGTGAGCCGGTTCAAAGATTGAATGAAAGATTCAAAACCATGATTAATTCATAAACTGGCATTGTTTAAATGATTACAGATTAAAATTTCTTGCCGAAAATGCTAAATTCATTTAGGAAATCAGTTACTGAAGCCCATTAGAGCCCATTAGAATTTTTTATTTTTTTATAATGGACTTAAAATGCTTGGTACAATTAGGCTAGCCTACTGTATTAAAACTCGGTGAAATGTGATTGTCATAGCTATACTTGGTTGTTTTGCAGAACGTATGATTTGAATGTATTTTCCAATAAGCTTTTTAATATTAAAACAGTGTATTTGCATTCCATTAATTCCCGTTTAAATTCCGTTATAATATTTTGTTTGTTTTTAAACCCAAGATAACATCTAATACTTTATGTACTTGACTGAAAGTTTCCTCTGTAGCACATTGTAACCCATGTGCTTATAATTACAGTTACTGATCTATTGCAATAACAGAAACGATGAGATGACTTTCTCTAGTCTTCAGCAAACAGGATGTGAGGTACAAAAAGTATCAGCTGAATTATACTGAGATATGAAAGGACTAAGAGCCATATTGTTGTCTTAGCTTAGAATTCTGATCCACGTGGGTGGCAAAGAAAATCTTATTCTTGGCCTCAACAACTTATTAACCCTTGTGGGAGTCTTGGTGTGTGTTCTGTGAAACAGCAGTTCTGAAGATGCAAACCTACTTGATGATGTCTATCAGTACTTGTACTGTGCCTTCAAGGTCATGCAGAACATTGCCAGATGCATTTGTGTTCAACTAAAGCAGTCAAAAGTCTTGTATAAATATTAAAGACCAAAATTGTGACTTCTGTGGGGTTTTGTTTTGTTTGAGTTAAGTGCTCATCACCAGGTACTCAACAAAATAGAGGGAAGCATTACTTAATTTTATAGACAAACTTCTCAAATGGACAAACCTTTGGTTTCCATGAAGATGAACTCTAATGCCCTTTTTCCATCTTTAACACAATATAAACACAAATCTCAGGTTCCATGACTAGCATGGACAACAAGCCGCAGTTGATGGATTTCAAAATGTTTCCTTCCTAATTCTGTGGTGTATCAATGCCCAATGCAGACAGAAGGGGAATTTTATTATTTTGTCATGGCCTGAATGGAGGCATGGAGACAGTACAGGCCTAAATTGGCACTTTGTGACTGGAAACTTACCCAACACAGACGCACTTCGGTAAGTTAAAGTTCAATTAAAGTTTACCAAATGACTGTTGAAAGATGTTTAGAAAGAGAAGATTTGCTGTGCTGTCTTATCCAAAGTATATGAGTCAAACAAACTTCTTGTAGCTTGTTGTAATTGTTTAATCTGTAAATTCTCTTTGGATTGGTGACCTCAGTACTCTGAGAGCCCATGTTGGGATTGACAGAGTCACAGTTGATGGCGGTCTTGTTTTTTGCTTAAAGGAATGTACTTTCTCCTGTGAACCTCAAGAAATGTACTGCAGACACGTTTTTGTATGTACAAGTGGGGTCCAAAACTGTTTGGCCAAAAAAGACCATTTTACAAAATCTCTTCTTTTCTTTTCCAAGACTTAAAAAAGTAAGTAATCAGACTTGGAACAAATTGGGGGTGAGTAAATGATGACTGATATTTCATTTTAAGTGAATCTCTTTAATTATGTGGTGTATCAATGTCCGGTATAGAGAGAAGGGGAATTTTAGCTTTTTTCATGGAGAAAACCATTGCCAATTTAGGCCTGCACTTTATCCCCAGCCTCCATTCAGTCCTCAGCACTGTCTAAACATGCAAGATCTGAATCAGCCCTCCACATCGGCAGGAGGAAATCACCTGGAAAGCAAGCATTCTGGCTGGCTGCTATCTACAACGTAGAATGAAAGTAAACAAGTATGATAGTCTGCAGGACAGGAAGGGAGGAAAAAAAACTAGATTTATCTGTTTTCACCGTTTCACCAAAAACATGGGCCATCAAGATCTCTTTGGGAGGACGTGGGTTGATAAAACAAACCTTCTTTTATTTACTTCTCTCATCTTCTGGTCTGAAATGTGGGTAGGTGTTTCAAGACAGTGGTTTGGTTGGTTTCTGGGTTGAGAAAGTTGAGAACTACCGATTAAGTTGTCATGTGAAGAACTCCATAACTGGTAATAAGGCAGCGAACCATCCTTCTGTCTAGGATCGAGTGCAGAGTTTTGGCTCTTAGTGGCAGGGGTGAGGCTGGAACAGGGGCGGACTGACCATCGGGAGCACCGGGACATTTGCCGGTGGTCTGACGGTCATTCTGTCCTGCCGGCTGCTGCTGTGCAATCGATCAGGCTGACGTGCAATAGGCTGGTATGCAACTGCGAATTAATTGACGGACTTATGAATCTACGAATCAGGCGATCGCTGAGTGAAAATAACACCACCACATGACCAAACACCAGCGAAGCACTGCCTAATTGGCTATATTCAGAGGCAGGCTTTATCTTAGAAAATCGCTCAAAAAAATGGAGCGTAAACGCAAAGGAGGAGCAGAGAGGGAACGTATGAAAAGGAGAAAAGCCCTGGCCACAGACACAGCAAATTGCTGCAAAATCCCAGCCATGTTCGCCAGTAAGGGAGCAGGTCGGTCAGAATTACATTTATATTTAGCTACTAGGGATGGGACAGTTTACTGAAAAATCCGAACCGTTCAGTTCACCACACACGGTTCGGCACGCGCTGGGACCGCTGTTCAACTTAAATCTGACAAAGCATCTGTAATATGGTTTACTATAAATAACACGTAAAACAAACAGGGTTCAAATAATAAATTTTTCTGTTGATGGATGCGCATTCTGTATTCCCAGACATTACAACAACAGCGATGATGGAAAAAAAACAAAACAAAAAAAAAACTCACTCAAAAATTCACTCTTGTTCAATACTAATACGAACACATTCTCTTAAAGTGACAATCTTTATATTAATCGAACAGAAACAACAAAGAAATCACTTACTGATCTTGATTAAAAAGCTTTTTTTACTTTAATAAAGAATAATCTTTAATTTATAGTCCAAAATGCAATGTTTTACATTTGATTACTTTATTTAATTTCTGTACCTAAAAACTAATACAAGACCTACCTAAAAAAAAAAACCTGGAAGTCAGTTTATTTTATTTGTATCTTTACTCTATTGTATTTATTTGTGCTGTTGCTTGTAGTTAGAATATTCTTAATAATATGATGATAATATATATATATTTTTTGAAAGTATAGTTTTTCCATAAACATAGCAAATACAACTGTACCGAAACCATGACTCTAAAACCGTGAAACAAACCGAACTGTGAAAAAGTTGAACTGTTCCACCCTAATATTTACATAATCATTTGGCAGATGGACACTTTCATTCAAAGCGACTTACAATAGATAAAATCTATATATTAAAAAAAAAGTTATATATATTACAAATGTATATAATAATAGATGTTTTAAAAGAGCATCTTAATGACAAACTAGCACACTGTTTTACATATGGGGATACAGTATTTTTTAGTGCCAAAATTGACCAGAAATGATTTTCCATTTCTAGCCTACAATATAGCCTAGTGTACAATGCTTATTTATTTTGAAGGTGACGAAGGAAACAACAGTAGCACTAGTGCTGCAAGTTCTAGAGAGGGTGGACAGTTCAGCTTTTGAGTCAGAGCAGGATCCTTCAGGTAAACTTTAAGCTATTAGCAAAACTAAACATGCTAGCTATACTCTTAGAAAATATGTGCTTTTATGATTTATAAGATCATCAGTAGTAGGACTGTGATCACGGGGACATACAATTGATGGCTGCATAATTAATATAGATTATTGAAAGTGCTTATTTCATATTGCAGAGAAACTCAATGTGCAGAGTGAGAGCGAGAGGGATTAAAGGAAAGATGATAGAGACAGTGAATGCCTTGATACTTCTTGATACTTCATTTGATTATTTTGCCCGTCCACAGTCTAAGGATTTTGATTTATTTTTTAAGTACAACCCAATTCAAACAACTGAAAGAGCCAAAGAGTTTATCAGTCTGGTGGACACATGAATTGGGTGGTGGTGACTGCAGCAACAGAGGTGGCCTGGGGTGTAGTCAAATTCCCGGCCTGATTTACTGTTCCAGTCCGTCACTGGGCCGGAAGGTCCTTCCTTCATGCATATGCAAGTACACCCTGAGAAAGAAGCTTGGTTTTACAAAAGATTGGTGCTTGACAAGAGGCTGAGCTCCCTGCCAGTCAGGAGGGTTACAAAGTGGAACAGAGGGCCTCCACAATGTTTGCTAAGATCTAAAGCTGTTCTCTAAAGCACTGTTTACATTTCATTCATTTGCACAGCTGAAAAGTACATAGATTCTTTTTTTTTTACCTTCCACTTCCACTGTCCTTTCTTTTCTTTCTCATTTGACTCTGCGAGGTGCATTCTGCCATTTGGTCAAAGAATGTGTACCAGAGGAAATTATGTGGTCTAATGGGATTATTAATTGGTTTGTTCCAAAGGACACTTTCACACCAGTGTTGCACAAGCACGATCACCCGCATGCAAAGGGTTTTCCTTAGGATGCCCTTTTTTTTTTACAGCTAGCTACATTTCTCATTTTTGAAGACAGATAAAACTGAATGAATTGTCAACCATTCAATCAATCAATAATTAAATAAATAAATATATTCAAACTGAAAAAAATACTGAAACCTAAAAAAAAATAACACAACAAAATTGGCTTGGAACGACATGTGGGTGAGTAATTAATGGCAGAATTGTAATTTATTCCTTTAAGAAATTGCAGTTTTGTTCTTTTTTAAATGGATTATCTATGCTATAATAGTATGTCAGTGATACTAAACAATAACACTGGTGCAAATTAATTATTTTAAAAATTCTGAAGGGGTGCTTTTGAGTAAATAAACTCCAGACAAGTATACCAGATAGTTATTACAACTATGTAAGATTTGACACAAATGGGTCCTGTTATGCAATTATAGATACATAATGCATTTCTGGTTAGGGTTACATCACATTCATAACATGTCATAACATTTAATGCGGCCTCCATATCTGAATTCATGGCTGGTTTCAGAAGAAGCTCTATGAACAGTTGAGATGAACCTGATCCAGGTCAAGCTCTCGTTCCTTAAATGGGGGACATTTCTTAGCTGCTTGTGGGGGAAAGTGGCTGTCAGTGGGGGTTAGAATAGGATTTCTTGTTCCTCTCACAAACTAGCTTTTTATGGCTGTCAAGAGGTTCCTCTTTGGTTAATGTTTATTGCCTTTGTATAAATGGGCACCCAATTAGCACTGAGGTGACAGCAGATCTCCACCAGCGCCTTTTAAGATGTAGAGGGCTTCCTGCTTGTAGGTGCACACGCACACAAAGGCTGAAAATAACCCTGGCCTCAGTCTTAGCATTAGGCTGTGGATTATTATGTGTAAAACAGATGGATCTGTTTTGTTTGAGTTTTTCCTGTCCTAAATCAAGGCTGGTTATCCGCCAAATGCCACTGCTACGGCTCCGATAAAAGCACAATACTCCCAAACACCGAGGTATTACAGGAATTTGCACCTGTTACAGGGCAAGACGTGTATCTGTTGCAATGTCCTAGAAGATGACCACTGCTGGTCACGGCATTGCAGTTCACATTTGGTAATAAGTGAAGAGTAGAAAATGGCCCAACTTGGATGAATGGCTGGATTTATTGACTGACTGATACAACTTTAGATCGAAGGTACCAGAGTTTGTTTATCTTGTTTATCTGTTTACTCATACCGGTTAATTTAATTTTTCATTTTTTCGTAACTTTATTTTTACGTTAAATAGTAAAGATATGAAAGTTTGATCGTATACCTTATCTATTTAGTCAGTGTATTTGTTTCAATATTTTTCTAGTCTAAGTACACTAAAGAATTTATTTATTTTTTTAAAATGCACGTTAAATAACAACAAAGATATTAAATGCATTAATTTACTTTTTAAAATTTTAACCATTAAAGATGCTAAACAATGTTTGTTCAGCTTATCACTTTGTATTTGTTCTCTTTATTGCTTTCTTGCTTTCTTGCTTTTTTTAGTTATTTAATTTTTATCACATTAAAGATATGAATTTGATTATCTATCTAGTCGTTGTGTTTATTTTTAAAAAAAATTATCTAAGTACAGTAAGTACAGTATAAGTACAGTATCTAAGTATTTATTTAAAACATGCCTGTTAAATAACCAAACATTTTGAAGTTCTTTACTTTTTCAAGTTACCTATTAAAGATCCTAATGTTTGTTTGTTCAGCTTATTTATCTATTCATTGTATTTATTTTTCTTATCGATTATTTTTTATTTTATTTTTTTATTTTCAATCATGAAAAGATATGAATTTGTTAGTCTGTCCTATCTATTTAGTCATTGTATTTATTTATGTTTTTTTTGTATAAAGATATTTTTATTTGATTTAAGTACATTATTTAAAGAATTTGTTTAAAACATGCCTATTAAATAACAATAAATCTATTAGGAATTTAATTTCTTCAAAACGTGCAAGAAAATATCAAATAAATATAAACAAAATCCAATATTATTTTATTTAAAAATGACATATATATATATAATTTTTTTTTTTGGGGGGGGGGGGTTTGTTTTGATTGCATTTTAAATCAGTGCACCACCTCATTTTGAATGATGCATGAGGCTTCTACCATTTTCAGTTCAAAACCTTTTTTTTTTTTCAGACGAATGTTATCAGCAGTTCAGATTATTTCACTTTCTTAACTGAAATACATTTTTCCACAAGTTTTTGAGCTGACCAACCATCTCACACACACATACACTCATACTGTGACAAGGACCCTTAAACGTGGTCATTCTCAGAGCAGCAGCTGCGTCCATTCTCTGAGAGGCCTGGGTGCAGACGTCCTCTATTGTTGTACAGGGCCATAATGTCCCCTTTCAACTGCCCCCTTCATAAACAGCCAGGTGTGAGCGTGGTGAGAGGGGAGGGAGGCAGGAGGGGTTTGCTGGCACTCTGCACAGTTATTTTCATACGAATGCCCCCTCATGTTGGTAAGAAGAGAGGACTCATAAACATTATAAATACCCAGTGATGTGATAAAGCCCAGTACTTGAACAGTTGTTGTTTAGCGTAATGCTGTGTGGTAATTATTTCCTCCAAAAAAAGGAAGGGAGCCGGAGGCTAAATTAAAGAGTTCCCTACTTTCATGCCAATCACAAATTGCAAGACTCTTGTCGTTTCCTCTACTCGAAGGCTGAAATTAGAATTAAAAGGCCACAGCCATTGGCGTCTTTTCCCACCACCCATGGATGGTTTTGTACAAAGAGAAATGAGCTTTTATTATATATTGTTTGTGCAAAACATAAAGCATTGAGAATAATTTATATCTTTAGCCCAGATACAATATTATTCTATAAATCTGCATAGCTAATTATCTGTATTACAGTGTATTAATGTGAATTTTGGGTCATATAAAGATTATATTCTGAATGCCCAGTTTGGTTTGGTATAGTTTGCCTGCACAGACTTTTTTTTTTTTTTTTTTTTTTTTTTTTTTTTTTTTTTGCTATTTAACTTTTTAATGTGTTTGTTTGTTTTATAGTTTATTTTACTTGTGGGTTTTAAATCATAGTGTGTCAACTATTTATTGAACTTTTAAATTACATTTTATTTCTATATATTATATATAACGTATTTGTTAACTGACTTGACTGATGGACTAAATAAAATTTTTGACTAACCTTTCATTTACTTATTTAAAATCGTTAACTATTCATTTAACTCTTAATTATATTCATTTTAATTCTCTATTTTATAAAATTAACTGTATTCAATTACCGACTTTTTATTTGTTTAACAATTTAACTATTCATTAAACATTTATATTTTATTTTAATTCTATATTTTATTCTATTTACTATTTGCTAATGTTTTATTAGTTTATTAACTATTAATTTAGCTTTTAGATTATATTTATATTGCATATTGCATAATATTTGAGTATTTTTTTATTTACCTGTTTATTAACTATGCATTCATTTTTCAATTAAATATTTATTCTGTATTCTACATATTATTTGTTAATTCTATATTAAATATTTTATTGTAGTTATTTAAACTATTTAATTAAATATGGATTTCAATTTAAAATTTAAATTATTACCATTTCATTGCCTAGTTTTGGGTTGTCATCACAAGTTTTATCTCATCTTTAGTCCTGAACTGCCCTGAATTGTCCTTACGTTCTTTAGCTGTTTAGACCTCGTTGATCTATTTAACCGCCCTTTTCAAATCTTCTCCTTATCACTGCCCTAAGCAACCTCTAAGGTTGAGCAGGGGGGTGAGCGTTATCAAGATAACTATACACCTCACACACACAAGACATTGCTTCTCTCTGTCAATGACCTGCTCGTGGCATGCTTTAGGGATTATACTCATGAATGTTAGGATGTTAAAGTGTGGACAGGGCCTTCTCACATGAGGATTGCCTTTTCTTTCTTGTTCCTGCTTTTCACCTCTGGGCCTGAGAGGATTAAACCATGCTTCCTGATGCGGAGCATTATTTGCCTGGGATGAGAAACTAGAGGAAGAAGCTGGGTTCTTATTTTAAATGCTTTTAAATGCTTATTTAAAAAAAAAAAAAAAAACTTTGTTCGTTTGAATCAACACTACAGTAACTGAAGTTCATAATTAGCATTTAACAATGCTAAGCCATCTTCATATAGGCCTATATGTCTTGGATGAGAATGATAGACACTCAAAGCCTTATATTATCCGTTTACCATTGGTGACCTCTGCTCTGACCTTTTCCTCCACCTGTGTAAGGATCAGATGAAGTCCTCTCTAGCGATGGGATGATGGTCTGTGAGAATTAATATTTTTACTCTAACCTGGCAGTTATTTTCTTCAGGAATAAAAGTATTCACGTAATACATGTATGATTTGGCTTTTGTCCAAAGAAAAATGTGTAGTCAATGAACACGTTTACATTTATAAATAAATGGCAAATAAATAAACGTTTTGTATTTATTTGTTTATTTATTCTTTTAAATGTTTTTCTTTTTTTTCTTTCTTTCTTTCTTTCTTTCTTTTTTCTTTCTTTCTCTTAGATTTGTTGAATTGTCCTTTTCTTTTAGATTTTTTTCTTTTTTTTTTAATTTAATGTTAGATTATTTGTTTCTAGATTTAATTATATATTTTAGTTTCGATTTTTTTAAAAATCATTTTAATATTATTTTTCTTTTAGATTAGTGTTTCTTTCTTTTAGATTTAATGTTAGATTATTAGTTTTAGATGCATTTCATTATTTAATTTAGATTTCAGTTTTTCATCTTTGTTGTTCATTCTTTTAGATGTATTTATTAAATGAGTATGTTTTTGTAGTATAGCATAACATATTTCTATTTCTATGAATTGAGACAGAAAAATGGGCATGAGGGTCTGTAACCCCTGCTTTTCATAAGATGCTAAAGGTCTTTTCTTGGAGAGGGAGGTTGCAGGAGAGGAAAGTTATGAAAAAATAATGGAAATGTGGGCCACTAGTCCTGAAACCATCAGTCTGCTGTCAGGCCTGATAACCTGCTAATGTATGGCTTCACATAAAAACATGAGTAAAGCTGTAGAAATTTAGACACAAGTGTTTATCTTCCCCCTTCTCTCTCATTGCCTAACTGAGGGTATGATTTAAAATTTTCATCTGTCATAAGTGCTCAGTTTGTGCTCTTGCATTCTGGTTTTTAGCTGAGCCCCACAAACAGCGCCAGGGATCAGATCGAGACTGTCATCTTATATTCAAGTGAGCTTAATCATAATGACTCCATTGTTCTTTTGGATTTGGGCTGCAAGTGGCATGTAATGTGGTTTATCTATCAATAATATAAATTAATAGATTCCTTAGTATCTAAATCTTTGCCCTTCAACTTAATAACAATAGTATTGACTTTGTGACTGTTCATAGTAGTTTATAATGACAAATATAATTTATTTTTTTTTTTTGTATTTGACCTCATTGTCTCATTCCTAGAGTCTTGGAGGACGGGAGTTTTCTTGTTCTGAAGGAATTCCTTTCTGCCTTCTACCCTTCACTCTGACAATGCAGTGATTCAAAGCCTGTTTCATTGGAGATAGTGGTTCATACTAATGACCCTTGCCTTTTCTGCAGTGGAAGAATGCAGCAGAATCTTTCTCTGTCTGTCCTGCAGCTGCTTCCCATCTGCTATATATGCAAGATTAGTATCACTTTATTCTTACATGTGCGGCTAATATTTTACACATGCTGTCATGCCACACTGTGCTTTACTGTTTCTCAAGAGCTGAGATGCTGAACAGTGACAGAGCCTGAGGGGACCATAGGATCTTAGGATTCCTGAGTGCCACTATGCATGCTAGGGGCTTACAAACCCCAGGACAGTCTGGGCTACAGCCTGTTGCTTTCACCCAATACATCACTGTCGTCATTCATCAAGACGAATTGTCAAGACCGCTTGGAAGGCGAATCAACCTAATGTTTGACTGAAAAGTGTAGGGAGAATATTGAACAGTAAGTGGGTAATGGCTAAAACTATGAGCATGAGCACCTCTTAAAGTAATAGTATCCAAATAACCTAATAAGTTAACCCAGCTGCTGTGATGTCTGTTAATCAATGAATGAAAGAAAAAAAGTAAATCAATAAATTTTGTAACTTTAAATATTACTCTATTTTTAATTTTGAAGTCAATTAATTTCTGTATATTTTCTACTTATTGAAGGGCATGGGTAAATTACATTTATTATAATGGGTTTATGTGAAGATTGTTTGAAGTTCACTTAAATTAGAAGTTATTCTTTTTTGAAGTCTAATAAATGTTAAAATTGATACCTCTCAATTATACTGTAATGTAGTCAACATTAAATATAGTGGTTAAATATTAGGAAAAACAGCAGTATTAGTATCAGTGATACTTGCCTTCACTCATAAAAAGATGCCATTAAACGGATATTTAAAAATATAGTACTGTCTTTGTTGTTTCTACATTAATTTTAAAATTGAATATGAAATTATTGCAATTTAAAAGTTTATTTAAAACTTGAATGTTAGGTGGGATTAATCATTTTAAATTTCAGAAAAATTATCTTGATGGGTCATTTTAGTTTTCAGATTTTCCAATATGACATAGAAGTTATATAAAGTCTTGTATAAACTGCTTTACATGTAATATGTTTCAGAAATGCTATTTTACTTAACCATGCAGAAGTTTTCTGGCCTAACATGACTAAGGGGCCCATATTGCGGATCCAGATGATGGTTCTGATAAAGACTCCAGAGGAAATGACTTTTATATTTGGTTTCAAACTCGACGGGCCTATGAAACCAATACACTGTTTGAAGTGTTAGTCAATAAGTAGCCCGTGAGCTTATTCCCTGATTGCACATGGCAGCCATGTAGCCTAGCAGCTAAAGTAACACTCTCTTCCGACAGTTGTTTCTGCTTAAAGCTGAAAATGGTTATTGCTTGGGATCTGGAGGCATTTATAGATACTTTGGTCCAAGAAAGTACTTGACAACGCTCTTAATTTTTCTGGCAAAAGGAACCATCCATGGAGCGGTCAGTCTGGGACATGTGTGGGCAATTAGCTTGAAGTTAGCTTTCCCGATCTGAAACGCAGGATTGTTTTGTCAAGAAATAAAGTATTAGCTAAGCAGTCGACCTACTGTTAAAACATGTGATGGTTTCCTTACATTAGCAGGTCTGTTATTGGTAATTATTCAGTCCAGTGAGGCATGAATCCCTCTCCGCCCTCAGCACAAAATGATTGAGACAGATATGCAAATAATGGTTTAATGTCATTTTGACAGTGTGTAAACACACTTTGTAATAACAGGGTGAAATTACTCTGATTTAAGTTTCAATAATTGAGGTCCCACCCCATAGTTATTGGTTGATTAGAGCCACATGACACTTGTCTGTGTAGTGATAATTGCGTTAACTAGCAACCCGCTTTGATGTCAAATCTCAAAGAACGGTGCTGACGAGCCTGACAATGGTCAGCGCTGTCTGGGAAATCAGAGTGGTGCAATTGGTTTGCAATTAGCTTACTGGTGTACCTTTTGATCTGTGTGATGTTCTAGTTTGATTTAAAGCAATCAGTGATGTTTTTGAATAGCTGTTGAGTTTTGGTACATCCTAAGTGAAAACTCTTTTGCCTTTGGGATGTGTTCTGTCTTTGACACCTAAGCTTAGCCGTTTCATGTATGTTGGCAATAAAGATGCGGGTATTTCAGGATAGTGGTGGGGTTATTTTTCTGAGATCAGAGCATGCTTGAGGTCACAGCATTAGGCAGCTGACTTTATAAAGTCTTTGATCCAGAGCGCGGCTGCATTGCACACATGCTTTTGGCACTCGAAACCATGGAAGACAACACCATGAATGTCATTTATGTTTAGAGCTTGTTCATGCTCTCTCTCTCTGCCCCCCTTGGCTCAAAGACACCAAATCTTATCCAAGCATAATGAATGAGATAAATGAACCAAGAAGGCCCCTCTAGCTGATACACACACACAAGGTTCTTGCTGCACCTGTGAGCCTCATTTAGGATTGTAGATGCGAGAGGGCCCTTGCACGGGAGAGGGGATAATTCAGTGTCCCTCTGTTGTGTGTTGGGAGGGGGACTTTTTTTTTTGGTTTTGCTCTGGACAGCCTAAGTGACCTCCTGCGGGGTCTTTAGGCTTAACTGACACAAGAACAGTTCGCAGTGTCCTATTCTAGAGGCCTCAAACATGAAATCCTAAAGATCCTTAAAGGTATAGCTCACCTAAAAATTACAATTCTGTCTTTTGTTACTCACCCTCATGTCATTCCTTTGTTTATCTGACATTAAGATATTTTGATAATATCTTTACTACCTTTCTGGGTCTTGAATGTGTCAGTTTTGTTGCTTTCTATGCAGGGTCAGAAAGCTCTCAGATTCCATCAAATATATCTTAATTTGTGTTCCAAAGATGAACAAAGGTCTTACAGGTTTGGAACAACATGACGGTGAATAATTAATGAAATAACTAAAATATTGGGGTGAACTGGCTTTTTAATGATTGTGTGTCAATCTATGGATTTCATACCCAAAGATTTTGGCTAATTATAATAATAATTCTATTTTTTATGCATTTTTGTGTTAGATTTTATTCCATCTCACAAACTTCCTGCAGTTCCCTTGCAAAAACCTCTATGTGCTTGCAAATGCCATTTCCAAACCCCTAGAAGTTTCCAATGAAACTTTAGAGGGTTTGTAAGAAATACATTTATTATATTTTAAGTTGAAAGAAAAAAATATATAAAATAAAATAATTTCCAATAAAACTAACCTGTCTGTATTTATTTATTTATGAAGGAATGAATTAATGAATGAATGAATGAATGAATGAATGAATGAATGAATGAATGAATGAATGAATGAATGACCTTGCAAATGAACAAAGGAAGCATTGGGGAAGTAGAGAGGACACAAACATGGGTTTGCTCACAAGACTATGACTGATAAATTAATTTAAAAATGAAAAATTTAAAGATGTTGTCACTTATTTTTTGAAAGATACTCAAACCTCACTTGAGATCTGAGCTGGGAGTTTGTTTGTATTGGGTTACAATTAGAGACATTTCTTGTCAGTGATCAATGAATCCACTGAAAAACAGGGTTTTTTGCCACTTCTTTTCCTCAAAGGCTTTTACAAAGTATCTGGGGGTGGGGGTTGGGGGCTTGCTTTGGAGTTTTAGGTGCGGCATGTACTAAGTGTGTAGTTGTAATGGGGTGGGTCATACTTTGTGAATTCGTTCAATCTAATTTGAGCTCTTCCCCTGAAGCCCTCATCCCATTCCTCTTTTTCCCAATCCTCATGTGAACCAAGACCGGGGGTTTCTTGTGCCCCTGTTGCAAATAGTCTTTGTTGCTCTTAATCTAATATCCTGAGCATTTAAACAGCAGTGAAAACGAGAATCCTGGAAGTATCTGTTTTCAACCAGTAGTTCCGCTGAATGCGCTGGCCGGAAAATGGATCAGAGCGAGTCTCACAACAGCATGCTAATGGCGTTAAGATGTGATGAATGCTTTTGCTGAAACTTTGTGACCTGTTGCATAGGAAACCCTTTAAAAACGAGACTCTCTTTGATTAAACACTTTATGAGTAGAAGGGAAAAAACTAATACAAATATAAGTGGTCATAGACCTGAGTCACCCTGCTCCTACCACTGTAAACATTAAGCTATGGTAAAACTCATCTGCTGGATCTTATCGACATCATTAGCATAGGACAGGTGAAAAACATATTGTATTAAAAGATAGGCCTATAAGACGTGCTAGTCTTCTGTGTGGTTACCTGAGAAGGGTACGTGATGACGAGTTCACAATGTTTGTTTGATTTGGGACTTTTGAGGGGCTTGTCACGAGTGAAGATTGATCAGTGTTTGAGTTTGGTCTGGCCTAACTGAAACTTTTACCAGGTGTGAAAGCAGCTTTAAAGAATGCTAATAGGTCACTTAGCAGCCTTTGTTTTCATTTCCTCAACTGATGAACTTAGTTGCTTAGATAGCACTGAAACCAGGGTTAGCATGTTTATTGAGCTGCAGATTGATAAAATACAAGCCGTTTACTGTTGACATTCTACTAACATGAGGATAAAATAATTGACTTTTGACAGAAAATCAGTTTTCTTAGAATTGTTTTTCTAGAGTCCTGTGGGTCCAAAAGGTCAATGGCATGACTTCTTTTTCTTTTTATCCAATGTTATTCAAAAATACATTGAAATTTCAGTGCATACATAACATTGACTTTCTGTTTCAGAATTAATTTATTGAAAATAGATGTAAAAATAACTACATTACCCCTTTTTAAGTAATGTTTACATAAGTTACTTTCCTGTATAATGAAGAAAAATGCTTTAAGGATAACCTTTATCTATTTTTATTAGGCAAGGTTAAAAAATCCAAAAATTCAATCCATAAATTGCCATCCTTTTTAGTTTTTACTTGGTTACATCACATTTAGAGCAAATTAAATTCAAACATTTGTTGAACTTTTTTTTTATAACATTTTTCAAAACCAACACCTGTAAAATGTCTAAGAATTTGGCACATGCATTTTATTAATATTATTTTTTTTTTTTTTTATCTTAGACACTCTTATCTGCAATTGTCCGTAAAGCAAACTAAAATTTTATAGATAATAAGCTATCACTGAATATTTAGTCTAGCTTCAGATCAATTACAGTGAAGCGATTTAATCTAGTACAGCATAACAAATGTAAGTAGCTAAAATGAATGAAACTAAATGACGCTAATGTTCCTGGCTCAGTCTCTTATCTCTGGAAAATCTCTTTTCTCGCTTAACTTAAGGCAGTAGATTGGGAAGGACAGGAATTTTGCAGAGACAGCTGAAGATTTATAATGGGGAGGTGTGAGTTGGGCAGATGTAACAGTGTAATGCAAACAGCAGTGCATTGGGGTCTATGCAAGACATTCTTGAACTGACCACTTTTTTTTTTTTTTATGTAATTGGCTTTAGAGGAAACTTTATTACAACTATATATGTGAGTGAGATTCGAGGATCCCCATTCTGCTTATGTTGGGTTCCTGTGAGCTACAAGTGGCAACATAACTGTTCAGAGACGTGCTGCCCTCCCTCCCTCCCTTTCTCATTCGCATTCTCAATCCCCTCCCTCCTCTTCTGCTCTCTCTCCTCCCTCTCTCTCAATCTCAGGTTACCGTGGCTGGAGTAGACATCACTGAGTAGTGTTTCCCTTATGTCCTTGTCCCTGCCTCCAGCCTGGGAAGAGACACCCAGTACCCTCTCTGATTGGACTGGGTAGTTTGTCTTGACGCACCACTGTGCTGAGTGCTGGAGGACGTGTTACAACAGATGGTTGGGGTTAGTGTGTCATCACATTGGAGAACAGATTAGAGGAGGAAGGTTGTCTTCCAGGAGCAGTGTGGTCCCCACAAACACTTTGAGGAGCTCAAGAGCGAACAACCCACAGCAAGAGAGATCAACTCCATGAGCAAGACTGACATCCAGGTAGTAACACTTCTGATTCTCCCTCTCTCCAGCTAGTTTGTTTTTCCTCTGAGGGTCTGGGATTTTTAGTTTAGTTGTATTAAATGTTTTGGGCTGTATCATTTGGGTCTCTTGTGTGAAGCTGAAGTGCTGTCAGCTTTGGGATTCTGAATGAGAGATTGTGGTTTCTGAATGACTGGACGGACTTCTTTTGCATGTTATGCAAGTTTTAATGAACCATCTAATTGGATTTTGACTACATGAAGATAACATGCAAACCTTGATTTGATTGCTGTCTTGCTGAAAAGTTGTAGTGAATATCTCACTACAGACTTTTAAGTATCACCTTCTGTGTCAGTTATACATTCTCATAAATTTGATAATAAGTGCTTGTTCTAAGCTAAATCTACTGCAATTTACAAACTTTAACTAGCCTATATATTAACTCACAAATTATTTTTTAGTCTGACACAAATTTAATGCATTCAAACATCATCAGTCATGTCTTACATTAAACTGACTCTCTTCTTTCTGAACAAATGTGGCAGTATAAAACATCTCCTGGACCGGGTTGCAACATATGCAAACGAAGAGGCGACTCAAAAGAAGTCATGCCACAAGTTTCACTCAACTCCAGTAAACCAAAAAAGGGAGACCTGCCAATGAAGAACTAGATGTCTAGTAATAATATGTTGCTGCCGGGCATGTATACGGCACAAGGTGTTTGCTGAGGGGACTGTACAGCTGTAAGGGTGATGGGGGCAGAAGTGTGATGCCAGGAATGCCACAAAGACAGAGTTGTTTGAATGATGTTTATTTACACACATTAATCAGCCATGTCAACATCACTCACTCACTCACACGCTGAAATTCATTTGAGAAAACCACAAATACATCAGCACCAGTGTTGAGATTTTACAATGAAGGCAGTCATTACCAGTGACGACTGCGGGATTATGAAGGGTCATGAATTTGGAGCTAATTTCTTCTCATTCAGTGTGTTTTCATTTCTGTGGATGTACAGTTATGCCTTATTAGTTGCTCTAATGTCATTAGTGTTTGAAAACTCATTTGAGAGATGAAGCTTATGCAGACATTACCTTTCGTTGAATCAATTTAACGCACAAGTGGGTTTGATTTAACGTGAAGCTAAAAATTACCTTGCCAAATCAATCTTGATGGGTTGCATTAGTAGCCAAAACTGCTTTTCAGTACGTCTTTCTTTTTACATGAGCCATATGTAATTAGGTGTTGTAGCTCTGAGGTCTTTGAGGAGATCTGAAGTAAAGTCTGTTTATGGACTCAAACCCTTGTCTACGTTTGAAAGCAGACAATACCCTTGACCTGATCATTCTTTGTGAACAGAGCCGTCATGTCATAAACTTGTCAGTTAAAGCTCTTCATCAATCACTTGCTCTAGGTGCAATTAGTTTTAAATATATGAGTCTGCTTCTCATTTCCATGCACTGTTTTAAATGAATGGTACCTTCAAAAAGGAAAGTTGCCAATTACTCACCTGCATGTTGTTTTAAACCTGTATGGCTTTTTATGGATTGCAAAAGGAAATATTGTTAAATTTTCTGGCTACTCCAGGTTGTCAAGCTCCAAAATCATGAAACAGCACTCTAAAAGTGGTACATTCAACTCATGAATTACATTCTGAGTCTGGAGCCATCTGATAGCTTTGTCTGATGAACAGACCAACATTTTGGAGCTTCCTATGTAATTCCTATGTTCCTATGTACTTTCTTTTCTGGAACACAAAAGGAGAAATATTTTATACATCTTTTTCATATAACGAATGACATACGTGTTTGGCATGGCTTAAGCGTGAGTAAATAATGCTGGAATTTTCATATTTGCGTAAACAGATACATGATCCTGATCCCCGCATCTTTTAGAGATTGCTGCGGTTTTGTGTCAAAGTCTAAACAGCCGCTGCAGCTGCTGCAAATAATTTACAGTTCAAGATTTGGATCTGCCAACACTAATATTGTTTCAGTAGCTGTTCGGTCTTTTGGAGTGTTTGAGCAGGGATCAGCTGTACTATGAGAGTGGGTCCATGAGAGAGCATGAACTCTAAGCTCTGTTTGTGTGTTTGTGTGTGTGTGTGTGTGTGTGTGTGTGTGTGTGTGTGTGTGTGTGTGTGTGTGTGTGTGTGTGTGTGTGTGTGTGTGATAGAGAGAGAGAGAGAATGAGAGAGAGAGAGAAGTAGGACTTGTATTGAAAAAACAACTCTGGGAATAATTTTTGTGATTTTAAATTTAGATTCCATTCTTATTGTCAATGACCATTTCATATGCTGTGATTTAATATCCTGTATGGCTTCTCAGTTTCCCTAAGGCTTTGGACATGTGTTAAGTATTTAACCCCCTGCCATTCGTGTTCACTTACAAACTCAAATCAAAAGCAGTGGGAACCCTTGTGCCACTGCGCCGCATGGCTATTGTGCTGTTTATAAAATGGTTCTTTGCTTTTAACTAGTTGCATATATTCAGTGCTGTTGTCAAATAAATCACAGTTGCCATCATGCTGGAGATTTAACAGCCTTGTATGTACGGTGCTTTCTGTCAAGTGGTGGAAAAATGGCACCATGTGTAGGTGGTCAACGGTGACAGCTGTTCCCAGGATCCTCTGAGGAGCACCATTGTGTAAGTTGCACAGCCATTCCCACCACATGGACATTAAACGTCTTGTTTAGATAGGCAGTGAGAGAGGAAATTGAGCCACACTGTGTAGTAGCTGTTTATCTCAGCTTAATAATAGTGTTCCTGCAGGAAGTGAGGTTGTAATTAAAAAGGGAAGGGTGGGTGACATCATAGCTGTAATTGAGAGCTGACAGTGCATGATGTTGTCTTGCATATCTGTAGCTCATAGCACTACTTTATGATCTATAGTTTATGATTTCACTGTGAATATCACTGATCTCCCTTTATAGAGTGCATTCTTGATGTTTGGATGATTCTTCCTGCTTTAGGAACTTGTGAGAAAAATAAAATTGAATGAGATCTCAATAGTGCCCCCAAGTGATTATTGAGCATCACACTATTGCATCAGGCTCATGGTAAGCAAATCCAATTTGGGTTGACTAGATACCCAAGACCTGGACCGTTCTGTATGTGTCTTTCAAGAACTTGAGGCTTCCACTGGTTCCTATGGTCAGAACTTGATGATAAAGGCTCTTCCTCCAATCGAATTCAATAATTAAATAGAAAATTAAAGGTTTATGGCAATTGACATTGTATTTTGAAGCAACTTCATAAAGAGATTCTGGGGTCAATCTGAGGAGCTCCAAATGGTGTCTCCATATATATATATATATATATATATATATATACATATACAGTACAGACCAAAAGTTTGGACACACCTTCTCATTCAAAGAGTTTTCTTTATTTTCATGACTATGAAAATTGTAGAGTCACACTGAAGGCATCAAGGGCTATTTGACCAAGAGGGAGAGCGATGGGGTGCTGCGCCAGATGACCTGGCCTCCACAGTCACCGGACCTGAACCCAATCGAGATGGTTTAGGGGTGAGCTGGACCGCAGAGTGAAGGCAAAAGGGCCAACAATTGCTAAGCATCTCTCGGGGAACTCCTTCAAGACTGTTGGAAGACCATTTCAGGTGACTACCTCTTGAAGCTCATCAAGAGAATGCCAAGAGTGTGCAAAGCAGTAATCAAAGCAAAAGGTGGCGACTTTGAAGAACCTAGAATATGACATATTTTCAGTTGTTTCATACTTTTTTGTTATGTATATAATTCCATATATAATTCCACATGTGTTAATTCATACTTTTGATGCCTTCAGTGTGAATCTACAATTTTCATAGTCATGAAAATAAAGAAAACTCTTTGAATGAGAAGGTGTGTCCAAACTTTTGGTCTGTACTATATATATATATATATATATATATATATATATATATATATATATATATATATATATATATATATATATATATAGGTTTTTTTTTTTTTTTTTTTTTTTTTAAGATGCACTCTGCTAATAAGTTCTAGACTTAGGTGCTACTTGGACACCTACTTGAACACCTTGGGGTAATTGGTAAGGTAATGGAGCCAGTCATTATTGATCTTCTTTATTCACATCATAGCAGGTGAACAGAAGAAGAGGCACAGATGTTTAGTTGTTTTTGGCTTGTCCAAAAAACAGACATTGTTAGGGGTTTTCTGAACACTCAGGACTGGGTGACTCTGGAAGAGTCATTGTGGAGGATTGTGATGGACTAGGTCTGAAAGAAATTTAGGGCCTTTCAGTTTTGTAAGGGGAAGTTGAAAGAGCTCAGAGGCCTTTGCCTAGGAGGTCAAAGGGTCTAACCACCATTGTATCAACCCGAGCCTTCCCTTGTGTTCTTAAACATTCTTACACATTTTCTTACCTGCCTATGGATGGCATTCTCCATGCCTATTACACTGTACAAAGTTGTAGAGAACAGGCAATCCTATTTAAGGTTGAAAGAAAAAGGGCCTGCCAATATCACATACAATTAAGCAGCCGCCAGGATGCACTGGGGTGAAAGAGGCTCAAAAAGGTGGTGTGGCCAGGGGGTGATGCTTTTATCCTCCACTAATTCAGAATAGAAATAGAGAACCAACTGGGGGGGAAGAATAGGCATGCAGCTCTGCCAACAGCTCACCTAATAAAAGACAGCATGCAATGCTTTCAAAAACGTAACCTCCCACCCTTTCTGTTAAATTTATTTTTTCTTCTTCAGCTGCTGCAGGAATGAATTGAGTGGGTCCATAACAGCCTCTTTCAAACATGACAGCTCTAAGCATGCAACGTATCCAGACTCAAGCATATTCTGTTGCTGAACGACTTTGATTTGCTTTCATGTCTCTCTCATCTTTACCATGGGGATATGAGTCTGACCTCTGCTGTGGCTTGCTCTTGAGTGGAATGCCTATAAACCTTTCATTGCTTTGGGTTTGTCTCGCCAGGGCCTAACATGCAAGCCACTGGAGAGCCGTACCATCCAAATGAAGTGGTTCTGTGGTTTTCCTGTTTGGTTGCCATGGTGTGATCAATGTGGCAATAAAGAAATTAGATGTAGATCAAGGGTAGGGAAATTGCATATGGTTTTCTCCTCTTTTAATTAATTTTAACAAAATGTTGTTTTTAGTTGATTGACAGATGTTTTATTATACAAAAAGAAGAAATAAGTGTCCAGTCTCTATTTAATTTTGTGACTGTTCCAGGAGAAGGATAAAAGCCTGTTTAACTTAATCTCTTAATTGCTACTTCAAAAGTTATATAAAATATATATATACACTAAATATAAATTGATATATACTATATGTACAAATTTTTAATTTATTTTTTTAGTTGCAAACCTCACATTACAATTTTCTATTTTGCACATGACACTTCCACCCGTAATAATTTAAATTGATTATTTTTAATTCTGACTTAAAACATTTCTTTCTCGCAAATAGCTGCTTTGTTGTAATTGCGACTATTTAATTCTCAAAATGAACATTATTTGACATTTCTTTTGAATGCGACTTTATTTCCTCTTTGACTTATCTTATATCATGGTACGACTTTCTTATTTTGAACTTTCTCTTATTTTTCTCATAAATTTGAATTCCAGAGCTCTGCTCAGGCTCATTTACATATGGCATGTTTTTCTCTGGCACTCTGCATTTTAGGTTTGGCCTGCTGGCTGTGAATTCGTAAATACATGTGAATATTTGCCTGCACTTCTTTTGAAAATGAATCCTGTGATTTTGAAAAGATCATACAGTCTGTGGATGGGCGTGACCTGTAAGTACAGGTGTCAGAAAAATGCCAGTGCACTCAAAGTTAATTACGTTACAAATGATGTGATCGCACGCTTCGTAAAAAGCCACACGCATTCACGCCTCAAGCGCTGGCGAAGGGAGCATCAGAGTACAAATTACAGGTTGCATTTTTCATGTGGCTGAAGAGATGGATAACAAATAGGGTATTTTTTTTCTCCTTTTATGTCTAACATCCCATCGGTGTCTATAGCAGAGAGTGACGGATAAGGTCAGGGATGGGTTTTTTTTTCTTATAGTCTGTGTCTTTCTGCAGAGATTCTGTCTGTACATGCCCTGCATTCTGGAAGTGTACCATTTCACACTAGGACAGAAATGATCTGACTGGGTCCTGCTGACAGAGCCCTCCATCCACCCACTTACCCCTCCCAAAAACAGTCTGGAATTCTGTTCCTAAGCGCCCCTTGTACATGTTCAGCTTTCAGGTTGCAGCAGTCTTCGCTATAAGAGATAGAGTCTTAAATGAACATCCACTGGAAAGTGCTTGTGGTTTCACCAGCATTGAGTATGTGCTTTCCAACACATCTGACAACATGTAAAGCTCTGATGTGCACTTCTGTGGCTTTGTCATTCGAGATGCAGCAACTAAATCTCTTACTTTGGTCCAACTGATTAAAAAAAAGTGTGAGTTGAAACTTGATCCTGGCATTAAATGGAGTAACACGGTCTCTCCACTTTCAGACAGGCCATATGTTCCAGTCGTGAGGCCTGCCGTGTGTGCTTGCCGGTAGAACAAGTATTTATGTTTGTTTGAACAAAATTCAGTTTGGCTCGTTAACTTCAGGAGTCAATGGAATCCCGTTCTAATTCTGTTTTGATCTGACCTTCTTTTCCTCCTTTTCACCTGTGCCCTTCTATGACATCGGAAGTATGACTGAATTTAATTGGATTAAAATCTCACACTTTTAGACTACTTAAACAAGTGCACAAAACCTTGAATTTGCCATGTACCATGTGAAAGAAACTGCTAATTTGTTTTGACAAGTGTTCCAGTAGGAATATTCATCAGTCATTATCAGATGGGACTTTTCATCAGTATACATCTGTGCCCATGTCAACAACAAATTGGCCTCCAAGACACGGAACCCTTCTGGCATAGATGCGGCCCGGTGGCACCCTTTTCTCTAAAAGCACAGGATCTATGTCTTAAGGCTTGTCATGGTGCCACGCGTCTTCAGTCAGCAAACGGCACATATAATATAAGGATCACTTAAGCGGCAAGGATACTCCAGCTCAAACAGATTTGCTTGGCTCCCTATGTTCTTCATGTGGGAGCTGGCTGCTGATTTAATGGAAAAGACATTGATTTATTTATTCAGGACGGTTACGTCAGTGGAAACTCACTGAAGCAATTTGAATATTTTCTTTATGTGGTATTATAATGTGTTTGGTGTATTTGCCACTGTGGTGCGAGGAAGATTTCTTTAAAAAATAAAAGTTTAGATGAAACGTATTCTCTGGGAGGTTCCCTTTAACTAGTTTTATATTGGAATCTGGAGTTACAAAATGTCTTTTTTTTTTTTTTTTTTTTTAGGGATGTATGTTTTGTGGAGAATATGAACTGAATGTCAAAGGCACTGAAAGAAGAGCATTTCTCAAGACAAAGAAGCACATTTATTATGGTATGGCTGGTTGCAGCTGTAATTAATTTTTCTCCGCCTCCCACCAAAGACCCATAAAATGCTTTTACTGTGTCTGTTTCTCTGTTATTTGTCATATACCGAGTTGATCAAAGGCCAAATGTTTGACATTGCCCCTCCTCCATTATGCTGTCTTTGGAGATCTGCTTTTTTGCTTCTTTCATTAACCACATACTTAAAGAAATGGCCTGAAAACCTCTCCAGCGAGACCTCCCAGCTGACCGAGAGAGGCAAGGATGGCTTGCTTCAGCTGCTTCAACTTGAGCAAAAACGCCAGGAAGAATCTCTGTTAGGACACTGCCAAATTTGGTCAGAGCTGATTTCAGTTTTACCTGGCGATCGCAGTTGATTGTACTTGCATTTAAACAGCAGGGTAAGTAGCCGGAGAATGTCGAGGAGGTCTGAAGCCTTGACTGAAGACCGACTTTGCAGGTGGCTAATGAGTTGGGCCTTCATAAGAGAAAGCTAATCTCTCCCAAAGCCAAGCCGAGGAGGAGCTGAATGGAATTTGCTTAGCTCTGAATTCTGCGCCTTGTATGTTTGAGCCTGCTCGCTCTTTTTCTCCCACAGTCGAGATGCTGTGCTGCACTCACCAAGAGTCACATATGCCGCGGTATGGGTCACCCATAGCTCCACAGTCACTCTCCAGCAAAGTGACTTTAGGGACCTCTCTGCTGCTAGTATATTGGGTTATGCAAAATTCATAAAAATTGCTCTAGCCCCCCGCCTTGGCATTCAGAAAACAGTGGTGGTGATGTGAGCTTAGTTTGGAGATTACAGAGGGGTTTTGGGTGGGCTTTAAGGTGCGAGTGAGGCCCAGTAGATGGGGTTCTTGAGCAACGACACGGTCGACTGCCATCAGCTGCAGCTGGGTGTGGGTTTGTGCGAGGCTGTTAATGTGAGCTGGCATGGCAAAGCAGCTTGGCAGCCTGGGGAACTAAAGTGGCCATGGCATCAATCTTTCAAAGTGTTCAGACTGTCTGCACAAGTTCCCAGAAGTACAAATTAATTAATCTTTTTTGTCTACTACTGTCCTTTGTCGTTCTGCAATCTAAATCAGTGTTTTTGTCCTAACCAGCTGTCGCTGGACAGTTTTGTTAGTTGCCAGGCTTTTATTTGTTTCGTGCTGGGTAGGCCCTACTCTCATTGGTCCAAATTCCTGTTTCCCGCAAGGCTTTGAAGTCTGTGGGAGGGAGATTATTTTAATGACATTTACATGCATTAATAATGAATGAGATGGGCTCTGTCAGGTAACAGGACCCCTGAGCCCCCACTCTCTTTTGGGTCTCCTTGGAGATTAGCATAAAACTTGTTTTCAATGAAAGTCACTGCTGTTTTCTCTGAAACCACATTGTCAAAGCCTTTATGCCAGTGGTTAAACACTAACAATTATCTGCTAAATATAGTCCATTGCATGTTGAAATGTGTTTCATAAAAGCCTCTAAGAAAAAAAATGAAGTAATAGTTCATAGTAGTTCATGTGTATCTTCTAATGCTCTAGGCTTAAACAAAATACTACGTAACCACTAGAAGTTGGTCGTTTTAGTCCATTTCTTCAGAAACCACTAGATAACTCTGTCAGGATGAAGAACTTTGGCCTACAGGCGTCCATATGGCATGCGCTCCTGTTTGGACAGTGGCATTTTTATGCTGGCTGGTATTACACTGTTGACAACTGCTGCCTCTCCTGATTTGATTTGATTTTGGCGGTTTGCTCAGCTGTTCCAGCAGATAGAAAAGCTTCTGTTCCTTCAGCACAAGTCAAGTCTCTAGATAAACACACAAACATGGTAAGTGCCAAAGAGAAAAACTACTCTGGAACATCAATGGGATGTTTCAAGCACACAGCCTTGCATTTGGAAGAACTTTTTTGGATTTTTGAAAGACTTCCCCCAATGGGGCAGCGTGACTACCAGGGCAAAGCTCTGGCTTTTGTCATGGAACTTATGTAGTCATTCAAATGTAGAAAAGGGGCTTTCTCTGTTTGTGATTTAATTCAGATTTGTAAATTCATTACTTATATTTTAGGTGCTTTGGAACTTCAGAGAACCATCAGAATGTGATTAACAAATATTAGTGTTAGATATTAAAGTTTTCAATTAATTTATAATTTTCTATTTATGAAAGTTTATATTTGTACATAAAATGATTGTAATATTTTATTTATTTATTTATTTATTTATTTATTTTATTTTTGTCTGTTTTATAAACCTTATAAATCCTTTTTATTTATGATTAAAATGATTAAAGGTTGATATTGGGTAGTTAATTTTGCATGTTTACAACATACTGTGATTTAGAAACTCTTGCATACTTAGTACAGATAGGTTTGTGATTATCTAAACTTCATCAGCTGAATCTCCTTTCAGTGACTGTAACCCAAAAAGGTTTTTTCTATGTTCTGTGAGCTATCAGGCAGAGTAGCAAAGTTGCACATGGTTTCCCCATTTAGAAAAGGTGTTTGAGTGTAAGTCAGTTGGCATGGTTGTCATTCATGTGACTGCAGTGTATCCATTCACTCTGTAAAGATTGGTCCGAATGGTCCAGTGATGTGAGAACAAACTGAAGCCACTTCAGTCGGATTCCACATTCTTTTTCTTACCACATAATCAGTCGTCTGTTCCATTAGTGAGAACAAAATGTGCCCCGAAGTTGATTGAGCAAAGAAGTTACATTTGGGTACCCACTTTAAAACTGGTCACATCACACTAGTTTTGTTGGCTTTCCTCACTCCCATGTGGGTGGATGGCTCTTGTTGATGGATTTTTTTTTTATTTCTCCAATGTATTTTTTTCCCCAATGAAAATCAGTGTGGTCCAATGTTACATTTGGGTGCACATTCTAAAATTGGTCGCATCACACTAGTTATGTTGGCCTTCGTCACTCAGATGTGGGTGGAAGAGATCGACCGATATGGGTTTTTCTATAGCCGATGCCGATGTTTAGAGGTCAGGGTCAGCTGATGGCCGATATGTGCTGCCGATTTTTATGTATGTCAATCATTTACATAAAAGTTTTTAAGCATTTATCAAGTAGAACTTTTCAAGTTTGTTGGAACATAAATGTAAACTTAAATATATATTTAAATAAATACAATTTTAGAAATAAAAATCAATTAAACTGAAAAATATAAAACATTTAATATATAGAAAATAAATAACAGTAGTGCTGCAAAAACACTAGCAACCAGCAACATTTGTGTTTGGTATAAATGACACAGAACATCTAAAGTGCATTCTAATTTCAAACTTACATCGCAGTCTGTTCATTATTAAAATAAAGTACAGTCAACCAAACATATAAAAGGTTACACTGGTCAGTTTAATTAGACCATATTATACCGATCCACTCTGCTGTTATGCACGTTTTTGCTCATGTGAAGAGGATGATCTTTTGCGTCTAGTTTACATTAAAAAAATAAAAAATATTATAGTTTTAACATTCAGATACATTGCGAATATGGAAACATTTGGATATGTGCAGAACGAGACGTGAGCAATAACCTCCAAATACATCTAGCCAAACCCGCGCTCGCTCGTCCTCTTATGGATCGGATCATTTTTCGGATCAGCAAAAAAAAAAAAAAAAGGCCAAGACAAATAAACATACGTTTTGTCTTTTTTTTATTAACATTAAATTATGAAATTAAAATATATGAAATCAACTTAAAGTGCACATGGCATAATATCTTATTTTTTACATAATAGCTGGACTTCTCATCTCCCAGTGTGCTGTGATGAAGTGAGCAGTTAACGTCACAGAGCTCTCCGTCCCCCTGGATGTCCACCCTTCTGTCGTGAGCGCAACAGAGGATGCTTGGGGATAGTTCATCCACAACTTTTTTCTTCTCCTGTTCATAAAGATCTGGCACAATCTTTTCGCTGAAGTGGGTGCGTGACGGGATGTCGTAACGACTAAATACACTCTATTTGTATTTAGAAATAAATTTAGAAATACGGCTTTACACTCTAACCTCTTTCCTTCATCATTATATCTGACAGGGAAGCCAAAATGCGCGGGGCGTTCAAGCTCCTCCGTTCCTCCGCTCGCCATGACCACTGAGTGTGGACTGAACATGCGCAACTTTTTTTTTTTTTTTCATAAACTAATCCGCGGGTCACGTGTGTGCCGAGCCGAAGATATTGATCCAAACGGATCACGGATCAATGATGATCCGTTGCACCACTAGTGTCATTTGAAAACATTGCAGTTGCACGAAACCATGTAAAGAGGCGCATTCAGCGGTCTCATTGACGAGAAACAGTCAACAAAGTAAAATGATCTCCAACGTATGGCGCGCTCTCTTCATTTTATCAAATGATCATAATCACATCTATTCATTTTACAGTACTGCTACTAGCATTTTATTCATAATAAAACCCCTTTAATTCGGGTGAGAAAGCTTTTTTTCCAAGTGGCTTTTGCACATAATAATAATACCGCTGCAGACGCATTTTGCAGCATTAAGGTTATTAATTGATCGTAAATTTAAACTACTTTCGATCATGGAAATTATCGAATATTGACATCCCTAAATACAAATGAGTTGGATGGAAACCTGGTCATTGTCTGCATCAAACCATGCTTCCGAACAAATGTGATTCACGGTTCTAGGCAGCTCCAGGACAGCTGTCTCTCCGAGCACGGTGCTGTCTGTGAGCGGGGTGGAGTAACGGAGCCCTCAATCACGCTGCAGTGTTTGTGAGAGCTGCCAACTTCTCCAACAGTTTTGGCTTGGGGTCCTTCAAATGCACAGCAGCACTTTCCACTGCAACAATAACACGGGGCTGCCCGCCGACGTGCCTGACTTTAAATCGACGCTACTAAACACGTATATCGGCCGATGCCGATATATAAAAAGATGACAAATATCGGCCCGATATATCGGCCGACTGATATATCGGTCGACCTCTAGATGGAATCCTCTTGTTGATGGAGGCTCATGTGGTGTGGCTGACCACAGTCCTCCACAATTTTGTAGGCTTTGACACTGTGGATGGAGCAGCAAAGTCCTGGCTGATTTTAAAAAAAGAAACGTTGCAAAACACAAAACCTCAGAATTCTGTGGCTAAGTAATCATTTCTCCACCGATGGGAATAATCAGCATACAGAAATATGCAAACAGCCTCTGCAGAAACTGTCATCAATGTGAAGTCTCCATGCAATTCCAACAGCCTTTCTTTTGCTATGTAAAACTTTCCAGAAGATCACCCAAGTGAGAGGAACTGTCTGAGAGGAACACCAAAAAAATTATATTCTCATCTACTCAATCTCATTTCATTCTAAAATCATCTTTCTTTGTGGAACAAAAATAATAATATTTTATATATATATATATATATATATATATATATATATATAATTGTAAAATAATTGTAATATTTAATAATTAAACTTTTTTTTTCCTCCAATGAAAGTCATGTTGTTTTAAATACCATAGACTTTTATTTTATACATAAAATCTCTTTTCCCCCCTTTTCAAACGAAGAAAAGGGAAACACTTTATGTACTTTATGTATAATGCATTATAAAAGTAGTTTTAAAATCATAATGCACTTTATAATGCATTGTACATTCTCATGAATATTTGTAACTACAGTTAATACATTATAACATCAATTCATTGTTACACTATGCATTTTTCATAGTCACAATGTATTACAACACACATTATAAATATAATGCATTATACCCTTTAATAACCTATATAATGCATTATACATAAAGGCATTAAGTAAAGTGTTAATGAAGAAAGTTATAGGGCCCTATTATACACCCGGCGCAATGCGACGCAAGGCGCAGCGCAAGTGTGTTTGCTAGTTTCAGTCCAGCACCGTACGCATTTTCCTGTCCAGCGCCACGCCGTTTAATTAGCAAATGCTTTGCGCTCATTTTTTTGCGCCCATTGGCATGCTGGTCTAAAAAAGAGGTGTGTTCAGGCGCATTACTGGCACATTGCTATTTTAAGGAGCTGTGTAAATAGCAAATCCGTCATGGTACGAGCGCAACTGGCTCTTAAAGGGAATGGAAGATGAGACTCTGATTGGTTTATTGCACGTTACGCCCAAAAAACACCCATTACTCATTAAGAGAATAGGGACAACCCATTTAGACCATGCGGTCGTGCGCGCCAACTGTTTTTCCATCATTAAAATAGCAAAAGTGGATTTGGACACGCCCTGAGTGCACCTGCGCAGTGCGCTTTACACTTTGCGTTTAGATCGTTAAAATAGGGCCCATAAAAGTTTGGAACAACATTTTAGGTAACACTTTAGTATAAGGACCAGTTCTCACTATTAAGTTGCTTGTTATCATGCCTATAATTAACATATTGGCTGTTTATAAGTAAATATAAGTCACATATTCTGCATGAACAATCCCTTTAAAAGGTACTATAAGCAAATTTTTTGCAAATGCACAAAATAATTGGCAAGCTTCTGAGACAGGTGTGATGTTTCAGAACACCTTGTTCAGTGATTTCTGTCAGGTAATGGGATATTCTGAGCTTCGTTAAAGAAAACAAATCTTACCTTGGACTCTTTGATAATTAAAATGCAACTGTCACAACCAATAAACAGTGAAGTGTTCTTCCTGCTGATTGTTCTCCAGTGACTTGGCTTCTGTACAGGCACATTCTGTGAAGAACTCGGAACGAGCAAAGTCTCTATAGTGAGGGAATGGAAAGGGGGATTAGCCCTCGAGACTGTCTTTGTCTATGGAAACCTTGCATTTATGAATGGCTGACTCACTATTTAGCAGTGCCATCTGGTTTGATTTATGCTTGTTCTTTGCTCACGAGGGACTCTCATTTGCAATGAATATGCACAAACAACTTTGCCATGGTGAAGGGCGAGTTCTTGCATGGTGCTCTGGTTTAAAAGGAATTATTTCAAGCTGACAGGGATCAGGGTTTTCAGTGATTTTTAGAAGCTGATCGCACATGTTACGAAAGCGGCCTTGGTGGACGAAGGATTGACAGAAACCAGACTATTCGTGATGCAGTCTAGATGTTATAAAAACCCAGCTCGGTTGGAAAGAATGTGCCGGGTCATGACATTCTGATCTTAATCGTGTGGCCTCTTCCTCAGAAACTCATCTATCCTTACCTATGAAGCCTGTGAATTCGGCGGCACTCGTTTCCGAGAGTCTTTTGAGAGTCCAGGTGCTTGAGGTTTGGGTTAACCACCCCACATTACCACGTGGGTCAAAGGGGGTTCAGGGCGCATGAAAGTATGTGGTCTGGGCCTTCACCACAGGCAGCAGTGGCAGCTTTTTGCTTGCCAAGAACCTCTGAACCGCCATCTCTGATAGAACTACATGCTAGAAAACACCGCTTTGTGGTTAGGAAAGGTGGGGGGGGGACTGGATGCTTTAGTATGCATGGAAGGGGGCTGAAAGCATAGTGAAATCATAAAAGTACAGATTTTGGATCACATTGAAGGACTCTGGTCCTGTCATCCATTAATCTGAAAATTGCGCCTCTTTCATATGGGGCTATTTTTTGGCAGCTGTGTGTTAGGCTTGAAAAGTCCAATAGTAGTCTTTTTGTTTTGGTCCTTTGAACCTCCGAGAACTTTTTTTCTTAATAAGTCCCAAATATTATTCCCCCATCTTAGCCCTGATTAGTACAGTAGAGGCTAATTTACTGGGTCATTTCCTCTAATCCCTAAAAACAATAAGGGCTGGGACGATGCTTGCTCTGGTGCTTGTCTGTGACCCAGAAGAAAGCTTTCTTGTGTTCTTCAGCAATGTGGGTCTACAAACCTGTTGCTTTTGCATTTTTATTTATTATTATTAGTAGTATTATTATTATTATTATTATAATTATTATCTAGAATAGAAGTAAAAATGATTGGCTTAATATTATCAAGAATTAGCATCCTTAATTTTTCAAAACGACATCGTCTAGCAAAAGTATCCTCTTGACTTGTTCATTCTGAGGAGTATAACTTCAGTTCAGTTGAGTGATATGGGCACTATATCTCAATGTACTTCAATATAACCAACTTTTAAATAGTTACACAATGTTTAAAGCGAGTGAATTGGAAGTACTTTTTGTTCTCCACATTACAAGCACATTATCCAAATAACAGTTCGACTAAGCCAGAGGAAGTCGCCAGGTTTTCCGCTGAAGGCTTCAGACACAAACATCACATCATTTTTGCATACCAGCCCAGTGCTGATTCAGTGTTCGAGAGTCATGGAAGTGTGGAAGCTTTGTTTCCCGTTATTCCTGGAAATGGAGGATAGCAGGTCTGTTTTTCGTAGGTCAGTGGAGAACTCGCGCATCCGAGAAAAGTAGTGGTGTATGTTCTTGCCAGTGACACCAACTGGAACACATTTTCACAGTAATGAGGGTAATTAAAACTAAATTATAATTCACGACCCTTCATCCCTCTAGGCAAGAAAATAGAAGAGCTATTTTGGGTTGACTGTTTTCTAAAATTACAGTGCTAGAATGAGGGTGAATGTGTCATCTTTAAGGGCAGAGACAGTTTAATTCAGGGTTGCTTGAGGAACACATGATTGAGCTAAATAGCACGGTATTGGCTCTTTTATATGTGGACTTTTTTGGCTGCCGTTATTAATGTTAGTTTCAAATTGCTGGAGGCACATCATACAATAATTCATTTTGTGGTTTCACATGAGAATGGCAGTGAAAGGGACTCATTTAGCACTTTAAATTGAATACTGATGCAGAAATGTCAATCTAATTTCCACCATAGACATTAAACAGATGATGGAAAGGAAGCATACGTATGAATGAACGTCTGATGGACTTCTATATATATTTTCTGGGCCTTAAGAAGTTGAGATCTGGAAGTCATATTGTGTGTGCGCATGCACATTCTGGTCTGACTGGACCCTGCCATCCCCAGCACCAGGGGTTTGTCTAAACAGCGCCAGTGTTTGTACAGTGCTGTCAGGGTGACTGGACCAACTATCCCTCATGCTGCCTGTCTGAAATCCACGCTGTCCAAAAAAGCACTTAGAGCTCCATTTGACAGGCAGCCTCATCTGCACAATGATGGAGGAGGGCAAGCACATGGTTTTCCATTCAACAGGACGTAACGTGGTCCACCCACTGAAAATGAAAATTTACATTATTTACTCATCCTAATGTTGTTCCAAATCCATATCACGTTTTTTTTTTTTTCTCATTGGTATCAGTCCTTACATTAAAATTTTATAGCGATCACATCTGTCAAGCTACAAAAAAAGCAATATGAAAGCAATGTAGAATTACTTGTAAGCTACATCATATGGCTTCAAAATATGTTAAATTTAGCACTCAAGTCAAATGGAGTAATTTTATACTCATTTTTGGAGATTGATAGATAACAGCAAAAATGTTTTTGTTTAATGTTATGGGTGCAAGTAAATGTCAAGCCACTTGAGTTTCTCAATGTTCATGTTCAACCACCTACGATAATATTCAGTTATGCAAATTGTCTAACTTTTGATGGTCAAATTTAGCTATTTTCAATTAAAAATAGGTGATCTTTTGCACAATTCATGTAAAGTAATTCATAACTGAATGCGGTGAGAAAAGAAACATTAAAATATCCTTTTTCAGCATGAAAAAGAGTTTGAACTTTTCATATAAAATCACTTTCTGCAGAAAGTTTGCATAAATTGCAGTTATTTTTCTGTTTTTTTTTTTTCTTCTTGGCTCCTTTAGGTTATTTAATTTCTGTTACATTTGTGACAACACCCATTTGGTTTAGTCCCCACCAATGTCCAAAACATGGTTACATCCTTGCTTTCTCATAATATGATTTAGATTTACGTCACTAATTCTCAAGGGATTTTCCATCTGTCAAACGGAGTATTGTTAGTTTGAATATGTGGACACATTGGCCTGGAGTTGATACTGTAAAACCAGTGCTGACTCTAATTTACTCATTCATTTCTTGTCACAAGTATGAAATGACTATTGAATTCGGGTCATTTACACTGCCAAACAAAATCAGGCCAAATGAATGGCATGCAATGAGGCTCAGGTGCATAAATGGCCATACTGTTTAACAGCTCATTGATCAGAGACAAAGATCAGCATGAAGCCAGAAGCAATATGGTCCTCCATAAGGTTTATACAATAAACTCGCGAAGAAAATAGACAGGTATATCAATCAAACCCCCTTTTATGCATGCATGTCAGGGAAAAATAAAATGTAAAAAAGGACTTTACCTTATGCATTAGTACAACAACTACAAGACAGCTTCCTTTTTATGCAATGAAGCATTTCTATGGAATAAAGATCTTTGCTTGTGTAGAGCGAATGCCATGCCTTGTAAAGGGGTTAGTGTGTAAACCTGCGACTAGCGACCGCAGCACAAGGGTTAATGTAGCGAAACCCTCTCCCCCGTACTGCCTTCACTGGCTTCGTAATTCCCACCGGGTGTCCGCTAGGGGTCACAAGCTTTGGACCTTTTGAATGACAACCTGGCCATAAAATGTGATTGGCTGGTTCTGGGACGGTGCAGCTCTTAATAGCCAATAGCAAGTCTTCAGTGGTACAGAAGGAGTGTGACTGATTAGAGAGAAGGAGTTGGCTTGTCTGCACACACGGAGAGAGACACTCAGGCCTTTCTGACTTCAAGAAAGTGTCTGTAAATATGAGTGCAGGACTGAAGTAAAGATATTGGGTGTATGACGCCACATGTGACACTAAGCGAGGAACTTTACAGGTAGGATTATGGAGTGTTTTTATGTTCATTAAGTTGCAATTTTATGCAAAAATTTTAAGCTGAAGTATCTTTTTGTATGTTTATTTTAGTAGGAGGACATCCTGGAAATATGTTGGAATTTTAAAGCATGTGTTGATTCCTTTAAAAGGGGTTTTTATGTTTATTTTCAGAGCAAGGTTTGATATTTTCTATGGTCTGTTGCTGTTCTTGTGGATGGATGTGAAAATGACACTGAGCTTAAAAACAGATGCAAATGATTTATTAGAAGTCGTAGACAAGGATCTGGAGTTCTCATTTGTTTTGGAAAGGAAGGAAAAGTGGTTCTTTTTAGTCTCTCCAATTTCTGTTAACTATAGTAACATTTGTTTTGACCTTTATAGGAACCCGAAGCATTAACATCTCTTTGCTCTTTTCTAAACAGATTACGTTGTAAGGATTCCAGCCTTCTGATTCGTGTTCAAACAGTCCCATGATGCAGCTCGTGAGCCTGGCCTGGATGATGGTCCTGGCCGCCCCACTGGTCTGCTTTGGTTTCACCACACGTGGTCAAGGCCTGCGTGGGCGGGTTCAAGGTGACCGACGGAACATCAGACCCAACATCATACTCATCATGACAGATGACCAGGATGTGGAGTTGGGTGAGTATACCAGATGCAATTCATCATTAATGGCCCATCTGTTCTGCAGACGAATGAGGTGGAGACATCTCTTGAGGCTTTGTCAGTGCCCGGCATTCATTAGTTATGAATCAGCAAGTAGTCTGGAAAGTTACTGTAGAGATCCTCAAAAACCATAATGATACTTGGAGAAAACATGGGAATGGAACTGTAGACCAAACTTTTTTATTGTTATCATTCCCCTAAATGATTTGGGTGTTTGAATTTGCACTATTCACTTCAATGTTTGTGAGATTTTGTTTTGTTTTGTGTTTTGGTTAGTTTTTTTGGTTTGTTGTTTCAAGTAGTATTTGTAGACCATTTCCATTATGGCTTACGTAACATTCTTAAATCAATATACATTTACTTGAGGAGCAAAATCATGTAAGATGATGTAAGGTTTTTTTTTTTTTTTTTGTCATCTGAAAAATGCATCAAACTCAGTCGAGTTTTTATATAAAATAAGAAAATTATCTCTCACTTGGGTAAGAAAAGTAATGTTCTTTTCCATTTGGATCATGTGCATTTTTCTTACCACTCTGGGAGATATTTCTTTCTTGTTTAAGGCATGAAGTCACTTATTTTTGTAAAACATTTTCCCCCTCAGAAAACAATTAATCTTGCTACTTGAGTAAATGCATTTTGAATTCAGAATGTTTACATATCTGTTTGGAAAATGAGACAAAAACTGGAAAGACCATTTTAGACCAGCATGTTTTTCATACTGGTCCATGCTGGTTTAAGGTAGCACTGGTCTAGCTGGTGGATCACCATAACCAACTTAGCTGATGATGCTGGTTGACCAACATAATGGCTGATTAAGTCTCCCTTGGTATCTGTCCCATAACGTAAGCCTAAATGTTGTCACTGGATCAGGTTCCTTCCTCTGAGAGCATAACATCCAATAGGTCTCAATCTCAGACTGTCATCACAGGTTTGACTTATTTTCTCTTTTAATATTTAATGGCTTCCCTCAGACATCTGAGAGGCTAAGGGCCTTAGTACTGGAACCACAGACAGTCGTTGCATTGCCACAGAACTACAGGGATCCTTTTCCACATTGAACACTTTTAGAGGCTACTTTTGACAGCATGTTTTGTAATAAGACATGTTGAGGTTTGAACTTCTTAAACTGATTTACCGAACATGCATTTGTCTCGCTTGCTGTGTCAGGCTCATTGCAGGTGATGAACAAAACTCGCAAGATCATGGAGGACGGTGGGACCTCCTTTACAAATGCATTTGTAACTACGCCCATGTGCTGTCCATCACGCTCTTCCATGCTGACTGGGAAGTATGTCCACAACCACAACACATACACCAACAACGAGAACTGTTCCTCGCCTTCCTGGCAAGCTCAGCATGAGCCGCGCTCCTTTGCCGTTTATCTCAACAACACTGGATACCGAACAGGTAAGAAACCAAATGAGAGACAGATAACTCATTCTTGACCTGCTTGATCGGAGTTGAATCCTGCTTCCATCATGTCCTGTTACGTGGGTGTTGTTCACTACCCCATACAATAAAAGCAAATAGCGATGTATTACCGCTCAAAAGTGTGGAGTCAGTACGATTTTTTTAAATTTAATTTTTTAAAGAAGACTTTTATGCTCACTAGAGCTGCATTTAAAAAAAATACATTATACAGTATATTTTGTAATGCTACAAGTTTCCCACTTTACCCTGGAAATGCATTCGTCTGACAGTGTTCTGCAATTTGACTGGAATTTTGCTTTCACATTTGTTCCTAAAGGTCAAATAAAAGTTTTACAGGAATTTTCAATTTGTCTGGTTTGTGGAAGCTAAACATGGATCTAAACGTGCCAGTAGCCCTGTGCAGTGTTTCTTGAGTGGCAGCGCGTTTTGACCCTGAAGGGGTTCAGGTCTCACTACTGCTTGTGGTTTCCAGCTGATGTGTTAGTCTACAATTAACTCTCCAGGGCAGACTGGCTGTTTGCCCAGCTCTTTTGCAAGATGTTTTGGCTTAGCTTAGAGGGGAAAGGGTAGAGAAGACATGTATACAATGCAGAGAGAGAAATTTACAGGTACTGTTCATAGGCAGTGTTTTGAGACGCTTGTCGTAAATGATAATTATTCTAGCCTTTGTGTCTACCTCACTGAACACAGATTCAAGTTTATGTTTTTCTTTATTTTATCCCACAGCTTTCTTTGGGAAGTACCTCAATGAGTACAACGGCAGCTACATCCCACCTGGCTGGCGCGAATGGGTGGGACTGATCAAAAATTCCCGTTTTTATAATTACACCGTCTGTCGGAATGGGAACAAGGAGAAGCACGGCGCGGATTATGCCAAGGTATGTGCGCTTGGTCACATACATTTACAGCACTGTCACCATGCCAAGAGCTGTAAAAAAAAAAAAAAAATCAGTTTGTTCAATTGTATGATCTGTTCGCGACTAATTTCAGGCCTCTAATTACATATAAAATTTGGGTCGGTTGACTCCACATGGAATGTGGTTAGATTAAAGGAGGCATGGGGAGTTACGTCGGTGTCTTGTGTATCATCAGGTGGTTACACTGAATAAAACTTGGTAGAAAAAGAGACATTGTCCTTGGGGCAAAGTTCCTTTCTGAGACAAAACTATGTTCTGTTCTGCTGATTTGACAGGTTGGGCATTTGGACAATGTTCAGACTGGTATACTTCTACTAGTGTTTCGTTCTGCATTAAATATAATTTGTACATTTTTTTTTTTTTTTTTTAAATAAGTCAACATTTAAGCACAAAATTGAGTCCGCACTCATAAAAATATGTATCAATAGCAAAATAGTTTTTATATATTCTATGTACTATTAATACGCAGAAACTGACTTTGGTGTTCATACGATGTGCATGTGTTTGATGTCCATATAATTTGTGTTTGATGTCCACAGAATTTGCATGCATATTATATGCACTTTGTTAGCTTGCATATAATTAATTTTGGCATAGAGATATTTTACCTACTTACCTCACACCCCAAAACATACGAATTGCATATCATGCTTGTCAAAGTCCATTTTTATGTATAAATAGTTCGCCAAATAGAAACAGAAACCATTGAGGCGCACATTCATGAGATCGAGTTGATAATTACTATAAGATTCTAGGGATGCATTTTGACACAAAAATGTCACTATTCAATTCTGATTCACAAGCTTTTGATTCAATGTCTATTATTTTGGATGTATATCAGGTACAGTACATGCCAAATTAATGCTGTAAAAAAAGAGTCAGTTAGTATTACATTACTATAATGTTGAAAGTTAAAATTAACTAATGTGTATACAAATGCTTCAATTACATTAAGTAAATTTCTTTTTAAAATAGTTACAATTACATGATTCTATTATTACTCCAAATCTTTTTTCCTTTTTTTTTTATATAAACATTTAAATGGTTGCCGTCATAACTTTTTATATATATATATATATATATATATATATATATATATATATATATATATATATATATATATATATATATATATATATATATATATATTGTAGGTAAATTTTATGTTACTTGACATTCATTGTCAAACTTTTAAACAAGGTCCAAATTTAAAAACAAACAGATGGCATATACATCTGTAATGCAAACAGAGAGAAAAATTTTTTTTGTACAATACAGTGTCTCCATATCTTAGACTGATACTGTGTTGTACTAACCCTTATGTTTATTTGATTTTTTACAAGCTTATATGGACGTCTTTTTGCAGTTAAAACACTGATTTAGCTATAACATGAGACAGTATACGGATTTCGGTAAGCTGTACTCCTTGCCCTATGGTGTTTATTCATTTATTTCGTGCTGAAATTGGTATTTAAGCGGATGAGATTATAATTTGCGTGCATTTCGCTCTGCCGCTTCTCTTGAACTGAGGCGCTACAGTGATCTGTCACTCTACCAGTGTTGTCAGATTGGACAGACGATTTCAAGCCCAAAATCTCAGAAAAACCCACCCACTCAAACAAAGAAAATGCCCAAAATTTAACTGTCAAGATAACATGATAGAATATGGCTTACCTTCGTGACAGGTTATCATATTACACAGTACTGCCCTGTGTGATAGCTACATAGCCATGGTTTACAGTATGGCTAGATGTGAAGTGATTGTGACTTTTGCCATCCTTGTGCAAGACCTTCAATATGAGCAAAGTGATAAAATCAAAGTTTAAAAAGTTTAATTTGACATGGCTACCTTCCGTCTCTAGAGTGTTTTTGAGCTGCTGTCAAAACAAGCTTTTGGAGTCTATCTCAGGTAGCATGTTTTTCGGGGAATGTGGAATTTGTGCTGAGGTGTCATGGTTTGGGCATAAATTGGCTTGGAGGCAGTGTAGGTGATGAGCAAATAAATATTTGGACTGATACTTGGGTGTCAATAACCTGCTTGTTGAATTGAATGAAGGTTTCTCCATGAGGTTTGCAGAAATTTTGTGGCTATGTTTTCAAGTGGTTCCTGGAAACCCTTAGTTAGCGACACTTATGTTCCTGTTTAAATTGAGATTTAAAGAATCAAGAAAGACCTATGAAAGTTTAGAAGAACATCTTGGCCAGAAATGTTGCCCCAAATTTTGCAACAAAAATGATTCTCATTGGTGAAGAATGTCACACGTTTCAGATTAGCTGTAGCCTTTTTGTCCTGTTTAGTCAACAGGTAAATCAATAAGAATTTGTTGCAAAGGCACAGTTTGTGATTAATTCAGTCCGAGATCTTTAATGCATTAGTTATGCTAGGTATATTCAGATTCTATTTCACTGAAACATTCAAGATGATGCTGTATAGTTTTCCAATGTAAACAAACATGCTGGTTTAATTAGGTGTACAACAGAGACGTTTTGCTGTAATGCAGAGGAACAAGGTCCACTGAGCACGTCTCTAAACAATAACTTCCAAAAGACTTTCACTCCCACAGATGCTGGTAGCTGCATGTTTTAGCAATGGGGAGGGTAAAGGGGGGCGGAGACTTTCCCACAACCAGCCCAGATCAGGAGCAGTGCCATCAAAGGGCTTATGGCTTAAGCATCACGTGATTTTTACCCCCAAGCCCTTGTGCACATTCCTGCTTCTGCCTCATAGCAGTAAGATTGAGACTTCAGTGTTGTCATAACACCAGACTCATGGAGGCCAAGACCCTGTTAACATTGAGTGAAGCCATCAACACCCTTGTTGTGTTTAGTACTTGTGAGCATCATGGCATTAATTCTATTGTTGAGAGTGATGTCAGTTATTTATATATATATATATATATATATATATATATATAAAATAAATACTAAAAATCTGTACCATTTACAAGAAAGTTTAAGCAATGACTATAAAATACACTTTTATTTGTTTATTTTTTTTTCAAAATATGAGTTCAAGAATGTTTTTAGGAAGTAGCAATAAATGATATTACATCCAAAAATAATATAAATATTATATTATAATGTAAAATTTTAATATTAATACTAGTGTGTGTGTGTGTGTGTGTGTGTATGTATATGTGTATGTATATGTGTATAAATATATATTAAATTATCTATATTTATCAGATTTGCACAATTTTGAGGGTCTAATAATATCTTTCCCCAAATAATAATTTTTTTTTATAAACAAATGTAAATATTTCTAAATAATTAAAAACATTTCAGTGGTTTTAAAAATGTTTAAATGTATGAATTGCAATTTAAATATGTATAATTAATTCAAAATTGTAATTTAAATGTTTATAAACAAATTTAAATATTTTATGATATAAATGAATTCTAAAATAATAATTGAAATGAATTCCTAAATGTAAATAAATAGATCTAGACGACGACGACAACAACAACAAAAATCATGTCTTGACCCTTGCTTTATTTGTTCAAGCTGTGAAAGAAAAGCATATCCATGTGGAGAGCATTAACTATGTATGCATGATTTTTGTTTCTTCCCGTTCCAGGACTACTTCACTGATCTGATTACCAACGACAGCATCAACTACTTCCGAATGTCCAAGCGCATGTACCCGCATCGGCCGGTGATGATGGTGATCAGTCATGCAGCACCTCACGGCCCGGAGGATTCAGCTCCCCAGTACTCCGAGCTCTTCCCAAACGCTTCCCAGCACATGTGAGTGACTCCCAGAACATTCAGTTACACTCTCGACAACGATGAACTCCACTGAACCCAGTCTATCCTGTCCGAGAGCCAAGCCCAGCTGGTATAGACACTGGCATTCAAATTGTTGAGTCTAGATATTTTTATTGTTCTGTATGTATTTATAATAGGATATTCCAAGGGACACATTTTTTAATAGAACAGTAGCATTCCAAGCAGATCATTTTCCTATGAATTTTAAACCATTATAATTTGGCTTGCAGGTAAATATAAGCTTGTAGCTTTAGGAATTTTTGTGGCCTCATATATTTGGATATGGCATTAAAATTAGACTCTTAAGAGATGACAGTGCACTGAAATGCACTTCACACTCGACACCACCACCATGAAACTAAAGTGATTTGTCGTCCAAGTAAAGTTCTGGCACATGCAAAGTAAGATGATGGGGGATGAGATTTTTATGGTTCTCACTCCGGAGCCAAGACCTTGATGGGTTCACTGCACTATCATCAGTTTCGTGGCTAGGTTCCTATTCCACAAACAGCGCTGTGGCAACAGGCCATCCATCTCCAAGTCCTTAACATCCCAGGCATGTCAGGATCCTGGTCAGGGCGACATCACACTTTTGTCCCTCGGGCCTAACCATTTCTTTCAGCCTGTCTTCCTACACAACATTCTGGCTCTTCTCATATCAATCATGCCTTTCAGTATGTAGGTTTGGGAGAATGCATTGTCTAAGAAGACCCTTTTGCGTTATTAATATCTTTTTAAGTGCATGGGCTCTGAATGGATCACACTTGGAAACCCCAAGGTTCAGATTGGCTGGCAAGTCGCTCTGGTGCCGAAAGGGTTGCCTGGGAAGTTGTGCCAAATGAACAGTGAAACAGATGGCAGGCGCAGGTTGCACTCTGGAGTGATGCAGCAGGGTTTTTGGGGTTTATTTATCATCAGGATAAAAATTAACAAAAGCATGCATATAAAAAAAAAACACAAATAAGGTGCTCCACCAAATATAGAGAGGTAAATACAGAAAAAGTGGGAGGGGAAAAATGGCTTCAAGAACTATCTTTCTTTCTCTCCTTCTCTTTCTCTCTCTCTCTCTCTCTCTCTCTCTTTTTCTTATTTACTTGTATTTATGTATTCTAGTTATAGTTTACAAGTTTATTTTGTGTCTTTGTTTTACATATATATTTTTCTGAAGTTATAATATATATATGTTTTATTTCAATATGTATTTGCTTTTATTTATTTTACTTATTTAATTGTTTTATATTTTACTTATATTTAGTTTATTTTTATTAATACTGCAGTATTTTTATTTATACTACAGTTTATTTTGTGTATTTGTTTTACACATATTTTACTTAAGCTATAATATAAATACATTTTTAAATAAGCATTTGTTTACTTTTATATTTTACTCATGTACAATATCTAAATTAAATTTTAATATTATTTATTTATTTATTAATTAAAATATCTACATTTGAATATTCATTAAAATATCAAAATTAATAATGTAATTGGTTATATTTTTTATATTTTTATTTATAGTTTCTATTAGTTTATATATATATATATATATATATATATATATATATATATATATATATATATATATATAATTTTTTTTTTATGAAATAAGTAAAATAAATATACATTTAATTTGTTTTGTTGTACTTTTTTATTATCATTTTAATAGACTAGACTTTGTCTGTCTTTATAATTAATTTGCATAATAGGAAATTATACTACGTGGCCCTGCTAGAGTCATTATGTGAAAGTTAAATAAAGCCACGGATGATTTTCCTGCCACTCATTGCGTAAGCCTGTGAGCTTTTTAATGTGGTAATTGATACCAAAAATCTCAAATGCATAAAATCTGCATTGCCATATGATAAATTCAAGGGGCAAAGTATGTGTGTGTTGGGGGGGGGGTAGAATTATTTTTATTATTCTTATCACATAGAATGAAAGAGTATTTATGGAGATTTCAGAAACATGTGATGTTTTCTGTGCTATAGCAAAAAACTACACAAGTATTTTTTCTCAAAGACAAACGTTCTCCACCCTGCTTTGTGACAGGTGTTGAATCTGGACTAGTTCCATCTTTTGATCTCCAAATTTCAAATTTGCTCTACCTATGCGAAGCCGTTTTTCTGTGTGTGTGTGTGTGGTATATTAGTGTGCCTCACGAGCTGGGTGAAGAGTTCAACGAGCGGACAAAGGCGGACTGAGGAGGAGATGGCAGAAGCCTTCATGTGGCCATCATTCATCATGACACTAGGCACAAGAGTCTAGTCTGGAAAGCGAAGGAAGGCCATGTCTTTCAGCTGTGGAGCGAGGCCAACTGCAGTCAACAGGTGGCCATCTCGCAGCCTTAGCTCCACAAACAAGTCCACGGCCTCCTGTTTACCCAGCTTTTTATTCTCCACTTCAAATGCAAATGAGTTATAGCTCTGTCCTTGCTGGACTTATTACAAACTTTATTTTGGGCCCGAAGGCTGGGGAAGCTATTATTTTTCTTCTGCATGTGCCAACCCTCAAACGATTAAACGCTGCCAAGAAACCCTAAGACTCTCAGCATGGTGTGAGGAGAGATGGAGAGCGAGCCCAAGAAAAACACCTAGCGAAGAGAATTAGTACGTTTCCGTGGAGGGGGAGGGCGACTGCTGTTATTGATGCTTGTCAAGTATGTTATACAGCAGGCAACTCCAACAACCGCAAGTGCTTGTGAAATGGCAGACAGGTGCATGTTTTCCTCACAGTAGTATGTTGTGCTTACTCACGCAGAACTCCCAGCTATAACTACGCACCAAACATGGATAAGCACTGGATCATGCAGTACACCGGCCCGATGAAGCCGATTCACATGGAGTTCACCAACTACCTGCACAGGAAGAGGCTCCAGACGCTGCTGTCTGTAGATGACTCTGTGGAAAAGGTCAGCAGTTTAGACATTCTTTCTCCAAATTCTGGATATTTAACAGACTTTGTACAGAAACGGAAAGGAAATGTGTGTTTATTTTACAGATATATAATGTCCTGGTGGACACTGGGGAGCTGGAGAATACATACATCATTTACACAGCGGATCATGGTTACCACATTGGCCAGTTTGGCCTGGTCAAGGGGAAGTCTATGCCCTATGATTTTGACATCAGAGTGCCGTTTTTTGTCAGAGGTCCTAATGTGGAACCAGGAGCCAGGTAAAATCAACTTGTTTGAAATGTACATTTTCCTCAATATAATTTCTTTCCACACTTTATATTTGTATATTTCAATATTAAAATTGAATACGGTAATAGATTTAAAAAATAAATGAAGAAAATCTATATAATATATACAAAATATGTATTAAATTATTTATTAAATAAACATATTATATTAAATACATTGTTTAAAAAAAATATTATTTATTAAAAATTGTAATTGTTATTTATTAAATAAAAAAAGAAATAGTACATAAAAATGTATAACATTTATATATTATATATATTCAATTAATTATTTAAAGATAAAGTATAACCAAATTTTAAAATATATTTGGAAATTATCATTTTTATTTATTAGGATCATATAATAGTATAATGCACATTTTGTAATTTTCGCACATTAAAATATATACATTTATATATTGTTTTACATATTTATATAAATGTATATTTTTTAATTAACTGCTCTATGTAAAACTAAACTTGTATTAAACTGCACACATTTAAAATTACAATATACACTAAATGATATATTCATATTTAAATGTGTATATATACATTTTCACACTTTTGAAAATGTTTTTATATAAAATTCTTTATTGATGTATATATTTAAATTACACACACACACACACATATATATATATATATATATGTATATATATATATATATATATATATATTTATATATATTAAAATTTACTGTAAGCACAATATACAAACATAAAAATGTATTAAATTATACACATAAATTATCTATTAAATGATAGATTTATATGTACATTTATATATAATTTTGCTAACTTATGCACAATATTTGCACGATGTTATTAGCACTATCGTGCAGTATAATACACAATTCATACAATTTATTTAAATACTTTTATTAAATATTTAAACAATGTATAAATTTATATATGCATTTTAGATATGCATATTAGTTTTATCAATATAACATGTAACACATATACCATATGCAGCATATAACATAACATAACATATATAATATTTTGTATTACCCCACAGGAACAACCATCTTGTACTAAACCTTGATCTCGCACCCACAATCCTGGACATAGCTGGTCTAGACACTCCACCTGATATGGACGGCAAATCTATCCTGAAGCTTTTGGAGCAGGAAAAGACTGGGAATAGGTGAGCTAAAACACCTTCCCAGTGTAATAAATGGTTGTGGAGTATCTGTTTATTGCTTTTAATTAAATTAAGTTGAGTTTAACGGTTTGTGAACATTTGGAGTTCATTTATAAGGGGTTTCTGGCAGGTAAAGAATGCTGGAAGTGCTCTGGGGTCGCTGCCACTCATGATGGCAGGAGAAGTTGAGCAGATTCAGGCCAAGCTAAACATCTGCTTATGGTATGCAAATGACACAAAGACTGAGAGAGAAATAAAATATTTGTGTTTTCGTATTGCAGATTCAAACCCAACCGGAAACCCAAAGTCTGGAGGGACACATTCCTCGTGGAGCGGGGGTAAGGCAAACACTATCCCCCCTCTTCTCAATCATACTGCAGAATGTGCGAAATAAATTTGAATTGATTTATTTTGTACGGGAGGCTCACCGCATGCAGTTCAAACCATTCCACGATTTCACTGTAAAATTGCCAAAAGATAAGATCAGATTTACGTGTTATGATTTTAGGATTCCATTGCACAAATATCCTTCTTCCTTGACTTGTCTCGGTTCAAGGTCACCAAAAAAAATTGTGGGAAAATATCACAGAAATATTCTTATTTATCCAAATTACCAATCACTGCAGCGTCACGGAAAGATCAGACATTATTCGTTCAGATATGTTCTCAGGAGTTCAGCTCTTCAGATGACCGCTTTAGACTCTCATTATTGGATATGTTTCAGTAACCTAGGACACTCACGACAGAAAAACTCCTTCCCCAGGGGAAATATATGATATTACGTGTGGTATCAGACTCAAACTTGATACGTGTGCATTGCATTTCCCTTGATTTCTGTGACTGATGTGAGGAATGTGGGTATGGTATTGAGGTTACCCTATTTAACTTGCGCTGATCTCTATATATTGTATCTGTGGCCGTGGGCACAACCACGGTCTAACATTCCTCGTGTCACTCGCAGGGAGTTGTCAGTCTGTGTAATGGCATATTGCCGCTCCCACAGTCAGTCCGTGCTTTATTTCTGCTTAAGGCTAAGTGAAAGAAGGTTTTTCAGGAATGGCGCAATCATAAAGCACATCGTTGATCAGTGCCGGCTGTTGCTTCCGTGACTCAGTAACTGTTGTGTATAAAGCCAGACCGCGGACTCAAGCGTGTTTATACCAAAATGCCATTAATTCAACCTGTTTTGCACGGTCACGACAGCTCCCATTTTGTGAGAAGTCAGATTAGCAACTACTTCATTAATCAGCTGCGGTGAAATCATGCAGAACACTTCATTTCCCTTGCAGGCGAAGGTTAATCTGGGCCAGAATGATCAGTAATGGCGTTCCAGCTCTTTATATAAAAAAAAGAAAAGTTTTAAATGTGTTCGACGATGGTGGAGCTCATTTTTAAATCTAAAAATAGGCTAAATGAGCATGTACAATTAAATATGTATTATTGAATTTCATAAAATACTTTAATTCGTTCTTTTTGATGGACCGTGTTCATATCTTGGCTAGGCAACCAGAATCACTAGATTTTTGGGTTCTCTCAGTCGACAGAATCCTAATTCTGCTTTTTATGATTTGTTTTTATGGATTGGCTGGGTTTAAAGGAATAATTCTTGTGACAAGCTGTGGAAATGTACTCACCCTCAGGCTATCCAAGATTTAGCTTATGCTGTACAAATTTAGCATTACATCACTTGTTCATCAGTGGATCAACTGCAGTGAATGGGTGCCGTCAGAATGGGAGTCCAAACAGCTGATAAAAACAAACAAACATCAATAATCAACAAGCTGTATGTTTGTAATAAAGCCCATCATTAGGACGTTTTTAACTAAAGCTGTTGCTTCTGGCTAAATTATGAATCCTTTTTTCCATATAATATTACTTTCTCTATTAAAGGGTGATCTCATCTGAATCGGGAGAGGAAAATGCACAGATCAGGCACTGTTTACAAGCAAAAACTGTTAAAAAAAAAGGATTTTGATGTGGAGAAATTGACCTTTTCACTGGAGGAAGCATTATAATGTAGTAGAGATTGGTGTTTTGGCCAGAAGCAACAGTTAAAATAAAAAAAACCCCTTAAAGATGGATTTCTTTATTTAAAATATATATATGCAGCTTATATTTGTAGTTTTATATAACTTTATATTGCTTTTCACATCAAAATGTTAATTGGTGAGCAAGTGATGTAATTAAATGGTGAGCAAGTGATGTAATGCTAAATTTCACCAAATCCGTTCTGACGAAGAAACAAACCACATCTTGGATGGCCTAAGGTTGGGTCAATTGAGCAGATTTTTATTTTTGAGTGAACTATTCCTTTAACAAACATTAAAACATTTTTTAATGCAATCTGTTAGAACTGTCTGCAACTAAATAACTAGGACAGATATCTTCAGAAGACAGATGTATCACAGAGGGTCCTAGCAAAAGTGACCTAGCAACTCACCAAAGCACATTTGTCATTCCAGCAAAATCCTGCGCAAGAAAGAGGAGTCAGGAGGCAACTTGAACACACAACACTCTAACAGTTTACCCAAATACAAGAAGTTGAAAGAGGTGTGTCAGCAGGCAGAGTATCAGACGCCCTGCGAACAACCAGGACAGGTATAAACTCAAACACATTACTCTTTTTGTCACTTACTGTCTATAAATATTATGAATTTGCACACATATGCACAATGTTTGCTCTGAGACATTCAAATAGTCTCAACCTGGTCCTTGTTTACCATACTATGGGCTTGAACCAGGGTGTTTATGCACTAAAAATGCTCTTTGACCCAACCTTAAATGATGATTGAATACATTCATCTGCACCTTCAACACGAAACCGGAGATTGGAGTGTGTGGCTCACAGTCAGAGTCTCATGAGCGGTGCCGCTGTAATTGAAACCGATATTTACAACAAATTAAGTATAATTGGAGATTGGTCACAGTTTTCTTTCATCAGCACAGTGTGTGCCTGCTCCACCAGACCCTCTGTGGTGTGGCAATGAATCAGAGAGAGCTGAACATTACAAATTGGTACAATTTCAGGTAGCGTTAATTCAGACAGTATTTCAAGGACTGCAATAATGCAAACCAGATTCTTTTTATGGTCAAGTTAAGTGTTTGTCTGCAACACTTTGTCTGGAAATTTGATTGAATGCAGAAAACTTGTCGGAATAACACATGCGCTTCAGACTTCTTTAGTCCAGTCACCTGCCAGAACAAAGCTGAAGTAATAGTTTCAGAGAAAGATCCTAACATTTTTAGCGATAAACCTGAATTATTTGTTAAATTCAACATGAAATCAGAGTTGATGCCATTTGCTTTCTAAACAAAAGTCCCTTGTCCTATAGTTTAAATGCATTATTAAAGGGATAGTTCAACCTAAAATTGTCAGTTATTATTCACCCTCATGTCGTTCCAAACCCGTAAGACCTTCGTTCATTTTTGAAACACAAATTAAGATATTTTTGAAGAAATCCAAAAGCTTTCTGACACTACATAGACAGCAATGCAACGGACACGTTCAAGGCCCAGAAAGGACTAAGGACATTGTTAAAATAGTCCATGTGACAGTGGTTCAAACTTAATGTTACGAAGCAACGAGAATATTTTTTTAACTGTTCTTACTTTGATCAAGTAAATGCAGCTTTGTTGAGCATCAGAGACTTCTATTAAACAATCTTACTGACCCGATGACTGGATGTTTTCAATAAGTACGTTAGCATTTGCTACTGACTTCGTTTTCCTGTGAAATGCAATCTTTTGGAAAACTGACATGGTTTAATTGTTGAGCACAGACAAAACTTGTATTTATGGTCTACTACTTCCAGCTCAAGTCTTAGCTTGAATAGAGTATCAGTATCTGTTTTTCTAATATACTCTCTCTTTTACTTTGACTAGTAGGAATGTGTTGAAAAAGCCTGCAAAACTGCATTAACGCAGTCCTACTGCCTGCAGTGAGGTCAGTGAGGGCAGTGTGTTTGATTGAGTCTGTGTGAAAGTTTATGCCTGTTTCTTCCTGAGTCTGAGTCAGTCATTCAAGTAGCGAGGCTCCGCATAGTTGGCTGTGGCACTGTTTGCTTATGTCTGTTTGACTTCTGGCTATTTGGAGCCAGTGTGTGTGTGTGTGTGTGTGTGTGTGTGTAGGGGGGATATGAGGCACAAGAAATGCTCAACGTGTTTTAGTGCATTTGGCTACACACTCTGGAGGAACTAAGAGTGAAAGTGCTCAAGCAAGCTTTGGCGAACTCCTTTTTGGTATACCGCCCTTCAAACAAACATCCTCACTGCGAACAGATACAGCATCACCCGCAGATACATAAACTCAATGATGGGACTTCAGAACTTCACAGGAAATCAGTACAGGGTTGTGGCCATTGTTTGGATATGGTTTCCCATAGTTGTGAGCACATGTCTGAGCTGTGGTCAGTTTGCAAAGCAAACAGTCCTGCTTATTTAGAAGATTTTGTCTAAATTGCTTTTTTATGGGAAAGAATTGTGAGGTGGCTCTTGTGCCGTGTGATTGTGAATTAATGGGATTACTCCACAGATGCAGATGTTTGACCGCTAAGCTCGCCCGTTCACAGACAGAAGATTAATTTCATTCAGAAAAACAGCTGTGGTTATGCAAATGAGATGGCTCTTACACAACAAGTGGTTAGCCAGACAAAAATGTCTGCCCACAAGTTGAATTCCTTCCCTTTTTGTTACAGAAATGGCACTGTGTGGAGGAGGTCAGTGGGAAGTGGCGTTTGCAGAAGTGTAAGAGCTCTCTGAAGGAAGGATCCAAGAAGAGGGCGAGGAGTCTGCGCTCTAGAAGCTTTGACAGCCGCGAGAAAGACTGCCACTGTGGAGAACGGCCTTACAAAGCGGCTAAGGCAGCACGGCGGGCACAGAGACAGTTTGCCCAGAGCAGTAATCCACGTGAGTATATGCACTCTGTTCAGGACTGTATAGACAAACACTGGACCTTTTAGACTAGGACTGAAAGTCACTCACTTGTCGCCACCTACTGGTTTAATGATGCAGCCTAGGAACGGTCAATTAGCAAATCAATAGAGTGAAGAGATTCAAAAGTTTGAGTCACTGGGAAGAATCCAACAGTAGGTTTTTCCTCAATAGCTCCATTAAGCTGAAAGAATTTAAGTTAAAAGCCTGGTGTTGGCCAGCTTCATTTAACTAAATGATATAATTTATAAAACTATTGCTATGAAACTAGCTGTTATACTGCTGAAAATGGTATTTAATTACTTCTAATTCATTGTTTTTCGCACTCCCATGATTGTAAGAGAACTTGGAGCCATATTTTTTGGTGCCATCTATTGGTGATGAGTTGCAGTGGCATATTTTTGAAACCTATTAGAGGAAATTTAATTAGCTCTAGCAATATGTATACAAATATTTAACTATGACACATAAATATTTAAGTATGTGTAGCTGACACTGATGTCTTCCCTCAGGCTTCAGACCTCGCTTTGTTCACACAAGGCCGGCCAGATCCCTGTCAGTGGAGTTTGAGGGTGAAATCTACGATGTGGACCTGCAGGCTGATGACAAAACCCCCCTTGAGCCACGACAAATCAGCAAACGGCACCATGAGCCCGAGGGAGGTTTTGATTCAGACTTTGGGTTGGAGTCCGATGACGGATCGGAGGAGATGCAGTCGGATGATACTAATGCTGTGGGATACCCCAGTTCTCTTAAAGTCACACACAAGTAAGCCTTTGGTCACCATTTCAAAATAAACTGAGTTCAATATTATTGTAGTTTAGACTATTTAAAGTGTGTTTTGCTCATTTGCTGTTCATTTTACCTTGGAATCACAGGTGTTTCATATTAATAAATGACACCGTGCGCTGTGAAAGAGAGATTTACCAGTCCTCCAGAGCGTGGAAAGACCACAAGAACTTTGTGGACCAAGAAGTGAGGCTCACTGTCCTGTATTTTCTTTAATATTACAACTGTTTAAACCACATGATGCTCATTTTAGACACTTGTCCCGTAGATTGAACTTCTCCAGGATAAAATGAAGAAACTGCGTGAGGTTAGAGGCCATTTAAAGAGGAGGAGACCGGATGAGTGTGAATGTGGAAAGAAGAGGTCAGTTGACATCTATCTTTGTTAGGCAATTCCTTGAGTCATGTGAACTGGAGGCAAATTTGAGCGGACTATAGAAACATGATTGGTCATCGTTCCACTGCTCATCTCTCTCATTTTATTTTACTCCTCTATATACACTACTATTCAAAAGTTTGGAGTCAGTAAGATATTTAAAAGTTTTATTAAGCATCGGTGCAGTAAACTGATCAACAGTACTGGATTTGCATTATACCAAAAAAAATTAATAAAATGTATCACAGTTTCCCCAAAAATATTAAGCAATGCAATTGTTTTCAACATTGATCATGCTAAATGTTTATTAAGCACAAACTCAGCATATTAGAATGATTTCTGAAGGAACATGTGACACTGAAGGCTCAAATAATGGCTGCAGAAAATTCAGCTTCGTCATCTCAGGAATATATTACATTTTAAAATATATTCAATTGAAAAAATTGTTACTTTAAATAGCATTTAAAATAGCGTTTTGGTGAGCATAAGAGAGCTTATTTAATTGTTTATCTTATCAACCAATTAAAACTTTTGAATGGTAGTGTAACAATAGGTTAGTCTTATGGTCCTGAATTTCTCAATCATGATTATATAAACTAATCATTTTAAGTCTAAATGGCAGTATTTTTCAAATCAAGAAGTTTGTTCAAGGCCTTTTTTAGAAATTCCAGCTTTTTTAGTGCTGTTCTCTCCTTATTACAACTAGCTACTTTAGCAAAGTGAGACATCAGAAAAACAAACCCGAAAGATTGAAGAATAGGAATGACCATCTCCATCCCTTTAAGTGAGTGCTTCTCGTGTGTGTACATATGTGTCCGTGCCTCGTCAGTTTGTCTGTTGACTGTAATAACTTGAGATAAAGTGCATTGGATTTATGTCCCAATCCATGTAGATCGTCTCTAACACACTTTGTTGACTGTGTGGTATGATTCACATTACTTATGCTGCCACTCAATTCAAAGATTTTTGTATGTGAAATTATGAATGGACTTGTGAATAGTTTAATAAGGTTGAAATGGTGAAGTGTCATTGAATCCAATAGTTCTTATTTTATCCTGTTTAATGTGAACTGTTGCATGCATGCATGCATAGCCCACAATTGTCGATTAGTTAAATTTTCAGTCCATGGGTCACGGTTCTGATGGATGGGGTTTTTAAATTAAGAGCTCTTTCATAAGCATAAACATAAAAACTAATTATGAAGAGTAACAAATAATTACAACCACAAAGTCACTTTGTGAGATTATGAAACACCCTAATAGGACAAGAGCCTTGTGGTTTTTAGGGGAGGTGGTGTGTACCCAATCCTTCCACTTTCTCATGACCTCTGACCCCATCTATGTGCAAAGCTGACTGGTTTGCCTCCACCATCATTGTGTAATTCACCCGGGATGGAGTTCCCTTTCACTCTAGCTCTAATGTCTCGTTTATTTATGCCACCAGAGAGGCCATGCAGGAAGTGGACAGCAAGACTCAACTCTACAACGAGATCCGCCGCAGGAAGAAAGAGAGGAAGGAGAGGAAGAGGCAAAAGAAGGGTGATGACTGCAGTCTTCCTGGCCTCACCTGCTTCACGCATAATAATGACCACTGGCAGACCGCCCCCTTCTGGAACTGTAAGAAATTGTTCATTAATTTTGCTAGTTGCATTGATTTTTTTTTATTTTTTTCTTAAGTAAATACCATGACAAATTTCTCTCTTTCCATAGTGGGTGGCTTCTGTGCCTGCACAAGCTCTAACAACAACACATACTGGTGTCTGAGAACTATAAATGAAACTCACAACACACTCTTCTGTGAATTTGCCACTGGTTTCCTGGAGTACTTTGATCTAAACAGTGACCCATACCAGGTGAGGATGTGTTCTCAGTTGTATTTTAATTGGAAAGTTTGCTTTAAGTCTGCCATGTGGCATAGCACTAGTGTTGCAATGCATCCCTTTGGGGATATAGTTTCAATTCTGATCCCTCCTCTTCACTTCTTTCTTGTTTTTCTCCAGTATACTCTTAAATAAAAGCCTTAGAAGCCCATAATTAAAAAAATAAATAAATAAAATACTGTAAAATAATAGCATGCTCTTACAGGAAGAGTCATTATTCTTAATTACAGCACTTACAATAGCTGACTCAATAAGTGCATATTATGTTTTGCAGTTAACCAACGCAGTTTATACAGTGGAGAGGGATGTTTTGAGCCAACTGCATTTACAGCTGATGGAAATGAGGAGCTGTCAGGGCCACAAGCAGTGCAACCCGAGGCCAAAAGGTTTAGATGCAGGTAACACTCCAGTCCTTTCTCGGCAGCACACAATCTGTGTGAAATGAGGCATGAAACATGCTAGAACTTATTTTAGCTGTTTAGCTGTTCTCCAGTGTCCATCTGAAGTGACTAAAAAACCTTATAAAACCAACCAACAAACCAGCTTAGGCTGGTTTGTTTTTTTGTTTTAGTTTTTTCAGCAGGTATGTTCTGTAAGTGCTCACATGAAAAAATGGCATTGTTTTAATAGAGGGTGATACACGCTGGCTTATTTTTTTTAGCCAATACTTCGTCGTCCAAGTTGAGAGGAAAGTAGTCAATGTTTAACAAAACTTGGTCTAGCATGTATTACTTTGACACGGCCTGATTCATGAATGGGATGAACCACATATGGGATGCCATGTGGCACGATATATAATGGTGGATGATGGATTGGTCACTGAGTTTGGTTTCTCTCTAAACTGTCTGCTCATCTCATTTTTTCCATTTTCTATTTTATTCCCTCACCAGGGGACTGTAACATTCCAGCAGCCTAGTAATCAGATCATCTCAAACATTTTGAAAATTTTCTCTTTTTTTCCCCATTCTTAGTAAATGCCAGACTAGATGAATGGCTCCTTGTCAAAGGAGATGCTTTCTTTTGTTTGTGGCTGTTGTATGTGCTTTGTGTAATTTTGAAAATTTTAAATGATAATCTTATATACTGACACACATTCATTTCTTAAGTGTCTTTTAAATTTTCTTTAGCAGTGGAATTGTGGTTTAAAAACCACTTTCTAGCAGGATTATTTTCTGTTCATTACTGGGAAGGAAGAGGTTTCTGTAACATTGGGTATTTGGCCATTTAAAACCTGTAGTGGCCAGGACCATTGAAATTTTCACTGTTCTGAAAACCGTTAATTATTTTCTTTGAGGGGAGACTGACTCATCATAATGACATAATAAAAACCAGTTATATAAAGGCTTTTGTATTCTTGAATACTGATTTATACAAGTTGTCAGCTTTTCAACAACTAAATCAATAATGAGGTCAGCGGCTGTGTTTCGGAGGCAAAAACAATGGTTTTGGTTTGTAATAAAATCATCTTAAAGCCATATTTTGCCCCAAAATAAATTCAGCATGTACTCTTACTTATGTCATTCTAGATATGTATGACTGACTTTCTTTCATTAAAACAAAATGCCATGCAAAGTAAATGTCAAAAACACCAAGCCATCTTATGAAGTCATACATTACATTATTGTGAAGATTATCATCAAACTTTAATCTGATTTTTATTTATTTTTTCTCACACAAAGTTGTAATATGATTTTAAGATGACTTGAAATGTAGCATTTTATGGACCACTTGTAGTTTTTGTGTGTTTACAGCCTTTAGTTATGATTAACTGTCATTAAATGGAAAAGAGCAGCATGTACATTCTGTTAAACTTCTTCGTCACATACATACATGACTATTATTGAGGAATTAAGACAGATAATAAAAATAGGATTTTCTACTTAGTATTGTACAAAATATTACAAAAACAGATGCATGTTAATACATATCAGTGTGCATGTTGGCATATTCTCATGTTATTTGTGACCTTACGTCATGCAGCACTGTTAACAATGTCATCATATAACATTCATTCCATTCTTAACACTACACTTACCATCTTTTTCTTCAGGACCATCCGAGGATTTTCCTCTTCATCTTTCACATCCTCGTTCCTTCGTTGTGTCTTTAATCTAACAATACCTCTCCTCAGGAGCTGGGGGTTATGCATGAAGAACTGCAATGTGATTGTTTATTTTTTTAATCACAATAGAAATTTAACATTTGAAATGCTTTTATTTTCCTGATCAGGAAGTAAAGATGGAGGAAGCTATGATCAACACAGGTATCCACACTTTTTGAATCCCTCATTGGCTTTTGAAGTAACTGCATGGGCAGCTTGTTTCCACTAATACGCCATGTTTCATTGAGTGTGTGATTGCATGCTGGGTTGAGCTAACAATTTGAGTTTATTTGAAAATCACATGAACATCAGTATTTAAAACCTCAGGTTTTAGAATTAAAAGATCATTCCTCTAATTTTAACTTATTTTATGCATTGCTTGTTGTTTTCATGCAATTTATGTCTTCCTAAACTCAAATAATTTGCATAAAATCCAAGGCTAATCATACACATCATTTAGTGGGGACTTCTCAGTACACAGAACATTAATATTTCAGACTTTTTCTTACATTTTTCTCGTTCACACCTATCTTGACATCTGTTTTTTGGCTTACCTGCTTACCAGGCAACAGCAGCATCGGAAATGGTCAAAGTTGAGGAGGCCAAGCCTTTCATTCCTGTGAGTCTTTGAGACCATATAAACCCATTTCTGTTCTCATTCCACTCTCAAGTAGTTCTCCAAACTGCACACCAGGTCTCCATACACCCAAAGTTGAGTGGCAGTTCTGGTTCAGTGTGGCCCGTGTCTCCTAGGTCATCAGTTACTGCCTGACCCACTCTGGGAATGCTCATTTCATTCTCTCGCCCTCCTTTAACGCTTTTGTTTTTGCAATTTTTTTTATTTTCTACCTCTCGCCCACACTTTCAGCCTCATATTTTGTTTTTTTTGGGTTGCTCATTTCTTGGTTCCAGGATTTTCCATCTTTTCAGTCTCGTTGGATGTTTCATTTTGGTTTGAACCTCATTGCACAGATTTTTGCACAGTCTGTCTGCGCACTCTTTATTTATGATGTATTGGTTTTGGATGTCCGTTTGGAGGACATCCGTTGCCTTGATCTGCATTCATACTGCTTTACTGCTTCAGAATAGAGCTTTTCTATTGGTCTAAGGCTTAAAAGCACTGCAGTGGTGTGTGGGGCACTAATTTAAGACCCCTCGGCACAAGTAGGCCGGGAATAACTGCATGTTTTAGACTCGTTCCAAAGAAAATGCTTATCTGCACGGCAATCATCAGCACTTACTGATTTCTCTTACTTCCCCCTCTCTCGTTTCCCAGAACACAGCCAGCCTGGGATGTCCACAAAGGTTAAGCTGCCCAATTTCACAGAGGACATCGACTGGCATGGACTGGCAGATTTGTACAGCGTGAATGAGAGTCTGTACGAACACAGACAACACTACAGTCCCGACCTGGATGACTGGATGAACTTTTGGAAGGATGTAGATAGTATGTTTGCACTGCTGAGAAATTTAAAGACACTCAATCAAACCGATAAGCTTGACCCCCTGGCTGAGCTGGGCTCCGGGGTCCCGGAGGAGGCCAGCGGTGCTGGATTCCCAATCCGAGAGGAACCGCCCCCGGTTCCTTTCACCGAAGGTCCCTCGAGAGGTCTGACCCCAAAAACTCTTCAAAAGAGTCATTTAAAATCTCTTAATGAACTCCCAGAAGGCCGCCCAACTAACCCAAGTGTGCTTCCCAAGGGAGACACCTGGGTTCAACAGCTGGAAAACGAGTTGGACAGTGAAAGAATGACCTTTAGCGGCAACGGTGTCACTGAACTGGAGACCCACCATGACTTTCTGTTGCACAGCTCTAAAATTCTGGATCTCCACCTGCAGGAAGAGGAGGAGGACATTTTTCAGGCCCAGGGTTATCTTCCCCTCTCATCACAGCCAGCAAGACCCCCAGAGCCTGCTGGGGAAACTGCCCCAGCCCAGAGTGACACCCTACAGGAGAAGTGGAATGGAAGTGTCAGACCTTTTACCCACAAGCCCAGGGAGGTTCAGGACTCGGAGGGTAGCGCCTCGGGACCATCCCCTTTGAGAAAAGACTGCCATGCAATGTGAAGCCAGCCAACTCAGAGACACAAGCCCCATGGAGCATGGACTGCTCTCCTGTCTAATCCAGTGAATTATTTTATTTTTTACAGGTACCATTTATTAGAAATCAGTGTTATGTATTTTGTAAAAAAAACAAAAACAAATATATATATATATATATATATAAATATAAAAATGTAGAGGTAAAGTATCGGATGCATCTTAAATGTTGGGTTTGGTTTTAAATCTCTATCATAGAACACCATCAAATACATTTTTAATTAAAAAATAGGTTAAAATGGTGAAACAGTCACATTGCGTATTTTATGAGGTCCCTAATTCGTATGACCTCACTCATACAAATTCATACCATTTTTGATAAATCATACGTATTTTACGACTTGCAAAATTCGTATGAATTTGTACGAATTACCTACACCTAACCCCACCCCTAAACCCCATCACTATACAAATCGTACAAAATTGTGAGGTACGTTCGAATTCGCAACCTCATAAAATACGTACAAATTGTTCATGAGATAGCGTTGATTAACCACATGCAAATTGTTTCCCCAGATATTTGATGCACTTTTTTCATATTTGTCGACTTCTGCAGTTTCTTTAGACATAAACGACTCCATGTTGACACCCAGCACATGTCATTATTTGTTGGATTCACTTTCGTTAATGAATATCGTTGGTGTTTTCTTCAATGTTTACTTCAGCTTGTTAGATTCGGTTCACTGTTTACTCTTTAAAATACTGCTTGAACATCTTTTATACACTTGGATTGTGGGTTCACTGGTTTGACTTGTTGGTGAAATGGTTCTCTCACGATGTTGTATAGTTCAGCTGCGTTCAGTCCATATTATGTAAGAAGGGCATTCACCGTAAGTGCTTTAATAATGGATGACTCTAATATTTTCACTAACCTACAAAAAGAAATTATGAATTAAGAATGTGAGATGGGCATTCATAGAGTTTTCTGACCATTTTCGTCCTGTCTTTTAGAATTGTGATGTCTAAATTCATTTTTGAAGTAAAAATTGTTTGAATACAACATGACCTGCCAAATTTGCTAATATTACACTACATTTTAACCAGTGGTTTTGAAACAATTGTGGCTTCTGGAAAGCCAAGAAGCTGTTTTGAAATAAAAATCTGCCAAACATTTGTTTCACCTACCTTGTTCTTATATAACCTTTCATTGATGGATTGGCTAGTACAATGAAAATTATTATTATTATTTTTTTAAATGACACTGATGTTACACTGCAAATAAAAGTTGTAGCGCTTTTTATAACTTTTACTGTTAAGTTCTTATCCGTTTTCATTTGGGTGTAGAAGATGTGATTCTGCCTTCCAGGATATGAAAATAAGCTAATTGAGTAAAAGGTGTATGATGAAAATGTACTTTATTTCTTTGTTCTTTCGTGTGGATTATACTTGTGGACATTTTGTAATTAGTTTTATCCTTTCTAGCCATCAATTGTTTTCTATATCTCCACATGTATTATTTTAGGCCATGTCCTGGGCTGAGTGCTTTGAATAACAGGCAAGCCATTAGTAACTTGGCATGACTCTACCGATACCATTCATTTTTCCAATGTTTGCTCTCCAGAAAGGCAGCAGAAACCATATTTTATTTACTTTTAAGAAAAATTGGAACTGTGGTCAGGTACCAAAGTATCATTTTGCTAGAGGTGTAGGATGGCTTAGTTTTAATGCATAATGCAATTAAATGTATTGACTACAAATAATATATATATATATATATATATATTAACATAATGTTATACAGATAATATTATTTATATAACCTACCGATGATTAAAAAAATCACATTAAAATATTCTGAGATTATATAAAATAGATCAGAAGACCATAATGAAGAAATATAATGAAATGTTGATTGACTGAGCTATGGTTGCAACATATCTGCATTCTAAAAAAAAGAGATGTAATAGACGCATGTGACCACCAGTCGGTGTTACTGTCACCGGTTTGAGTACAGCTTCAGAGGGATGTGGGAAAGTAATCAGGCGTGTCCTCACTGAATGAGACAAGACTGAGACATGACTCAAAGCAAAAACTTTCAGCATCTATGGAAGAACTGTGCAACAGTGATGTGAGATGCTATTTTTGTGCCTGTAACCATTTGATTTAAAGATAATCAACATCCTTCTCTCAAACTTTCATTGGAAACCTCATAAGCTGGACAAACACTGCCACGCACACATTCTAGACTTTTTCATGGAGTAGGGTGCTGACTGACACTAAAAAAGAGTGATACATGGGTCAAAGGTCGGTTGGACACCTGGTTGAGAGTGACCCCTGAGGAAGACCGTCAAGATCGGGTTTGTCTTTATTATTAACCTCTGTATTCACTCTTTTTTTTATGTGATAGCTTAGTTGTCATTATGAAGAAGCTATTTTGTTATTATTGTTAGGATGTATATTTGGAAGTTTCAAATATTTAACACCTTTATCTTTTCATGGAAATTTAAAAAGTCTACATTAATCGGCTGCATGCATATAAGGTCAAACATTTTGAATTAATAAACACATGAATTAAAACACATGACTGGAAGATTTATAATTCTTTTCTTTTGATGTTTCTATTAAGATGATTCTGAAGAAATCAGTTTCCAAATGTAAATAAATACATCCTCAAACTTATTAGATTTGTTTTAGTTGTTACACACACACACATATATATATATATATATATATATATATATATATATTATCTAGCTGCAACAAGTGGACAATTTCTCACGTTTTAAAAAATGTAAGTTAATTATAATAATGGCAACTTCCATTACACAGCTATTGGGGCATGTTAAAGTGTACTTTTTCTGAACATTGGAAAATCATGAATTATGGTTTCTGATGTCAAAGGTAAAACATGCTTAACAAAGGGAAATAAGACTACATTTCCCAGCATGCACTTGTAGGGTCCGTCACCCACTTCATTAAATCCGCAATCTCATTCACTCACTGTCCGTGTCGAGGACAACTCACTATCTGTGTCATTATCTGCCCTTGTAAGTATACCACTCTTCATTCAGTTCATTATTAATATTATTTCTACGTCTCGTTATTTTAATCAGAGCTTAGAGTCGAGCAGTAAACGACGTGTTGTGAAAGAATTCAAAGAAAGGCTCAGTATTTGGACTGACAGTATATATGTTCACTCACGTATAAAGTCGTGACTTCGTAAACGTTAGGTGGGGGGTTAGTTGTATTAGATAAATAAATAAATCGAGCTGGTTGACACGGTTTTTACTTTTGCTCACAGTGTTTTATCAGTGGTGCGGCGCACGTTTACTGTTCTTTGTCTTGCTTGACCACTAATCTACAGACAGCAGCTCGATTAAACTTAACAAATTACAGTATCTGCTGTTTGTATTGCTTCTTGTACGTTTAGTAAACAAATATTAATATTAGTTTGCCTTTATTTCCATTGTCTTTAGGATTCTGAATCACTGAACTACCAAGAATAATTTCAGCACCATGACCAGAGATCATTTTATTGTATGTGTATTCAAATGACATGAATTAACTTTTAGCTGCTATACTGCAGGCAGCTACAACAGGTGAACTTTTATATAATATGTCAAATGCATATGATATTATGAACACATAACTTCTTATGATGAGGAATAAGAAAAATAGCTCTTGGACAGCTATACAGAAAGATCCTGGTTGGAAATCTAGTCCTCTTTAAACTGTTTATTGTGTGTCTAATCTGTAGAATAACTCTTGTTAACTTTAAATTGAATTTTATAGTCTTAGTTCTACTCGCATTGACTCCACGAAGCCAAAATGACTTCATCATATAATGATGAGACCAGGAGTGATAAATCAGAATCTCTAGAAGTCTATGAATTCCGGGGACAATATGGAGATCCAGGAGGTTACTACAAATCCAAAAGCCTGCCCGTTCTTAACGGAGACTGTCCTACCATTAATGAGTCATTGGAACCGAGGCTGGTCCGTACGACGCAGACTTTAGTAAATACTGAACATCGCTTGCCGTTCAATGAGCTGCAACAGAAAGGTGACTCGAGTGAACTGGATTCACCCACCAGGACAGATTTCTCCCCTTCCATGTCCAGTATGGTGGGTCTGAGCAGCTCTATGAGAACTGAATCCAACCGAGCAGGTGGCAAAAAAATTGGCTTTTCATTGATAAGATTCATCCGCTTTCCTGTGAGGAAGTACGTGAGGGTGATTCTGTCAGACTCTAGGTGTTTTCTGTTCTGTATGTGTTATCTGACATTCATTCAGTCTTTGATGGTCTCGGGCTACCTTAGTAGTGTCATCACCACGATAGAGAAGAGATACAGCCTTAGAAGTTCAGAATCAGGACTGCTGGTTAGTTGCTTTGACATTGGAAGTCTTCTGGTGGTGGTCTTCATCAGTTATTTTGGGGGTCGAGGCCAGAGGCCACGCTGGTTGGCGGTAGGAGGGGTGTTCATCGCCGTGGGAGCAGCTCTGTTCTCCCTTCCGCATTTCATCTCTCCACCCTATCAAATCCAAGTGGTCAATTCTTCCATGGGGAACAAGGGCCTGTGCTCGAATGGGAATGGGAGCAGAAGGGACGCTCTGGATGTGTCGTCCTGTCCAAGGGACCAAGAGGGCAATGATCACTCCATATATGTTGCCCTGTTCATCTGCGCCCAGGTCCTGGTGGGCATGGGATCCACTCCTATCTACACGCTGGGACCAACGTACCTGGATGATAATGTGAAAAAGGAGAATGCTTCCCTCTACCTTGGTAAGAAACTTCTTTGTAGTTTTCATCAGTATCCATTTAATTTTGTGCTACTGTTTTTATTTTTGTTGAGTAAAGGATGACCTTTAATTCATAAAATCACAATTAACAGTGTCATAATTATATTCTTAATATTTTTAAATATAATATTTATTCTAATATTTATTTTATGTTAACTATTACATTACATATAAAATTCTCCTAAACATACAAAAAATATATAAACGAATATATGTAAGAAAAAAAAAAATATATATATATATATATGTATATATATAATATATATTTTTTAATTATTTAATTATTTAAATATAATTTATTTATAATTAGTAATATAAATAATTTATTACATTTTACATGTACAATATACATTTATAAATTAATATATACAATATATTTTGTGTATAAATATTAAACATAAAAACTAGTTTTTTATTTTGTAATTTAATTTATTAAATAAATACACCCACTTTTTGAATATTTGATTTTTTTAAATATAAATAAATTTACAATTATGATACATTTTATATATATATATATATATATATATATATATATATATATATATATATATTATATCATGTAAATGTTATAAATATAAATTTTATTGTATTATGAATGTTAATCCTGGATCAGCACCAGAGGTTATTGCATGTTTAGGGGGGTATAATACGTGATCACGTGACCCTTGTTCGTTCCTCTGTCATATATTTCCAAATCCTTTTTTTTTTCAGCCCTGTGATTGAGCATGCCTCTTTGGGTGCACTTGTATTCAAAGATACTTTTGTTGAAGAAACCATTCCATATTGAAAAAAGGTGATATCAGTGTTAAATAATCTTTTTGTTATGGTTTTAATCAGCATCATGCTATTATCAACATGTTAAGTCATAACCATGGTAACTATGAAGATATGAAGCTTGCTGGGAGTGTGCACAAGGACAGGTTTTGACAAAACAAAGCTGCTTTAGTTGTATGATTGATTGGGACTAAATTGTAGGAAGACCCCTTTATCTACAGCTTGGTGAGTAAGTGGCAGTGATGAACCCTCTGTCTGGGGCAACACCCGTTTGACTGTAACCCCCAGCTGTACACACTCTCAGACAGTATCTTTTAAAGAAGCACAGCACTGATCCAGAAACAGGGAGGGGTGTTTGTGATGGGTGATAATGCTTCAGTGAACATGCACACACAGGCTTTGGAATAAAGAGCCCTATTATAAAGTACATTTGCTGCAGCCTTTAAGTCAATGTATTGATCACCGCTTACACCTGAAGCCAGTTCAGTGAGCTCTGACTGAGAGCTAGAGACACAAAACAACTGGCTTCTCTACATTCTGAAAGCCTGAGGTTTTTCTTCTCCCTTGAAATTTCATGGCTAGGAAAACATTTTTTATTTTGATATCTTAAAACAGAGTATTAAAAGAGCTCCTTTTTTTTTCCTTGTACTGTAGTATATTTCCTTATCTTGTATGAAGCATTAAATGGTTTAAGATGGTAATAATGCAGTTGTTTTTAAAGGTTTTTATGCTATGATTCCATTAACTGGAGTCTTAAACAGACTTCAACTAACATGCAGCTAAAAAATAATATGGATCATAAAACGAACAATTTATTGTCAGAATCTTGCCTACTTTTTTTTCTGGCATCTCCCTGTTCCAATTAATTCAAACCCCATCACAATTTGTGTAAAGCACTTGGGGCAAGAAAAGACAAATTGAAATCTCCCATACGTTGAGAGGAAGTAGAGTGGAATGTTTGCTTCGTCCTCAGCACTTGTTTGAGCTGTGCACACATTCTGTTAGCGTCATGTAGGGCTGTACTCCCCTGTGTGTTCTTTACAGGTGGTTCAGACAGGGTTTGCCATTGCCAAACATGCTTATTCTCTTTTCTCGGCATCCATTCATTTGCTTTCTTTTACTATGGTGTCTGAGTTAGCTGTGGGCCACAGACAGGGAGTCTACATTATGAAAACATTTACATACCCCAAAGTCCCTCAGGCAGATTGATTTTAACGAGCTGATGTAAACCAAAGTCCATTGTCCAGTGTTTCCTCTTTCTAACACACTTTTACATACTTAAACTGGCTCCTGTTCAGTTATAAGTGACAATTACATGAAGAATGACTGAGAATAGCATCTCAAATCTCTACTTAAAGGCTTAAACAAAAAACAAACAAAAAATAATAAATGGCTGATACAAATAATAAAAAAAATGGCCTAAAAAAATAATACGACTTAGGTGCCCTTGAGCAAGGCATTGAACCCCCAACTGCTCCCCGGGAACCGCAGCGTAAATGGCTGCCCACTGCTCCGGGTGTGTGTTCACAGTGTGTGTGTGTGTTCACTGCTCTGTGTGTGTGCACTTTGGATGGGTTAAATGCAGAGCACAAATTCTGAGTATGGGTCACTATACTTGGCTGAATGTCACTTCACTTTCACAATACTGACTTTTTAGAGTGACTTTTACTGACTGACTTTTCTTAGAATTGCATGATATAAACTCACAATTGTGAATTAGACAGTCAGAGTTTTTGGATCTAAACTTGCAATTCTAACTTTTTTCTTGAATTGCTTCTTCGTATTATTTTTTTTAATATATATATATAAAAAAGGCTTTTCTCAAAAATTAGATTTTACAGTTGTGACTTTCCTCTCAAAATTGTGAGTTTATATCCAACAATTCTGACCGTACAGGTACATCTCCAAAAATTTGAATATCATGGAAAAGTGCTTTATTCTTTATAATTTAATAATAATTAAAAAAAAACTTGGCTATATTCTAGATACATTGCACACAAACTGAAATATTTCAAGAGTTTTTGGTTTTAATTCTGATGGTTATAATTTACAGCTTGGGGGGAGGGGGGTCAGTATCTCAAAACATTTTGAGCTTGATTAACTTTGAGTATAAATACTTGGTACCTCTTTTACGCTGACAAGCTTTATGGAGATGCTGATTTCATTTTGCAGCAGGACTTTAGCACCTACACACAGTGCCAAAACCACTTCCAAGTGGTTTGCTGACCATGATACTAGGGTGCTTGATTGGCCAGCCAATTGACCTGACCTGAACCTCACAGAGAATCTATGGGGTATTGTGAAGAGGAAGATAAGTAACATCTGACAAACAATACAGAGGAGCTGAAGGCCGCTATCAAAGCAACCTGGGCTTCAATAACGCTGATCGCCTCCATGCCACACCGCATTGAATCAGTAATTCATGTAAAAGGAGCCCCAACCAAGTATTGAATGCATAATTAAACCTGCTTTAGAGATCTTGAGCATTTCTGTTTTGAAAATAATTTGATCTTTGAGAAAATATTCTAATCTTTTTGAGATACTGAATTTTTATTCTTCCTAACCTGTAAGTCATAAACATCAGAATTAAAACAAAAAAACTCTTTAAATATTTCAGTTTGTGTGCTATGAATCTACAATATAAGAAAGTTTGCTTTTTTTGTATTAAATGACAAAAAAATTAAGCACTTTTCCACAATATTCAAATTTTTTCCATGATGTTCAAAATTTGCTTTTCTCATGGTTTTTCAAAATCTCATAGTTCTGAGGGGAAAAAAATCTGAATTGCGAGACGTGAACTCACAATTGCGAGAAAAAAAAAGTCTGAATTGTGAGATAAAAAGTCACAATTACCATTGTTTTTATTCAGTGGAGGAATAAGGTTCCATAGATATACATATATATCAATCATCAACCACTAAGAAGAACATGCACTCTAAAAACTGCTGGGTTGTTAAAACAATTTGGGTTATTTTGGCAACCCAGCGCTGGGTCAAAAAGGGACGAACCCAACGCTGGGTTATTTTAACCCAACCAGTAGGGTTATCATGTTTAACCCAACCTGCTGGGTTGCTTTTTTATTGTTTAAAATGACTACATTGCAGGGTTTCAAAAACCAGAGCGGGTGTTTTTTATCACTGTATTTCAGAAGGAAAACTACTATATTTAGAAAATGTTAAAATTCATTTCGCATATAATGCTTGATGAGGCAGCGTTTGTGAGCTCAGTGCCGCTTTGCAGCCGTTACCGTCGAAACCTACCTCTCCCGCTTAGCGCCTCCTGCTGGCAGAAAATTGACTCTCAGAGTGCCGCCACCAATTGAGTGTAAGGATGTGGGAAACAATGCATGCTACTTTAAAATGAACCGAAATTGAGCTAGGCATTAAACCTACAAATAATGTTCATTTTAAATATCACTTTTACACACAAATAATAATTATCAAAAGGAAAATATTTATTAAAAACAAGAGTAAAGTCAAAAAGTAACATGTAAGAAGAAATGCAGAAAAGGATGGCATTAACAGCTACAGTTCATAAAGCATTGAACATCCGTTGAATATAACTTAAGATCAAATTGGACTTTGTTCAATTGTATATATTGTATACAAATATACGAAAACACTATTATACAATAAATTTACAATTAGTTAGGTTCTTTACCAACTATTCTGGCATGACAGTACACCAATAAATCACAACATTAACTCTGATATTATAACATTTAACAGACATGAGTGTAAACTCTTCTACTAAACAACACAGAAAAAACATTTAACATTGTTTTTACAAATTATGCACTTACAGTTTGTTTCATAGTCCATGAATACAGATCAAGCATCACGGTCAATTTTCATGATCTCTTTAGCATAATTGATGTAGTCATGAAGAAGCCCCATTAGCACAGCATGTGACATCTTCTACATCATCCAGGGCAGCGTCCTCCTTTAAAACCACTGCTGCATCAGTTTAGGGGAAAGGACGTTCTCTTCTTTGACCAGCATTCATCCAGTCACCGCCTGTTCTTCATCAGTGTCCTAGAAAGAGAAACACATTAGAAAAAATGAAACATTTAATTAAACTATCCATTTCAGGTAGAGGTGTATTCACATCCGTAAGCATAGGTAAATAATCTGTGTTAAAGTTTCAACATTTTGTGAGGTTGTTTAATGTCTCGGTCCACCACAGCGTTCCAAAATGCCCTAATGGCAGCACTAGTGTGAGGGCACATAATATTGTTTGAATAAATATACTGCTTTCAGAAAGCTTCTTTACTGAAACATTAAAACAGACATGACATTCACACACATACCTCACAAAATGTTCATGTACCTAGGTGGCTGCTCTTCTAACGGTTAGTTCACCAAATAATGAAAAATGGTCATAATTTACTCTCCCTCATGTTGTTCCAGACCCACACAAACTCTGCTCATTTTTGTAAAACAAATGAATATATTTAATATTCTCTTAATTTGTGTCCTCCATTGCTAGTCTGGGAGACCAGTATTTTATTTGGAACATACATGTTTGCTATCATATAATTTAAGATGTATTCATACATAAATATCGGAATTAATTACTTCTACAATAACTCTGTATTTATGAGGCTTTAAAATACTGATTATCTAGACTATAAATGGATTAACAAACATACAGGTTTGGAATGACATGACAATTCTGTCATAAAACATGAAAGAATTGAAATATTATGGTTGAACTATCCTTTTAATGATCTTGTTCTTCATTTGAACAATGGACAGGACTTTGGCCCCCAATTGGCAGAGTGCAATTTCCTTTTAGGTAGCAGCAATACATTAATGAAGTGGGTGCCCAGGTGTTTCTCTTTTACAGGCCAATGATTTTCTTAGAATGGCATATAGACTGCAGTCAACCAAGGGGGTCAGTTATTGGATTGTTCCTGTGTGCTTGAGTGTGTGTGTCTATTGTAGTTTGTTGCCAAATGCAGAATGAAGTAATAATACTTCAGTAGCAGCTGTGTTACTTTAAGCTCTGACACTGTAATAACTAAGGGCCTGCATTATTTCTTTTTTGGCTGTTGCACGTTTTGTCAGAGATAATTGATCATAATGTATTTATGGCTCCCTGTCGGATAAACAGTTTTATTTGTGGTAGTAATTGAGGAATACTGCGAGATGGATGGAGGCTGTGCAAAATTGGTGTGCACAATATCAGGATGCCCTGTGTAAACACACCTACACTGTCAGCCTGCTTTTGTTAAATTTAGAAGGGGTAACAGCTGCTGCTTTTTGTGTGTGCGTATGTGAGAAGGAGAGAGACTTTGACTTTAATGGGTGTTACTTCAACTACAGACACTTTTGACCCAGTTGGTTTTTAGGAAATAATTGCTGTTAAACATACTTTTCATACTCTGGCTATTTTGATTTCTTTAACCAACACTGTCCAATGGTCTATACATAACTGGATATTTGTTTTCCTTAAAGCAATACAAATTTTCAGCATTTTACGCCAACATGTCCAATATTTATTTAAAAAATATATATATAATTTTCGATCCTCATTTTCTCTCTCTGTGAAAAACATCTATCTTCAAGGGGCATTATCTCTTGCAGGAACCAAACTAAATGCCCACTGCTGTGATTGGCTCCTTTAAAGCATGTTGCGTGTTTTCAAAGCCGTAGATTAATGACAAGCTATGCAGTATTGAATTGAATATTGAATAATCGAAGGCGATTCATCTGTGATTATGAATGCGATATTGCGTAGCTTTTCATTGAACTACGGCTCTGTGTATTAAATGCCTCTCCAACTGAAAGCACATAATGGCGATTACTAATCACAGAACCGGCTTTACTGACAAAATGTGCATGACAATCACATACAATTTATCATTCAGCCATAATATAAATCATTTTTACTCAATAAATATCGAAATGGATATATTACTTCAATATTTGTTTGGATTATCATCAATAATTTTTATTTTTATGAAGAATTTAACTGGACTATCATAAATCCTGAGACGAGTAAAACATTATAATTCAATGATATAAATCAAAAATTGCTTGTAAATTTCAGAAATAACCACAAAGAAATGACAAATCTTTTAGTATTAAAAAAAATCCTCCTGGTATGTAAAAGTGCCCAAAGTTGAAGAAAACCCCTAAGTTTTAATTGTAAGACATTTGCAGTTTTTCCTCTTTGTGTGCTTAACGTTTCCAACAACACACATTGAGCTAAATACATCACAGCTCTCTTGCTTCTGAGTTTAATATTTTCCTCCACATGCTCCATCCATTATGTGCGATCATGTTCCCAGGGCTGTGCTTCTGCTGTTGTGTGGCCTCACAGAACATTGGCACCCATGTCACGCTACTGACTTACAGAACAGACACTTTCAAACTCGGCCACATTAGATTTACTCAGCAGATAGCCATAGAGCTTTTTACCACCCTCTGTCACTGTCCCACACTTTCCCCCACATTTAAACACATCATCGTCCTTGTGTATGCATCACGTCACCGGGAATTAAATGTATAATTAGAAAGTCTTCTGTTTCAGTATATACAAAATTGATTTTCTGCAGCAGTAGATTCTAATACCGGCTGTTTCCAAGTGAGTGAATTGCAGTGTTTGGTTTTGGGATTGTTAAAGGTTTTTGTGTGTTCTGAAACTTTCTTGCTTGTTTTGGGGTGCATTTTATAGTATTGCTGCTGCTCAAAAACTCCAAGTAACCTAGTTTAAATATCTTGGCTATGTGAATAAAGTATGATTTTGTGTTCGTATCTAATGACTTGAATGACATAATGATTTTACATTACCATTTTATATGGCTTGAACATTACAAATGGGGCCATTACATCTATGTGACTGTGAGCAAGCAGATTGGCTCTGACAGATGTCACATAGAGTTTGAAATGGAATCAGAGCACTTGTTGTGACGTTAATCGGAATTAGTGCCTGTCCACAGGGGTTGCGAACAATGCATATCAATTCGAGCAAAAATCTTATTCTCCAAATTAACCCTAATTTCAGATCTGGGATTGTCACTAAATGACAGCAGATTGAGCTAATTTATTACAGATCACTTTATTCATTGCTTGGACCCTGGGATAGTTACTGCATTTGAAATTAAAATTGGCTGTTAAAAGCACAAGAGAATAGGACAAGGAGTTATTTCAGCTTGTTGAGTTGTCTAAGTTTCATCAGAGTGCCGCCACCAATTGAGTGTAAGGATGTGGGAAACAATGCATGCTACTTTAAAATGAACCGAAATTGAGCTAGGCATTAAACCTACAAATAATGTTCATTTTAAATATCACTTTTACACACAAATAATAATTATCAAAAGGAAAATATTTATTAAAAACAAGAGTAAAGTCAAAAAGTAACATGTAAGAAGAAATGCAGAAAAGGATGGCATTAACAGCTACAGTTCATAAAGCATTGAACATCCGTTGAATATAACTTAAGATCAAATTGGACTTTGTTCAATTGTATATATTGTATACAAATATACGAAAACACTATTATACAATAAATTTACAATTAGTTAGGTTCTTTACCAACTATTCTGGCATGACAGTACACCAATAAATCACAACATTAACTCTGATATTATAACATTTAACAGACATGAGTGTAAACTCTTCTACTAAACAACACAGAAAAAACATTTAACATTGTTTTTACAAATTATGCACTTACAGTTTGTTTCATAGTCCATGAATACAGATCAAGCATCACGGTCAATTTTCATGATCTCTTTAGCATAATTGATGTAGTCATGAAGAAGCCCCATTAGCACAGCATGTGACATCTTCTACATCATCCAGGGCAGCGTCCTCCTTTAAAACCACTGCTGCATCAGTTTAGGGGAAAGGACGTTCTCTTCTTTGACCAGCATTCATCCAGTCACCGCCTGTTCTTCATCAGTGTCCTAGAAAGAGAAACACATTAGAAAAAATGAAACATTTAATTAAACTATCCATTTCAGGTAGAGGTGTATTCACATCCGTAAGCATAGGTAAATAATCTGTGTTAAAGTTTCAACATTTTGTGAGGTTGTTTAATGTCTCGGTCCACCACAGCGTTCCAAAATGCCCTAATGGCAGCACTAGTGTGAGGGCACATAATATTGTTTGAATAAATATACTGCTTTCAGAAAGCTTCTTTACTGAAACATTAAAACAGACATGACATTCACACACATACCTCACAAAATGTTCATGTACCTAGGTGGCTGCTCTTCTAACGGTTAGTTCACCAAATAATGAAAAATGGTCATAATTTACTCTCCCTCATGTTGTTCCAGACCCACACAAACTCTGCTCATTTTTGTAAAACAAATGAATATATTTAATATTCTCTTAATTTGTGTCCTCCATTGCTAGTCTGGGAGACCAGTATTTTATTTGGAACATACATGTTTGCTATCATATAATTTAAGATGTATTCATACATAAATATCGGAATTAATTACTTCTACAATAACTCTGTATTTATGAGGCTTTAAAATACTGATTATCTAGACTATAAATGGATTAACAAACATACAGGTTTGGAATGACATGACAATTCTGTCATAAAACATGAAAGAATTGAAATATTATGGTTGAACTATCCTTTTAATGATCTTGTTCTTCATTTGAACAATGGACAGGACTTTGGCCCCCAATTGGCAGAGTGCAATTTCCTTTTAGGTAGCAGCAATACATTAATGAAGTGGGTGCCCAGGTGTTTCTCTTTTACAGGCCAATGATTTTCTTAGAATGGCATATAGACTGCAGTCAACCAAGGGGGTCAGTTATTGGATTGTTCCTGTGTGCTTGAGTGTGTGTGTCTATTGTAGTTTGTTGCCAAATGCAGAATGAAGTAATAATACTTCAGTAGCAGCTGTGTTACTTTAAGCTCTGACACTGTAATAACTAAGGGCCTGCATTATTTCTTTTTTGGCTGTTGCACGTTTTGTCAGAGATAATTGATCATAATGTATTTATGGCTCCCTGTCGGATAAACAGTTTTATTTGTGGTAGTAAAAATTGCTTGTAAATTTCAGAAATAACCACAAAGAAATGACAAATCTTTTAGTATTAAAAAAAATCCTCCTGGTATGTAAAAGTGCCCAAAGTTGAAGAAAACCCCTAAGTTTTAATTGTAAGACATTTGCAGTTTTTCCTCTTTGTGTGCTTAACGTTTCCAACAACACACATTGAGCTAAATACATCACAGCTCTCTTGCTTCTGAGTTTAATATTTTCCTCCACATGCTCCATCCATTATGTGCGATCATGTTCCCAGGGCTGTGCTTCTGCTGTTGTGTGGCCTCACAGAACATTGGCACCCATGTCACGCTACTGACTTACAGAACAGACACTTTCAAACTCGGCCACATTAGATTTACTCAGCAGATAGCCATAGAGCTTTTTACCACCCTCTGTCACTGTCCCACACTTTCCCCCACATTTAAACACATCATCGTCCTTGTGTATGCATCACGTCACCGGGAATTAAATGTATAATTAGAAAGTCTTCTGTTTCAGTATATACAAAATTGATTTTCTGCAGCAGTAGATTCTAATACCGGCTGTTTCCAAGTGAGTGAATTGCAGTGTTTGGTTTTGGGATTGTTAAAGGTTTTTGTGTGTTCTGAAACTTTCTTGCTTGTTTTGGGGTGCATTTTATAGTATTGCTGCTGCTCAAAAACTCCAAGTAACCTAGTTTAAATATCTTGGCTATGTGAATAAAGTATGATTTTGTGTTCGTATCTAATGACTTGAATGACATAATGATTTTACATTACCATTTTATATGGCTTGAACATTACAAATGGGGCCATTACATCTATGTGACTGTGAGCAAGCAGATTGGCTCTGACAGATGTCACATAGAGTTTGAAATGGAATCAGAGCACTTGTTGTGACGTTAATCGGAATTAGTGCCTGTCCACAGGGGTTGCGAACAATGCATATCAATTCGAGCAAAAATCTTATTCTCCAAATTAACCCTAATTTCAGATCTGGGATTGTCACTAAATGACAGCAGATTGAGCTAATTTATTACAGATCACTTTATTCATTGCTTGGACCCTGGGATAGTTACTGCATTTGAAATTAAAATTGGCTGTTAAAAGCACAAGAGAATAGGACAAGGAGTTATTTCAGCTTGTTGAGTTGTCTAAGTTTCATCAGAGTGCCGCCACCAATTGAGTGTAAGGATGTGGGAAACAATGCATGCTACTTTAAAATGAACCGAAATTGAGCTAGGCATTAAACCTACAAATAATGTTCATTTTAAATATCACTTTTACACACAAATAATAATTATCAAAAGGAAAATATTTATTAAAAACAAGAGTAAAGTCAAAAAGTAACATGTAAGAAGAAATGCAGAAATTAACCCTAATTTCAGATCTGGGATTGTCACTAAATGACAGCAGATTGAGCTAATTTATTACAGATCACTTTATTCATTGCTTGGACCCTGGGATAGTTACTGCATTTGAAATTAAAATTGGCTGTTAAAAGCACAAGAGAATAGGACAAGGAGTTATTTCAGCTTGTTGAGTTGTCTAAGTTTCATCTTTGGTTGTATTGGTAGTGTCCTGGTAGTCTTTCGTTGATCTGCCTATAGTGTATAGAGTGTTTACCTCTAATCATTTTGAGATTACAGCATTCTAGGTACACTAATTGTCTTAAGCTTATCTAAAGATGAGCCAAGCAGTTACTTAACACTTCAAAAAGTGTTCATTGTTTGATTCTTGATGCTTGAGTGATTCTGACGGGATGTTCTTTGGTACAGAAAAAAAACGTTTCCGTTTGCATTCCACTGAAGAAAGAAATTCATATGGTTTCATATGTGGGGTGATCTCTTTAAGAAGTATATTTGCCCCTAGCTTTGTGTGTACTGTTGACATGTAAATATATCCATAACAACATTGGTCTGAAAGACACCTATTGTCTTCGCTGACCTTGTTCTCAAAAGACATTTTGTTGCTGCTTGTTGAAACGGCACGATATGCGATTGGATGCATATTAAACCTCAATGAGAGGAGAAAGAGGTTATGCAAAACCCCATGCCATGTCCATTTTTCCACAAAACCCTGTTGTTTTGCTATAAATACATGGTAAGGTGATGATTTGCAGCCTCTCAGTGCATTTGCCATGGCTTATATCCCTTAATCACTCTTTGGCCAGTCTAGGATTTTAAATGTGACTTTGTCTTATCTAATGACCTTCCCTCAGGATATAAGGATCTCTGAACCGCAGAATGTTTGCCACGTCTCAGTCCCAGCACAGAAGCTATGGAAAAAGACCTTCTCAGAGATACTTAACAAGTTATTTATTCATAAAGTATGCCTGTGCTCAGATAGGTTAATTCTAAATCCAAGTATTTGGTATTTAGAAACAATGTCAGAAATGTAGCATGAAAGGTCATTTGTCTATTCCATGTGTGCTAAGTCATATTTTCTGTGTGCCAGTTTCCCATGTACAACCCGAATTCCGGAAAAGTTGGGACGTTTTTTAAATTTTAATAAAATGAAAACTAAAGGAATTTCAAATCACATGAGCCAATATTTTATTCACAATAGAACATAGATAACGTAGCAAATGTTTAAACAGAGAATTTTTACACTTTTATCCACTTAATTAGCTCATTTAAAATTTAATGCCTGCTACAGGTCTCAAAAAAGTTGGCACGGGGGCAACAAATGGCTAAAAAAGCAAGCAGTTTTGAAAAGATTCAGCTGGGAGAACATCTAGTGATTAATTAAGTTAATTGATATCAGGTCTGTAACATGATTAGCTATAAAAGCTTTGTCTTAGAGAAGCAGAGTCTCTCAGAAGTAAAGATGGGTAGAGGCTCTCCAATCTGTGAAAGACTGCGTAAAATTTTTTTGGAAAACTTTAAAAACAATGTTCCTCAACGTCAAATTGCAAAGGTTTTGCAAATCTCATCATCTACAGTGCATAACATCATCAAAAGATTCAGAGAAACTGGAGAAATCTCTGTGCGTAAGGGACAAGGCAGGAGACCTTTATTGGATGCCCGTGGTCTTCGGGCTCTCAGACGACACTGCATCACTCATCGGCATGATTGTGTCAATGACATTACTAAATGGGCCCAGGAATACCTTCAGAAACCACTGTCGGTAAACACAATCCGCCGTGCCATCAGCAGATGCCAACTAAAGCTCTATCATGCAAAAAGGAAGCCATATGTGAACATGGTCCAGAAGCGCCGTCGTGTCCTGTGGGCCAAGGCTCATTTAAAATGGACTATTTCAAAGTGGAATAGTGTTTTATGGTCAGACGAGTCCAAATTTGACATTCTTGTTGGAAATCACGGACGCCGTGTCCTCCGGGCTAAAGAGGAGGGAGACCTTCCAGCATGTTATCAGCGTTCAGTTCAAAAGCCAGCATCTCTGATGGTATGGGGGTGCATAAGTGCATACGGTATGGGCAGCTTGCATGTTTTGGAAGGCTCTGTGAATGCTGAAAGGTATATAAAGGTTTTAGAGCAACATATGCTTCCCTCCAAACAACGTCTATTTCAGGGAAGGCCTTGTTTATTTCAGCAGGACAATGCAAAACCACATACTGCAGCTATAACAACAGCATGGCTTCGTCGTAGAAGAGTCCGGGTGCTAACCTGGCCTGCCTGCAGTCCAGATCTTTCACCTATAGAGAACATTTGGCGCATCATTAAACGAAAAATACGTCAAAGACGACCACGAACTCTTCAGCAGCTGGAAATCTATATAAGGCAAGAATGGGACCAAATTCCAACAGCAAAACTCCAGCAACTCATAGCCTCAATGCCCAGACGTCTTCAAACTGTTTTGAAAAGAAAAGGAGATGCTACACCATGGTAAACATGCCCCGTCCCAACTATTTTGAGACCTGTAGCAGAAATCAAAATTGAAATGAGCTCATTTTGTGCATAAAATTGTAAACTTTCTCAGTTTAAACATTTGCTATGTTATCTATGTTCTATTGTGAATAAAATATTGGCTCATGTGATTTGAAAGTCTTTTAGTTTTCATTTTATTAAAATTTAAAAAACGTCCCAACTTTTCTGGAATTCGGGTTGTAACAACACAAGCATTTGACTCGCTAGTCACAGTTGTATTATTTTAATTAGCCCAAAATCTTAATTCTTATGCTAATCTCATTTTGAAGACCATGTCCCAGTTCAGAGCAGCATCTGAATGTAGATGTAACATCTGCTGCTCAGTAGATATAGATGTGTTTCTGTAGACTGGAGGATTGATTTATTATAGGGCTTGCTTAGTGATCCTATGCATGGATGAATGTTCGTGGATCTGACTGTCCAGACACTGATGGCCCAAGAACAGAGGAATTCTTCTGGATTGTGTTCCTCACATGGCAGGTTTTAGGGTGACTTTGGTGACCTGGTTTGAAATGTGCACGCACATACAGCCCATACAGATGGGCTTTCAGGGATTAACTTTTCAGTAAACCACTGAATTACCTTTTATGACCTCGTCATACATAATTGCTTGTGTATGTCACTAGTGGTAGGCAACCGGTAGACACGATTAGTCAGTAGTGGTGGGCAACCGGTAGACACGATTAGTCAGTAGTGGTAGGCAACCGGTAGACACGATTAGTCAGTAGTGGTGGGCAACCGGTAGACACGATTAGTCAGTAGTGGTGGGCAACCGGTAGACACGATTAGTCAGTAGTGGTGGGCAACCGGTAGACATGGTTAGTCAGTAGTTGGGGGCAACCGGTAGAAATGATTAACCGGTAGAAATTTGTCAACCGGTAGTTTTTAGACTATATTCTCCATTATAGTTACACACTCATGTGATGTTTTCTAGATTGCTCCAGGACTGGTTTAAAGTTTTTTTATATCAAATAAAAAAAAAATTCAGTGTGGTACAATTTTTTTTCAAGGCACTTCAGTGTCTATAACTTTAAATATTTTTGAGCATTATCAACTCTGGTTGATAAAAAGTAAAGCCCACAGGGTCTTCTTTCCAAAGACACCAAAATTATGTGTGGAACACTCTAAAGTAAGGAACTGAGTCCCATAATGGGGGACTTAGTTAACAGGTTAAGCATTGCGGTGATTTAAACAATTGAAATGCAATCAGCAGAAAACTAATTTCTAATGATGCATAGGCCTTAAACGGATAAATACACACACTTGAATGTGTCAAAATGCTGTCTTTGCAAGTATCCTTGTTAGGGGTGCACGATATATATCGGCCGATGATTAATGCACATCTAGTCAGTTAGCCGATGTTAACTGACAAACTGCGCAAATCCAAGCTGATAATGAACGTGTATTTGCTCATCTTATCAGTTAACAACGACTCCGTGTAGTAACAGCTGCTCTATGTGAAATCACGCACCTGATGGTATTTACAGCTGATTAGATAATAGGCTTGCCACAAAAGACGGTGTTGACAGTGTTACCGGTTTTAAGCCGCAACACTGAGGAGGAGAAAGCCGACATCGAGCCGCAGCCCAAAAGAATATATGATACCGGTATTACCGGTGTTGTCACACGTCGATTAACTGGTGGGAAATATTCTTCACCGTGTCAACCCTATTAGATAACCGGCTTTACTGACTAGATGCGCATTAATCATCAGCTGATATATTTCATGCACCCCTAATCCTTGTAAACACAGTAATTTAGGTGTTTAGTGAAAGCAAACAGCTGAGAAAGACTATGCACGTGTAACAGTTTATTGGATCCAGGCAGCTCTTAAAGTGATAGCAGTCTAATATTTCTGCTGTCTGTCATTCATATTAATCAAACAACAAAAGAGAGAAAATCTCTCACTGCTCTTGACCAAATCACTTTTGTAAGAAGAAATATATATTTAGTTTATAAAGTGAAGAATATGCAGTGTTTTATACATTTGATTACTTTATACAATGCACCTAGCATTTTTTATTTATTTGTTGTACTGTAGTTTTTTGCCCTATTGCTTGTAATCAGTTTCTTTTTCTTTTTTTTTTTAATCGCTGACTGTTTACTTCTCTTCACTGAGCTTGATTTATTTGTTTCTGTGGTACCAAACATTTTGATCTCATGAAGACCTTATTTAAAGCAAACATAATCATATCTTTTTATATTATTACCGTGAAATAAAGTTACTCGTCAATAATATTAATCAATATTATTGACGACAATACAGTTACAGCACATTTTACTTGGTTTGAGTCTAAGGTCAATTTTAGGGTTAGTTGATTTTATTTTATTTTATTACATCCTCTACTACTAAATGTATTTTATAAAATGGCTTATATGAACATGCATTGTTACAAAGTATCTTTATAACATTGAATGATAGCCCCAGATGCATTCACAGATGTCAGAGCTAAGACCTGAATATCCACTGACCCCAGCTACACCAACCTGTCATTGACTTTGAGATGGAAAAGCTGCAGGTGTATGTGTGTTCATTCTTTGACACCAGACACACACAAAAGAGTGGGTACCCGTCTCATTGCCCCTTCCCCCATTGGGCCCTCTTTGTTTGTGACCACTATGCAGATAAATACACTGCGCACGAGCCAGATGGCTCTTTTAGAAAGAATGTGCCGAGGGATCATCTGTCACTTACCCAGAATACTGGGTCATGGCAAAGGCATTTCTAAAGCTCATGCAATCAGTGCAAAGCCAGTTTGTAATCCAGCACGAGGAGGAAAACGAAGACTTGCAATCTGATGGCCAGTGCACGTCTAAACTCCACCTACCTGTGATTGTGACCCTGAGTTTAATAAAATAGTGAGGAAATGCTTGTCAGCATATTACACTATCATAGGGATGACATAGTGTATGGCACACATATGCTGTCCTTGCTGATGGAGGCAGCAATTTTAAGGCATCAAAAGTTACCAATAAAAAAACAAAGTTTAGTTTGTTTAGTTAGTTAGTTGTTTGTTTGTTAATATTTTATGCTATTTATTTTATGCTGTTCATTATCATGTTTTGTTTTTAAATAGCCCTTTGAGTGGAGTGTGCCTTTGATCAGCAGGTCGCATGGAGGTGGTGATTGCAGAGTGTGTGTCGAGTCGTTTTGGGCTGGGACTGTCTTGACCGTCAGCCATCCCCCTTCTCAAGTGCTGGTAGAGGATGTGATGAAACATCAGCTCTGTGGATGCAATATTTTTGACATTTCTTGAAAGTTTAGCTCAGTTTTTAGGTATGTGCTTACATAATTCAAAAAAAAAAAAAAAAAAAGAATTAAGGTTGTGCATCCCCATCGCCTGTGTATACTTATTTAATTTTTTGCCTAATTTGAAAATACTTCTAGTGTCCTTTTAGAAACACAAGTGCCTGAATGTGTCTAAAAAAAAACAAAAAAAACAACAGTATTGTCACAGTGGTGGAAAAAAAAATTCCCAGTGTGAGTTTGTATATCAGTCATGATGGATGCTGTTTTTTCCATATATCACTGTCATAAAGACCTGGGCCCGTATTCATAAAGAATCTTAATGCAAAAAGTAGCTTCTAGTGACAAAATTCTAAGAAAATTCTTAGAAATGTGGGCATTTACTCTTAAAATTAAAGAAAAAATCCTAGTAAAGAAAAAAGTCATTCAGAAAGCATCTTAACCCTTAAAAGAGGTTTTAAGGTCAAACTTGTTAGGAGCACAGACGAGGACTTTTAAGAGGCTTAAGAGTTTCTTTAGCAGAGGAGAAAATGGCAGAAAGATGAAGAGGCAGAAGAAATGGATGACAGGGAGTTAATAAGACACTATAGATTAGATCGTGCAGGGATCATGTTTGTGACTGATCTTATTAGAGAAGTGCTAACATCTCCGACACAGCGCAGAAATGCCATAGCGCCAGAACTTAAAGTAATCACTACATTACAATATTTGGCAACTGGGAAAATGCAACAATGCAGTAGTGATGATTTGGGTTTGTCACAACCTTCTGTAAGCAGAGTGATCACACAAACAATTACTGCACTTTCAGAACCTCTTATTGTGTCAGAGTTCATTTCGTTTCCACTGGACATTCCCACTTTGCAGGCTCAAAAAACTGCATTTATGAATATAGCAGGTTTCCCTGGTGTTGTCGGAGTAATTGATGGAACCCACATCCGAATTATTGCACCGTCGGAAGACGAGGACGTTTATGTCAATAGAAAGAGGTACCACAGCATAAACGTTCAAGTTGTTTTCAGTGCAGATTATAGGATTGTAGACATTGTTGCAAAATGGCCCGGCGCAACCCATGATGCCAGGATACTGGCAGAGAGTGGCCTGAGACATCTGTCTGAAGGACGTCGTATACCAACAAATTGCCACTTGTTAGGGGACAGTGGTTATCCTTGTAAACGATGGCTCCTCACACCTTACCTCCATCCTGACCAGGGGTCACAGCTAAATTACAACAGGTAACAGTGACAACATACACTGTGTGGACTTCAAATTTAAAGAACAACAAATGTGTTGCAGTAGTAGGCTATTTGTAGGCTACTCTACTTCCCATAAATAACCTACCATTATGTTTTGAAAATATCAACTGAATTCTGTTCATTTTCATTAACTCACAAGAGCTCACAAGAAAACACGAGCCGTGGTTGAGCAGGGTATTGGTCAACTAAAGAGGCGCTTTCACATTTTGCATGGAGAGGTGCGACTGGCACCAGGAAAGGTCTGCAAAGTGATAACAGCCTGTGCAGTGCTTCATAACATCTGTAAAGCTAGACAAATTGCAGACCCTCCCACGTACAATTGGGCTGATGAATAGGATGATGAAGAATACCCTCCACAAGGGAGGGATCTGTCCCAAAGTGGGAATGCTTACAGAGCCCAGTTTACTAATTTGCATGTCATGTAAGTTACAGTGAATGTAATATAAAAATCGTGACTAAACAGACACTAGCCAACATTTTCATTAAAAAGATATTATAAAGACACAAAAAAACATTATTTGTTATTAGTTTTATTTTTGAGTAGCTCAATTTTTTGTTTGTAGGACTCCTCTTGTAGATGGAGTACTATTTTCTGCTGCTTTAGGACATCCATCTCCAGTTTTTTGTCTACTAGGGATGGTGTTGGAGCAGCTGCGGTGGCAGCAGAAGGCAGGGAATGAGGCGCTTCGGGCTGAGGGTCACCCATCTGCGATGTCGACGGTCCCCATTCCTCTGCTGAAGGCTCTGTGCTACTGAAAGGAGAAAACATTTAATCTCTGTTATTTCAAATAAATTTAGGGCAATTTTTTTTCTGTTCATAGAATGCCAGATAGAAATATGAGAAATGGCCTTGCCTATGTTAAATAAAAATGTGTCTTTTTATTGTTACTTGGCTGTTGGTTTATTAAAATTACCATTTTTGTAGTTCCTCCAGCTGAATCATTGAGCTGTCTGTGCCCTCCTTCAAACCGGTAATACTTGTTTCTGAGTGACCTAAGATGTTGAACACGGTTTGGGCTACTTGGGACAGCTGTTTAAAGGGGTGTGATTCATCCGGAAAAATCCAGAAATCCGGCTTTTCCGACCTGAAAATGATGCTCTCGTAAATTAAGCAAAAAAAAAAAAAAAAGTGGTGGGGGGGGTCGGTTGTAGGCTGTTGCGATGGGTCGGTATTGGTAAACATAATGATCGCTCACCGCTGTCAACGTTTTTTGTGCCTTTGAATCATTTCGTCATGTCACTACGCAAGTAGTCCAATAGTTTGTCACGATTGAAGTTCAGAGTGTACGCGCACCGTTCTGAATGCGCACACACCCAACCATCTACTCACGTGAACAGCTTCAGTTGACTGACGAAGACCGTAAACACGGGTGATTCATGTAAGCAAATAAAATATATTGTCTTTCATTTTTATATGCAGGTCTAGTAAAATTTGACCAATCAATTGATCACTTTTGTCATGATTCCATAACATTAATGTTAAACGATTCTTAGCTAACTTAGCAAAGTAACGCCATGTTGGTTGTTGCTTACTTCTAGCTAGAAAGTTTAGCAGCTTCTACAAGGCTCGAAATTGCCAAAATTTTTGACGCATATGCTCCTGAAATTGAATCTGTGCGACCTAAAAATATATTTGGGAGTAACGTTATATGCGCGGAGCATATGAGCATATCTGTCCACTAATGACTCGTCCGATTTGCGAACTAATGACTCCTTTGAACTGATTCACTTTAATGAATGCTTAAATCTGATCTGGGTCGAGTTTCCCGATAACAATGTATCTTAGCTCTGAAGAGCGCTCTCAACGTGCAAGGTTATAAATGCTCTCCGCAAATCCACGCGCTTTTCCCAAAAACTTTACTTGACATGAACGTTCTACGTGCTACTAAAGAGTCACTGTCCATTCACAAAATTCGTGCTGAAATATAACCTATGGAATCGTATTCTGAACGTTCAACCTAATAATCGTCTTCTGTTGTGAATTAACAATCATAGAAGTCTATAATAAAGCACTGACAAAATGGCTGAACAAAAACACAAGAAAAGATACCTTTCAAAAATATAGAGGCAAATAAAGATGTTATTTTTAATAGATGTAAAGGACACCATAGTAATAAGGAAAAACAAAACATCTGGGAGGACAAGAAATGCCCAATAAATGGCTAGTTTTCGTGCACGTCAGCAGCAAGTTATTGACAGATTTTTTTGGATTTCATCCCTATTTTGCCCAGTCTTTGAAACATATTTCCCACATTACTCCTTTTATGATTTTTTTTTTGTTCAATCATTTAATTTAGATGTGTATTTAAATTTTTCTTCCCTTTTTAATTATTTAATTTATAAATTAATTTAAACAAAAAACAATTACAGTATTTTTTATTAATTTATGATTATACTATATAAATTATGTCACTGTGTGCGTATGGTGGGGGAGTAAGTGTCACCGTATAGTTTCCTGCTTTTTTGTCCTTTGTCGATCACACCTATGTGTTTAGCAGGTGTCCCCCCCCCCCTCCTAGAAAACAATACAGTGGACCACATGTACAGTATACATATAATTGTTTGAGATAAGTTTACCAGCGGTTAAAAAAAAAGTGTTTTAGCACTCACCTGTGCGTGATGACTCCCGCTTGTGTGCTGCAATTTCCTCTCTGGCTTTTGATTGCAAAATACAAGCATTTCTCAGTCTTCACTGGTGCGCACAAGCAGGGGGAATGAACCGTTAACAGTTTGTGCTACACACTCCCATGTCTGCTTCTTGTCCCTTGCTGTGACACCCGGCCCAAACTTTCCTTTAAGAATGGCCTTGTGCTCATCCACTAACTGGGCTAACAGTAAACACTGTTCCTCTGTCCAGTTTGGCTTTTCGCCCTTCTTGGTTTTGATTCCATGTTTGATACATTAAAACCAACATTCAAACCGCCACTTAAATAGGACAGCAATCACTGTAATTGGAAAGAGTGGAACAATTTTTATCATTGTAAGCCAATCAAATACCTTATAGGAAATTAAAAGCATGGTAAATAAAAAAAGGAATTATATACACACATATAATGTTTTCTTCCACTGAAAGTTTTTTTTTTTTGAAAACTCATACCTGTCTAAAGCATCAGGGGGTTGAGTGGCAATGTTTTTTTTTTTATTTTGTTTTTTTATTGACATCAGTGACAGTTGTTTGAAAAAATGACACCACAGTGTGCAGATGTCAAGAACTAATGCAAAAAAAAGTTTTAAAAGTCAGTTTATATTTGGTTATATTAGTAGGTAACAAGTCATCCAAAAAAACATTCAAAGTTTTACTCTTGTTTGAAGTTCTATCTTACCTGACATGAAATTGGTCCCAAGTGCTCTTCTTGGCAGCCAGTAAAACCACCGTGGCAAATACCATTAAAGTGGCAATTAGTCTATGGAACAGGAGGTCAGGTCCATGAGGAGCAGGTCAGCAGTTTTAGCACCACCTCAGGATGTAGGAGTGAGATTGCAGCCTCTTGAAAGCTTAATTAGGGATATCTTCAGCTGGAGAAAAGCACATGAAAAATTTCTTTATAGTGGGAAAATAATCAGAAGTTTGTTTTTTTAGAGAAGAGACCAACTTTGCTCTTTTTACTTTAATAGAAATCCCATTCCTACATTTTATTGTTGAGAACTTATGAACCACTTTTACGATACTTTCATGATGCTTTTATATTTTGAAGCTTGAAATCATGCAGATACTCTCAAATAGAGACCTGTGCGGGATGGATTTTTCAGTCCTGCAAGATTCTGTCCTGCTCCCGCAGAAATATATCTTATCTTGTCCTGCTCCCACCCGCGACAGTCATGTTGTGTCCCGCTTCCACCCGCAAAAGCCTGCATAAAAGTAATCTATATAGTTTTTTTCAATACATCGAAGACATTTACATGAAATGGTTCTGTAACATCTCCTAAACTCCACAACATCCCAGCATAAACACTCCCGATAAAAGATTTCTTATTTAGTAATCAACATTCAAAAAACACTGTTATTTTTAAAAGGAAAGCAAGCATGGGCTGCTGTGTGCATGATTTGGCATGGCAGAATGCGAGCAGCGTGCTTCCTTTATTATTACTAAATCTGACATCTCAGTAAATTTGCAATCTCATAAAGCTCTGTTATAACCATAGACTGTACTGTTATAACCATAGACTGTACTGTTATAACCATAGACTGTATGTTCCTAATGTAAATTTTTCACAGTTTCTACACTTTGTATGTTAAAATGAGAGTATTCGTGTGCACGCAATTTCAGCACTGCGGTGAAAAGGTTCTAACTTGTTCACTGATTGACCATAGCTTTCCAGAAATCAATAACTGAGTCTGTGATTGGCTACACTGTGCAACCCTTTTAACACGTCTTATGAATAGAAACTACCTAAACCTCACAGTGCAGAAAAATTAACTAGATATGATCATTTTGTTATTTTGCCTAAAAGCTTTTTGTTTTATATAGCAAAAATGTAATTTAAAAAAGTTATAGTTGTTGAACTCCTGTTAACGATGGGAGCATTTTTAATGAAGGCGATTCCTGCTGCGTTCTTTAGTTTGGAACTTGGAACATCAGCAGTAGTGTTTCAGATTTGTAGTGAATGTTGCTGTCAGCATCAGTCGGCGTTCCACGCGTTTGCATCGGGATCAGCAGAAACCGTAAAGGGAGTCAGCAATGTGCAGCAGAACCCCTGGAGAGACCCACCGGTTCAGCAAATAAAGTGCTCAGTCGCTCTGTGTGAGTGAAACCTTTTTGGCTAGATGCCCTGTCCTGTTCATTTTTCTTTGACGTTTTTAAAGGACTTAGAGCCAAATTCAGTCTTTCAGAATACCCAGTGCAAGTTTATCTAATGCTTAGCAGAAAAGAGCATCAATAATTTAATAGTTATTCTATGTTAAAGTGTGCTGTGCTTGCATATTGTGGTTCTAGTTTGACTTATATATATTACAAAGTCCTTTATATCATAGCCTATATATGTGTTTAGTTTGTAGCTAACTGAAATGCATAAGAAAACACCAGTTGCTGTAAATTTGTAATTTTTTAGTAGCTTGACTTCTTAAAATTACTTCTCGTGCTGATTAAATTAACTAATTAAGCAGCTTATTCAATGTGTTTAATCTCCTTTTATAATATTTAAACAAGATTTCATAAGTGATCCCTTTGGATAAACAACAAAGTCTGTTTTTCAAGCATCTTAACTAATTTGCTCCTATTTTGGAACATAAGAACCACACTTCTGTTACAGTATTTAATAATAGAAAATAATAGATGTATTAATATAGGCTGCATTTATTCATCAAAAATTAAGCAAAATATTAATATTGTGAAATATTTTTTTTCAATTTAAAGTAACTTTTGTTATTTTAAAATATTTTTCAATTATTTAATAGTAGATAATAAAAGATGTATTAATATACGCTGTTTATTTTCAAAAATAGAGCAAAATATTAATATTGTGAAATATTTTTTTCAATTTAAAAGTAGCTTTTTTTTTTATTTAAAAATATATTTAAATGTATTTTATTCCTTTGAAGGCAAAGATACATTTTCAGCATCATTACTTCCAGTGTGAACATTTGAACAGTAGTGTGCTTTATCATCGGATGTAGCCAGAGGGTCTGACCATATGCAAACCATTTTGCCCATAATACGTACAGGTATACGAGCTTACCAGCTTGCTTTAAAAAGGTTAGGATCATTGTTGGGGAAAGTTACTTTAAAGAGTAATGCCTTACAATATTGCGTATACAATATTACTCCATAAAAAAGTAACTAATTACGTTACTTAGTTACATTTTATGGAAAGTAATGGGTTACGTTACTTTTGTGTTACTTTCGCGTTACTTTTTAAATATGAGCAGGGCTTGATTGTTTTTAATATAAGAAGTTAATATAAGTTAATATACGAATATAAAAGCCCTTTCATACCAAAAAGTGTAATGAATAGGCTGAAGGAAAAGTACATTCAGGTTCAACACTCTTCAGCAGTAATAAAATAAAAAAAAAACAGTGAAGCTTCATTGATAGTTTATCTAAAGTAATTTTTGCTTATTAGTATGGTTGAGCTGGATCATCAAAGGTCAGCAGCAAACACATTAGTTAATACAATGGGATTAGATACATTTGTGTTATTTAAAATATTAAATTATTGCAGGTTTGCATCATATTCTGAGTTTGCATTTCACTTTTGTAATTAATTTTGCTTACACAATGCCTCTGTACTTCTGATTTCTCCCAATATGGGGACAGGAGACTTGTCAGTCAATAAATGGGAAAACAAAGTAACTGGCATTACTGACATGCAAAATGCAATGCAAAAAGTATTCTCGTAGCTTCATTATATTATGGCTGATATCACTTGGATTATTTTACCGATCTCCTTGCTCCATTTCTGGACCTTGATCGTGGTAATTACATTGCTGTCTATGGAGGGTCAGAAAGCTCTCAGAATTAAGAAATATCTTAATTTGTGTTGGTCTTACCAAAATTAAAAACATTTTTTTTTATAATTTCTGCACAGGAGAGACTTGTTGTTTCCAAATAAAAAGCAATATATCGGCATCGGCTATTGGCTAAAATGAGCTGAAATGTATTGGCATATCAGATATTGGCAAAAATCCAATACCGTGCATCCCTAACTTTTATAAGGCTCCTATGTGTAGGTTCATTTATTTCACTTCATTGGCATTTATTAGGTTCTTTTCATTGCCATTAAAGTGAAATAAGTGAATGTAAATCCTTTGTAAAAATCTTCAAGTGTGTTAATTGTAACAGAAGATGCATCTTTAATTAAAAACATTTTATAAAGATCATCTCACAGGTCACATTCAAGTTCATTTTAATTGTGATGTGATCAAAATTGAGTTGTTTACTACTTAATTATGCCATCCAGTTTCAGTAATGTGAGGCACTGTCTCCTCTCATTTGACTTTTGTCCTGTATTTCATTTTTTCTGTACATTTATTTGATCTCATATTTAGTTAAATATTTCCCGCACTAATTATTTTTGAGGAAAACCCAATGCCACCCAGGAGAAGGCTAAGTCCTTGAGTGACATTGATGTGTGGTTGCGTATGCGCAGTTCTGCTGATGCACAGCTGCAGAATAAATGTCCTTCAGCTAACGCTCCTGCAGCTAAGGAGTTTTTTTCAGTTTACTGATTTGATCCTTTGAGATTTTATCTTTTTTTGCAAGGGCCATGTTTTAAACATTGCATTTGCTTCAAGTGACTAACTGCATTATATCTGCTGAGAAGGTCTGTTGTGATGTTTCATCGCAAAGGTTCATTTGAAATTCGTGGAGCGTGCTCTTTTGACATCAGTTATTGACGTTGATTATGACAGTACGGTATTGCATAGACCGCATGTTTTTCCTCCGCTAGCACCTCCTCTGTCCTTCCCAGGAAGAAGGAGAAACGGCACATTGGGCAGAGGCAAAATCTACCCTGGGTTTCTGCCATGCAGGCAACAGGCAATGCAGGCAACCTTGAAGGATCTCCAATTAAGTGACCCTCCTTCACCCTCTGTTCAAGCGTAACACTTTTAGCATGATAAATCGAGCCGAACAAAGCCGTTACACAATCGGGAATTAAATATGTGCATGTTTACCTGTGTGAAGCTTGAGGTAAACCCTTTTAGTGATGTTACGGAATTATGATCAACAATATACTGACTTACTGACGTATATGATTGTTGACTACTGAGGTGATCAATGTGTGTTACACTTATGTTAATGATTATGGATTGGCTTTGTGTGCTCAAAAGCTGTTTTGTGAAAGTCTGTTATAATGATTATTGGATAAAGAATAAACAACGCGGACTAGCATTATGAAAGTGAGAACCTTTTTGGTTTTAATAGGAATAATATTCATTAACTGACAAGATTTAAAAAATAAGGAAAAGTTCAAATGAAGTTTAAGCATATGGATAGGGTTAGAAATGCAGTTGTTCTGTAACCAATGAAAAATGTACATATTTTGGGGGAAAAAAAAAAATTTTTAATCATGGGCTGAAGATCGTGCCAATACTTTATTGCAGTTAGACCCATTTTTTTGGGGGGGGGGGGGGGTGTCATTCCTAGTTTTATATTGCAAAATGTGACTTAATATCTACCAGCGAAGCTATACATCACAAATTTGCCTTAATTTTTTTGTAAATGTGATGTCATATTTTACTATGTGTTTATTTCGCAATTCAGTTTTATATCTTATAATAATTTTTCATAATAATATTTCTCACAAACTTTACTTTGCAATGTCATTTTATATCTTATTATAGCTTATCACAAATGTTTTATTTTATTTTATATCTGACAATTGGACTTTATATCTCACAATGCAACTTTATTCCTTATTTTAAAGTTTATTTAGCAGTTTTTACACTAAGGCTAAAACAGGCTTTCATTCACTCACAGCAGGCATAATCTCTTTCAGTGATGTTTGCCATGCCAAAACATTTCAAAACTGACTCACCTCAAAGTCTTGACCCAACACTTACTGATAAACTGGCATGTTTTTTTTAATGCAATAAAAATGCATCACATATTTTCGTCTTTATATCAAGGCTATGTCTGGTATTTCATTACCACATTTTACCCAGAAAAAAAATAATTCAACATTTGTTCATCCAGAGACATCAGCTGTTTCCTGTTCCTTCTGTTCAGTAAGGAAATAAAATTAAACATAATTTGTTGCTTCTCAATTACTTTACATTGAAATAGAGATTTCACTTCATTAAGTGAGACTTTAGAGGATTTATGCCAGTCTTTACCAATACTTATTATGTGCTCAGTGTGAGCATTTCTCATTGTTAAAGTGGATTAGTATTGAAGCAATAATGTAATGACAAGCCACTCTGGTTTCAAATCCTTTATAGTAAATTTCTATCTGCTTATGCTGTGCAGTCAAATTGGAAGCCTGGTACCACACAAGCACTAATAACATGGCTTTAATTATTATTTAATTCATGATTAATTAATTGACTGCTTCAGACTAGTGAAGTTTAGTCCTTTGTATCAGACTGAATGCTGTTTCCTCTCTCTATTTGTTAGATGTTGGCCAGCTGTTTGGTTCTGTGTGCTGGACATTTCTGCTTTGGGCTGATAAGAGCATTTATCAGCAGCTTTTGTGCTTTTAGGAGTAATTTCTCCCTTCTCCCATAGTCTCCAGGGGTATTTTAGAAGAACATGTTATTTAATTAGGCCATAGATAAGGCTGATTGAATATTTGAGAAGTTAAAACTAATTGAGACCCCAGTGTTCCAGAGTTTGCAAAGAAAGCCACCCATGTGTATAAATGAATAGCATTACGGGAAAAGCCTGCAGCGTTATTTTCCTCTGCTCACCTTTGAAATGCACAAAAGAATTATGGGAGACATGTTTCAGACTCTCTGCCATGCTATTTCTCGGCTGTGACACATTCGCTTGTAAGTGCTTCACAATGACACAGCTTTCTTTTTAAACTGATTTATTGTGTATTTGTTGAAGGGTAAAGGCAGAATGAAAGGGTTTGTAACTAAAAGCAATCATATTACCAGCACCATACAATGACTCAACTAACAGCAAATCCGGCCATTAAATTCTCTAAAATACATATTGTATAATTTTTACATTTTTGCAATGCAGATGTTTGCGAGGTTCATGGCACTGAATGTTTATCAGATATTCAAAGACGTTTTCAAATTAAATAAATGCATATTTTCTGTTAATGTGACTGTTAATCATTCCCTTTAATTATCAAACAGAACTGTGAAACAAGGACATGATGCAGAATCTGCACACAGGTGTTGGATTCTAGTGTCTTAAAACTTCAGAAAATGCAAATAATTAAAAATAAAAATGCCTTAGCAATCCATCGAATGACCCCCAAACATACTGTGCATTGTTGTTGAAGATTAGCAGTGAACTTTGCATGAATATACTACTCATTTATGAAGTGACAGGCTTGCGTGACAAAGCTCAGATCTCCCATAATTCTCTGTGGCATCATGAGAACGTTAAATATGTAACTAAAGCATCGCTTACAAATCTTATGTGCATCTTCATCACTGTATGTTGCAGATTGTTGGTTTAATGTTTGATAATGATGAAATTGTGTTGTAATATAAATATTAGTACTGCAGTTTTATAGATGCAGTGTAAAATGAAATTATTCTAACCCAAAAACTTTAATTTGGAATTTTATTAAATCACAATTTCAGGAAAAATCACAATAAGATTCTTTTCACAAATTGTGCAGCAGTCCTACTCTCTTAAAAAATGAAAGTGCTTAAAAGGTTCTTCACAGCGATGCCATAGAACCACAAAGAACCATTCAGTCAAAGGATCTTTTAAAAACAAACTCTTTCTTACCTTTCCATAATTTTTCCTATTCCATAATTATTTCCATATTCCTTTTGTGAAACAGAAAGGTTCTTCAAAGGTTAAAGGTTTTTTATGGAACCATTTAGACACGAAAAAGGTTCTTCAATGGAGTGTTATTGTGATTTTTAAATGTACTTATTTACCTTATTCATTTAGTTTTAGTGTGTTTTGATTTTCTTTTTTAATGTAGTATAGCTTAATAAAAGCAGGCATTACCAGTTTTATCAGTATTGGACAGATTTTTGTATCAGCACATCACAAAAAAAGAGAAGACATTACCCAATAAATTTATTTTATACCAACCAGAATCATCTCACACTGTAATTGTATAGTGTCCAAACTCATAAGTACTACTTTCCCTGGAAGACTTAAAAGCAGCATAATATGTAATCAAGCAAAAATCGGCCTCTCCTATTTCACGGTGTGATCATCACCCATTGCTAAATATGGTTCAGAGTGTGAAATATCTTTCCCCAAATGTCATGCCGCTCTGCCTGTAATATGTGTGTGTGTGTGTGTGTGTGTTAGATTTGGCTCATTCTTTCAGGTCTAGCTTTAGAGGTCTCACGTAAGGACAGGAGACAAGAGTCTAAGCCAACATAGTCCTGTTTACATCAAATAAAAAGTGACTTATCTGTCTCCCTCAACATGTTTGTACTTGTGTTATATAACCCGGCAGGCCTTTGGCCAAACCTTTCCCGTACTGAGACAGATTAGAGATTAGGCCTAGTTTTGTTGCTGCACCAGCCGCGTGGGCCATGTGGAGGCGGAAAGAGTCCAATGCTGCTTTCTGTGAACAGACGCAAACAGATGACTGTAGGGATAATGATCTCCCAACAGTACACACATCCCTCCAGCCTCAAAAGCAACAACACGAAGGTAATCGAGCCTTGCATATGCACCTGTCCATGTCGAGGATTTACAAATGCCGCTAAAGTCCTTTTTAAAGCGAGTCAGTGCACTCTGCAGTCATTTATGGTGTCACCTCCAGGCTATTTCCAGTCATGCGAGTACATCTTGTATCTACTTAAATGGATAAAGGCTGAAATCTCCAAAACTGTTGGCTAATCTTGTTGCAGTATTAAATAAAGTCACTAATGTGTTCGGACAAAACTCATATCATACGCTTTAGTTTCTTGAGGTCTACCATTTACTTGGTAATAATACTAAACATCCATTAAGTTATTTTTATAAAATACTATTGACAAACATAATGCGCATAAACTAACTAAAAGCAACTCAAGGAGTCAGTTGGTTTATGTTGGTCACACTTAGGGTTGGGTGATATACCGGTACAAATTTGTCAACTGGTGGAGTTTTTGGATTTCTCGTCTCTATCGCATTTGATTATATAATCTAGCATTTCTTATTTATTTGTTCTACCGTAGTTTTTTGTTGTTGTTGTTGTTGTCCTATTGCTTGTAATTTATTTCTTATTTTTATTTAATCACTGACTATTTAGCTACTTGTATTCAAAGAGGTTGAGACTTTTTTTTTTACGGGAATCAGACTACACTGGTCATGCTGCATGTTGTTGATTAACTAAAAAACAATCGACTAAATTTCTCTTATTTGTTATCTAACAACTGTTCTGTGTCCCCCATATAATGTCATATCTGGTGTATAAACAGAGTTGCAAGGCAGTTAGAAAACTGCTACTAATACATGATGTTCTTTAACTAAGTGGAAGCATGACGCACTGTTAATGATTAGCCCTCCATGCTCTTCATCATCTCAATGTGGCTGACTCAGTCACCCAGTGAGTCAAGAGTGGCACTGAAAGTGGAAAGAACAGGAACAGCTTTAATCAGACGTCCTGTGAAATGAAAAAATAAAATGATTAGGTGGGTGTACAGAGCATGGTTTGTAACGTGTGGTTGTTTGTGTCTTTCAGCTATTATGTATGTGATGGGGGCTCTGGGGCCAGCTGCAGGGTACCTGCTTGGAGGCGTTCTGATCGGTTTCTACGTGGATCCCAAAACCAACATCAACATTGAGCAAAGTGATCCACGCTTTGTTGGCAACTGGTAAGATCAGTTCTGCATCAGAGTGTGTGTAACTTCATTCCAGTTTATGAAAGAATGACATACACTTTTACCACTTTTTGAGTACATTTTACTAAAAAATGGAAATGGAAATCTCCATATCAATTCATTCATTTCTTTCCAGCCTTTGATAGAATAGCATAAATAAAATTTTTACCTATTTCTAAAAACATTTAACTAAAAATAACACTGGAAATGCCCATTTCAGTGAATTTATTTCATTCCAGAATTTGAAAGAATAACTAATTCAGTTTTTACCACATTTTACTGCATGTAAAACTGGAGATCCAAATTTTAATAAATTTTTTTTTTTTTCCATTTCAGCCTTTAAAAGCAAACATACATTTTATTTGTACTACTTTCTGAGCACATTTTTCTAAGAATAAAGCTGGAGGTTTTAATTCATATATTAATTCCGGCCATTAAAAGAATGGCGTAAATAAAACTTTTACCACTTTTTGAGCACACTTTGCTAAATATTTATCTGATTAATTTTGGTTGTTCTGTAAAGATCAAACAAAAGCCTAATTATCATTAATCCATGTTTCTCTGTTCTTAGGTGGAGTGGTTTCCTGCTCTGTGCTTTCGCCATGCTGTTGGTCATTTTCCCCATGTTCGCTTTCCCTAAAAAGCTGCCCCCTCGTCACAAAAAGAAGAAGAAAAAGCATGGGGTAGACAGCACCTCTAATGATGACGACGTCCTGAAAGAGAAATCCAACAGCAAAGGCCAGACTGTGGCATCCTCTTTGGGCTTTGGGAAGGACATCAAAGGTGTGTATCTGATAAAGGTCATGTGATGATGCACACTACAGAAACCGTGCATGTACATATTAGAGTGTCACCTTGATTTATTTAATAACACTGATGCTGGCCACTTCTGTCAGGAGATTTTCAAATGCTGCTATAAAAACTGTAGATTGATGATCAAGCTTAAAAAGTTATAAATGGAGACTGCGTAAACTAGCAGAAGCTGCTTTTCATTATTCATCTGGGAAGAGCATTAAAGACAATTCTGCCCCCATCATCACTAATAAGGTCCTGTTTATTACCAGACTGCAGTTACTCTGCTTCTAGGAAGTTCAGAAAATACTGCTGACACTTTATCTGAGAGATGAAGTTTCTGCTTTACAACAAAAAATAAAGCAAGTAATTAAATAAGATGAATGTTTAAAATAATAATAAATATAAAGTGAATATAAAGTCAACATTGTGAGATATGAAGTTGCTATAACAAGAGTCACATTAGAGGAATAAAAAGTCAGAATTTTGAGATGCAAATCACAATGTAGAGAGATTAAAGTGCCCCTATTATGGGCAATGAAAGATTCATATTTTGGTTTTGGGAGTCCCCAATAGGGCTGTCGCTAGTGGGGTGAAAGGTAGTGACAATTATAGGGGACCACGGCTGTACAGTATAAAAAGACGTCCAGGACAGTTAAAAGGCCATTGCTGCGCATCATCACGAACGCTTATCATTTTCACGTGTTTTTAAGCCTTGCCAATTTAAACATTCAAAAGAGTTTAAAGCATTCAAACACAAGACGTGGAAAAGCTCAACTGAAAACTTGTGCACTGTGTTTAGTGCGCAAGCAGATAGCCGGCTCTCACGGACAGCAACACCTGAAAAATACACCTTCAATTAGCATTGATTCAAGCAATCAGTGGCACAATACATAAAAAAAAATCTATTTTTTGTTGTTGAAAGAAACTAACACTTATTAAATGAAGACTTGTTCATTTCAATACTGACAGTAGAGACGTTTATTCATGAAAAAGATTTCTATTTTAAAGTGCCCCTATTATGGATTTTTTTAAATTCTCTCAAAAGAAAGAGTTGACTCTGAATCATTGAAATGAGTCATTTTTTAAACGAATCCCAAGATGTATTATGTTGACGTCCGCTCGCCCACTTGTTGGGTCTTTTCCTGTTGGTCTGAATGAAAATGCAAATTCATTCTTTGCCACTAGGTGCGGCTTTTGGAGCGGTACAAATTGTGGTTTCCCCAGTAACGCTGTTCAAAAAGCAGCACTTTGCTCATAAACGCTGCTTTATTAGGCATTAGGCATGATGAAATGAAAACGAGACCAATCACCGCAGATTAGCATCACCTAAAGAAGGGGTTTGGAAAAACAAATTGTTGAGCAAAAAAACGTCTGGGAGTCGTTGAGCAATTAGGTAAAAATAAATGCATATTATAAGACAATGAAAGTGTTTTTTGACCTTACATGCATGTCAGCCTGTTGTTGGGGTCTACCAAAACCAAAATATGAACCTTTCATTACCTATAGCAGGGCCACTTTAAATTAATGTTGTTTTTGTTGTTGTTGTTTACTTACATTAAAGGTCTTTAAAAAAGTATCACAGTTTTTACAAAATACTGCAAAATTGCTAATAATAAGAAATATTTTGTGAGCACCAAATCAACATATTAGGATCTCTAAAGGATTATGTAACACTGAAGAGAGTAATGGCTGCTGAAAATTGCCATCAAAATAATTAATTACTTTATCAAATATATTAAAACCTATAATTAAATATATATTATGACTTAAAACTAGAACAATGTCAATTAAGTGGTATAAATCTCATTGCTATTCTCGTCACACTGTGCCTAAACTGTATCCAGATAAGTGGCAATTATTATTTGCCTGGAGAGACTTTTGTCTCGCTTTGACAAATATACACAAGTGACTACATCAAGACAAGCCTTGATCTATAAACCCACTGTAACCTACTTCCATTCCCCACGGCCTGCATGTGTTTGCATAACTAGGCTTTCCACATTTCAACTGTTCTACAATGCCTTACAGTAGGCTATAGTAGTTTCTGAGACTTCGATGTAGAGAGAGACAAGCTGGTTTATTCATTAGTGGGTAAAGCTTCTAATCTGGCTGGCTTCTATATCTCTCCTGTCAGTCCCATAGATCCCATAGATGGTATGAGAGTTCAACCTTCTGGAGCAAATTAAAGTTTGATCATAGTTCATTTACCAGGGAAACATTGCAACAGTGTTAACCTGCTAATTAAAAGAGGCAGCTTTGTTGGCCATGAAGCAATTGGCTAAAATTTATGGGATTTAAATAGATTAAACGATGAATCCAGTAGAGCTGTGGAGACACCATGTTTAGGTTTAGCTATCTTTGCCCTATTAGAACAGCAAACATCTGTTAGTATGGATTATGAGTGGTTTGAGAGCTTATGATGGGGAAAAGAAAGCGGGTCGCGTCTGTCACCACAAGCACATCTTGAAGACAAATTAGCATGAAATTAAGTTTATTTCATTTTATAATTTTTTTATATTCTATGTTATTTTAAAAAAAAAAGATCTCTTTTTTGATGCACTGTTTATTGGTACTATGCTGGTTATTGGCCTATATTATAGTTTTTTTATTCTTTTTTATCTCTTTTGGTATTGAATATATATCTACTAATATTATATATTAATGCTTATTTCCTTTATTTTGAGATTTAGATTACCTTTTCTATCATCGCTCACTTGAATGTATTTAAAAGCACTATTAATTTGTGTTTAATGTAATTTTTAGCAAAAGACAAAATTAATATCCATTTATCTTACTGAATATTTTAAAGTTTATTTGTAGCATTCAAACTGATTTTAGTTTTTTGCATTCCCTTTTATATGGCACTGGTATGGTTAAAAATGCATCTTGAATATGTATTGATCATAGTGGCACAATACATCACATTTTTTAACCCTTCTATTAAAGGCAGGGTAGGTAAAAAAATGTATAAAAAACTTTTTTCCAAATTTGTTTAAACTTTATTTATATATCAATACATAATTAAAATGTAAGTACTCTGAAAAAGAAAGTATAAAAATCGAGTGACTGTAGACCTCTCACGACTGTTTTAAAGACAGCTCATTATTTCCACTCACTCCACCCCCTCCCTTCTGGGCTCCTTCCAAAGCCTCTACTACGGCTCGCTAAGTAATGTTATGTTAGCTATATTACGCAGCTACGTGTGCTAATGACACATGCTTCATGAAAAAAATATGTATGATCAAAATACAAAAAGAAAGATTTACCTGTCCAGCAGAAATAAAGCCATCAAGGAGTCACTTTTCAGCCCCTTGAGTTCCCTCAGTTCTCGCCATCGCTGGAAAGCCACGCCGATATAAACTCGCGTTTTATTTCTTTGTTTATCCAAAGACTTTTTGTTCATTGCCTTTTCTTGTACTGTTACTGTCTTCCTTTTTTTGCCTGGTTTGCCTTCACTAATTGCATAGGCTGGTACTGTGAATTTTGCTTGCTGTTTCTCTGCCATTGTTTTGGTATTCCTAGGCAGGTCATGTGTGGCAAAAGGGTGGTTGCCATGGTTGCGAGAGAGTGACAGTCGCCTAAGCCAATCCTATGTTTCGTCCCGAAATGGAAATAATGAGCTATGTTTAATACAGATTAAACGGTCTAGAGTCACTCGATTTTTATACTCTTTTTATCAGAGTACTTACATTTTAATTATGCATTGATATATATAGAAAGTTTAAACAAATTTGGAAGAAAGTTGTTTATACATGTATTACCTACCCTGCCTTTAAGCAAGGACAAAACAGAAAATAAATATTTTTATATTCTTACAAAATGTCTTTATAAAAAATGTGTTGTAAAGACATACGGTCATCTAACACTAACTTAAAATTAGTATTTAAAAGTACTAATAATTAAACTTTTAAATGAAATTTTGAGCAAACGACAATATGAATATCCATTTATTATACTGCATATTTTAATGTTGTAATGGCTAATATCATAGTTTTTAGTAATTCATTTTTTGTATTTATTTAGATAAAATATTACAGTATTTTTATGTAGGCCTTTTAACGGTTATTAGTATTTGCAGTTGCTGATGCAGTTTTTTTTTTTCTCTTATTGTACAGACCTCCCCAAGGCTGCCATAAAGATCCTCAGCAACATGACATTCCTGTTCGTGAGTCTGTCCTACACGGCCGAGAGTGCCATTGTCACTGCTTTTATCACTTTTATCCCCAAGTTCATCGAGTCTCAGTTTGGAATCCCTGCCTCCAGCGCCAGCATATACACAGGTACATGTTTAGGTCATAACAGTAATTGTTATATTAATTTTTTTCTCCTTAACACCTTTTTACATATGATTTCTTTTTTAGTTTTTAGTCATATCACACATTGCACATGGTTCGCACTGTTTTCCTCACATTACAGAACATGTGTTAAAAATGCAGTGTGAAGGCATGCGTGATATTTTTTTCACCGCTCATATTTGATAGCTACTATATAAAGCTGTATATGCTTCTGTATAGGAGTCTCAAGATACCATTAAAATGTAATTGTTGCTCATCTACATCAACCCTCAAAATAATTTAAGTTTAAAATGTGAAAATAATCCATCTCTTTATAACCTTTATATTAATATTAGTACTGTCAAATCGATTAATCGCAATTAATCACATCCAAAATAAAAATCTGTTTACATGTGTGCACTGTTTATATTTATATGTATAAATAAATGCACACACATGCATGTATAAATTTATATATGTAATATATACTTATGTATAATATAAATCATGTAAAAATATATATATAAAAATAAATATATTAGAATTATGTAAATATTTCCTGTATGTGTGTGTATTGTGTATGTATACAGTACACACATATATTGTAAACACAGACAATTACATTGGATGCGATTAATCATGATTAATCGTTTTGGCTGGACTAATTAATATTAATAATGTCAACCTTAGTCGTACAGGTGATTTTTAGGGTTCTGTAGAATAATTAAATGCAAGTTAAGAACTCAATGCCACAGTGCTGGATGTGTTTTTGTAAATTTGGGGGGTTTGGGAATTTTTACGTTTACTTGCTAAGTAGTCTTTGTTTAAATATGCACATTAATAATGATGGCTTTTCCAAATATGAGCAATAATAATAAAGGTGCTTCCTAAGTGGCGTCTCAGTGATTAGTGTCTGTGTATAAACTAGCAGGGTTCTGGTTTAGAGTTATTATTGTTGCCCCTAAGCTTGTTGCCAGGATACAGGGAGAGACACAAATTAATGCTATGGTTGCTATGCAGACTCTTAACTGTGCTTGTGTGTTCTTAGATTATAACAGGAAAACAACTTTTTGGCTATCAGGATATAACCCTCATGCATAAGGTCTCTCCTTCAAATAGAAGCAAGTGAAATGTTCTCTGATTTAAACCTTGCTGAAGTCAGAGCGTACTCACAGGCCTGGATGTTTTACACATCAATAGATTCAAGCAGTTTGTCGTTTTTGTGCTGTTTCTTCAGTTACGGCTGCCAAGATTTCCTTCAGCCTATAAGACTGCAGTTGCAATAAACTAGAGATGGACAGAAGACAGATGGTATACCGTAAAACAGAAAACTGAGGCCAGAGAGCATCAGATCTACATTTATTTTCCAGCTTTCCTACAAATTAATTTATTGTAAATCACAGCTTGACGCCAGATTCAACAATGTCTTCAACAGTGTTCCTAGATCACCTATAAGAATGTCTGAGTTGTTCCTATAGAGGCATTAAAAACTGTGTACGATGTTAATCAAAATACATTTAATTAGCCTAAGTGTAGACTGTTTATGGTTAATAAGTTAATGTGTGATCACAGAAGTATGTATATCAACTATTTTACAATGGCTCATACAGTCTGATTTAGAGCTAGAAGTATCAGCTTTAAAAATGCATGTTTTTATTTGTGCTGAGTTTCTCAAATAAAGCAGTAGTCACAATTTATTTTTTTAAGTTTGTTTATTTGTTTGTTTGTTTTAAAAATTATATAGTTTATATTTATTATAAGTGCTGCCAAATTAAGGCGGGCGTACACAGTGCGAATTCGGATGGTCGGAAGATCGTATGTCCACGCACACGGCACGAGTGAGTTTATATGAAAATCGTACGGACGAGATGATATACGACACGATTTTACAACCTGCGAATTCCAGAAGCAATCGCACAAAGTTGATAGACGCGTTCGACTTGAAGCACCGCTGCACGCACAGAAGGATCACTGTATGACATTAAAGTACCGCGAGAGCGATAAGAGAGCACACATATCCAATGCATTCGAATCGCTCTCGCGGCTTCTTTGATGTCATACAGGTGATCATTCTGTGCAGCGCTGCTTCAAGTGGAACGCGCCTAATATAACTGCTCTCCCTCTCTCATAACTGCATATAAAATATTGATACGAGCCGTGACTGTTTCCTACACGTACAGGTTATTTTTCAGCAATCGGAAACTGGGACGTTTGGTCAGCCTGTGTGTGTGTGTGTGTTCTTGTATATGCTTTATAAATATCTGAAATAGGTATTACAATGTAAACATGGTTTGTGAGGACAATTCCTGTGCCCTCATAAACCAAATGACTTAAAAAAAAATACTATACGGTGTTTAATAGAAATTTTAAACATGCATTTTCCGTGATGGATAGAGGTAGTGTATGGGGATATACAGTATAGAATACAGTTACGTCTATGGAGAGTCCCTGTAAACTACATATGCGTGTGTGAGAGAGAGAGAGAACTAAAAAGGCATTGGAACACGTTGCTAGAAGCATCGTACAGCGCTCGCTGTTCCTGTCAGACTTCAGCGAGTTTATCCTCCTGGTCAATAGTCCACATTCGCCGTGGCACTGCCGTCTTCGTCTTTCTTCTTCTGTGGTTTTCCTAGTTCGTGATTGGTCAATTTCAGATAAATCAACAAATCGGCTCGTTCAACCGCGCACACGTCACGAATTCAAACCGATAGCTCACAAACTTTTTAGACATGTTTAAAAATGATCGGGAGGTCGGGAAGTGCTCGTAAGCCACTCTGCTCGGCTCATAATTCATCGCAAATGATATGAGCCGCGACCATACGAACATACGCGATTTCCACACGATTGAAAAAAATCGCATGCAAACTCGTACGACAGCAAAAATCGCACCGTGTACGCCTGCCTTTAGTAATCGAGATTAATCGCATCCAAAAAAATAAGTTTTTGTTTATATACTATATGTATGTGTACTGTGTTTATTTATTACGTATATATAAATACAAACACATACAGTATATATTTTGAAAATATTTACATGCATACACATTTGTATATTAATATTATAATATTTTATATTATATATAAATATATTTAATATATAAACAGTATATTTTCCTTAAATTCATGCATATGTTTGTATTTGTATATACATAATAAATATACACAGTACAAACTCATATTATGTAAACAAAAACTTTTATTTTGGATATGATTAATCGCTATTATTATAATAAATATAAATATTATAAATAGTGCTGTCAAATTATTAATGTATAAATTAATAAAAAATATTAATATTATTTAATGAATCTACTATTATTATCAGGGGTGCACATAAGTGGTGCACAGGTGCGCATGCGCAACCAAAATAAAAAATGCACTATGTAAATAAGCTCATACTGTTTATTTGTGTACTGACATGGTTGACAGCTGTTAATGCACAATCACCATTTTAGATCGACATACTGTAATGCTGTATAAGATTTCTATTCAAAATGAAAGCATAAATCTATTCTATCTGCCACCATTTTCAAAGCAGATGTCAGTTTTACATTTTTATTTAAAACTTCATTATAATACCCTTTTTATTATTTTATTATATTTTAAAATATAATAGTATTATCACACTTTATTATTTTGTTTATTATTAAAAAAATGCAATAATATTGTGACTACTACAACCCGAATTCCGGAAAAGTTGGGACGTTTTTTAAATTTTAATAAAATGAAAACTAAAAGACTTTCAAATCACATGAGCCAATATTTTATTCACAATAGAACATATATAACATAGCAAATGTTTAAACTGAGAAAGTTTACAATTTTATGCACAAAATGAGCTCATTTCAATTTTGATTTCTGCTACAGGTCTCAAAATAGTTGGGACGGGGCATGTTTACCATGGTGTAGCATCTCCTTTTCTTTTCAAAACAGTTTGAAGACGTCTGGGCATTGAGGCTATGAGTTGCTGGAGTTTTGCTGTTGGAATTTGGTCCCATTCTTGCCTTATATAGATTTCCAGCTGCTGAAGAGTTCGTGGTCGTCTTTGACGTATTTTTCGTTTAATGATGCGCCAAATGTTCTCTATAGGTGAAAGATCTGGACTGCAGGCAGGCCAGGTTAGCACCCGGACTCTTCTACGACGAAGCCATGCTGTTGTTATAGCTGCAGTATATGGTTTTGCATTGTCCTGCTGAAATAAACAAGGCCTTCCCTGAAATAGACGTTGTTTGGAGGGAAGCATATGTTGCTCTAAAACCTTTATATACCTTTCAGCATTCACAGAGCCTTCCAAAACATGCAAGCTGCCCATACCGTATGCACTTATGCACCCCCATACCATCAGAGATGCTGGCTTTTGAACTGAACGCTGATAACATGCTGGAAGGTCTCCCTCCTCTTTAGCCCGGAGGACACAGCGTCCGTGATTTCCAACAAGAATGTCAAATTTGGACTCGTCTGACCATAAAACACTATTCCACTTTGAAATAGTCCATTTTAAATGAGCCTTGGCCCACAGGACATGACGGCGCTTCTGGACCATGTTCACATATGGCTTCCTTTTTGCATGATAGAGCTTTAGTTGGCATCTGCTGATGGCACGGCGGATTGTGTTTACCGACAGTGGTTTCTGAAAGTATTCCTGGGCCCATTTAGTAATGTCATTGACACAATCATGCCGATGAGTGATGCAGTGTCGTCTGAGAGCCCGAAGACCACGGGCATCCAATAAAGGTCTCCGGCCTTGTCCCTTACACACAAGATTTCTCCAGTTTCTCTGAATCTTTTGATGATGTTATGCACTGTAGATTATGAGATTTGCAAAGCCTTTGCAATTTGACGTTGAGGAACATTGTTTTTAAAGTTTTCCACAATTTTTATACGCAGTCTTTCACAGATTGGAGAGCCTCTGCCCATCTTTACTTCTGAGAGACTCTGCTTCTCTAAGACAAAGCTTTTATAGCTAATCATGTTACAGACCTGATATCAATTAACTTAATTAATCACTAGATGTTCTCCCAGCTGAATCTTTTCAAAACTGCTTGCTTTTTTAGCCATTTGTTGCCCCCGTGCCAACTTTTTTGAGACCTGTAGCAGGCATTAAATTTTAAATGAGCTAATTAAGTGGATAAAAGTGTAAAATTTCTCAGTTTAAACATTTGCTACGTTATCTATGTTCTATTGTGAATAAAATATTGGCTCATGTGATTTGAAATTCCTTTAGTTTTCATTTTATTAAAATTTAAAAAACGTCCCAACTTTTCCGGAATTCGGGTTGTATTATTATTATTATTATTATTATTATTTTATATATATTTAAGGGGTCACACTATGGTAGGGTGAGGACCAAAGCAAATCTTTTGAATTAACTTTGAATAACTTTTAAATTATTATTACCATTTTATTTTACTTTATTTATTTAATTAATATTAACCTTTAGAAAAAGAAAAAAAAATTGTTTGGCCAAATAACATTTGTCTAAGTGTAAGTCATTTGCATGTGCTAAGTAACCAAGTATTGTAGAATGTGCATCACAGGTGTGTGTCTGTATTTTATAGTGCCATTAAACGAGACTCATTTAATCATAATTAAAGTTGTCATTTGCAATGCTAAAAAGAACATTATATGGTGTAATGCAGTGTGTTCATGTGGTTTTAAGGTTAAAAAAACACATTATTTTCCACATAATGTACATTATTGTTGCTCCTCAATGCCCCGCCTTTCTAAAATGTGTAGAATTTTACAAAGCTCATCGTTCTGTAAAGCGAGGTGTGCTCTGATTGGCCAGCTATCCAGTGTGTTATGATTGGCAGAATGCCTAAAGCATGTGACTTTAAATATAAAAACGTACTTACAGGCTGTGAGTCAGAACACCAGGCATTGTAGGGTCAGGAAACAGTCCTCCGTTAAATGCGCACTTTCTACTCTTGCCCTCATTTGGACAGTACAGTAGTGGCCAAAAGTTCTGAGAATTACATAAATATTGGAAATTGGAAAAGTTGCTGCTTAAGTTTTTATAATAGCAATTTGCATATACTCCAGAATGTTATGAAGAGTGATCAGATGAATTGCATAGTCCTTCTTTGCCATGAAAATTAACTTAATCCTTTCCACTGCATTTCATTGCTGTCATTAAAGGAGCTGCTGAGATCATTTCAGTAATCGTCTTGTTAACTCAGGTGAGAATGTTGACGAGCACAAGGCTGGAGATACTTATGTCAGTCTGATTGGGTTAGAATGGCAGACTTGAGATGTTAAAAGGAGGGTGATGCTTGAAATCATTGGATAAAAATGGCTTCACAGGCAAGGATATTGTGGCTACTAAGATTGCACCTAAATCAACAATTTATAGGATCATCAAGAACTTCAAGGAAAGAGGTTCAATTCTTGTAAAGAAGGCTTCAGGGCGTCCAAGAAAGTCCAGCAAGCGCCAGGATCGTCTCCTAAAGAGGATTCAGCTGCGAGATCGGAGTGCCACCAGCTTGCTCAGGAATGGCAGCAGGCAGGTGTGAGCGCATCTGCACGCACAGTGAGGCCAAGACTTTTGGAAGATGGCCTGGTGTCAAGAAGGGCAGCAAAGAAGCCACTTCTCTCCAAAAAAACATCAGGGACAGATTGATCTTCTGCAGAAAGTATAGTGAATGGACTGCTGAGGACTGGGGCAAAGTCATATTCTCCGATGAAGCCCCTTTCCGATTGTTTGGGGCATCTGGAAAAAGGCTTGTCCAGAGAAGAAAAGGTGAGCGCTACCATCAGTCCTGTGTCATGCCAACAGGAAAGCATCCTGACACCATTCATGTGTGGGGTTGCTTCTCCTCGAAGGGAGTGGGCTCACTCACAATTCTGCCCAAAAACACAGCCATGAATAAAGAATGGTACCAAAACACCCTCCAACAGCAACTTCTTCCAACAATCCAACAATCCAACAACAGTTTGGTGAAGAACAATGCATTTTCCAGCACGATGGAGCACCGTGCCATAAGGCAAAAGTGATAACTAAGTGGCTCGGGGACCAGAATGTTGAAATTTTGGGTCCATGGCCTGGAAACTCCCCAGATCTTAATCCCATTGAGAACTTGTGGTCAATCCTCAAGAGGCGGGTGGACAAACAAAAACCCACTAATTCTGACAAACTCCAAGAAGTGTTTATGAAAGAATGGGTTGCTATCAGTCAGGATTTGGCCCAGAAGTTGATTGAGAGCATGCCCAGTCGAATTGCAGAGGTCCTGAAAAAGAAGGGCCAACACTGCAAATACTGACTCTTTGCATAAATGTCATGTAATTGTCGATAAAAGCCTTTGAAACGTATGAAGTCCTTGTAATTATATTTCAGTACATCACAGAAACAACTGAAACAAAGATCTAAAAGCAGTTTAGCAGCAAACTTTTTGAAAACTAATATTTATGTAATTCTCAAAACTTTTGGCCATGACTGTAGTTGTTTCACTTTCACAATGAAACACACAGTGTCTCCATGACATGGCAACAGCGGCAGCAACAATACTACAACTAGAATCAAAGTTACTCCTCCTTTTTTTGCATGAACATTTGTGGGGTGTTATGCAAATCTTCCCACATGTCGTAGACATGCAGGCATGTTTAAACGAAGCATTTTAGGGGGGCATGGAGGAGTCTGAACTATTTTAAAGAATATCTCTTTGGGTTTGAGACTTTAGTCTTTGGAATTTTAGGGATCTTATCTATGCACGAACAGCTTGTAACACTCCAAAGAGAAAGGGAAACTTGAAATTGCATCATATGACCCCTCAAGAGTTAGAACTGTCTGTTTTAATAACAGCGAAACAGAGGCTTGATAACAAAGTGTTTCTTTGTGGATTTCTTGACTTTTTTTATTCCCATGCATCTCACTGTGTCTTCAAGTCCATGTGACTTCAGACAGCACTAATGACAGCGAAAGAGAGAGAGAGAGAGAGAGAGAGAGAAAGAGAGGGTGTGCGAGAAAGATCTGTCAGTGGGCTGTGGTCATTAACACCCTGCATTGCTACAGCTTGTGGCCTACAGGAATCGTTGTATGTCCTACACTGCCCTCCTCCTCAACACACATGCAGCTCTCTGCCAGCTGTGCATGCAGCCGGGGCCAAATCTCCCAGGACATCCTCTCAAGGAGACTTTCTCTACTCTCCTTCTAGACACACTGAGAGTTTGTGTGAAAAGTGCTTGTTTCTCCTTCTCCTTTCATGACAGGGAGGTGTTCCTGACGCACTTCTGGCTAAATATAGCCCAGAGGAACACTGTGTTGGCTTCACACAGCGGTGGCTGTCTCACGAACAGGCATTCTTACCACCTTGTCAGGTTGGAAGGGTATGTGTGTTTATCCACGTGTGGGTGTGTGAGCATTTGATGGAGTGTAATGAAGTTAGGTGTAATCAGCTTGAAGTTGACTGCCATGGATTTCCTGGCTAGTTTATGCTAGTTTGGTGCTAGTCTATGGGATTAGATCTCTGCCACAATTCTGCGCGTGAAAGGGACTGTTAGCACACACACGTTTTGTGGAGAAAATGTTTGTCTTGCAAAGAAGAAAGTATTTTGACTACACAAAAATCTATTTTGCATTTAAAATAAGTTTTTGGATACGTGCAAATCTTCTCTTTTGCATGTGCAATGTTTCACTAGCTTGCTCACCTGATGCCCACCCTTAGTGCTCTCTAAATGCCAACGGCTCTCTTGCTCAACACAACCCAGTGTTTCAACATGTCATAATTCCAACCAATCAGAGACGAGGCTGCTAAATTACGATTGGCTGCCTTGACAACCAATCACAGCATTCCTTCCATTACCATGACAACAGAAGAGGAAAAATTCAGTGCATGCATAATTATTATGCAAGTTGATATTCTGATCATATTTTTTTCCAAGCACATTTTACCAATTCCAAACAACATAAATCTTAATAACTACTATTAATCTTGTATTTAATAATTTATAATTTATATATAATAATTCATGAAGGCTTAAAGTGAAAAATTACTGAAAGTCTAAAAGTATTAAATACCTATGAGAAATATTCAAAACTAATGCAATACTAGACATGGCAAAGTTAATGCATAACCATAGGACAGCAAAATGCTCAGTGAGTCAGCAGGTTCAGTCAAAAACATTTGGAGAAGAAAGGATGCATGTGAACTGCAAAATAATTGTGAATTAAGGAGGGTAAATCACCAGGAACCATTTAGTCATTTAGCCATTTTCCAGAACTACAACTTACCTGGAGTCTCCAGAAGTACACAATGTCAGGTTCTCAGAGACTAAGGTTAAGTGTAGAATCCTTAAAATGACCCCTACTTAATAAGAATCACATAATGTAGTGTATTAAAATACTCAAAGACTTATTTTTTTTATATATGCATAATCTTTATAGACACATAAGTTGATAGTGACTCTTGAAGGACTAGCATCACCTTTTGTACCACTGTTTGAAGAATTTATCTTCCAGAATCTGGCAGTAAATTTTGGGAGTGCATTTTTAGTCCATCTCAAGATTTTATCTGTAGAAGATAACCTGCTTAATAACTATGCACACCTGAATATAAGGCGTGTTTCACTTCCAGTGTTCATGAACAATCATATATCGTTTATAAGTGATTAAATACAAGTTTAATAGTAGTTATTAAGATTGACGTTGTTTGGAACTGGTAAAATATGCTTGGAAAAATATATAATCAGAATATCAATTTAACATAATAATTATGCATGCACTGTATTTTTCCTCTTTTAGCAGCCTAGTCTCTGATTGGATGGAATTATGGCATATTGTAACATTGGGTTGAGCAAGCAAGCTGTCAGCATAGAGAACCCTGAGGGCAGGCATCAGGTGAGCAAGCTAGTGAAACGTTGCACGTGCACAAGACAAGGTCTGCGCAAATCCAAAAACCTTTTTTAAATGCAAAATTGATTTCATGTGCTCAAAATACTCTATTTTTAGCGAGACAAACATTTTCTCCACAAAACTCACAATATTTTATTTCGCGTGCAGAATTGTGGCAGAGATCTAATCCCATACTAGTCTAACTGGTGAAGTAGGCTGGCTAAGGAGACAGCCTTGCTGGTTTAGCACAAGTGGTCAACGTTTGTCTGGTTAACATGGTCCAGATAGCCCCCGATAGTAGATCAGATTAGATCTCAATTGACGATCATTCAAAATTAGATGTGTATTCTGATATGCTTTTTTCCAAGAAGCTCATAAAAAAAAATTTTTGTTGTTGTTTTTTACCAGTGCCTTAATTTTGTCAGTTAACACAATTCTGAGCTAGTAGCATTGTTAGCTAAGGAACATATATAGCTAATATCTGATTATGCTAAATAGTAGATTTCTACCATTTATTATTGCAGTAAACTAAGGAGGCACCTGTGTGTGTGTGTGTGTGTGTGTGTGTGTGTGTGTGTGTGTGTGTGTGTGTGTGTGTGTGTGTGTGTGTGTGTGTGTGTGTGTGTGTGTGTGTGTGTGTGTGTGTGTGTGTGCGCGTGCGTGCGCGTGCGTGCGTGCGTGTATATATATATATATGCTTATAAGTGTAAAGGAATGTCATTTCAATTTCAATTTAATTTTATTATATGTCATGTGATGTTCAAAAAGATGTAGGTTTTACATCATATAAAATATGTAAATGTTTTTCATCATGGAAATAATTGCTAAAAACGATTAATTGACTATTCTCTCATTTCTACTCAAGGACTGCTGAATAAAGTACACTTAAAAGCGCTGTCTCAGCCAATAAAATGGATACATTTTGCAGTAGAATAGTATATTGCACCAACCACACAACTGTCATTGAGATGAATGAGAATGCTAATGGATATACAGTAGACCTCCTTGGTAAACTAGCTAAAGCTGGCAAAAAAATAAAAATCCTTAAAAGAGGTTACCATGACTGAATCAAAAAGGGACTGATGTTGAATTTGATTTCTGTGTTTAGATTGTGTTATGAGATTATTGTGTTACTTATTAGAGAGTGATATTTGTTTTCTACCCAGCTTTTCTTACGTGTTATAAATTTGTTTTTACAAAGCACTCACTCTTGACAATGCTGAAAGCAGCCATGTGCTTGCCTTCCCCACCCAATGGATTTACAGTGACCTCGGACTGCCAGCAGTCAGCTTTGACTTTCAAAGCCCAAGCTGTGATGCCAGCACGTGTGCCACACTGCTCTGTCTCATGCACATTTCTGTCCCTGCTCACTGTTATTCTTCTAGCTTCTGATGTCTATCTGTGGTTCTTAGTCACTTGATCACTACATAAACATTTGTCCTTGGTAATTTTTTACTATTTTTCTTCTTTTTGCTTCAGTCTTTAGACTCTAAAATCTACAGCCAAACAGTTGTGACATGAACAGATGTTTTTCTTTTTCATGATGGTCCTATGATCTATGTTCAGGATGTTCACATTTCTTCAGGCCTTTGTGTTAACTTCCACCCATAGAGATATGTGGACATTCCCTTCCTTAAGCTGCATTGTCACATTTTTCTTCTATAATTTTGTAGAATTACATTTTTGTTTACTATCTATCTATTTATCTATCTATCTATCTATCATACACACACACACACACACACACACACACAGGCAAATGTGGGCCAAATCTGAAATGGGGTTGGTTTTTTTTTCTTTTTTTTTTTTGCTCACGTGACTCAGATCAATATGTGGTACTAAATCCGATCCATGTCAGATGTTTCGCAATGCGACTGCAGTGTAAACGGTCGTGACAGATTTCATGCAGCTTTTACGTCACTCTAGATCGACATTCGTTATAATTCCCCGCTGACGGGAGACACTTCATCGATTTTACACACCCAAACTTATGAAGACAGTAGCGAAAGATAATCAGTGGAAGTGAGATGTGTCAGAACTCGTGTGTATTACAGTGACAACTCTACAAGCAAAATATGAGCGCTCATAAAAGTTTCAAAACTCTGCTTTCTTTTTTGTCAGTTGTCTTTATTTTTTCATATTGCCTGTGCATAATTTCGCTGGCATCTGCAGCAGATCACACTATAAATAAACTCATAATCGCTTACTTTATATCCTCCGTGTTTACTTCTGTATTATGACGCTCTGTGCAAGTGTTGCCAAATCCACGTTTTCATATCGTTCTTTTGTGCATGCGGGTCAGTTCAAAACCATGATCTGTTCACACTGGAAATCTGATATGATAATCCACATTTAAAACAACAATTTAAACAGCTTTACTAAAAAATCGGATCTGAGAACAAATCATAATTGAGCACTTAGGCTCGCAGCATGAATGCAGCCCAAATGTGTGAGTTGTTTACTTATTTTTTAAAATTAGTCTTCACATTAATGTCCTTATATTGTTCATTCAAACTGTTTCACGAACGCAGAATGTTGCACGAACACAAGAGGCGGCATTTAACGAATGAACCAATCACAACTGATCATAGCCAATCATATCTATTAATATCACGATGGAGGCATTGCCTCCTTTCACGTGATTTTCCCCATTCATTCTTAATTACCCCCCACCAAACTTACACTTTGGGAGTCTGTTAAAACTCAATGGGCTCAGAGGAGACGACTATCGCTGTAACTTTACCTGCTGGTGTGGCTATTGGACAGTGTTTCTTTAGAAAAACGAGTGATTTATATACTTTTTAATGTTAGATTTTGTAATACTGGCTCTACAGATCTCTGATCCTTTGTTTCTTTTAGGTGTCATTATCGTGCCCAGTGCAGGGGTGGGCATTGTACTAGGTGGCTACATCATTAAGAAACTCAAGCTTGGAGCTCGTGAGTCCGCCAAGCTGGCCATGATCTGCAGCGGGGTGTCTCTTCTGTGCTTCTCCACGCTCTTCATCGTGGGCTGTGAGAGTATAAACCTGGGCGGGATCAATATCCCTTATACCACAGGGTAAGTGAATTACAAGGCATTAAAACCTTTCAGTGTAAGAACTGATGTGATTTGGGTGTCCTATTTATGTTTTGAGGTTTCAGTTATACTGGGGTTGTATAAACACTAAAATACTACGAACGACATAAGAAGCATATGTTGAACAGCAGGTGGAAGGACTGTTTCTTGCGTCATGCTGCATTTCAATGCCCCCTTACATATGTCTGTACGTATGGTCTGAAAAGACATATGTGATTGATTTTGTGGTTGTTTGCTTGCAGCTCTACTTTGTCCTTCTTAAATGTTTCTGTACCTATTGAGCATGCACAATTAATGCACAAATCAGGCTTTAAAATTGTATATTCATGTGAAATGAGTAACCATGCTCTGCTTTTGGCTGGGTAACTTTAACCATATTAAGCCCTAAGATTAAGTATGTTAAGATTGTACATCAGTCAATCTTAGTGTACTTAATTCTGGTTTGGGCTCTTTCACATACTCTATTTGGCTTAAGAGCCATGTGTTTGACATTCCCGCTCTGTGAAGTCCTTTCGTCCACCATACAATGCTTCTCTACAAGGTTTCTTGTGCTGAAGTCTGCAGTTTGCACAGCCTTGACCAGCGAGACTGCATGTTTGTGGAAGACATGACATTAAAGTGTGAGGCCCTTTTAACAGACAGAGCTCCCCTGTCAGACACAGATGTAGAAATACAACGCTTACATTTGACATCCGTCCGAACTGTTTCTGTATTTCTCAAGGTTAGCCTCTCTCATCCTGTATGTACTATAACAGTATTCTTTTATGGTTACAGGAGACACATGCACATTTAGAAGCTCTTATTTATTATTTATTCATTTCCTAACCACAGCTGTTTCAGCTCGGGTGACCTTGATGAGAAAACTGCTTCTGTTGACTGAAGCTTAAAGGAACAGTTTGTCCACCAGTTCAATTCTGTCATTATTTACTCATGTCATTACAAACCTGTATGACCTTCTTTCTTCTATGGAAGCAATGCACCATGTTATCCCTTAATGTCCTAGAAGAATGAGAACGGACTGTTATGGTGTATAGTTTTGTAGCAGAGGGGTCTGTCTCATTCAGTGTTTAAAGACTGGATTCCGATTGCTGCTGTTTCCGTCCGTCTTGTTGGCTGTTATGCCGTGATTCATCCCCTAATTCTGCTGCAGATCAGAGAGGATAATGTAAAGTCAACCAGAGCTGGTGCTGATTGCTCTGTGTTTTATGTGGGAAAGAGCTCTGTTTGAATTTGCCTGCCATTCCCACGGCATTAAAATAACTGTTTATACAATGTCTTTTCATTTATTTTACTGTCTGCCGGTTTTCTTCTTACTCTTTTATCCTCTCCGGGAGATTTGAAAAGATTTGCTTTGAAAGTCATTTTAGTTTTTATATAGTCAAATGACAATTAATCAATAAATCTTAGTGTACTGTTCTGTACTACTTACAGTGGTTGCTGTTTAAACATAGTCCATAGATGGCAGTCTAAAAGTCTGAGATCATATAGTTGATATTCATTTTGGAGCTGCTTTTATACATAACATGTCATAAACCTCTTATATAAAAGAGTCTAGTAACAATTCTAGGTATTGATAAACTAATGGCCAAAATCTTCTACAAAAATGAAGCCGATCAATATATTAGCCAACATGTTCAATCCCCTAATATTATTTTTAATATATCTTAAAATATATTTTTAGATTATTTTTATGAGCCACTCTCATTTATTCAGCATTAAGTATTAGAAGGATTATAAACATCCGAGATTTAAATGATCATTGCTTGTTGGCTGAACATTAAAGAGCTAAAAATAAATATTTACAAATTTTAAATTAATTAAATTCAATATAATTCACTATACATTTATTTGTATACTAATTAAATACATTCTAAATAAATAAATTAAATATGTCTGTGTGTTTGCAAGTATATATGGCCCAGTAATGTTTGTTTTTTTTCTCATTATTTATATATATATGTATATATATATATATATATATATATATATATGCATTCATGAATTTTGTTACTGGCTAATAGCTCTTTTCTTATTGGCTTCTCACATTAGCCAATGCATAAATACAGAGCCTGTCACACAGACAAGTGTGATTTCTCCGAAAGTGTTATATGTCAGGTCATGTTTAATGCATTTCAAATATTCCAAATATTGCCTACAGCAGCTGATGCGATGCATTTTATTCTCAAACTGTTTGCCCTCTGTGTTTTTTCTTCAGGCCGACCCTCACTCTGACCCACAGAAACCTGACGGGAGGCTGTAATGTGAATTGTGGCTGTCGGATCAATGAGTATGCTCCTGTTTGTGGCTCAGATGGCATCACATATTTCAACCCCTGCCTGGCAGGATGCAGCACTGTGGGCAATGACAGCACCGGGGTGAGTCACACTGCATGTCATTCTGAAGATGCTCCAAATATTTCGAACAGCACAGATCATTTCAAATCAAGACCTACCCAATGCTAAACACTGATATTAAATCTCAATCTTAAAGCTACATCTATTTACATGTAAACATCTCATCATCTCATTATCTTTGCCTATCGAACCGGGTCACTGACAGTGTCCATTTTACTCTAGAAAAAAAAGCAGATGAGAAAGCTAGTTGGTGTCAGCATGTCTTGTCACTTTTGGGTCAGAGCATACACTTTGCATCCCTGATTCTTATTATTAATTATACATTTATTATAAAACTATTATTATATTTTTTAAAGGTTTGTTTACAATGTTTACAATTATTACTCAAATGTATTAGTATTATTATTAGTTTAGAGTTAAATGAATGAATGTAATTTAATATGAATATTTTTCGTAATCACAGAATTGCATCGCAACAATGTCTTTTAACTTTTTGAATATCTGTGGTAATGTCCCTGTGTATTTTTTTTAATGCAGATCAGAAACTACACAGACTGTGCGTGTGTGCAGAGCAGGCAGGTCATCACTCCACCCGCCGGCGGCCAAGGCAGCCAGCTGCAGCTGGTCATAGTGAAGACCTATCTGAATGAGAACGGATTCGCTGTGTCAGGGAAGTGTGATCGCACCTGCAACACGCTCATCCCCTTCCTCATCTTCCTCTTCATCGTTACGCTGATCACAGCTTGTGCACAGCCCTCTGCCATTATCGTCACTCTCAGGTAGGAAACAGTAACTGAAGTTTCTGATCTTTTATGATGACTTTAAAGGGGAATTTTTTTTTATTTAAAACATTAATCATTAGTGCAGGTTTAGCACATTTGGGATAAGTATGACTTCATTTTTGAAAAAGGTCCCTTATGCTCAGCAAGGCTGCACTTATTTGATAGTTATGAATATTTTGAAACATTATTAAAAATTAAAATAGCTGTTTTCTATTGTAATATATTTTAAAATGTAATGTATTCCTTTGCTAGCAAAGCTGAATTTTCAGCAGCCATTCCCCGAGTCTTCAATGTCTAAAATGATGATTTGCTGCTAAAGAAACATCTCATTTCCATTGTAGACAACAGCAGCTTAATATTTTTGTGCAAACTGTGATACTTTTTTTTTCAGGCTTATTTGATGCATAGAAAGCTTTTTTTATTTTTTTTTAACAGCATTTATTTAAAAATAGTTAAATTTTAAAAAAAATAATCTAACTGATGCCAAACTTTTAAATGGTAGTGTATCATCATTTATTTATGTGACAATTCATGCAATTAGTAGCAGATGGTATTAAAGAAAACAATAAATTAATTTTCTTTTGTAGGTCAGTAGAAGAGCAAGAACGACCGTTTGCTTTAGGAATGCAGTTTGTGCTACTAAGAACTCTGGGTAAGTCATAAATGCTTGATTTACCTGAAGAATGCAAAGCTTTAAAAATGTACTTTATGAAAGCCATCAGCCTTGTTTAACGCTGCAGCAGAGCTTTTCATATAGCACCACCTAGTGTTCTTAAACATAAACTACATCATCATACATTTGCGTTAGATAAGATGACAGAAACAAATGCAGCATCAAATTTCAAGCTTACAGAACTACAAAGTGACTGCAATTGGAAGTTAACAATTCAATCTTCCTTTTACCACAATTCTTTTCTTTTTCCATGTCTGCAGCCTACATCCCCACACCAATCTACTTTGGTGCAGTGATTGACACCACTTGCATGCTCTGGCAGCAGGACTGCGGCATTCACGGCTCATGTTGGGAGTACGATGTCACTTCCTTCCGCTTCGTGTACTTCGGCCTGGCTGCCAGCCTCAAGTTTGTGGGCTTTGTGTTCATTTTCCTCACCTGGTATTCAATTAAATACAAAGAGGATCATCTGGAGCGCTGGCAGCGGCATCTGCCTCCTCTGGGCACCGTCAACGAGCTCATCTGTCACGCAGGAGGCCACAAGAGCCACGCTCGTACCCGCTCCTGCCCCATTTTCATACCCCGTCCCGAGCCCCCCGACCAGCCCCTGCTCAACCGCGGATACTGCAGCCAGAGCTGCCCCGGAAACACTCTCAAAGCAATAACCCCACCTGCCCGCTCGCTGCAGGAAATGCACATTTGAGGAACGTGAGCCCTGACATCTGCCTCCACGTGCCTTCCTCTCTGTCAGGGGTCCTCCTCCATGACAAGACAGTGTGCGACGTACACCTGTTGTGCTCCGTGTGGCTTTCAGGGGCTTGCTGCGCTCACCGATCTCAATGTCACCTGTACAAACTCACAGCAAACACACATTGTGTAGGATTTGCTGTCGAAGCGTATGGAAGACATCTCATGGTGCTAAATGAGAAACAGAGAGGACATTTCTCTGTATCCAATCTTGGATTCCAAGATTATTATATCAAAGACGTAACACAAGCACAAATGGATATCAGTACTATGCAACGCAGTACCACAGTAAAGCCTCCAGGCAGTCGCTTGCTACTGTATGATCATAATTCACATCTCACATGGTCTTTCTGAACAAATCTGTGAAGAATTCTCTTCAAAATGATGTTAACAACTCCCTTCTGGTTAGTTTGGAGGCGTCAGTGTGATTCGGATGGTTTTCAAGGAGCTGTACGAGAACATTCAGCCTCCTCCAGACAGATCACATGGTCCTGTATGTAAATTCAGTGCCTCAGATTGCCCCGTCAGCAGTGAGGTCTGAGCACTGGGTGGACTGATAAAATGCATTTGGAGAAGGACTTTGAAGCCTTGTCTTCTCGTTCTTCATCTTCATAATCATTCTGTCTGTTCAGTGATTGACTGTCAAATGGCGATATGTGTTCAGATGCATATTGTTGGATCAGATGTTTGTCCAGTGGTCCAGTATCAGGTCTTGAGGAGGTCAGATCAATTAGATCGATTTTTTGGCAAATCCGTATTCAAACCGGTTTTGGTTTTTTGTAAGTGTGAACAACAGAAAACACATGAAATCTGTTGTTTACAAACCCGATCCGAATCATATCCATATCTGGTGTGAAATCTGATTCAAATCAGTTTTTTGGTCTAAATGGTAAAATCTGACAAACCAGTCAATATTTCTATCTCTTTCCTTATATACACTCTAAAAATAGTTCTTTATTGGCATCTGTGATTCCATGAACCTTTAACATCCACGGATGCTTTCCATTGTTCTTTCAAAGTAAAAATAATTTCTTTCGTTTCTAAAAATGTCCTTCAGAAGGTTCGTTCGGGAACCCGAAATGGATCTTCTATGGCATCACTTCAAAGACAGTGCTTTCGGACAGTGTGGGGTCCTAAATGTCTCATTTGGTCTAAAGCTTAAGAGATGTCATGAATGATATGAACCAAGGCTAAAATTTTTGTCCTCTTGTTCACTTCAAGAATGATAACTATGAAGTTAATACAACCCTCTACGGACACCTTGGCAATTGAATCGCCATTGGCTAGTACATTTCTTTAGTTTACTCGCCAGACAGACACATACACACACACACACACATATATATAAACGTTTGTAAAATGGTACTGTTTTTTAAATATCTGAAAGTACACTCTTAATCAGTCAGTCAATATTATAATACTTAAGTATTATTAAATAGAACCTCAGTAATTAGAAATAAACTTGATAACCATGTTTGAATGCATATTAGTCATTTTAAATAACAGTACTGGACTGGGGGTGGTGCTTTTTTGGTGTAGAGGGTTGCATAACAATATTAGTGTCCATGCTTTGTGTGAACAGCCCTTTACACTCAGTTGTTGGTTGAGAAAGTCTCATGGCATCATACACATCAGATTTCATCAGCGGTTCGATCACAAAAATGTCATTCCTAAAATACTGGTTAGAAACTAAATCGGATTTGTGTGTAGTGTGAACACAGCGATTCAAATCCAGATTCAAATGAGGAAGATTCAGGATTCAGTCGACCGCTGAGCATGTCTGAGCAGCTTTAGCGCCAGCATTTGTAAAGCCATAGCATAATGAGAGTGCATTCTCCGCTTTGGTTTTTGGAGCTGTTTATGTATATGAGCATGTGCTTCGGCTATAGCCTGATCCTCAAGCACTGGCTCTATTCTTATGCAGCAACTATGTACAATTAAACTTCTGCCTAATAATATGCAAACCTCAGATTTTCAGTACTGTGTGATGGGTTTATAAAGCCAGTTTAGCAGTTCATTAGACGTAGTCCAGTTACTTTTGATCAGTACAGTACAGAAGTCACAATGTTTTTTTAGCAATGTGATTTACATAGGTATATTTGGTTCGGTTATAATTAATGAGGGACTTACTTGGTAACTAGATACTTAGCATGTAAACAATAAAACCCAGTTTAATCAATGAAAAAAATGGAGACCATGCTGTATTATCTCCACTTCCAAATGATTTTGTAAGCTGTACTGTATTATGATCACAATTTCTGAAACAAAATTCGAGACCACAAATACTTTTTCCAGAACTCTTATTGTCAGTGTTTTTCATAAAAGATGATGTTGAAGAGGTATTTGAGATGCTGATTGCAGTATTAGAATGACTTTTAAAAATTAGGGTGTAAGAAGTCAAATCAAGCCCTTCTTGAAATGACTTTTTTTTCCCCCATGTTTGTGAACTATAAGCTGTACCGTGGTGAAAGTCGGACCTTTTTACAATAATCAGGAGCTCCCCATTAGTTTGACCTACAATGTGAGCTGCTCAAAACATTTTTTGGCAGGGCAACAGAACAGCATGGAGTGTTAAATTTGACCACTCACACAGGTTTCAGTTAACACTTTTTTTATTATTATTAAAAAATATATTCTGTGTCCTTATTTGACTCATATGCACCTTAAACTCTTAAGTTATTCCTTTTTAAGATCAGCTCACATATGATGTCAAATGAATGTGTTGGAGCTACGTTAGCTTCAGTACTCTTGGACACGTGAATTTACATTAATTCTGTCTTAGTTCATCAGTACATGTATTTATTGAAATAAAAGCGTTTAGAAAGAGGTGGAAATGTATCATGTGTGAAGTCGTTTTGAATTCTTTGTGTCATTAAAAACAACCAAATGGTTTAATTCTTTAGTGACAAAGCAGTGTATTTGTATAGTTTGCAATTTTAGAATTTTTATATTTTATGAGGAATCACTTTTTTTTAAGAAACTGGTCTCACTGTAGGTGGTGCGTGCTGCTGTAGAAGACTACAAACAACATTTCTAATGGGAAGAAAACATCAGGAGTGCTAGAATGTTTATGGCTTTAAAGCAAATTTATTTAGCTGGGGGGGGATTCAAAGACTGGCCTTTAAGGTAACTTTTTTCTAAATATATTTGTATATTAGGACTCAGTGGTCATATTTTTGATTTACAAACACGCATGCACTCGCATACACAAAAGAACAAGACAAACATAAGAAAAAGCTTAACTTTTATTTTGAAGGGACAAACTACTGTCAAATGACTTGAATGAAATGAACAGTTTTAAACTGTTAAGCGTGAAAATATATAATATAAAAGAACAGCTTGGTTTTGTCTTTAGTTTCGTTGAAGCAGAAAATATATACAACAAAAGGCAGAAGTAAGAAACACTTTGAAAAGCATCAGAGATCAAAACATACATCAATCATGACTAATAAATATCAATCATATCCATTTCATGGTGATGAGGTGATGCATCTTTACAAGGGAATAAGAAGCTTCACTCAATGAATGCTTCAAGAACAGCACATGAAGGCAAAAATGAAGCAAATACATTTCTGATTGTGCATTTTTTGCTCTAAATGCATGTAGTACTGAGACAAATGAACGGGTGTTGCATGCAAATGCTCCTATTGTGTCAAATAATCTCTGGACCGACAGCTGAGGAGTGGTTGGTCAGATATGTACATCGATTCATTTCCTCAAAACTCATTCAGAAACATACAAACTTCTTCACTGTGAATATGGGCAACACAAATTTGCATAATATATGCAGGTTTTGTCAACAAAACGTTTTTGAAACTACTTAATTTCTACCCACAATTCATGTTGTCAGTTGTGTTCACCCAATCTTGGTAAATTTGTTTAGGTAGTTACATTGCAAGTAAACCCCCACTTTATGCCTGGCCAGAATACATTTTTCAAGTGTAGATTTAGCTCTATTAATATATTACAAATGTTTAGATATTTGAAGAACAACGTGGATTCCTTAATAAAATAATTTGTCAATAAACAGATTAGAATTCTCTCAAATCTACATAGTTACAAAATGTTAATTCTCTATATCATAGGCAACGTCACTGGATTATTTTTAATCAATAGGTAGGTTATACAGCATCATTTCAAGCGGTTCCTTGTGTTAACAGGCACAAAGACTCAACTTTTCTTTTGTTAAGCACACTATTCTTTTATTGCCCGAACCATGAATAAATTAAGCTCTAATGCTGAAAAGCTAAACGTGAAATAACTTAACCAAAAGTGTTACTTCATAGTAATAGATTATTAAATACTTTGCAGTTGGTGCCCCTTCCTCCACAGCTGAAACAAAGACGTGCTTCACACAGGTTTATGTAGGTGAGAAACGTGAACAAGCTGCATTATTTCCACTTCTCAAGAGCACAGTGTGGCTCAGATAATATCAGCTGGCATTCGGAGAAAAATAATAAATAGATCGGTACGAATAAATAAAAGCAATTCGAAATAATGGTCAACAGATATCACAGTTGCATTATGCGATATCTGCGGCGTGTAGAATAAATTAAAAGAAGGAAACTGTTCACTTTTCTTCACCTTGTGCTGATGATCCAACACCAAAAAAATTGCATGAAAACAATCTCAGATTCAGAGGCGATGGGGCCGACGTGACATTGACCCATCTGCGCTCTGATTGGTTCATTTTTTCACAGATAAAGTGCTAACTGAGGAGCCTCGGGGGGGTTTTGTGTACCGTTTAAAAATCCCAAGGAGCCGTTTTGTGAAACAGGAGTCTTCCTCTAGCTTTGCAAAATAAGTACAGACCACCACCTCAAGTCCAAAAAGCGACTGAGACAGAAGCCCCTCGAAAAGGGGGCCATTTAAATGCTGTTTGTTTTGGTGGAAATTCTCTGAAAAAATGCCAAATAACAGCGATGGTCAAAATGCATTGCTTCTGAAAGCTAGAAAAAGTCCCTGAGATACATAATCAGCATTATGACTCCCATTGGTGCCCCTTCTGGATTCATATAAATAACCTTAGCAATATTAATAGTAATGGTAAATGTTGATAATACCACCGATGTAGGTGAGAAGTTCTTATGTACAAATATCCAAAATCAGTCGGCCAGGCTTGTTTCTGAACTGAAATGTTAGCTGCCACAGCAATGGCAATATTGAATATAAAGATTGTTATAATAACTTAATGCTTTGCTAACATCATAAAGGCAGATAATGCAAATATTGATACCCTGGGATGGAGGGTCTCCATTCATAAAGTAGAGAAAAACAAAACATATAGCATTCATTTACAATCCCCTAGTTCATTAGCACAGAAGAGCCCCCGTTAGACTTTAACAGACTCCATCACTGAAAGCTTCATGGCATCTTCAAGCATCTGATTGTCCGTGAAGGTTGCCGGAGGTTCTGGGACCGAATCCGACAAGCCAATCAGAGACTCCAGGAGACATGTGCCCGGGTCAGCGGCCTGCGGGAGGCTGGGGTAAGTAGGCGACTGGAACTGAAAGAAGTTGTCCACGTGTTCGTACTCCTTTAAGGAGTTGTACAACGAGCTCGGCCCAAGACAAGGAAAGCCGTCGAAGAACTCCAGGTCTGATTCGGATGAGAGGCTCAGGTCCATGTAGCTGGCCGAGTGATCGATGGAGGGCGAGGGTGTGTGGGGGACGGAGCAGTTGTTGAACAGAGCGTTTGCTTGATTAGCGTTCTCGTCTAGGAGCTCAGACATGGCCATGCGGCTGTTGTCCGTTTGTGATGTGCTAAACTTGTCGTCTGTCGCGCTGAAGATGCCATAGCCTGTGGACTCACTCTTTTTCTGCTGGTAGTCGCAGTTGTTGTTGTTGTTGTTGCGCTCCCTAACAGTACAGTCCTCATTGTCGGTGTCGCTAAAGCTTAGGATTCTCGTAAGTCCGTTTTCGTCGACGTCTAGCGGCGATTGCTCGCTTTGAGCGTTTCCGGTGGACTCGGAGTCCTCGCTCTGGCCTGAAGAACTAGACGAATCGGTCATGTCGCTGCTACAGCTGTTCTCTCCCACGGCTACTAGCTCCGAGTTGAAGTGAAACGTGGGTCTGTCTGGTGTGGTGCTGCTCTCTGCTGGGTGGATTGGAGAACTGCAGTCTGGGAGATCTTCAGAGGGGGTTTTGCTCTCAGGGGTGTGCTCTTCCAAACGCTTCTCCAGCTCTAGCTTCATGATGGTGTGGATGTAGTGGGTCTGAACTCGGCTGGAGTTGAACTCAATGCGGCCTGCCATGTTCCCACAGCCATCTTTAGTGCAGCCACATGGGAAGGATGAATGGTCCATCTGCAAATCCATGAAACATTACATTCATGTATGAAGAAAGTGCATTTAGAATTCAGTATTAGAATACAATTACACGTGGCACTTTAACTTACAATTATAATATACTTTTTAAAGACACGTGTTTGACTTCAGCTTATTTTACTTGAATTGATTTTAATAGTATTTTAAGAAAATTTGAAAGAATATTTAATAAATGTAAAAAATGCATTTATTTTATCACATAAATATAATACAGTAATGTAATACATTAATATTGTGAAATATTACTGTTTATATATTAAAGTGTCATTTAGTTCTGTGAATTTTCAGCAGCATAAAATAAATGACTTTACTGTCACTTTAGATCATTTTAATGCATCCTTACTGAAAAATGTAACACACATATACATATATACACATATACATATATATGATTTGGCAGATTTGGTTAGTTCATGACTTTGATGTTTCTGGCATCATTCTGTACAGTTTGAGCTACAGGAATGATATCTGTACATATCAGCCATAACCTTGTCTAAAAGGAAGTCTGTCGGGACTGAATCGCTCACCTGACATTTGATCCCAGCCAAACTACAGCTGCAGGTCTCCGGCTCGCAGAAGCCCTGGCAGTCGCATCCGCAGTCTTCTCTCGACGTACGCAAGTCATGCAGTTGACGCTTCTCATCTTTATCGATCTTTTTCACACCAGCGGCTTTAAGGATGGCGTATCTTCTCTTGGAGGGGTAGGGATGCAAGAAGGAGCCATCATCCAAGTTTACTCCGCTGAGGTCGATTTCATCCTCTGGGATGTCATCGATAGTCAACCTGTCAGCCTCTTCGGACTCCTGGGTACCATTTTTGGTAAGCTGCACAGAGAAAAAGGATATTTACATGATTACAACTTTAAAACCTCTCATGTTCGACAACAATTTGAGAAAATTAAACTCAAAAATACCTTCAGCTTAAGAGCTTCCAGTTTTTCCTCCTTCAATCGGTTTTTGATTTTCTCTCGCCGTAGGTGGCGCTGTGCTATGGCAAACTCCGCTATTGAGTAGCGGCGCTGGGCACTGTGCCTCTGCACCATGCCAAGGGTGCAACCTCCCCGGCTGGGCACACTGGTGAAGCCCTGACAGCGAGGAAAGAAGAAGACCGTAACCTGGTCAAACTGCACATTGCCTCGCCGCGAGCGCTTGGCCTTCTTCAGGATAGATGTGGCTGAGGAAAGAGAGAAAGAACAAGAGGATAAATATAAAGACGTTCAGGCTTGTGGTGGACTTGAAAAGAAAACATTAAGTGGAAAACAGTGGGGGAATACATTCACTGGAATTCATGCTTGGAATTTCTTAATGGACAATTAAGAGCATATGTCTGAGAAAGAGAAAAGAGAGTGGTGGGGTGGGGAAAGAAAGAAAGTTCTGTTCCTAGTATCTCATCGGGGAGTATTTGAGTAGGAAGTGTGCCAAGCCTAATGGGAAGACTTGGAGTGGCTGAGTCTCTTGTGTAAACATCAAGATCACATTAACGTTATTGTTGCGAATGTACTAAACTGCCACTAGATGGCAGGCTACACACAGCAAATCAGCTCAGTGCCATTCAGTCATATTAAAACAAGCACAATATTCCACCGCTCAACATCAGAACAGATGTGCAAATATTTCAGCTAATAGTTTTCGGTCTAATCCAGTCATATGCAAAGACAACTGCATTCCTCTTCACTCGTGTCTGACAAACAATCCACCCAGGAATTTCCTCTTGGCGCTGAACTGTGCCGGGAGACTAAAGCATCCAAAATCACAAGCCAGCGGCTGGATGATCTGGAAGTTTGAGGATTTTGGAAGTGGTGAGGGCACTCAAGGCAGTTGCTATTTAATAACCTCATAACTTTATACAAGACGGGCCATCTGTCTGAACATTCCTTGCAAATTATTCCAACAACCAGCCAAAACTCTGCATTCACCAAATTAATCAGTCAATGTCAGTGGTTAAAGCATCTCAAAGGGAGAAATTCTCTTCTTGAAACAAGAAAACCATTTTTTTTACTCAAACTCCTTGTCCTCTGTGCAGGAATACTTGATGTCCAACTGTTAGTCTCAGAGAGAGAGAAGCACATTCTCCCTCAGGGCCACAAGCCCACCGATTGTTATCTGAAGGAATGAAGGAGATTGATCTTACTGTCCCTGCAGCTGGTTTATATTAGACTTGCAATGGTGGGAACTCATCCTTGCACGTTTTCCTGTCTAGAAGCTTGTGCAAATATGTTTTGCTCATCTAATGGGGACGGGGGGTTATGATGGAAAATCTCATATGCCCTCATATATAGACAAGACCATCTCTGAAATACAACACCATGTAATTGCTTAAAGATCAAAGCAGTTTTATGTATTATCAAGTTGGTATTGGTGAGTAAGAGTAAACAAGTTATGCAAAAAGTCTGGTGACTTTTTTTCCATCTAATATGATCAGAAAATGAAACTATATGGTTCTTAGTCAGGGTTGAGGCATGTTTTTATGTCAATGAGGGACAGACAAAGAGCATGTTCAGTGGTTTGTACTTTTGAGTGTGTTGGTGCCAATCATTATGCAACACTGAAAATACATCGAAAAAACTCCAGAAATCATGGTTTGTGAATATTAGACATGTGCAAGCTACTGAGCAGACTGTACACTACTGTTCAAAAGTTTGGGTCTTTTTGGGTCAAATTATTTTAGTCCGCAAGGATGCATTAAACTGATCTAAAGGGTAAGTCAGACATTCATAAAGACTTCTATTTCAAATAAATGCTGTTCTTTTGAACTTTCTATTTTTACTTTCTAATATCAAAGAATCCTGACAAAACATCACAAAAACACTTACTGACCACAAACTTTAGAATGGAAGCATATGTCTGTAACTTAGCTTTATTCTCATTCCCCTCAAATTAAAAATGCCGTCTACCCTGACAATGCTCCATTCTCTGACTTTGCTTCATAAACTTAAGCAGACAGCCGTATCGTTTCCTTTCCGCTTCATCCTTGCCTTCCTGCTCCGCGCCCCTATTCCTTTCTCAGCACCTGTGTTGGGTTCATGCCCAGTGCTCAGACAAAGATCTGCGTTCATTCTGTCTCTGTCACATGGTACACTCGCTGGCTCCCTGCCCTGCCATCCTGGGAAACTCACAACTGTTTGCTTTCCCTACCCTGACTCACCCCAAGAACCTGGATGAAGGGCCTGGAGGAGGTGACCTCGTGAATGGGGCATGCATCAAAACATCCTGTGTAATTAGTTGCATCCACGCAATTATTCTTGCACCCTCCCGTATCTCAATATCACCTTATCAGGTAGCACACCTGGTTAAGATAAGCCTTACGAACCTTAAGCATGAGAAATAACAAGGGAAATGGGAGTTTGACGATTCCACGTTTAAGGAATAGCTCACCCAAAAATGAACATTTGCTGAAAATTTAGTCACCCTCAGGCCATCCATAATGTAAATTAGTATGTTTCGTCATCAAAACAGATTTGGAGAATTTAGACCATTACATCAAATGCTCACCATTGGATCCTCTGCACTGAATGGGTGCCGTCAGAATGAGTCCAAACTGTTTCTTACATAAACACAGCTTCTTTTTCTTTTTTGCTTCAAGACTTAAATTGTTTGACTGGAGTTGATTACTTGTGGATTGTGATAATTGTATCAGCTATTTGGACTCTCATTGGTGAGCAAATGATGTAATGATTAATTTCTTCAAATCTGTTACGATGAATAAACTTCTACATCTTTGATGGGCTACAGGTGAATAAATTCAGCAAATTTAAATTTTTGTGAACTATTGTATTTCCTTCAAATAAGAACCATTTCTTAACCTTCATCGGAGAATAAATTAGTACTTCAAGAAGGAAAACTCACTGTTTAAGGATGTTGCTGGGGAGCTGGGGTTGCTGGGGGTTGAATCCAGGGTGTCGGAGTAGCAGCTCTCCCCATCTGAGTCCCACTCCGAGTAGGCAGAGGAGGAGAGAGAGGAAGGGGAGGAGGAAGAGTAGCACGGGTCCTCCTCCACCTCCTCATACTTCCTCTTGAGAACCCCGCTCATGGCGCTAACGTTTGGTGATCTGTGGGTAACAAGTAAATACAGAAAAGCATTACAAGAGTGCTAAAAGGGCAAAAATGAAAGTTGTACTTTCATGCAATCTGCCTTTGTCCATCAGCTAATTTGTTTTGCTATGGAAATGGTACCGATATTGCAAGTAGTGCCTAGATGTTATCGTTCCATGTAGTGCTGTTATTGTCCTAATAGCAGCTAAACGTCCAGTGAGGTTTTCAAATACAGGCTATGAGCATTACTCTCCAAACAAGCAGCTGACCGCGCTTTATGCTGCCTCTGAGCAGTGAAGAAAACAGGAAGCAATCAATCACGTCCCTCTGGTGCAAGTCAACAATTACCAAACCCTTCACCCACTTCTAAATCCAATCGCTTTGACAAATACATTGATTAGGATGGGGGTTGATTACATAGCCACATTAGGGAGGAGAGAAAATTTAGGTTACCCCACTCAAAAAAAAAAGAAACAACATCCCAGAACTGGTAGCGCCAATTACACTTTACACAGCTGCTAAATGCATTTTATGAGACTCTGTAGTAAATGTGTGTACAGCTTGGCACAGTAAACATGTTTATGTAAGACTGCATTTGTCGCTGCTCCTGTGGAGAGGTTGCTTATTGAGCAATAAAAGCAATCAATCCATTGGCAGGAAGAGTCTAGCCGGTGCCCACCAGCTTTTAAGGGTCAGAGCCGGTGCAGCACAGTGGCGTTTACATAAAGCCATCATTTGATACTGACGGCTGCGGACTCATTTGTTTCTCTAAACCACAGTAAGCTAGTTCACCTCAGGATGAGCCTTTCGATGCACTCCACAGCTTAGACACGTTCCTGCTGAAACATGCAGAATGGAAGGAAGGAAGTAAATGGGAAAGGAGGAAACCGTTTGATTTAGGGATGAGAGTTTTCACTGCTTTCCCAGCAAGAAAGCCACTTTGAGGGAAAAAGAGACAAGACTGCCGTGACAGGCATATTATACAGCTCATGATTTTGGTCTATGACAAAAAAAAAAATCAAAAGCCAAAATGACACTGAATCATCCCTGCCATATAGAGTGTGATTAACACAATATAACTCCATAGTAGTCTGCTGTTGTCTATTAATCAAACTTGGCACTTGATTATTGGTGGCTTTATTAAAACAAACTAATACTTTTTGGAGCCACTGTATTTAAAAACAAATTAATTGACTTACAATAATGCATTTTTGTAACTAATGCTACCTAGCAAATTATATATATATATATAAAAATACACATTATAATTGAAATGCCTTTTTATGTAGCCTTTTTTTTACTAAATTATACTTTTTGGAATTTATACAAAGCTAATTTAGATATTTTCATTTGATTTTTAGTTATTGCCCATAATAGGCAATTCATATTGTTCATCTCTAATCTTTAGACAAGAGTGTGTACACTTCCTTTTCACTCAAGTTGCCTTGTTTGCAAGCAGAACTTCACACATCAGCGCTGCAGTCGCAAATGTGCCAGACATTGAAGGCACGTCTGTGTTGTGCCAAATTTCACTGCCGAAAAGCAAAAGGGGAGTCTTTATCTTCATCTGAACCTGACAATATCTTCTACAAGTCAAACTTATCTGCTCATGCATCACCAGTCGAAAGCAACCCTGACAAGAGGAAATATAGTTGGAAAGTTACATAATAGTTTGTGCCATGCTCAGGACAAAACACACAGCAAACAGCTGACTTGCTTGAAAACAGCAGTACAGGCGAAGGACATTATCTATTTTTATTGCAAACAGTGTGTGTCCAGATCTGTCTTAATTTGCATGCGAACAGAGCCAGCTTGGTGAGCGTGAACCCTTACATGAAAACAAGCAGCATTCTGCACAGACAAGCCCACAGGAAAATCTTTTTATATAAACGGCAAGGTGACGAGAGAGAACTTGACACTTGACTTTGGCCACCCAAGAGGTGAAGATTCATCATAATCTGCTCATTTGACTAGTAAATTACATTGCGCCTTTTCCTACTGTCATGTTTCAAGAAACAATCCGCTCACGCTTTGTACAAGAAACTACCTGCACATGATATCCGCTACTCGTCCTCACTTGAGTTTACCTTCATTTAACAAAGAAAGAATCCCTGAGGACTGCATGCCTAGCAAGCAGAGGAGTTTTAATTAAGGACTCTGGTCAGTGAGGAGATAGGGGGAGGACAGCACAGAGACAGAGGGGGGAGAGAGAGGGAGAAACCTGGGTGTTAGAAGTGGGTCATTGTCTCTTGACTGCAGCCTACCTGACACATTGATTTGTTAATCTTGCCTAACGGGCAGAAACAATAACGACGAGCTAATCCCAGGAACGAGAGTGGGGGGATGCGGGGGGCTCAGCTGGATGTCAATCTGGAGCTTGTCCTGTTGCACTCCAACATTAGCAGCTACTAGAAATATGAGCGAGAATCTCACAAATAAAAAAAAAAGTGAGCAGTCGAAACACATAAATCTGCTACAGAGCAGGTCTGGATTTCACATCCAGACAGAAGCTGTCACCGGCGAAGTATCCCAGAAGCTCTGAGCAGGTGAAACGTTCACACTAGAGCATAAATTATGCAGGGCTGCCATTCCAATAAAGGCAGAGCACTGATGAGGTATTCTTAAAGCAGTCACTAAGGAAGGCGGAAATAAATCTCGTGCACAAAGCGAGAATGGCCACAAAAGCAGCAGACTTCTGAAACCAGATCCATTGTCGGCAGGCTCATTGCAGTTTAATGTAGCACAAGTTAAACACACAAACTTCTCAAACTCCCCACTCTCGAAGTCCTGCTTTCAAAAAGCAGCAAACAGTGGAATCCCGACCTGATCTTATGCAAGAGTGTTGACTTTGCCCCTCCAGCTCACGGCTTCCATCCAGATGATAATCCGCAGCATGTACCTCACCTAAAAAAGTGCACCTGTGATAACAGGCTGCGAAAGATGGTGTAAAAACCCTTGCGAGATAAGTGGAATCAAATCCAGGCTCCACAACTCCACTCTCCCCCTGCTGGTCAGCCCTTAAGAACTGCAGTCAGGGGGAGGAGGGAGTCGTGTGTTGTGCAGATCATCACTCTAGATGTTCAGCTACGCCAGAGACATTCTGTTCCTGAACCGCAACCCATGCAGAGAACACATTCATCCCAAATAGGAGCGCACACTGATGTGGGAGGAGGGTAGCCGGCGAGAACTTTAAACAAATAAATAATGCGATGTCTCCAGCCCACAGGAATTCTCCCCTGGCAACGGCGACACATTCTGTAATAGTCTATCTATCCCAGATGTGTCTATGTAGTCCAGACCGTTATAGCCCCAGAGGAACCAACTCAGACAGAAAAATCTATAACACCTTATGAGGCGTCACGAGTCATCACAAATTACATTATTAGGGTGGAGATGAAGATTTGTGTCATACAGCTGTATGGACTCTCTTCGTCATGCTATGCATTTCCAAATTAGAAATACACTGACAAAGATCTTTAAACACTACATGTACAGCTACAGAGTACAAGTTTACTTTATCCACATCCAAAGTGAAATGTAGTATCTAAGACAGACAATAATTCTGACTTTACTGGTTTATCAAGTGGATTTCAGCTGGAGTCGGGGGAAAAGGGAGTGCTAGAAAATAAATAAATAAATAAAAATAAGATTAAATTAAACTGATTAAAATGGTTAAAATAAGTTACTTCACACATCTAACAGTACTATCATACTTGGGGGTCTGTGGCATCAAAAATAAATTAATTTAAACCTTTTATTTGAACTTTAAGTGGCATTAAAAAAAATATCCTAAACACCCTCGGAAAATGATTTCGCAGTTTTGAGTGAATCATTCCTCTTATTTTAAGTCAACGAGTGGAAAATATGATCGCTCAGGAAACTGCCTAAACTGAAAGCAAATTGTTCCATCACACACGGAACAATTTGCATCAATATCCTAAATGCAAACTTCCAACAGAGTGCACAAATTGTAGCTTCCTTGAGAAGTCATCAGCATGAGTTTTTCTGAATAACTTAATGGTGGCAAAACAAATACTAGCCATCTTTACCAGTCTCTTAAGACTCCCAAGGGAGAGTATTTCTTTGTGTCAAGGGTGGGGGAGCTCAGGGGTCAGCAGCTCACGTCTGGGGCGCTCACTGGTACCTCACAAGTTGGGAGGAATTCTAGAGAGTGACAAAACAGATGGGACCCCTCTGCTTCTCTGTTTTAGAGACATTAGGACCTCCACCTCCCCCAATACAACTGCACAAATGCCACACACTGAACTATCCCTAATAGGAACACCCAGTCTGTGGGTGAGAGCTTAATAAAAAGATGACAAGTGATGTACACTAATGATGTTGACATCATATCAGTTATAAAAGGTATGACTGCTTTATATAACTTTTTATATTGCTTTATATAAGGAGGGAGGGAAGGAAGGAAACCAGTTGACTGATTTCAATGACCATGGTACACGTGCAAGTTCACGCCTCATCAAATAGGACCCATAAAAATTTATGTACTTGATAAGTTCAACGTGTACTCCAACTCAAAACAACATTTTTACATAAACATCGTAAACAACATCGTTTTGTAGGAAACAAAACTCACTCGTGCAAAACTCAGGGCTCGAGGAATAAACATTTTAAAAGACATGAAACAAAATATTTACTTAGGCTGGTTTAGGACTAAACATGAGCATGAAGGCGAAGTATGTAAACAAAATTCGATTAGCAATATTAACTATTCCTACAAACTATCCAAGTGAGTTCGCGCGAGAGACACGAATCTGCGCTCGCTCACACTGAAGCACGCGCAACATAAACACACTCAAACTTTCGAAACATCCACAAATACGCAAAGATGATCTCAATAACAAGTGCTGCCGAGCTGGTATTTTGACAAGACACTAAAGTTTACATACAAGCTTGAAAGTGAATGCAAAAACTTCCACTCTCAAACATTCAATCTGCTTAGGCTACAGACAGGGACCGTGAATTATCTCAGAATGGAAACCAGTAAATATGTAACAAACGAGTGTGAATTGAGATCATTAGGTTACATTTTCACTTCAGTTACGCCAATCACGCCGCGCACAACGTGTCAGTAATTGTTGAATAATCTCGTGATGATATTAACGTTACTAATGACTGACTGATGTATATCACAGCAATCATCAACTATTACAATCATAAGAATCAGAAATGTTTGGTTTTAAAGCAAAAAAACGTGGATGTAAAGTTGTATATACAGATAAGCATATTTGAGAATGAATCTATATTGGCAATCATTAAACTCAACCAAGTGAAGCTGGGCTCGGATCAAGTAAGGTTTTCCTCAGACCTGCATTCATCCTCGCGTGCACCCACGGTGACGTCACTGAGGACTGGCAGTGTATGTGAGGCTGAGCGCAGATCTGCAGGCAGACTATTGAAATGATGCGGTGTGGCACCTTAAGGAGTCGCTCGCGCTTCAGAAGACACACCAGCACTATAAACGTGAACGAGGAATGCACTCGACACATAATACACATCCAAACCAGCAATTACGGCTTATCGGATACACACACATATACGGTCCACCACGCTGGAAAACAGCTGCTTAAGAGAGTGATTTTTTTTTAATCAAACACAGCGACCGCAATCATTTAGTGTTTGACAGAGAAAACGCTTATATTTACTCCGAACAATACACTACGCTTAAGAATGCGGGTTCAAATAATAAATCGTTTAAGGATTTATTAGGGAAACAAAATATGAGTATACATTGAAAACCCGAAACAATGGCGAACAATGTAAACTTAAGTTAGTTTTTTTCTGTCACGGCAGCATACAACAATATCATCTCCTTTCGCTCTTTGAAATAGTTACAAAACACATTTTGTCTGTTTACACTGGCCGACAAAAGAACATTGAAAGTATCTGGCTGGACTCCAGCATCGGGGTTTGCCTATTAACGTAAGACACATTACAAGTGCAGCGTTTAACAGCGCGGACCTCCGCTACTCACCAATAACGTGTCCGATCAGCATTAGTATATCACAATAGAGGAAAAGAAGAAGCGGTAATAATCCAAGTGATACGAAAGCGCGTTTATCCGTATAGAGATCCCGTTCTGTCCGTGTGGCTATTGTGCGCTCGACGTACTGAAGCAGCAGCTGAAGCTGTTCCTCTTGTCTGAAGCAGACGGCTGAGCAGCACAGTCTTTTCGTCAGTGGAAAACTCCCTCCCGGCGTGTGACGCAAGCGGTGACTCTGCCCACGCGCCGCTTCCTGCCTTCCGCGCTGAGCGACACTCCTCCTGGCGCGCTCGCATCCTGACACCAAATCACTGTAGTAACATGATTGATAAAATAACAATAACCGCAGGTTATGGGAAATAGTAAATGTTTCATTACTCAGATTTTTTTTTTACTGTAAGCATAGTTCCTGTAGCTAAATACTGTAGTAATCATAGTAAATAACAAAATACGAATCGTGATTAGTCTCATCTAAAAATACGTTTACATAACGTGTGTACTGTGTATATTTATTATGTGTATATAAATACACATACATGCACATATATTTTTAAGAAAGTTTTTTATATATGTAAATATTTTCAAAATATATATTGTATATTATGTATATATTATGTAAACAAATAAAAATCATAGCAGCATATATATATATATATATATATATATATATATATATATATATATATATATATATATATATATATATATATATATGTATGTATATATATATATATATATATATAATGTATATGTGTGTGTGCGTGTGTATACATATATACACACACATATAGTAATGTTTGCTATATGGTAAAAATATATAAATAATTAATATAATTTAAATGTATGATTTATTCTAGATACTCCGTCACCATGATTTTGCCAAGACATGTTCCTGGATCAACATCTTTTGTTGATCTGGGATCAACATTACTGTCCAAAAATATAGACTTAACCCAATAGCTACCCCTGAACCTAACCCTACCCATAATTTATTCCTAAAATCAGTGTGAAATTATAGTTTATTATCAAAGGGTGTAGAAGTACCTAACCCTGATCATAAGCCTAAAGCAGATATTTCCTGAAAAGTTGTCCCTCAAATCTGATTGGTTAATTGGAATGTTGTTCCAGGATCAACAGGGATGTTGATCCAGGAACATGTTTACCTTAGTGAAATCATGTTCATCCTAGATACTCTTATGTTTTTTCTTTTACTTTTCTCATATGATATTGTGACTGACTTAATAAATTAAATATACGGAGTTTGATGTTGTCTGTGTGGTTGTTATTCATAATTTCCTGAGTCAGCCTCCACTGAATTAATGAGTCATAAATCCTTTGCATCATTTAGTAGTAAATCCTGTTACACTTTTGCATCATTCAGTAGTAAAACTTGTAAAACTATTGCCTTATTAATTGGTCAGGTTGTGGCAGACGTGCTACATTGACACAAACTTTCAGAAATATAATGAATAAGTAATTTGATTACATTTGTAAACGTTTATTAAAAAGGTTAGACTAGGGCTGAAGGCAAGCTCAGGGTGAATCACAGTCATTTCAGGTATGACTGAACATCATGTCCCCTCCTATCTAAACCATCTCAGAAGTGTCACAGCTGTGTCATCATTAACTGCGCACGCCTGCATGACACAGAACTCCACTAATGCAGTATTTATCAGTATGGTGTACAGCCCAGACGTGTTTAGGAGGAGCAAACTTTCAATTTCTAGAGAAAAGGGAGTGCTGCAAGTATCAACACAGGTGTAAAATGTTTGGGTGGAGACAGCTAGATTTTGTGTACTGAGTGTATTAATCGAACACAGGATCACAGACCTCATTTTAAAGGGCTTCGGTCCTCGGGGTCCTGTAAAGCACATTATTATTCTCCAGCTCAAAACAAATAGGCAGGTCTGATGGCATGCTGAGAATCACATGGCATGCTGTTGTTGCAATACACAAACTAAACTGTTCGACTAAGCTGTACAAATCACTACTCTTGAGCACTTTTGTAGTTAATGTTGCTGATTGCTTCTGTGTTCATGTTGCTAATAGCTGTTTACTTCTGATCTTTGGCATGATTCATCAGTGTTGGTTTACCTAGTGCACGTGTTGAGACAACAAAGCTGGAATGTCCTGTAGATCATCTCTTCCTGATTAACTTGGCTGTCGCCTACATGCTTTTAGACACCGTTAAAGCATATCTAGATAGTCAACCTTTTGGTACTTTGTCACTTCTCTACTAAACTCCTGCCAGCAAAACCACGAATATCTGTTAGTGTTGAAGATATTGGCTGACTCTTGCTGTGTCACGGTGGTCTTCAGCTGACAAAACCTGTTAAAAAGAGAAACAGAACCACAGATTGCTTCCAAAGAAAGGCATCACTGTAACATGCAATAATACTGATAAAAGAATATAAAAGAACTAATCACAAATTCCCAAAGTGGAAAAAAAAAGTTCAAGGGATGAAGACTGATACTCACAAATGTTTGTCTGCTCTTCCAAGAAAAGAAGCCTCGGGGGGGGGGGAGGGAAATGGTTTTGCCAGGGCCACTGGCTCAGGCCTGCATATATTACCCACTATGTCTTTAAAAGTGTGCCAGAGACTTTACCGCAGAGGACGCCCCACATCGAGAACAATAATGGCCCTCAATGCTTACCATCTGCAGGGAGAAAAAAAGCCATTGCTGCACGTGTTCTTAGCAGAACTGACTCGCACATTACTGAGCTGGGCTCATATACCTCAGTGCATACATTACAAAACAAGTGCACACTGAAGTTTCACATTCAGGTTTTATAGGGAAAGTTCACCCAGAAATTACAATTCTGTAAATATATAGTCATTCTCATGTTATTCCAAACCTCACAAGCTGAATTTATGAAAAATGTCCAGCCCAAAAATGAAAAAAATAAATAAATACAAAAAAGTTTAATTAAAACATTTTGAATAACATACTGGAAACTAAAATAAAACAAATTATCTTTAAAACTGTAAATATTTTTTGAATAACATACTGGGAGCTCTACATTTAAAATAAATACAAATAAAATAAAAATGTTTTTGAAAAGGTTAAATATTTTTTTTAATAATATACTGGGAACTCTTTATCTTAAAATACAAAAAAATAAAATAAAATAAAATAATGTATTTATTTATTTGTAAAATTGACTACCCCAGCTTCATTTGTTTTTAATTGATGAAAGTGGCCAGGATACTCAGGATAAAAATTCGCCTTTTCTGTTTCACAGAATAAAGAAAAATAATTTAAAAAAATTAATTACTTTTTCTGGGTGAACTATCCATTTTAGTTTGTTTAAATGTTTAATATCTCAGAAAATGCTTTTGGAAGTAAGCAAAAATAAAACCCTCACAAGAGTTGTCAAATTAATTAGGGAAAACCAGTGATAGGTCCCCAGGACAAAGCCTTCCAGTGCGTATTGAGAAAGAGAGGGGTGCTCACAGGAGTCAGGGTGAAGTGCAGGTTTTTTGGGAACAGATTGATGGCCTCAGCTGTCCCTAAGGAGTGAGGCCAGACAAAGCTGGGCAGCTGGTCACCTGTGGATGAGACAAGTGCTGACCCTTCTGGATCCGCTATTCACTGGGAACCCAATTATTGCCTTACAGTCATCCTGTATTCTTACTGCTCCTGATTATAGAGTAGCAACAACTTTTGGGTATTACAGAATGATGTGTGCTGACAGCAAAATAAAATTAAGCAAATATACACAGAATTTTTAAGGTACATTTTGTAGAATTTTCAGAAAATTCCAACCCTGATCGGAAATAAAATTTGTTACGCGAGCATTTTTTCCATTCATTTTTCCTATAGTGATTATAAAAATGTGTTTATTAAATCGTTTGAACCAAGCCAACCAGTTACAAGGTGAATCACAACACTACAAACTTTTATTTGAAGCAAGTATTTGAAGATCATACAAAAAGACAAAGGTACAAGACTGTGTACTTAATGGCACTGTTTAGTGAGGGAACAAAAAATTTAAGTAAATGACATAACTGAAGTTTAAAAAAATGATATACCGGTAACCAAAAATTTGCTTTTATGCCAAAAATCATTAGTATGTTTAGTAAAGATCACATTCCAGATATTTGTTTAATTTCCTACTGTAAATATATGTTAACTTAATTTACGATTAGTAATATGCATTGCTATGAACTTCATCTGGACAACTTTAAAGGCAGTTTTCCCAGTATTATGATTTGCTTGCACCCAGAGATTACAGATTTTCAAATAGTTATATCTCGGCCAAATTTTGTCCTAACAAACCATACATCAATGGAAAGCTTATTTATTCAACTTTCAGATGATGTGTAAATCTTCATTTAAAAAAGATTTACCCTTAAGACTTTAGGTTAAGGTTTAAGGTTTTTGTTGTCCATGGTCACATATAGGGCTAGTCAAATATTTAATTATTCAGAGAAGGTAGGGAGACAGCATCATGGGTAATGTAGTTTTCACAGAACATTGCACTGTTAAAAAATGATTTCAACAGATGGCTTCATCAAAAGCATATTCAACTGATTAACAAACTCGCAATAGCTCTGTCTTAAAATATTTGTAAGTCATTGTCAAAATCTATCTTCCCACGGAGAAAATGTATGAAGTTATAACTTCTGGAACCTGACAGTTGCACACTATTGGATGGGTCACAGCAGCAGTATCACAAAACGCACAAAACATTCTGTACAGAAGCACTAACTTGTACCCCTTGTGAATAATTAAGCATATAAATTGGAGATTAAAAGACAGAGAATCCAAAACTGAGTTAGACACAGGGGTTAATCTGCAGGCGGAGGAGAGCGGAGACACCCTTCCCCCAACTCACCGCCAACCAATTACTATAGAGCTTCTGCCTCACTCAGAGACAGACGGATCCAGCCAGTGATATGACATCATCAGATGCCCATTAAAGGAGAGTTTACTTGTTTTCCACCCCTCTCTCTCTCTAAAGACGAGCTCAGAAACGTGAAGCCTATGTTCCCTCCGGAACTCAAGACAAAGAACTGTTTGTTTTTTCTTTCACGTTAGAACTTTCCTTAAAACTCGGGTATGAAAGAGTTAAATAATTGGGTTCTTATAAAAAATAAAAAAAGACATTTATATAATATATATATATATATATATATATATATATGTATATATATATATAAATATATATATATATATATATATATATATGTATAATATATTTGTAAAGCTTTTAAATATTGAATACTTTTAAAATATTAGGTGCTCTTGTGCTGGTATTTTCTTGGTCGCATCTGCACCATGACTAGACACTCACTGTTTCCAATAGTTCCTTTCAGTTCCAACAAACACTCATTATACTGACCCTGCCCTCAATGTGTATGTGTGTTTTTCTCCTCCACAGACTCTCTGTGCATGTCTTTGGCAGCTGAGGAGGGGTGAAAAAAAAGAGAAAAAGAGAAAACTCAACTGGTTTTGTTTACTTAGCAACATTGCAAGGCTGTAAACTAATGCCTTCACGAGTCTGTCCCGGAGGGACATGTTCACATTGATTTACTATTTGTTATATAGTTTATATCAATACATAGAGAGCGAGAGAGAGAGAGTAAAGTAAATATAACAAAGATTAATGGAGCATATTTTATAAGAAAATACTGTTTCAGTCATTCTTCTTCAAAATCCCATGTTTAATTTAATGTTTTACTTGCTGATTGTTTGTAATTGTTTGAAAAATTTACAAGTGAATTAGAAATTTCTTTATTTTATTTTTATTTGGTGTACTGTAGACTCTTGTAAATTTGATCCAGGTAATGTGATGTAACAAGCTGTGGATCTGGGGATGCAAATAACAGAGAACAAGTTAATTTGAATTATTAGGGACCAAATAACAGGTTCATTTCTCGTAGCTTAATGCTTCAGACAAACCTCTTTCATACCATCTCTGAACAAGAACACGGTAAAAAGTGAACGGAGGGTCATGAATTTAAAGCTGCAAAGGTTAATGATGAGTGACAAGTGGATTAAAATGGCCGTAGATCCCAGACAGTGGCTGACTCTGACCAACCCCCACCAGCATTAAAGATCTTTGTAGTTTCACAACGGAGTCTGATCTCCTCGCTGATCATTCATCAATGTTCAACATCTCAGCAGAAACAACAGAACAGAGGCCTATCTCTCAGTGTGTGGTCAGATGATCTCTGTTCTTGTAACACGCCGAAAGACTTTTATAGATAGTTACAGTGTTTGCGAGATTAACGTTCATGCATTTTTTAATTAACGCTCATGCAATTGCCCTCACACATTTGGAATTAAAATGAAACTTTTAAAATCTGATCAGATGTTCCAGATTAGCAACCTTGTTTATTTTGTTATATGCATATGCAATGTGTGAGGATTCAAGCAATATGCAAATGCACACTGTAAAAAAATATTTTTAAGTTGTAAATAAAGTTGCATTTTGTAACTCGATTGACAAATGGATAAAGAAAAGCATTTGGCAAAACAGCAAAAAAAAGCATTTGCCAATAATAAAAAAAGCAACAATGAAAATTATTTATTACTGTACTTTTTATTGTTTAATTAATCTACATTTCAAAACATGAATTAAATAAACAGTTCTAAATTTGCCTATTAAATCTGTCATTTAAAAATTATGTTTTATTCATTTTTTATTGTTTTAACTATTTCAAAACACAAATTCAATAACTTTAAATGTTTATTAATTTGTCAATTTAAAAAGTTATTTATTTATATACATTTATATGTTTGAATTATTAAATTGCTTAATTGATTCTTCATTTAAATTTTAAGTTACATTCCTGGTCCTTTATAGATTTATAGTATGTTTGGGAAAAAAACAATATTTCAGACTTTCAATTTCAAAATGTTAAACTACATTCAATGTTTTATTAGTAAATATGTAAATATTTGTGAAACTTACTAGCAATTTTTAAAGTGATTTTCTTTTTGTAAAAATTATTTTTTATTTATTATTATGATTACGTAATACATTTATGCACTTTAGTTTACATTGGACAAGCAATATTGGGTGCAAAATGTAAATTCACATTCAATAATGTACACTATTGTTCAAAAGTCTAGCTGGGGTCAATAAGATTTTGTTATTTTAGTCAACAATGACACATCAATGATCAAAGTGACAATTAAGATTGTACATTGTTACAAAAGTAAAAAAAAAATAAAAAAAACATTTCATAAAATAGATAGTACTGTACAGTATATTGACTTTATTGCTTATTTTCACAGCATTTCCAAAACACCTTGCTGAAGCTCCTGTGCAATGGCCATATCTTTTAGAGCAACACAGATAAGCCAGCAGAAGTCAATACAGCGTCGAGTGTACATCAGGTCATGTCAGCAGCACTGCAGCACTTCCTTATTGAAGTGTTTACATGCAGCACACGTGCTTTCCTTGAGCACTGCTGTGGCTTCAATGCAGAGAAGTCAGCTGTCAGTTCAACAGCGAGTTTTTACAAGGCTGATAAGTGAACGACAACCCCTCTGCATGCATATTTGCACATGAAAACCCCCAAAATAACAAGGGGAGACTGTTGATTAGAGATTGTTTTTCATGTACTCGGATATCACTAGCAAAAACATAGTGATGTCTGTGCATTTTTGTGACTTTAATGTTGTTTCTGATCTGCTGATATGATCGTATCTACACCATATGAAATCTGTTGAGTGTATGTCACTTTTTGAGTTCAAGTTCATATTAGTTTTTCTTTTCCTCTTTCTCATAAACAGGTCTGTGTGTTCCACACTTCACACAGAAGGTTTTTTCCAAATAACTTTCCCATGGCTAAATATCAGTTTCCACCTAAATAGGCGGAGATAACAGACAGTGACGGAAACCCCTTTAAGACGTCACACACTCTGAGAAAAGGAAACCAAACACACTGTAAAGTTTCCCGTTAAAGCAGAGTACTTCCTTATTACTGAACTGACAAGCTTGCAAAGTATGTTTCTTCCTTTAAATAGAACTACCCATAATAGCTGGGAAACACTGCCACCGATTTATCCATACACAGAAGCTGTTCAACAGGAATATTAGTTGGATTTGCTTTTTTTTTAATGAGAGGTATTTAGCACAACTGGTGTGAGTAACACAAATGACTAACACAAATGACACAAATGACATGAAGCACAACCTGCTAGGGCAGGAATTTTTTTGTGTGATTATATTAGTAAGTTCCATTTTGATGACCATTTTCTCTTACCATCTTTGTACTTCGATTGATGAGAAAAATATTTGAGCAGATACTTAGTAGATCAGATTTAGCTGTAAAGTACTGACAAGGTAAAACAGTGAAACGTGGCTAAATGTAAAAAGACTGCCAAATTAATGAGATCATATCGACAATAATTGCAAATGGTGTGTTTACAGTGGCATAAATATAACTGAGTCTAACTGTCTAAATATTAAATAACAATATATAACAAGCAAAAAACGTAAACGTAAAAGACATTTCAATTATTATTTTTATGACCTACTGATAAAAGGTGTGATGTGTATCTTTTGTTAAACAATGCAAAACATACAACTTGTCAGTAACGACACAGTTATGTGTCGCAATAGCAGTGAACTGTGTGTTTGAATTACCAAAAAGAACCAGTTTATTTTGGCGCTTTTCCACTGCGTGGTACGACTCGGCTCGACAAGGCTCAGTCTGGTACGACACGGCTCGATTTGCGTTTCCACTGCAGTTTAGTATCACTTTAGACTGGGTGGGATTATTCAAATGTTGTTATAGTTGCGACGCTTCTACTGCCGTGACTCCTAAAAAAAATTCATTCTGCATTGCCCCATCAAGCTCTCGCTGAATCCGCTCTTTTGCTATCAACAGAGGAACGTCTGTACTTACGCAACAGACAACAAAATGTTTTGGTTTCTAAAACAAGGAGCGTTCATTCAAAGCAGTTGCATTCAATCCTTCTAGCGGTTCTTTTGTGTTTGTGTCGAAAGTTCAGTGACGGGTTGTGATTATTCTCTTCGGCCAATCTGTGATCAGCAGAGTTTACACGTCATGATTTGGTAACGATACGGTTCACTTTGAACCTCGACTTTTACATAAGAGTAACTTGTTCAGAAATTAAACAACACTGGCTGTGCTGTATGTTTTTTGATTCACTAGAACTGGTTCATAAGAGTCATTCATTGCGTATTGAACAACACAGGATGTACTTGATGTATTTGATTCACTAATACTGGTTCCTAAAAGTTTGGGATTTGGACAACATCAGTTGCCAACTATTTTTTAATTCACTAGAACTTCTTTTTGATGTATTACAACAGGTTCACAAGAGCAGGTCATTTGTTTTGGAATTGGACAACACAATTTCATTGTATGTATTTGATTCACTAAAGCAAATTGGTTAGTCAGGGTGTATTCACACCAGGAAAGTCTGCTACTCCACTTGCTTCGGTCTGGACCAAATACAAATTTATTTATTTATTTATTTATTTTTATTTTATTTATTTTTTTGGTGCAGTTCACTCTTTCACACAGCCCTTTTTTGCAAGAGGACCAGAAACAGTAAACAAAACCACACATGTGCTAAGGTCATCCATTCATTGGACAAAAGTGCTCAAGCAGGGAAAAACAGTGCAAAAACAGGCGAATCATGGAGATCTTTCATAGTGCCATTTTTATTATTTTACTGATTTAGTGTTATCAGATACTAACAATATGAAGGAACTTATAAGCATCATATGAGACAATGTCATACGATGTTATAATTATGACATGGCAAAAAAATTATTATATATATGAGTATGTATATATATATATGAGTATGTATGTATGTATGTATGTATATATATATATATATATATATATATATATATATATATATATATATATATATATATATATATAATACTTAAAGCATATCAGAATGTTAGTTTAAACATTTAGCCTATATAAAAATGCGCTATTAGGCACATATGCGGAGAATGAAAGATGAAGCACCCATTAAGACATGAGTGGAAACAAATTAAATATGCTGCAATTTTTTCTCATAAATGTAAGAATAATACATAGTTCAGAACTGTTATTATTCGGGTCTATTCTTATTTATGTGCACTCACAATATCAAGAAAACGTTGTGTTTTTGTAAAATAAAGGAAACAAATAGGATGTGCTTGCCCTCTCGGGAGCACTTTACAAAAATGAACTGAAACTCAGTGAATGTTTTCCTTACAGACATGATGAATATATAGGTGCATCTCAATAAATTAGAATGTCGTGGAAAAGTTCATTTATTTCAGTAATTCAACTGAAATTGTGAAACTCATGTAATAAATAAATAAATTAATTAATTAAAAGAAGTAGTTTAAGTCTTTGGTTCTTTTAATTGTGATTATTTTGGCTCACATTTAACAAAAACCCACCAATTCACTATCTCAACAAATTAGAATATTTCATAAGACCAATAAAAAAAAACATTTTTAGTGAATTGTTGGCCTTCTGGAAAGTATGTTCATTTACTGTACATGTACGCTAGAGGCTCCTTTTGCTTTAATTACTGCCTCAATTCAGCGTGGCATGATGGTGATCAGTTTGTGGCTCTGCTGAGGTGGTATGGAAGTCCAGGTTTCTATGACAGTGGCTTATCTGCATTTTTTGATCTCTTGTTTCTCATTTTCCTCTTGACAATACTCCATAAATTCCCCATAAATTCTCCATAATTTTAGGTCTGGTGAGTTTGCTGGCCAATCAAACACACCAACACCATGGTCATTTAACCAACTTTTGGTGCATTTGGCAGTGTGGGCAGGTGCCAAATCTTTCTAGAAAATGAAATCAGCATCTGTCAGTAGAATGAAGCATGAAGTTCTCCAAATTTTATTGCTAAACGGGTGTAGTGACTTTGGTTTTCAAAAAACACAATGGACCAACACCAGCAGATGACATTACACCCCAAATCATCACAGACTTAACTTAACACTGGACTTCAACCAACTTGGGCTATGAGCTTCTCCAACCTTCCTCCACACTCTAGGACCTTGATTTCCAAATGAAATACAAAACTTGCGGTAAGGGACCATGGGCAACAGTCCAGTTCTTCTTCCCCTTAACCCAGGTAAGACGCCTCTGATGTTGTCTGTGGTTCAGCTAATTCCTTGACACATCTGTGTGTGGTGGCTCTTGATGCCTTGACACTAGCCTCAGTTCATTCCTTGTGAAGTTCACTCAAATTCTTGAATCGATTTTGCTCGACAATCATCATAAGGCTGCAGTTCTCTCGGTTGGTTGTGCATCTTTTTCTTCCAAACTTTTTCCTTCCACTCAACTTTCTGTTAAAATGCTTGGATGCAGCACTCTGTGAACAGCCAGCTTCTTTGGCAATGAATGTTTGTGGCTTACCCTCCTTGTGAAGGGTGTCAATGATTGTCTTCTGGACAACTGTTTTCCCCATGACTGTGTAGCCTTTTGAACCAAACTGAGAGAGCATTTTGAAGACTCAGGAAACCTTTGCAGGTGTTTTGAGTTGATTAGCACGTCACCGTATTCTAATTTGTTGAGATTTGTTTTTTTTTTTTTATGTGAGCCAAAATCATCACAATTAAAAGAACCAAAGACTTACACTACATCAGTCTGTGTGCATTGAATTAATTTAAGTGAAGTGAGTGAGTGAAGTGACATTCAGCCAAGTATGGTGACCCATACTCAGAATTTGTGCTCTGCATTTAACCCATCCAAAGTGCACACACACAGAGCAGTGAACACACACACACACTGTGAGCACACACCCGGAGCAGTGGGCAGCCATTTATGCTGCGGCGCCCGGGGAGCAGTTGGGGGTTCGATGCCTTGCTCAAGGGCACCTAAGTCGTGGTATTGAAGGTATTTAATACACAAGTTTCACAATTTGAGTTGAATTACTGAAATAAATAAACTTTTTCATGACATTCTAATTTATTGACATGCACCTATATCTATAGAAAGCTTTAAATAACTACAAAAGAATATAATTCAAATCCAAAACAAATACTCATTATTATGTAAGCCATAAATATTCATTTCATTTTGATTTGCACATCCAATGATGAGATGGCGAGTCAGGATCATTAACTTCATTGACACATAAAACACTAGTTTATTAGTAAATAATTCAAATATCTCCTTACTATTTTCACCCAACATAGTCATGGTAATTTTTGCTGCAAACTTTAGCCTATTTAGCGCGCTCACGTCAGGTTGCTGTGCAAACTCATCATTGCATGTGTTTTTAATTCACTAAAACAACTCGATGATAACAGGAACAACCATCATTTTAAAAACCAAGGCATTTGCCTATGCAGAACTGACCTTAAAAAATTAACCTATATTGCGAAATATTCACTGCAGTACCAGCATGACAAGTTGCCCCAGATTCATACTTGACCACAAACACAGAACTCAGCAACTCTGAACACTACATGCTGGTTTCAGTGTGCCTTATATTCTTTCTTTACAGGGACTTTGGGGAATGTGTGTATAAGTGTTTGTGTGTGTAAGAACGAGAAGAAGGGCTGAGTTTGGCAGGACCTCAACACTGTGTTGTTACCAAGGCTACAACAACGTGCGGGCCAACCGCAGGTGCCGCCGCAACAACAGCGTTTCCCAATTAGGGACCCTGAGAGAGCCCCAATAATGAAATGTGCCCCCTGGGCTGTGCTGGGTTAACTAAATGGATCCACAGTCGTTTAAAGTTAACAAAAGGGCGACTCGGGAGGCATTTGAATGCCCACCCCCTTCTCCGTTTCCCGCTATCATTCATATCGCCTGGTTAAGGGTGTGCTTTAATTCGAGGGGCTGATTTCAAAATAAGGGATCGCCCCCAACAGGGCGAATCTATCGTTAGCAGTTAACAGTTTTCAACTCCAAAGCGAGATTAAACGTATCCAGAGGGAAGATCCCATAAAAATGTAAGTGAAGAAACTTAAACAACTAATCCCATTTTCACAGCCAAAATGCTCACACACACTCAGACCAGCTTTGCCTTCAGAGCTTGAGAAAGGAACCGAGTCGTCCTGTTTGCCGAGGGCTAGTGTCCACACATCCGCTTCCACAAAGGCCCCAATGAAAGTGCACCCAGGTTAAAGTGTGTTTGAAAACCCTGTTTAACAGCACAGAAAAGGAGGCACAACCCTGACTGAGAGCAGAACCAGCAGGCCTCACACTGCCTGCTTTACTGCCAGCATCAACACACACACATACACACTGGCTGTTGTGCTGACACTTACTTTTTCTGTCTCCCTCTCCCTTCCTGATGAACAATATGAAGGGAGGTGCAGGAGAGGAAGTAGCTAGGCTGGGTGGTGAGCGGGAGGGAGGAGCAGGCCCCTCTCTTTCCCATGTGAAGGACAAGTCTGTTGGAGCGTCAGTCTGGGGCCATGATTGTGTTCGGCGCCTGGCTGCGTCTCACAGAAGACCCCATTAATCACTGGAGCAGGTCTCTCTCACTCTCGCTCGCTCTTTCTCTTCCCTTATGCAACACACCACCTACATCTAGGACCCCACACACAGAAGAGGCATGTGCACACACATTTAACCCTTCTAACATGCAGACATGCAGAATAGACTGCACTTTCCACAAATAGGCTAGAAAATAAGTCTCCAAACATTTTTATATTTCAACAAATGGGCAAGTTCACAGAAAATGAAAATTCTCTCATCATTTATTCACCCAAACTTTGGGGACCAACCCGATGTCATGGCATATTTTATGAGGTGTCCTACGAGTTTTGCTAAAACGTACATATTTTACAAATTACCCAATCTGTATGAATGACCTACCTCTAACCCCGTCCCTAAATCTATACCCGTAACTGGAGTCTAGATAAAACATACAAAAGTGAGGTCGTACGAATTTGTACAATTTAGCCAACTCTTAAAATACATATGAATCTTGCACTGAGATAGTGTTGATATGACTGACTTTCTTCTGCAGGAAATATTTTGTACAATTATTTTTTGACCATATATAATATAGGCTTAAGTCAGTGTTGTTCTGGGTTGCCACCGCAAAACACACTTAAACAAGATTACTGATATATTATATGATATTGTTTTATTAATAAAAGTACACAGACTCAATTATTTTGTAACACAAATTACTTTATAATACCATCAATAGAATTAAATGTAAAATTATTAAGTAAAAAATAAATTTTACATCATTATTATATCATTTAATAATAATAAATTAATATAAATAAAAAGACATTTAAAAAAGTGAAATTCTAAACTTCTAAATATTAAGCATTTAATCATTCAATTTGATTACTCATTTAAAAGTTTTTGAATGCAATGCAATGAACAATGTCAGCTCAACATATCATGTCAACATTATTTAACTTTAATTGTGACATACAGTTGAGAAGGTCAAGACTTCTGAGGTGGAACAGGCCAAAATCACTGGTGAATGAGGGGAGAGACTTCCTGTGGTTAAAACTAGTCACTTTTCATGCTAAGTAAGTTTTATGTTAGATAGTACTTTATGTAACAGCTCTAATAGGTCTCACAGCAAGAAAATACATTGTAAAATATATATATATATATATATATATATATATATATATATATATATATTACAATGTATTTTCTTGCTGTGAGACCTATTAGAGCTGTTACATAAAGTACTATCTATCTATATTAATGGGACTCTGTTGTATTTATAGAAAGTACCACCTATCATTCATGCACACACACACAAATAATCCTGAGTTAAACACACAAAGCACAAAAATATAAGAGATCCTCATTCAGTCTCACACATACATACACACAGAGAGACATTCCCAATTGGACCCCAGTGTCTCTGAATCTCTCCTCTCTCACACACAAGCAAACACACATACACATTCATTCCCACAATCATTTATTTACCAAAGTCATGTGGGTGAACAGCATGTAAAAGCATTTCATGAATGCCTTACAGACCAAATGTACTGTAAATACCACTATTTGGAAAAGCTGCAATGTTCTTTTAATCCTCTTGCACTGAGGTGGAGAATGTCAAATAGCTGGCAATCCAACCTGATGAGAGCATTGGAATTGTTGGCTTATTCACATGAGGATTGTTTACCTAAACTGCTAAAGCTGGATACAGATTCTCAGCACTGCTCTGAATGTTAGTGAATGCTTGTCAATTTACATACCTCCTATATCATAGAAACATAACTCCTTTTTACATCTCAGGAAATCTTACGATATCCTTTAAGACAACAACATAACTCACAACTCATGAACTGTTTTGCATAAAACAGATTATTGGAGCATAGTTTACAAGACAACACTATTATTTTACAGGTTACAATTTATATGAAAGTATAAAAGTGTATGTTTAAAAAAATTCTCCATTTTAAAACTCCTTTTTGTCTACACGGTTTCATATATTATATTATATTATATTATATTATATTATATTATATTATATTATATTATATTATATTATATTATATTATATTATATTATATTATATTATATTATTCATAACCATGCAGATGGAAACTAAAATACATTTCACCTGAACTTCCTGTCACTCTCTTCCAGCTCTCTAATGCTAATTTATAGAGGAGTGGAGAGCAGAGAAAGAGGGAAGCGGATGGTGCAGCAGGTCAATGGCTTCTTCAGCACATAAAGCCTTCTGTAATGAGCAATATTTGTGAAGCATCAAGGTGACAGTGTCTCTAGAGTCGAGAGTCACGTGTCTATACAGGTCCCCTTCAACTACTCCTGCACTCATTACACTGAACACACAAGCTTTCTGTGTACCACTCAGGAACCAGGAATGGAAATAAATACTTCCGGCCAAACATATGATGAAGTTCCTCTTTTATACTGCCAATAAATTCCTAAGATTGTAAATGGTATGTTGTGATTCAGAGATGTTAATATCACACTTTCTTATTTCTTGTGACATTATTAAAAACAAACAACAAAATGTTTTCAATATTTAAACTATATATATATATATATATATATATATATATATATATATATATATATATATATATTAATTTATATAATATTTATCATTATTTTATCAGAAAAAATACATATTTTTTCTAATAAAATAAATGATAAATATTATAAACATTACTGAAATCAATGAATGAAACATAATGTAAAGGCCAATATTATTTGAATTTATTATTTTTATAATTATTTTATAAGAAAAAATATATAATATTTTCTAATAAAAAAAAGATAAATATATAAATTAATTAAATTACTGAAATCAGTGAATGACATATGTAAATGTAAAGGAAGGCTATTATCATTTGAATGTATATTTTTTTACACATATACATATGTATTATTATGATTATGATTTGTTATTTATTATTATATTATATTTTAATATACAGTGTATACTGTAATACTGCATAAATTCATATTCAGCATATAAAATATTATATATATATATATATATATATATATATATATATATATATATATATATATATATATATATATACATATCTATACACACGCACACACATCTAATTAATAGTGTATTCCTTCACATATGTTTTTATATATAATCTTGAATTAATTTATATATAATTCATGAATTAAATATAATGTTAAGGGAAAAAATGTTATCACATCAAGCATTCATACAGTTGCTGCGATCAATCATTTAATATCATTAAAGTCAATGCAGTGACAGCATTTGGTATAAATAACAATTAAAGGAGAAATTATGCCGATTTTGATGAAAGTATCATAACACTGGGATAAATTCATTAGATTAACAACAAACAAAACCCATCAGTGACATAAACAAGACGGGGAGGCTGATGTCTCTCTATTGTTCCTGTGCGTGATAAACATGTTTATCGCTGAACCCAGATTATGTGAACTGGGATTATCATTTATCCGTATTCCCATTCGCACACTGGAATCTCATTATGAACAGAAATCTTTTCAAAACATGAAATGCTAGAAAAACACCATTTCACACACAGTTTCTTAAAGTGCCATGCTGAAATATGTGGACAGACCATCATTTAGTCTGATTAAAACACACTCAGCTAGGACAAATGGGCCTTTTGATTGGCAGAGACTGAGTGAATGGCAGAGTAACGTTGTAAACAGGCCTTGGTTGTGTTTGTGTTTGTGTGTGTGTGTGTGTGTGTGTGTGTGTGTGTGTGTGTATGTGCATGTATTCTGAGAGTCTATGCGAGGTCACTAATGGGTGTGAGGATGTATTGCTGTGTCATCTTGATGAAGCACTGCCTCTGGAAGCTTCCCATCCATCGGCGGTGATTAATCAACCCATCAGAGGCTGTTAATCATGGAAACAATACACAGATTACAGACACACACATGCATCCTAAACAGCTCATACACACGGAGTGAGATCAGAGACTAGGCAGTGATTTGTATTTAATTTTACAATAATAAATCTTCAAACACACTTGATTGGCTATTTGCATGTTTGTTTGTTTTGCAATACATTCTGCACAAAAGTAGTTTTATATAAATGTGTAAAAACTATTAACACTGCCAAACACTGTTTTCCAAATATCTACACTTCACTAAAACATTTCTGACAAATTTAACACTCATAAGCAATTGGCAAACATTTTTTTCTTGTTTTAAAGATAAGTCATAGCAAATTTAGTGAAGTTTGTATTCATACAATCAGAAGCATTCATAATTAAACTGATTTAAATAGAGTAATTTATGTTATAAAAGTGTATTCATTTGCCATTGAAGTAGCAATCAGTGATGAATTGTAATGCTGTTAAAAAAATAAAAAAAAAACATCTGACACCTGAGAGGTGTAAATCCTTCACTTATAACAAAAGGCCACTCATTCCATAATGGAAAAGTACAACCACTTCGCTCTTGATGTATTACACACAGTAATTTGCATGTAAATGTTGTGTAAATGATTGCCTTCATGTCTACACATGCAATGTAAGCTGAATTCGACAAAAAGAAAGCTTTGTGCTCCTTCGAAATCTTGATGAATGTCGCTTTAAATAAGCCGTAAGCAAATAACATTTTTTCTTTTCATTTCATTAATGTATCCCCAACAGATGCAGAATGGATGATCTCGATTATTCCTTTCTTCTGGCCCTGTTTTGCATCTAGGTCTATCAGACCAGCCTCTGTAATAAACTACAGGAACATAACTCAATATTTTCAAGTTTCCTTACACTAAAAAAAGGTCCCAAAGAGAGGTTTTGTGAAAGCCATGTTACAAAAATAAAGAAAATAAGTTATAGGGATAGTTAACACAAAAATGAAAATTCTGTCATTAATTACTCACCCTCATGTTGTTCCAAACCCATAAGAACTTAATTCATCTTTGGCACACAAATTAAGATATTTTTGATGAAATCTGAGAGCTGCATACACAGCAATGCAACTGATAATTCTGAGAAACAAAGGTCAGAACTACGATATACAAACCCGATTCCAAAAAAGTTGGGACACTGTACAAATTTTGAGTAAAAAAGGAATGGAATAATTTACAAATCTCATAAACTTATATTTTATTCACAATAGAATATTGATAACATATCAAATGTTGAAAGTGAGACATTTTAAAATGTCATGCCAAATATTGGCTCATTTTGGATTTCATGAAGGCTACAAAGTTGGGACAGGTAGCAATAAGAGGCCGGCAAAGTTAAATTTACATACAAAGAACAGCTGGAGAACCAATTTGCAACTTATTAGGTCAATTGGTAACATGATTGGGTATAAAAAGAGCCTCTCAGAATGGCAGTGGCTTTCAGAAGTCAAGATGGGCAGAGGATCACCAATTCCCCCAATGCTGCGGCGAAAAATAGTGGAGCAATATCAGAAAGGAGTTTCTCAGAGAAAAATTGCAGAGTTTGAAGTTATCATCATCTACAGTGAATAATGTCATCGAAAGATTGAGAGAATTTGGAACAATCTCTGTGTGTAAGGGTCAAGGCCAGAAAACCATGGGAAAACCAATATCACAACATGGGCTCAGGAATACTTCCAGAAAACAATGTCGGTGAACACAATCCGTCGTGCCATTCGCCATTGCCGGTTAAAACTCTATAGGACAAATAAGAAGCCATATCTAAACATTATCCAGAAGCACAGGCGTTTTCTTTGGGCCAAGGCTCATTTAAAATGAACTGTGGCAAAGTGGAAAACTGTTTGGGTCAGACGAATCAGAATTTTTAGTTTTTGGAAAACTGGGATGCCATGTCATCCGGACTAAAGAGGACAAGGACAACCCAAGTTGTTATCAGCGCTCAGTTCAGAAGCCTGCATCTCTGATGGTACGGGGTTGCATGAGTGCGTGTAGCATGTGGCAACATATGCTCCCACCCAGACGTCGTCTCTTCAGTGAAGACCTTGCATTTTTCAACATGACAATGCCAGACCACATACTGCATCAATTACAACATCATGGCTGCGTAAAAGAAGGATCCAGGTACTAAAATGGCCAGCCTGCAATCCAGATATTGCACCCATAGAAAACATTTGGCGCATCATAAAGAGGAAATGGGACAAAGAAGACCTAAGACAGTTGAGCAACTAGAAGCCTGTATTAGACAAGAATGGGACAACATTCCTATTCCTAAACTTGAGCAACTTGTCTCCTCAGTCCCCAGACGTTTGCAGACTGTTATAAAAAGAAGAGGGGATGTCACACGGTGGTAAACATGGCCTTGTCCCAACTTGATGAAGCACAAGGGGACAAGGCCATGTGTTGATGCCATGAAATTTAAAATCAACTTATTTTCCCCTTAGAATTATACATTTTCTCAGTTTAAACACTTGATATGTGATCTATGTTGTATTCTGAATAAAATATTGAAATTTGAAACTTCCACATCATTGCATTCTGTTATCATTCAGAATTTGTACAGTGCCCCAACATTTTTGGAATCGGGTTTGTATAAAAGCCAGAATTGTGAGATATAAATTTAATTGCAAGAAAAAAACTTCACAATTCTAAAAAAAAATTCTCATTGCGAGAAAAACATCTGAATTGCGAGAGAAAAAGTCGCAATTACAACTTTTATTCCACTATTAAGACCTTTTTTGTGGAATGGAAAGGTTCGATGGCTCTTTATGGAACCACAACATCCAATAAGCAACCTTTATTTTTACAAAGAAGATGTGTATTCCCTTTGTTTTGGAAGAGAACTGAGACTATCACACATCCCAGAATTCCCTGAAGCCACTTCACATGACAATAGATTTCTTTGAGGTATCGTTCTCCACAGACACAGCTGTTCTATTGCGGAGGTCAATCCTGTATTTTCATTTCAGTAATTAGACCCATTGATTAACCCGATGTTGGCTGCATTCCACGAGAGACGGGAACCAGCTATTTTCCATCTCCCTTAACCACGTTTGATATCAAAGATGACTCATCATTTTAATCGTCGTTTCCCAACCCTGACTATGTGTTTTTACTGGCACCTTGCAGCTGTACAGAGGGGGAGTTTTATTTTTCCGCTGACCTCTCTCTCGCTCACTTTCTCCCGCTCTTTCTCTTTCCTGACCGCGAGATGATGAGATATGAGAGTCGGGTGGTAAATTAGAACAACAGGCAGTTTTCCACTGCACATACAAGATGTGCTAATTTAGGCAACGTGGTCAGGGTGCGTACTCGCCCCTCGTAACCGTCGGCGTAGAAGCTACGCGTTCAGGCAGATGGCTGTTCGCAGGGCAGCTAGATAATGACGGAGGATTAAACGACTGACTCCCTTGCCACATTCCCCTCCTGCATGTGTTTGTGTACCCTCTTTAGTGAAAATTTATGAGTTCTGTGGCACAAAGATAGATTGCCACAAAAAAAGCCTCTGAGAAAACAGCACTAATCTGGGAGTGACAATTCCCATTCAATTGAGTGATTCTGGATTAATAAAAATGCTAATTCATAGAAATGCAACGCAATGGCTCCCAGTGAGGAGGATTCGTGTCATGTTTGCCCTTGTCTCTATTAAAAAGAAAGACACTGAGATCATAAATAGGGATCCAGTCTTGTCGGCCTGTGTGGGTGGTTTGTGCCAAGCAGCTACACTCATCCCAAACATATTATTCATTTGAATACCACGGGCAAAGGGACACGTTGACATGGGAATAATTGAAAAAGATGTGATTAAAATCTGCAAGGCCATGTTTACACCTAGTAAACATCTAGGGTGATTCGATCACAAAAAGTCACATTGCTGTTACACCTGAAAACATGCATGTCTTCTTTGAGGGCCGGGACACATTGGGATATTTTCAACTTCCTCCACAAGATGTTGTCAATGGTTTCTAAGAATATTTTGCAACCTACTGAAATTATTTCTATATGAATGCCCTAAAGCAGTGAACAAGCAGGACAGAGTTCAACTGTTGTAAATAGTAAAGCATTTACTTAATAAATACTCACTGGGGCATTAGGTAAGCAAATGTGTTCGAAATGGCTTTTCCTTTGTGATTTATTTGAGCACCTTAAGAAATATTTGTTGTGTGAGTGGTGAAACTGTTTTCAGTTTCCTCATAACTTGAATTCAGACTGACGTATAGCTCAAATTTTGGGTGAAAAGTCAGTAGATGATCCACTAGCAGAAACAGAAACTAAACAGGGCCACTGAAATTGACAAAAATTCCCCAATTACTCCAAATGTGGGGGCAAAAAATCCCCCAAATTTTCTTCAGCACACGACACTTTCAGTGAAGTTTTTGACATATCAAAATAATAAAAAGGATACACTTGTTTATTAATATAATCATGCTAGTTTACACAGTAAAAAAAAAAAAACTTTTATACAATTTTCTGTGATTTACATTTATTGACAAATGTATAGTGAGGTATTAGGTAACAATTATTTTTTTTTTAAGTTTTCAAACCTATTTTAAAGGGCAACTATTATGCCTCTTTTTACAAGAAGTAATATTGGATTGGTCTTGGGTGTCCCCAGAATGTGTCTGTAAAGTTTCATCCCCAATTAGTTTCATCCCCAATAGCTGTTTTGGAGTGTATCTCTTTAAATGCAAATAAGCTGCATATTCCCGCCCCATCTCCAGAAGAGGCATCGCATATAGGTCTCTCTGCATTACATATTTACAGCAATAAATAAAGTAATAAAAATAAAAATAAATAAACTCTGACTTAGCAGACAGTTTTTAAAGTTTTTAAAATATTGAATAATATTTTAATTACTTATAAACATTGTAATATTTTTTATCTTTTAAAGAATTACAGTGTTTTATAAGACTCTTTTTTTTAATGCAGTGTCATAACTGATCCATAAATGGGTGATACTTTTACATGCCTTTTTTAAAGTAGAAACAAATCCTGAAGATGGATATTAAATATTAATTCCTTACACAGCCTAACAGCAGAAACACTTAGATCTGAATGAAATGTGCTGGCTAAAATTAACTTCGCTTTCCACCAACTTGTCGTACTTGACCCATGTTTTCATTTACAACCTGAGGAATCCTTGATCTCACCTGTGTGTTCAATAGAAACATTATCCAATTACCAGCAGCCAAAGGTGATTCTTCACAGACAACACAGTAGAGATCTAAAATTGCTCAATTTAAATATTAAGATGGCAGAGGATTCATCGGTATAGGGCAAGAATGCACTGCACACACAAACTCGCACTCCTCCATACTCAGTATTCCAGAAATAAAGCAGGCTGGATCATTAGTCTCAGCACATAACCACATAACTCACTCATTGCCACCATGAATATTCCTAGAACATGATTTGTGATCCAAACTGTCTGCCCAAGTTCTGTTTATTTAGAGTCAGTCTGACTGAGACCGTACAGAGTATTACTTAAAATAACACACACAGCCTGTAATTTAAGGACAGTGTTAGTACGTGATAGGATCCAGCTCGAAAACACACAATGAACGCTCTGGTCTATTCAGCCCCATCGGTTTTCACTTTGGAAAAGGGAGCTGGAATTAGCTGCATTCCATTTTATTTCACCACATTTATTTGGCTTCAGTGTTATTTTATCATTAGTGTTTTGTGAGTTGAACAACAAGAGTTTAAACCAGGACAATCATTCGCAAGCCCATTTCTGCCACAGAATACAAATATTTTTTTTAAAAAAAGGTAGGTAACTGCAAATTTTTACGCTCGAATTCTGAATTTTTTCCTCACAATTAGTTTATATCTCCCAATTTCAACTTTTCCCCTTGCAATTTGGATTTGCAAGATATGAACTCAGAATTGGGAGGGATAAACTCGCAATTCTGAGAAAAACGCCCAAATTGTGAGATGATAATTCACAATTGCAAGATTATAATTTGCAACGGTTAGATAGAAACTTGCAATTGTGAGATGAACCCGCAGTGCTGAGAAGAAAAGTCTGAATTGTGAGAACAAATTTTGCAATTGCGAGAAAATAAAATTCCGGATTGTGCGATAAAAAGTCGCAATTGTGGCAAATAAAAATCAAAGTTGCATTTTTTTAATGGTGGAAACAAAAAGCTGAATTGTAAGACTCAAATTTTCGAATTCAGAGAAAAAAATCTGAATTGAGAAATATAAATAATTCGCACTTGCACAAAAAAAGTAAGAATTGTGAGACAACAAGTCACAATTGAGGAAAACAAAAAACAGAATTGTGAGATAATAAACTCAGAATTGTGAGTATTGTTTATACCATCTCGCAGGACTGGCTAATTTACATCCCTCGATTCTGAGAAATAAAGTCAGAATTGTGATATAAAATGTCGCAATTACCTTTGTTTATTCCATGGAAATAGGGTTGCATACAATCAGCTCCGAAAGTTGCTTTAACATTCACAACTTCCTTACTTTGCAACATATGGTATGGGTGACAAGTCTGGTTCACAGTTATGTTAGTTGCATACATGCATTCAAAACCAAAGTTTTATTTCTTATCTGTTGCAAATGGCTCCCAAAGGAAAGCTTTATTATGATGGATCGTGTTGATGTCACGAGTAGTTTAAGCTTCAAAGACAAATGTGGCCTTTGTTTCCCGTGAACCGCCGTCCTCACCTGGAACCAGACCGGGACTGGCCAGCTGCCAGGTGCGTACTTGGCGGAGGATACAGCAAAACAGGGCCCAGTGTTCCTAGAAGAAGAGGCCCCATTGGAGGATTTGAGGGTCTGATAGGATTAGACTCCCTTTCTTTACACAACATTGATGAGGATAAGGAATCCGTAGAGCGTTCAAGCACTCCAAAGCTTTCCTAATGCAAAGCATCAGATGCCTTCGCTGCTGCATTTACACCAATACAGATGCCTTCAAGCCTGATGATTTCTCCAGCAGCTGGTCTGGTTACATGAGTCAAAGAAATTTCGCTTGATTTTGCTTCGACCACAAACCAATAGTGGTGTTTATTACCTCAAGGGGAATTTGCTCACTTCGCTCCATATGTCTCACATACCTTGATCTCAAGATAAATATTATTAATACTCCTTCCTTCAACAGTGAGCCAAAGCAAAAATGTAAACAGTCATGTAAGGACAGTTGAGAGCCACAGTGAAGTCTGCCAGCACAATGCATCATGGGAATGTAGAACGGCAATTTGTATGTCCAATCGAAAAGAAGCAAATGCTGCATAATCGGACACATCGTATCCAATCGGAACATACTATGAGAAGTAGGCTTTTTAGATTTAGACTAGAGATTGAAGCAGCAGCTTTATAATACCAAACATGAAAAATCTGTGTTAGTGTTGCTTTCAATTGAAATGACAACTTCAATTTGAGAACATAACATAACATAAGATATCACATAACATAAGATATGAACTGAAAAAGATTTCCATATCAGGATTTTCATGAGTTGGAGTGAACATTTTCAGAAAGTTCGCTTTGGGAAAGTCTAAACGAACTTCGTTTTGGCCTGATTTGTTTCAAAATGACATCACTTGTAAAGGCCATTTATATTTACATTTATATTTAACTCTGCCCACTGTTGTCTGGTTGACACTGACAAAATTACAAAAGAAAACAAGCCTATAACTGGGACAGTAGTGTGGAGAATAATAAAAGTGGATTTAACTTTTGACGCAACCAACACATGTTTGAATCTACCTTTTGCCAATCCCATTCTTCTCACATATTAGCTTGGAGAGGTGTTTATTTTACTAAAAAATAAGTTCAGTTCAGGGTATTTAATAGTGTGAGTACATTTTTAACAGGCCTAAAATTGAAAATGTCTTGTCTTTGCATGGATTGGTGAAAATGTAAATGAAGATTTCGTGACAAAATAATGACAGTTTTCATGCAGTTTTCAATTATCCCTTTGATATCTACTAACACTTAATTTATAATGCCAGTGACTATTCACTAAAAATCTAGCGCGACAACACTGTTTACAGAGCGACAGATCTAACAAGATGGTATTAATTATTCCACTCCTAATCTGGTGCATCCTCTAAATTCAAAGCCCATTAAAGAAAACACATTAGTCTTCTTCCTTTTGTATGAAAAATACAAAATATTAAGGTCAAGATAAGACCAGACACACTAACAAAAAAATAGAATTATGTAGGAGGAACTCACAGCAGCGCAGAAAATATCTCTGTGTTAAAATCGCAAAAAGCAGCTCCTTTTTCATCATCTATGGCCATAGGTGAAAGTTCTGTCCCAACTGCACGCCTGAAATAGATGCCATATTTTAAAGCAGTTCTTCAAAGGTTCAAAGAGCCAGGAAAAGGGCTGTAATCAGGTCAGAAAGGGGCCATTTGAGGCCCAGACAACCTCAGCCCAGGCAGTGTTGAGGAGCACGAAGCTGTTTAAGACAGTTATGTACTCTTGTCAGATAAGGTATGTGTCCCTTTTTGATCTTTTCCCTCAGCTTTGATCAGTGGCTTTGAGTCTGAGTGTGTGGTGTTCATTTGGACATTAGGCAGCAGGGCAGATGGGAAGACTTGCTGCGGAAAGTCAAGAACATGACACACAGATTTGCCTTTGGTCTCTTACGCAGTAGGGTCTTTAGATCCGAGCGATGGTGAAATGTTTTCAATCTCTCTGTAATGCACTGATCCTGGAGCTAAAGCGAGCTCGAATGTGTCACTTGGCACAGTATCCAATTACCCATGAATTATTGCAGCAGAGAGAAAAGTCAACACAGAAATCGTAAAATCAGAAGAAAATGTTATGTTACCTAATTTAATGTTTAACTAAAATGAATGATATAATAAAAAAAATAATTAAGTTTTAATAATTATGTTTTATTTTTAATTCTAGTTTTATAATATTTTTTTATTTTAGCACAAATAGCACAGACCTGTACATAAATTTAGTAATTTTTCTACCATCAAAGCAGTACTATCTTCATGTTTTTCCCCCAATTCCATTACTAATACAATTATTCATAATTAATTTAATATTTAATTAACAATATATTAAACAATAAACATCAATATAATATATATATATATATATATATATATATATATATATATATATATATATATATATATATATATATATATATATAGTTACAATGTTGAATGTTTTATTAATAATTCAGTTAATTTATTTTTATCAATTATATTATTATATATTAATAAGCAATAAATATTCATTATATATATATACACTTTTTTATTTTACACTAAAGAATGCAAATATGATTTTCAATACTTTAGTTTCAGGGCAACATAACACCACATGACTGGTAATAAATTGCCCCCAAAATTCCTTATGTCCATTACGAATTCCGATTTTCATGCCAGCGATGCAGCTGTCGGATACATACTGCTGATCTGTTGCATCCCTTTGAAACAGATTTTGGAAATCGCGAGCAAACTCCACTGAGCTAAATCTTCTCTGATTAAGTGTGGCTGTCTGCCTCCTCTGATAAAAACAGCTCTCTCCTTCACTTCTGCCCAGCCCCCATCATCCCTCACCAGCACAACACAAAGAAGACTTCCAACATTTTTCTTCAGAGTTCAAAAAAGACAGAGATACCTACACTGTCTAAATCCATTTAGATTTAAACAGCGTTTAATCTAGAATAAACCTGGACTGTACTTTATGAGAAACAGTCGTTGAGTGTGCAGCCACAGCCAATATCTAAATGGCTTTTCTCTCAGGGGGGTGACAAGATCTCATTGGGAATTGGACTACTTAAGTCTCTATCTTGCAAAGCAATAGGTTGAGCTTTGGTTATGGGTTTCCAGATTAGCCAGAGAAATTAAGCATCTTAAACAAAGAGCGGCAACAAAGCGGGTTTGTCGGAAGAGCCCATTAAAGCACACAACCCAGAGCTAATTCTTTGTTAGTTTGCAATTATTTATTCTTTCTTGTCATTCTATCCTATATAAACTTATACTTAAACATATTACAGTATTTTTACATTTGGTCATCTAGCCCTTTGTCATTACTATTCTGCACTTCCTGTCTTTGATCCTAACCGGCAGGTCAGCGGTACGGTCATTTCCTCACATTCAGAAAAACACTAATAATTATTTCCTGCATGGCTCCGGAGTAAACAAACTCTCACATTATGCAGCACAGTTCGTTTAGATACAATAGCAAATTTATCTAACTGTCTGTGTGGTCTTCAGCTGAACATAAAAAACATTGCAAACACTATCAGTAACATTATTTGCTGTGAACATCCAGGGTGACGTCTTTTCCTTGAACGCTATCAAAAGAGTTGATGATCCACAGTGCAACAATCTAAGAGAAAAAGCTGCTTAGCAGTCTTAGAAAAGGCTACATAATGAACCTTAGTGAACAAGGACAATGAAGTAAGTGTTGTGCAAATGAGTAGAATCGCCATCGCACTTAGAAGAGGTTCAAGTACTCCATCAAACGCTTTCAAACCACAGATCTTATCAGGTGTTAAAAGGGACTAGAGAACAAAAGCATCCATTCTCTTATGTTGCTCTAAAATGCTAACCCGAAACGGGACTGGGAAGACAGATTAAAGAGAGTGTTGTTGCAGGTTTACGGGATCACAGAGCTGCCGAATCCATCCAAGCAGTCTGTTAGTGTTTAACAGCTTCATTAAGACGGTTGTGGTGTGTCCCCGACAGTGCTACTTGTGTTGCATCCCTGGAGGATTACTGAAAGCTATTTAAAAATGTCATTACATTGGCAAAATATTTACATAATTATTAAGTAAATGTTTGAATACTTAATATGTAGTGCTTGTGGCACTAGTCATGTGTTGCAATCTTCCGTAACTGTACAAGCAGATGAACTGGAATTGAACTGGTATATTCATTCATTCAGCTATTTAATATCCTTACAAAGACTGCATTATTTAATTAAAACCCCAGTAAATTCAGCAGAATTGTGAAATATTATTGCAATTTATATGATTATTATAAATTTTACAATTTAAATTATTGCTGCATTTTCAGCAGCCATTACTCCAGTCTTCACTGTCACATGATTCTTCAGAAATCATTCTAATATGCTGATTTCGCCGCTCAAGAAACATTTCTTTTTATTCTTAATATTGAAAAGCGCACTGCTTAATTTTTCTTAAAATAAATTTTTTTTTTTCCAGGATTTTTTGATTAATAAAAAATTTCAAGTAAAGTATTTTATGCCATATGAAGAAAAAACAGTATTGTTCAATATTATTGCAATTTCGAATATTGTTTTCCTATTTTAATATACTTCAAAATATTATTTATTTCTGTGTCCCAGAGCTAAATTTTCATCAGTCATTTTTTTTTTATAACTCCAGTCTTCAGTGTTCTTCAGAAATCATTCTAATATCCTGATTTATAAGAACAGCATTTATTTTATCCATTTGACACATCCTTGCTGAATAAAAGTATTAATTTCATTTTTTTTTTAAAGAAACAAACAATTTACTGACCCCAAATTTTTGAATAGTAGTGCATATTGTATAACACAAAATTTATATTTTGAATGAACACTGTTCTTTTTTAATTTTTATTTATCAAATAATGCTGAAAAAATATCACAGGTCCGAAAAAATACTAAACAGTACTGTTTCCAACACTGATTATAAATCAGCATATTATAATGATTTCTGAAGGACTATGTGACACTGAAGACTGGAATAATCATAGGAATATAATTATATATTAAAGATTCAGCTTCTTCCACCACAAACCCCAGCATACAATGACTCTTGTAAAGCTGTAGATAGTGCTCTCTCTTCAGCTCCTCCTGACCCAACGACCGGGTGATTACCCAGTACCCATCCCAAACTTCAGAGGCTCCGCAGGACACTCAACTCACAGGACGTGTAATGGAGTAAGTGATGAGGCCTTGCTGGAGCCTGTCTGCTTTTTTATTGTTATAAACAGGGATGAGGAAGCTCTAAATCAATCCAGTTCAGAGGCTCTTTAGAAGAGGAACTGGATCTGCCAGCAAGAGGAAGTGAGTCTGTCATGATCAATTAAATCCAGGCTATGAATGTTTCCCGGTGGTTAAGTGGCGTCTATCTTGTGCATCTTGGTAGGCCACTGGATAGATTGTGAATAGAATAGAATAGAATAGAATAGAATAGAATAGAATAGAATAGAATAGAATAGAATAGAATCATGTTTTTTTACTATCATTGTTAGAACCTTGATTCAAATTATAGGTTTGCTTTTACCGATAACCATTTTCTAACTGTTTTTAGGGGGGTTTCTTGATGTCATTTCCTGATTATGATATCAGATATCAGTGAGCTTTGCTTTTTGAAATCTGCATCTGTTTCAGATGCTATGATTTGATGTTACACCAACAAAACAAATGATCTTTATCATCAAGACTCAATGTTTAAACCTCAGCGACAGCATTACAGACCCATTCAATCAGATTCAAACCACTGACTGTTACCTACATTGGTCACTAGTGGACCTGTGATAAGGGTGGTGGTGGAGTGTTACTAATTACCTCACATGAACTAACAAGCACATAAACAGCAGTTATCTGTCTGTCCCTGAGCAACTTAAGTGCTGCTTTAAAGCAGAGTGGCTGAGAAGAGTTATTCCGTTCAACTCCCAGAGCTCCCCCTGAGTGAGGACGCTTTTTGCTTCACCGATCTTCACTTGCAGGGACAAATCAGTTCGTCAGTTGACTCTGCAGATTGCCAGGTCACAGAGCTAGAGAGACAGAGAAAAAACTAAAAGAGACCTGACCAACACAGGCTGTGTGTTGAATCTTATGAAACCGGTCAAGAAATATCCAGGTCACATTTCATTCTAAAACCAAAAGACAAACCTTTAGAAATCATATTTAACAAAGGATGAGCACATTTTACCACACAGTGTTTTTATTTTTTTTCAGTGCTAAATCTCATTACAGTACTGTTATTTTAATATCACAAAAATAAATAAATTAATTAATTAATTACTAAAAAAATAAACAAAGTTTTTTTTTTCACATTTAGTGTGTGGACATTAGTAGTAGTATTATTATTATTTTTTGTCCTGCACTTGAATTAAATTAAAACCTTTTGTGCACTTTTGATACAACAAAAGCTGCCATAGTTTATAAATGCTTTAAAATGATTGCTTATTATATCACAGTAATGCAAAAATATATTTTTACAGTAATAAGAATTGTTTAAAATGAGCTTGAAAATAACATTTATTATATTCTTTTAAATAAAAATAAGTAGTAAATATACATATAATCAAAATGAATATGTATTTTATAAATAATTCAACAGAATTACTAATAAATTTATCAGGATGTAATGCATTACGGTTTGATTTACTGTTGTAAAATAAAAATAATACATGTTCTAAAGTCCCCTGAAGTAGTCAGATTACTAATCAGTATTGTTTTTTAAATGGTTTATTTTTGTGGTTGATTTATCTTTAAATTGGTTGTCCCCTATCTTGAATATTAATTTACATCTTATATACATTCATTCACTGATTCAAGAAGTCTTGAACTTTTTTCCCCACATTCTTTGGAATCTTAGAGGGAACGGTGTCCGTCATAAGTCATATATCTATCCAAAAATGAAACAATAGTGTTTCATAGGCTCTCATTTGTTCCTCACAACATTTCACTGCATACTGCACCTGCGCTGGAAATGTAAGCAAACAAGAGCACTCAAATATCTCATTTTCCAGGACCTCTTATGGTCAAGGCCGTTTTACGTGGTATGTTTGGCTTACAGGTTTACTGAAAATACAGAACATGTGCCTTATTTCTCAGCCTTCCCATTAGCCGAAGGGAAAAAGAGAGAGAGAGAGAGAGAGAGAGAGAGAGAGAGAGAGAGAGAGAGACCAATGCTGGAGTCTGCATATTGATTGTGGGGCTGGTTTGCCAATGTTCCCTTAATATGTAGGTCAGCAATGCTCCAGACTCACTCAAGAGCATGTTAAATTCTCTTATTTGGGTCGCACCTCAATTACCAGTGCTCTGGTCCTGATAAGCTGCTCAAAGATGATGTGTAAGGAGAATTCCTTTGGAGTAATTCAAGAAATCACGCTCCGAGGCTACATGCCGGCTGATAGAGCGGTGGTCGAGAATAAACGGCTGTGTGTGTGTCGCTTATGCAAATGACAAGACCACCCATGTCCAACCTTCCCAGTCATTCAAACTTATTTACAAGCTTCAGCATCATCTCAAGAAAGAGAAGAGCAGCACTCCTGCAACAATGGCATGACGGAATAACAAGCGAGTCTTTTCAAAATCTGTGCAAAGAGATGTAGCAACCGAGGTCGGCTGCAGTGTGCGATTGGCCTCGGCGCAACCAATGGAGAGATGCAGCGGCAAACCTCCAATCAGAATTAGACACTTTCGAACAAAGGAATGTTGCACTGCATTTGATTATACGAGAACTGGGAGACTTTAAGAAAAAGATGATCCCAGGGTACGTGTTGAGAACTATTCAACCTGCAGACTTCCAATAGCAGGAAAAAAGGCAGCAATGCTGCTATCTTTGTTTTAATATGAAAGCTTTAATGGATTAATCATGTGCTTTACTACTCCAAGGGATGTTCCATAGGGATAAACAAGCTACACATTCAATTAATACTCAACACACTCCCGGCATGGGGTCAGTGTTAAGCCTCAACCCTAAAGTCCTTTTCTCCGTATCGGGGGGAGGGAGGATGACAAGCTCAGGGATTCAACCCTCCACACACACTGCCAGAGAGATTAATGAAATGAATTTCAGAGATATAATAAATTGCAAGAAGCAGACACATTCTTCAGGCAGGAGAGAATGTGACAGGAGTTGTCAGTCATTTCAGAAGGAAGGAAAAAACTGTCTTTCTTACTTCTCAAGCTGGTGATTAGCGTTACGCGTTTAGTATATTGTGTTCAATGGGAATGATCTGTAATTGAGCATCTTGTTGTGCATGTTATTCCCTTTTATCGGTAGTAATGTTGAATATTTTCTCTGCATGTAATCCTGTGCTCTTTTGTATTAAATATTTGATCACAGGTTGAGTCTGACATTCATTTTATTTTTTGGCACTTATTATATGTTATATATATTGAGACAGGAAGAGATATGGAATGGGAAATAAGTAAAATTTCTTAATATTTCTTAATAGATATTCCTAGTCTTTTATGCATAATGGAACAAGTGGTATATTTTTTTCTTGCAGTTGTGAGTTGCAGTTGTTTATATCTTTTTTCAATCAATCACTTTTTCCTCGCAATTCTGAGAATTGTCAGATATAGTTGTGAGATATAAACTCACAATTGTGAGAAAAAAAATTGTGATAAGACGTTGCAATTACCTTTTTATTTTATTTTTATTCTGTGGCAGAAAAAAAAAGAAAGAAATGCAAGATCCCAATTCTGAGAAAAAAATAGTCAGAACCACAAGATGTAAACTTGGAATTTCGAATTTACATCTCACAATTCTGACTTAATTCTCCAAATGAAGTCCAAATTGTGAGATAAAAAGTCACAGTTACCTTTTTTTCCCAATTTTCCCCCCCAGTTTTCTTATTCATATTTATGAATATATATATACATATTTATTTTCTCATTCTTATTTATATTTTCTTTCACTATGTAAACCAGATTGATTTTATATCTTGTATTGCATTCAGTTTAAGTTCATGCATTTCCTGGAAATCAAATCATACTACTTGAGCTACATGAACAGAATGAACTATCATTATGTAAGAAAAGTGATTTGTAAATAAAATCCAAAAGGTGCTTTCCACCTTCGAAACAACCTTACATTTTGGCTGATGTCACAATGGCATGTGTGACCACGAAAAACAATGTTAACCAAAAGACAAAAAGCTATTTAGCCACTGTCTACAGTATATTAGATTCTACTTAAAAGGAAGCATAACACTGTAATATGTCAAGATTCTCTTTAAAGTGAACTTTTACACCCAGTGGTTTTATTTGTTTGCTTGCTTGTTTTCTGAATATCCTGTTTCACACAAACATGCCTCACATAATTCAAGTAAAATGGGTTGCAAAGTATTTTTTTAAATTTTTTCATGTGTCCAGTTAAGGTACAAGTTCCTGTAATCATTATAAGGCACTGCACTAGCAACATTAATGTCATGACTTTGATTCTTAATACTCATACTGATAAAAATTAATACCTAGAATGCACTTTTAGACCCTTTTAATTGCATTTACATAAAAGCATCAGGAAAAAGAGGCAAACCAGGCCTGCTAACCATTTGTTTTGTAGCTGCATTATGCTGATGTACACCGCCTGCTCACTCCACCTCTGTGTCTTCATGCATTGGGTTTTTTTTTTTTTTTTTTACATTGCAAAGTATGGCAACTGAGCTAAAGGGCACACATGTGATCCAGGTAGTGTGTAGGTGTGGCTCTGCTGTGCTTCTCAATAGGGTGCACTGACAGTAATGGTAGGGGTCCTTTAAAGCGTCCCAACATGAATGACGCTGGTACACACCTACATTACCAAAAAGCCAGCCACATCTGTCACCAGAACCTGTCGGAGCTCCCTAATTAACACACTAATTACCTGTGAAGGTGTATGATTACAATCAGCTCCTGGACAAAAAGAACACAGGCTGGGATGCTGCTGTCATCTCTATTATTAAGAACAGAGTGTGTTAAATGTATGTATTCATTAAGCTGCCAAACTTCATTATACAGGATTTTGCTTTATCTGCTGAGGCTGTACATGCATTTACATCTTAACTCATCGTTTGAGTAATGTTGCACTTTGTTTAAAGTGATAGTTCATCCAAAAATGATAACACAAGTTTCTTTCTGCTGTGTGAGGTAAAAGAAGATATTTTGAAGAATGTTGGTGAGCAGACAGTTGATGGTCCCCCATTGACTTCTATAGTATGGGGGAAAAAATACTATGGAAGTGAAAGGGGACCAGTAACTGTTAGGCTACCAACAGTTTTGTGTTCAGCAAATGAAATAAATTCATACGGATTTGGAACAACTTGAGTGCAAGTAAATGATGACAATAGTTTTCACTTTTGGCTGCAATATCCCTTTAAGAGTATCATAATATCATATGATATTTTTTATCAGTATGTGTGTTCCCTGGGAATTGAACCCACATCTTTCTGTGTTGTTAACGCAATGCTCTACCACTGAGCCACAGGAATACATTCAGCGTGATCCTATTAATAATCATAGGAATTTATGGCTTAAGTGTGGTCCTATCACACAATTTTTGCATGATTACAAACACACTAAAACTTACATTAACATATAAGCATTTTAAACTAACTTTAGAGACATACTAACTTTTACAAAGCCTTTGGTTAATACAATACTGAACTGACAGTTGGATTATTTTGTTTTTAATCAGTAACATTAATCAAAAAATGATTGATTGATTGATTGATTGATTGATTGATTGAGCCGTCACATTTACATTTATAAATTAAAAACATTTAAGTAAAATGTAATAGTTACATTCTGTTCTGTGTTATTTTTGGTGCCATATTCAAATTTCAAACTTTTAACTAAACTTAAAGCTTAAAACATATATGTATTAGTTCATTTTAATTTACTGAGTATACATATATAGCTGTTTAGGGCAGGGTGGTGTTATAAGCTAAATACTGTATCTATATAATAGTACAAATTAACTACACAAATATATTTATTATATAAAATAATATAAAGTACTGAGCTGTAAGACGTGCATACATAATAGGTTTAAGATGCTGTCAATAAGTCCATACTTAATACTTGTACAATTTAATATATATCTAAATATACACAAATGTTCATATTAGTGTAATGTATGAATAAAATCAGTCAGTTTCTTATTAGAGTTTCCTTTGAATATGCATAAGAGATAAGGTACTCACAAAGTTTGTACAGTCAAAGCAACATAGACTTTCCTTACACAAGACTATCCCCCTTTGTTCAACATTACCTCCTACACAAAATATGCCACAAATGCACAGAGATTTCCCAGCCTTGCTCCAAAAGTCCCTCAGTACACCCAACAGGGATCATCTTACCATGAGAACCAGGCCTCTCCGCGGCCTCAACCTCTCACACATCCCAGCCCTCATCATTTCCTTTACAAAAGCCTCTTAAAAGATGTTCAGGTGATAAGATGTGAGAAACTCTTGAAGGTTGTGCCCTTGAAGCACAAAAAGAGGTTTCTTACCAACTTTCTGTTAAATCCATCTAGTTATTAGTACTAGATCTAGGTTATAATTAGATATATTCAGCGCTGCTGGTGTGTCAAAGCAGTAGATGAGAGTATATCCCCCAGGAATTCATGGGAGATGGTGAGAAATGTCTTATCGGCGATGTAATTATCTCAGAGTTACGTTTAAGCCTATTGCAGTTCCTGAAAGTATGAGCACATGTGTGATGTGTGATTTATGGTGCATGAGATGTGATCCGTCCAAATAAATATAGTAATATTGGAATAAATTAAAGTATTAAAAATCCAGATTTTTACATGTGGAAAATTCCCCGTCAAGAGTGTGTTGGAGAGTCACTGGAAAATGTGAGTTGGACCTTACAGGCTGAAGAAGGGTGGAAGTGTGCAGGACGAGGGGGTGGGGGTGTCTCAGGATCGCTCACATGGTTTTACTGTTGCTGTGTGGAAACTTCAAAGAACTCTGTGGCTGAAAAAAAAAAATCCAGTTTTTTATTTCCCGCTTGCAACCAGGCAACATGCCTGTAGGCTAAGCAGTTGTCACAAAATAGAAAAATTCTCAGGTTTTTATATGAATTTGGTGAGGTCATGTCTCTCACCCCTACTCCAACAAAATGATATTGGTTCCTGTACCAGACAACAAAACAGTTACAGAACTGACTGTTATCACAAAACCTTCCTACAAATAAACATCATGAATTAAATATTTTGAAACCCAGCTCTTATAAAGCCTGTTTATTTAAAGTTGGATACAAATGTTCAACTTAATCTACATACATAAAGCACTACATCACTTGCTCACCAATGGATCCTCTGCAGTAAATGGGTGCCGTCAGAATAAGTTCAAAGAGCTGATATAAATCCCCCAAAAATCGAGAGAGAAAAACACTCCTGTCCATTAATTAGCATCTTGTGAAGAAGAATCCATCAAGGACAAAAGTGTCCACTATCCATAATATTGCTTTCTCCAGTGCAAAAAAGTTGTCTGAATCAGAAGAGAAATATGCACAGATCAAACATAATTTACAAGTTAAAACAGTACAAAACAGTTCCAAACAAATACGCTGGTGGATGTTGATGTGAGAGTTTTTCACTGGAGGAAGCGTTATTATGGTTTATGGACTGGTATTTTGTTCAGAAGAGAGTTTAAAGAGTTTTTCTTTACAAACATGTCTTACAAACTTCTAAGAAGTTTACTGATGGACTGGTGTCATGTTGTGGTTTATTGCGATGTTTTTAGCAGCTGTTTGGACTCTCATTCTGACGGCACCCATTCACTACAGTGGATCCATTGGTGAGCAAGTGATGTAATGCTAGATTTCTCCAAATCTGTTACAATGAAGGAAACCAGGCAACCCTGGCCATCAGAAACTTCTTCAATGCAACAGTCTGAAGCTATTTAAAATATATAAAGAATAAAAGCAATCAAATAAGTCTCATCTAACACCTGGCTCTTGAGTAACAACAGCGGCCACAAAAGCAACTGAAAGAGTCTGTCAAATATCAAAGCTTGAAGAGAGGAGTGACCTGCCACCTTGTGCAAAGCCCTACCCTGCTGTTTTATATCAGGAATAAGAGGTCCTAAAAAAAAATCCTGGAAGATTCTCATGGCTGTGTGTCACAGAATCCAAACTGCGAGAAGTGGGGGAGGTTTACTGCCGTCTGCCAAGAGCTTCAGTCCAAAGTACATACAGTGAAATGACTAATTCCTTCTATTATTTCATAGTTCCGTGACGATTTATTCTACTGCTTGTGTCAGCAGAACTAAGCTTTTGTTATGTTATTTATCATATCTGTACGTTCTCTTACTTCAAATACGTAAGCAGTGACCACAAAGCAATAGGTCAGTATGGTGGAATTCAGATATGAAGATCATGCAAATAAGACCTGACCTTAGCGTACAGTGTTAATGTGTGTTATATTCAAATATCAGGTACATGAATGATAGGAGAAAATGAACCATGCTATAAAAACTGTTAAATACTCACACTCACTATCTCTACAATGTGGCTTTAAGTTAATGTATGCAAAACCCTGTCTTTCACAGGAGATCTCGCAACCTTAAATGCTGTCCGCCTCCTTTGAAGCCGCTCTCTTCGTATGATCAAAGAACACATAGCACCGGCAGAACGTCTCGCTGTAGATGAGGGTACAGGCACCTGCTTTTACTGCCATCCCATCCTACACAACACATCCCTGCCTCTTCTATTATTCGCATGTTCTCAAAATAAGCCTTTTGCTGCCAAATAGCTCCTGCTTAGAGGAAATGAACTAGATCATCACTTTTTTTACAGGATCAAATCCAGTATATATTTCAAATCGCATACGAGACAAGTGTGGGGCATTGTTCTCACTTCCTCCTGCGTTACTTTTCTTCTAATTGAACACTGAAATGGACTCACTTGTGGCCATTTGTGTCCATCTGATGGTGTGCGAATGGTTTCTCGTGATAGTGTTCACACAAGAATTTTTAGTTGGTTGTGATGTCATTTTAGTATTTTTTGAATTCTAAAGTGTAAAATTTGTAATTTTGTAAAATTGTAAATTTATAAAGCTCAAGTACATTGTAAGTTTAATAATAATTTGCTCTTTTAGCTTGTTTTTAGTTTAACTTAAATCAACATAAATTTACTTAACCAACATTGAACAAAATATAAAAAATTGATTTTATATAACTGAATGCTGTATTTTGTCTTTCTTCAGTTCCAGAGGTTGAGATACAATTTATACAATATATGTTTAAATATATATATATATACGTACATACACTGTAAAAATAAAAAGTTGACCTAACTCAAAAAAATAAGGCAACCTATCGAAACTTAAGTTAACTCAACAAGCAACCGAAAACTTTAGTTCATCTAATGAATAAAAATCAGTCTACTGAGTTTTAAAAAATCTGTCAGGGCAACAAAAATTTTTTTTAGCATTTATCAATAATAAACTTTTCTTTAACAATCCTCTTTCTTTTAGATTTATGTTTATTTTAAAAGCCTTCTACATAATATGGCTAGTATTTGCCTCAAAACTAAAGGCAAACATTTTTGCTGATAGACACATGCTTTAATTGAGTTGCAATGATATGTACATATACAGTATCTCAGGCTCAGCACATGATTCTCAACCATGGTGAGGATCAACAAATTTCAAAACAATAAAAATATTAACTCTGATCCACATGACAGCTAACGGACAGTGACAAAAGCAGCATTAACTAAGTAACTTAACTAATATCAACTAAACAAGGATTGTATTTTAATAATAATTAACATAAAATGTTTTCAAACTGCAATGCATGCTGGGCACTTGTGCAATATTGTTCAGTGTAAAACTGTTAGTTCAGATGACTCAATTTGAAAGATTTGGATATGTTGTGAACAAATACTTGAGTATCTAAGTAAAATACCCCCCCCCCACACACACACATATATATACACACACACACACACACACACACACACGTATACACACACATACACGTATACACAGACTCGTCCACGCCCCCCAAAACAGCTCGTTCTAACACGTCCCCACATCTACGTCATGATGTGGGAAGCTTTGCATAACACCGGCCAAATGTTCACGCAAAGAAATAAGAACTTTTATTCTCGCTGTTGCCGCCGCTGCCATGTTGTTGAGACGCTGTGTGTTTCTACTTGCGAAACTAGTTTTGCCTTCCAAAAGAGGACACGACTAGAAATCAGTGGTTAAGTTGTATTTCAGCACTGTTCCAGAACAGTTCAACCCAAATATACAGATGTGTGCTGCACATTTTATGGAGGATGAGGACCTTTTCCTGAACCTTCAGACTAGCCTACAATGTGTCTGTGGCACAAAGGCTGTTTCTATAAAGTTGGGCAGTTCCAGCTTTGCAATGACAGTCTGGTGCTTCTGACTCATAGCCTGTAAGTAAGTTTTTTTATATTTGAATAATTTTCAAATGATGGTTCAAACGCGAGTTTTTAGAGCTGAACTGAGTGTCGTCCTGCTGGGACATGGCATCACAGTGTTAAGGGGCGTAACATTTCCATCACAAGTTTGAGGCATTCGTCCAATCACAACGCACTGGATAGCTGGCCAATCAGAGCACACCTCGCTTTTCAGAGTGCTGAGCTTTGTAAAAATTAACATGTTTCAGAAAGGCGGGGAACAGAGGAGAAACAATAATGTAAATTATATGGAAAATAATGTTTTTTGAACCTTAACCAACATAAACACAATGCATTTCACCAAATAATGTTCTTTTTTGCAATATCATATTACCCTTTTAAGAACAGGATGTTGCTGTGTAATATTTACACCACCATTTATTAATGTACTTTTTTTTCCAAAGTATTTTATTCAGCAAGGACTCATTAAACTGATCAAATGTGAATGTTACAAAAGATTTCATTTCCATTAAGTATTATTCTTTCAAACCTTATATTCATCATTACAGTCTTGGTTAAATGCATCACTGTTACCCGAAAAGTATTAAGCATCACAACTCAAAACTGATATATAAATGTAATAATATTAATATGTTCACATACCACATATATCATATACCACTGAAAACTGGAGAAAAGATGCTGAAAATACAGTATATTATAGAAACGTTTATTTTAAAATGCAATAATATTCCACAATTTTACTGTTTGTAATGCATTTTGATCAAATAAATCCAGCCTTAGTGAGCAAGAGAACATGAAAAAAAAAATTGCACAAAAATTGTCAAATGTCAATTCCAATTGTCATTTTGAGAAACTAGTCTTTTTCTTTTAGAAATATTTTTTAGAAATGGGGGAAAATGCAGCCCATTAAACACATGGTAATATGGTTCAATTGGTTAACGGTCAACTCATAAAACTTGAAAATAATGTGAAACAATATTATAAAAAGCTGTAAAAATCGACACCTAATGCATTAACTAATGTTAAACTTTATTGTAAAAGTTTAATGTAAGTATTTTTATTTAGTTTCTGACTCTCAGACAATTCACATCATAGAGAAATATCTGCTGTTCACTCTACCGTGGTCAACTTTAAAACTCCAGGCGTACAGAAGCAAAGGTCACTGCTTTAAAATTACACAATCCCGTGCTGTTTGAGGACTTATGTAACAATTATCAGGGAAAAAAAAGAGGTATGCTTTCACGTGGTCTCTTGGTTATATAATATCATATAATTAATCTTAGGCTACCTCTCAACATTTATCCAATCAGGTACCAGGATGTAATTTGACAGTAGACTCAAACATCTGTCAGACGTGTGGGATGGCATGGAGAGACTCCGAGGGGCTGGGAGTGTGATCTAGCTCACTCTCACTGTCTCAATCTACAGATTCTCGTGGATCAAGTGTTGACAGGACGGGTGTGTGTCCGTGTCCGTTGTCCCGGGACTGGGCTGGCCGTGCCGCTGCCCTTTTCCTGTTTGATGGGACTTTTACATTCCAGAGAGGCGTTACACAGGCGTCCCTTTCATGTGACTTTATTAGAATGTTATTGTCCTGGGAACTGCTAGACACAGGCTGTCCTTGGGAAAGGGACATACACAGGTTCCGTCCCGTGAACAGGACACGATATGTGAAGTGTGGCTTTTGATTTATCTATGCAGCACCACAAATATATTTATGTAATTACATTTTTAAATATATATATATTTTAATAAAAAAAAAACATTTTTGGAAATTATTTTTGTTTATTTAAATTATTTATTTATATATATATATATATATATATATATATATATATATATATATATATATATATATATATATATATAAATGACGAGTAAATAAAAAAATCATTTTTATGTTAAAATATTGAATGTTAAAATGATTTTATTTCATGAATTATTACCAAACAAGTACAACAGTTATCAGATGGGTGCATAAATGAAAATACAGAAATATTAAAATAAAAATGTGTATCCATTTTTTATTTACCCAAACCCTCAACAAATGTTTTATTTGCTTGTTTACATGCGATTTCAAAATATAATTAAATGAACAAATAATTAAATGTAAATAATAATAATAATGATAATGTGTGTGTGTGAGAGAGATAAAAAAATATAAAAATAAAAATGAAACAAAAAATAATAATAATAATGTGTGTGTGTGTGTGTGTGTGTGTGAGAGAGAGAGAGAGAGAGAGAGAATATAACAAATATTTATGTATTTGTACAGTATGTATGTGTACACACATTACTTCAGAGTGGCACTTAATAAGCCTATTATTGGAGGTATTCTGTAATTATACACAATTTTAAAATATACATACACAGATTACCTGTTATTTTTTACATTTTTAATTAAATTATTTATATAAAAATGTAAATATTTTATAAACAAATACAGGTAAATGGAAAAAATATATATTTTTAAAAAGTTCCTGTGTCTCAGTGGTAGAGCACTGTGTTAGCAGCGCAAAAGGTTGTGGGTTCAATTCCCAGGGAACACATACTGGTAAAAAATAAAAAAATAAAAAATAAAAAAATTATATATATAGCACTGTAAGTGTCTGCTAAATGCATAGATGAACATGTAAAAAGTTATTTATTTAAATAAATAAATAATCTATAGCCAAAGAACTAACAACAGCTGTTTTCAGAAAAATAAATGAAAAAATATTCATAAATATTAATGAAAAAAATACAAATACATATATATATATATATTTTTTTTTTTAAATCCAATTTTATTTTTATATATATTTCTTTGGTCTTTGAGTCATCCTGAAAGGAGTACAAAATGCTTCCAGTGAATCAGAGATGCAGCAGGTCTGCCGAGGCACTCTGTGTGCAAGTAATGTCTTTTGGGGAGAGCTCTTTGAAGCCTGGAGCTCTGTGGCAATCCCCGATGGCCTCGTCTTTGTTTCTGTGCCTCCCCGGTGCTGGCGAAAAGCATAGGGCAAGAGGGAGCCCTACTTGGCACAGGAGGATGAAACGCGGCAGCCTGTCGGCTCCCCGGTGCTCAAGCCTGCCCCACCAACTGAGTTTTTAATAAATAATGAGGTGCGGTATAAATAAACTACGAAGCTCTGCTACTGCCGAAGGGCTGCGAGATACCAAGGTAACAGCACAGAGAGAGATAAATAAGTAAACAGCAACTCGTTATCACTTGCTGGAGTTTCTATGTTTGTCAAAAAAAAAAAAACATTAATTGACACCTCAGTTTGGGCTAGATGCTTTTTAAAAGATATTTTCTGTCTGGGAAAACAGAGAGAGCGAAAAATGGAGGATTTTAATTGCCATGTCAGACTCACCGCGGCAGAAGTTCCTCGAAGCAGGGGGTCAAGTCTCATTTCTGAATGCTGCTTCAAATGAGCTGGAATATATGTGATAGTGTGCAGACATTACTTCAAAGTGCCACTTATAAAGCATATTATTAGGGGTATTATATGTGTAATTGTATCGATTATTTAAAATGATACAAAATATTGTAAAAAATTATTTTTTCAATATTTTTTTTTCAAACAATATAACTTTTACAAAAATATAATTTTTTTAAACGTATAACAATAGTATCACATTATTATTATAATAAGAATTATTAATACAATTTTAAATAATATAATTTAAAGATTTTTGTTTTTACTTAAAATGAGTGTTATTTATTTATTTATTTAGTTAGTTATTTTAAGAATTATAACCAAACAAGTAAAACAGTTTTGTGGTGGTTGCATAAATAAAATAAAATAAAAAATAATTTAGAAATAAAAAATATGTATATTTTTATTTATCCAACCAGTCCACAAATGTTTTACTTGCTTGTTTATGAATCAATCAATTTAAATAATAGTGTTTGTGTGTGTGTGTGTGTGTATGTATGATGTATAAACACATTACTTCAAAGTGGCACTTATTACGCATGTTATTAGGGGTATTGTGTAATTTATATAATTGTACACAATTTGAAATTATAATTTACATATTATATTTAGAATCACTCACACACAGATACATACACATGCAGTTATATCACCTGTTCTAGAAACATTTGATGATCTAGTTATAAATAAATTAATTAAATAACAAAAGTGACCTTTAGAAGTAGCCTAGCAGATGCATCAATTCCGATATGTGTGCTCTTTTCTTTCAGTAGCCCTGCATCACACACCTATGGGTGATACATCACCACCAAACTCTACTGACTGCAGACAGAGGGAGAAAATAGGTCTCCAATAACCAAACAACTGCACATCACACTGAATTCACTCGCTAAGGCGCTCTTTTACGCAACCCTGCCACCCAATATTGAGGTCATATATCTTAATCTTTGACCAGCTCTTGTGAACTTGCAGACAGGTTGCATAATGTGATGTTAACGTGCGTTATGCTGGTTTTTTACTGCTCCATTTGAGAAGCAGCAGGTGAATAAACTACAAGCTCAGGTTCAAGGGTCAGTTATGGCTGAAAGTGATGAGCTCTACTTCTGTGGAATTAATAGCATAACAAATATAGGCCAATAAGCTGTTTGTTTTAAAAGGATCATTTTACAGATTTATTTATATGTATAAATTCATAAAATTAACAAGTAAAAAATATTTTTACTTAAAAATTAAACATTAACATATTTTTTAAATCATGCATTATTAAAAAAAAAAACATTTAATAATATTATTTTATTATTTTTAAAAGACTGAATTATAATATAAAATAAAAAGCCATTAGAAACACGATGAACAATGTATTTAAAATTAATTGAATTAAAATTGAACAAAAATTGTATGAAACATTTGGATGGATGGATGGATGGATGGATGGATGGATGGATGGATGAAAAAATATAGCAAGCAAAATATTTTGGTTGCTTGATTATGAATTATTCTTAAAAAATAATAATAAATAAATAAATAAATGAATAAATAATCAAGATAAAATTGTAATTAAAGTTAATAGGATAGCTACATTTTTATTTCATTTGGATCTTTTACAAAGAACATGCATATCTTTATTGAATGACATTAAGCATATTAAATCCATAATGCTGGCTTTAATAGCAGAATACACAATTAAGCAAAGCGGTTGTGGCATGGTTTATGTGATGATCATTGTATTTAGCAAGCTCCATTAGAACCGAATGAGGTGTTGACTATTAAATAATTCATTAAACTTCTCAGATGCAGAGATGGACAGCTTGAACGAATCTCCTGTGCACACGCATCTCTGAGAGTTTGCGAGCTGATTTAGGTAAGACCTGATGCGCTGCAGCGCTTAAGACCCAGAACTGGATTCCATCTGAACAGGAGATGAAGAGACAGTCAGGGGCCGATAACACATAAAAAACAGAGGTCGGAGAAGAGATAATAGATGGCAAATGAGAATCAGTGTAGGGGATCTGGGACAAGCAAAAGATGAAAAATCATGAAAGGATGATGAAAAGAATGAATGAAAAGCTGGCTGGGTGGAAGCCTCTTTAAATGTTCTCCATTTCATCAAAGTGACTGTTGGAGGCACTTAACAGCTTTCATATTAAAATGATTAAGCACCTTTTGAAGCAGTGAGGGGTGGAACGGGCATCGCTCTGTTGGAGAGCAGGAGTGAGGGGACCTCAGAGACGGGATCTGAATGATGTCTGAATGTCACAGACGTCGCCAACATAACTGCATTACTGGCAAATCCTTAATTTAAAAAAATGCCTGATGGAGGTTAATCGTTCCAAAGTCATTTCTGCTTAGAACAACAAGACGGTTATGTGACTCATTTAAACTGAACATTTGAAAATACTTGAGTAATAATACTAAAACACAAGTTTAATTCTATAACGAGTCAAAAACAGCCATGAACAGCAGAAACTTCTACGAATGAATCTGAATCTGTGATTCATTTGAGCGAGCACTTCAGGATGGTTACTGAACTGTTCATCGTGAACTGTTCAGACAGAACAGCAAGTCAAGTGGTTCGGTTTACACAAACCATCTAAATGAAGTGATTTACAAAAAAGAATCCAACCAAGAAAGCTTTTTTCTACTATGGAATAATGAAATAAAAAAGGTAATTGCAATTTTTATCTCACAATCCTGACCTTGTTTCTCGAAATTGTGAGCTTATTTCGGTTTATATCTCACAATTCTGTTTATATCTTTTCAATTTTGTGTTTTATAGGTGGCACTTCATTTGAGTTTGATTGACAGGCGATCTGATCAATCATAACACAGAATCTGCCACTTTGTCCAACAAACAAACCAGGCAAGATAAAAAAATAAATAAAGAAAACAAATGTGAAATAAGAAGTCCCAATTATTAGTTTTTATTATTTTATCCTGTTACACAAACAAGCAAAATGAAAACCTCAATGGAATGTGGTTAATGTGCCCTCAAGGGGCTTGTATTGAGGTAAAGAGCCGGTCTCATAAATTCCTGCAGGTGTCCAGTGCTGGCGAAGCTGTGAGGTGTTGAGAGTTTCCTGATGTTAGTCAAACTAAATGGTGTGGGGACTTCCTGAGGGCAGAGATACTTTGCTGATCACTTAGAGGAGTAGTCGATCTCGGACTGTTTAGTTTTTTTCCTGAAGAAGGAAAGTTCACGCTGCAGGAGTATATCTATAATTCTCCGCCTCCAGACCATGTGTTTTGTTTTGATGGGGACTCCAGTCTTTGGCGTTCACATAGTAGAGTTTTGGCCATTACATTGTATTGTACTGTTAGATGAATAAAATGCAGGCAACTGTATGCAGTGTTGCTTTTTATGTGAAGAAAAAGTCCAAAATGTAGGAAAGAGCTACCAATAATAATAATAATAATAATAATAATAATAAAGACTGAAAGGAGTCCCCTTTGCTCTCCAATGCTGCATTTATTTAATCATCATACATTGTGTACTTTTACTACAATTTCAAATAACTGTTTTCTATTTTAACATAACCTAAATGTAATTTATTACTGTGATCGCAAGGGTTTATTTTTAATTACTCTAGTCTTCATTGTCACATGATCCTTTAAAATTTGTTTGAATATGCTAATTTGGAGCTCGACAAATATTTTCAGGTAAAATATATAGATAAATGTTCTTTGATGAATAGAATGTTCAAAAGAACAATTTTTTTCTTAATCTTTTAATTGTCACTTTTTGTCAATTTCATGTATCCTTGGTGAATAAAAGTATTAAGTATTAAGTGAGGATGATTTTTTCTTATTTATTGCTAACATGTTCTGATCATTTTTAATAATATCTATTATTATAAATAAAAATATTAACTATTTATTTGTTAAATATTAATAATTACATTTACAGTGTATCATTTTTGCACCTTTCAGATTAATTAGAATAATATCATACACACTATAATGCATGATGTATTGTGACCTTTGACATGGTTGTTAGAAGAGCTTAACATAAACCAACACAAGATTTATGATCCAAACATGTAGAAATAAGGCTGTTGTACATTAAACTACCCTTGTGGATTTTTGTAATATTTTCATCAGCTGATTGGACTTTCACCCATTCACTGCAGAGGATCCATTGGTGAGCAAGCGATCATGTAATGCTAATATAATTTACAAATGAAAAATTACGATTGGTGAATGATCTGAACAAAGTACAGTATCATACTACAATGCATAAAGACCTATGACATGGTTGTAAGAAGAGCCTAACAAAAACCAACACAAGATGTATGATCCAAACATGTATAAATAAAGCTGTTGTACATTAAACTGCAGTAGAAATGAAACCCGCAGCCCTCAATCACTCCAGTCAAGAGCTGCTCGAGTCCGTTTACAGCTGCCAGCATCAGCTTCACTACAAACCCTCACTTTCCGCTCTCACGGGCCTGTATTGTTCAATATAACTCCAAACAGATGGTCTACAGGCTGGAAACAGGTGAGACCTCTCAGCCTTAGCAGCTATAGAGTCAAGAGCAACTCTCAAACTGCATCATTCCATTCCCTCTGTAACCAAACAGCACAGCAGTACACTTATCCCTGATGCCTCAAAACAGCCGTTGCTCATTCCTAGATTTTAAATCGACAGGATTTGTAGATCGACTACGGCACAAAACGCTGGATTGTATCTGAATTGGGATATTCAGGATCTCCCTGCTGCAAAAGCAACAAACTACTAGTATTGATCAGCGGATCATTAAGTGAATTTGACGATACTCTGCAGAATCAATTGATGTAAAAGCAGTAAACAGATGCTTGGACAATCTGCACTACTTTTTCCTGTCCAGCCCCAGGGGGACGTTGTCATATGATCTGTGACTAAAGAGAATATAAAAGGGATTGTGACCTCTGGAGAGGGCAAGCTAGTTTGGGGCCTTGCGACAAAAGAAAGCATTGAACCTTATCTTCTTGGTTTTTGCAACTGGAGCACATTTTAGCGGGAAATATCTGCTCACATTCTTGCTCTTCTTAACCTCTTGACCTGGTCTTCTGTGCTTCTTAAACAGTCAGGGACAATAAAAACAAAGCCCTTGAGGGAAACATCACCAGGGTGCAGCTTACCACTTTGTATTTAATTTAAGGAATAGTTGAAAATGTACTGATCCAAGATGAGTTTGTTTTGTAATATGCACAAATTTGGAGAAATTTAGCATTATATCACTTCCTAACCAATGAATCCTTTGCAGTGAATGAGTGCCGTCAGAATGAGAGTCCATAACTGATTTTTATGTGCTTAATTGCTCAAAGACTAGTCTAACTAGTGGCCCGCGTCCCAGTATTAACCGAACATAAGGCTCTAGTTCTGCTGCAACCAGTGGCGGACTGGGACAGTAAATCAGGCCGGGAATTTGAATCCACCACAGGCCACCTGTGTTGCTGCACATGAATTGACTGCTCTGACTCAAAAGCTGAACTGTCTTTTTCAACAGCATGAGCACTTGCAGCACTAGTGCTACTGTTTCCTTCGTCACCTTCAAAATAAATAAATAAGCATTGTACAATAGGCTACATATAGTAAGCTAGAAATGGAAAATCAACATTTCTAGTCAAATTTGCCACTAGAAAAATTAATTATCCCCATATGTAAAACAGTGTGCTAGTTTGTCATTAAGATGCTCTTTTAAAACTTCTATCATTATATATATTTGTTATATATATATATGTACCGTTGTATGTGCTATGTTTATGGAAAAACTAAACTTTCAAAAAAAATTTTTTTAATTAAATTTATCATATTATTAAGAATATTCTAACAAGCAACAGCACAAATAAATACAATAAAGATACAAATAAAATAAACTTACTTTCATGCTTTTTTTAGGGAGGTCTAGCATTAGCTTTTAGGTACAGAAAATGAATAAAGTAATCAAATGTAAAACAGCATTGCATTTTGGACTATAAATTAAAGATTATTCTTTATTAAAGTTACAAAAGCTTTTCAATCAAGATCAGTGAGTGATTTCTTTGTTGTTGCTGTTCGATTAATGTAAAAACTGTCACGTTAAGAGAATGCACAGATACAGTGTTCGTATTAGTATTGAACAAGAGTGAATGGTTTGTCCAGGTTTTTTTTTTTGTTGTAATGTCTGGGAGCCCAAAATGCTCATCCATCAACAGAAACATATATTATCTGAACCTTGTTTGTTTTACGTGTTATTTATAGTAAACCATATTACAGATGCTTTGTCAGATTTAAGTTGATCAGCGGTCCCAGCGCGTGCCGAACCGTGTGTGGTGAACTGAACGGTTCGGATTTTTCAGTAAACCGTCCCATCCCTAGTAAATATAAATGTCATTCTGACCGACCTGCTCCCTTACTGGCGAATATGGGATTTTGCAACAACTTGCTGCGTCTGTGGCCAGGACTTTTCTCCTTTTCATACGTTCCCTCTCTGCTCCTCCTTTGCCTTTACGCTCCATTTTTTGAGCGATTTTCTAAGATAAAGCCTGCCTCTGGATATAGCCAATTAGGCAGTGCTTCGCTGATGTTTGGTCATGTGGTGGTGTCATTTTCACTCAGCGATCGCCTGATTCGTAGATTCATAAGTCCGTCAATTAATTAGGCCACTGGGAAATGTCCCGGTGCTCCCGATGGCCAGTCCGCCCCTGGCTGCAACAGTGTATCTGAGGATTGAGACTTTGTGGAGATTTTATCCAACGCTGACTGTAAACAGTACAAATACAATTTCGCCACTACATGCAAACACACTTAACTGTAGAAACACACTCCAATGACCAGACCGTCTGCTAAATGAGATTAGAATCATGACATGTTTGCATTTTGGCACAACTGCCTTATCTAATTCTATGGAAGTGAATGACTAAAGAGAAACTTAAACTTACACTTAAAAAATAAAGGTTCGGTAACAATTTACTATAGGGACCAATTCTCATTATTAACTAGTTGCCTATTAGCAAGCCTATTATTAACATATTGGCTTATAAAGCACATATTCTACATCCCTAATCCTACCCAATACTTAAACTTAACAACTACTTATTACTAAGAAGCAAATTAGTAGTTTATTGAGGCAAAAGTCGTAGTTAACTGTTTGTTAATGGCGAGAATTAGACCTTAAAGTAAAGTGGGACCAAAGTTTCAATAATAATTTCATAATACTAAGAACCATTTTTTGATTCCAATGGGTTCTTGGGTTACTTATATGGTATATTGTAGACAATTTAAAGAAACATTTATTGTTCTCCATTATTGTATTGGTATTGGTATCTAAGTATCATCCATTAAAACTCTTGGGTTCTTTGAAACACCATGGATGTTTTTCTGAAGAACCAAAGAACTGAAAATTCCTTGGATCACAGTATCCCAAAAAAAACAAACAGGATATCACAGGTCATGGAACATAGGTCAGAGGTCAGTCATTCAGTTAGCATGGTAATGCATTCATACTTCACTGTATACCGTACATACAGAATGTACTTCATGATAAGTCAAGAGATAACGCAAACAAATTAATAAAAAAAAAAATCACCATTTCCAAAAAAATAAATACAGTAAATGAATAAATTATAGAGAGAGAGAGAGAGAGAGAGAGCGAGAGAGAGCACTACAACAGTTTTCAGCAATAATAATACAAAGAAAATTTGCATATTACAATGATTTCTGAAGGAACATGTGACACTGACTGGCGTCTGGAGCAATGATGCTGAAAAAATAGCTTTGGTATTAAAAAAATAAATTAGATTTTTAAACATATGAAAACATTTTCAAATGTAATAATATTACTGTTTAAATGTACTTGTCAAAAAATGTGAATTCTAAAAATTCAGGTTTGGTGAGCATTAAGGTCCTTTCACACTGGACGCGATTTTGACGCGCGAATAATTCGCGCGATGGTTTTATTTTTTGATCAGCTGTTTGTGTAATGAGTGCTTTCACACCGAACGCGAATGTGCTGAGGCGAAAAAACGACTTATTTTTTTCGCTTCGATGTCGATTTTTTTTACTTTTGAGGCGACAAAAAGGCTTCAGCCAATCACATACAAGGAAACAAAGGTGACGTCACAGCAAAAATGACGGATCTTCTGATTACTTGTGTGTCGGCAAATCCCGTTTTGTTTGACAAATCTAATAAAAACTACAAGGACAACGATTTGAAGGACAATGTGTGGCGTAGCATTGCCAACCAACTAGGGTATCACGACTGTGAGTATGTTGTGTGATAGTTTAGTCGTTGTATAGTCCGTGCTGTGTAGGCTAGCAGGCTAAAAACAACAGGGGATAGAAAGCTAACACTATCGTCAAAGATAGCAATACAGACCGTGTTTACTTTGAATATGTAACAAAAATGTAGTGACTATTTAAGAGCTGCTTTTGTATATACATTCTTTTGTATATACATCATCTTCACTGGATGATTATGTTGAAGTGTCCATTTTCTCAACTGTCGGCGCGAAAGTTTTGGAATGTTGAAGCTCTCTGAACGTCACAGACATCGCAAATTCGCGTCGCGGCTGATGTGAATGGTTTTGACGCGAACTATTCGCACGTGAACTATTCGCTTTTTCGTTTCGCTTTTCCGTTACGCATCCGGTGTGAAAGGGCCTTTAGACAACAACAACACTTTCCTACCCTAAACTTTTGAATGGTAGTGTACGCTGAAAGTACAGTAATTCGAACGTAGCCTGTAAGTCTGAGAACTTTGAGACCTAAAACAGACCAAATATGCATGATGGACATAAAAATGATTCTCCAACAGTTACAGAACATGTAAAAGGGACATAAATGGTCTGAATTACAGGAAATGCTCATAAGAGCATCTCAAAGGGTTTCTAAAAAGACCCGTTTTCGACCCTTTATTTGTAAGAACGTTTGTGTCATATTTATTTTCTTTCTTTCTCACCCTACTTTTTTTTTGCACAGCGAGGAACACATACTTAACGCTTTCTACAATGCACTGTTAACAAAAGCTCAACACGTCTGCGGCTCAGTGGATGTTCCAAAGCAGATCTGCCACTGTCTCGAGGCGATGCGAGGATCCTCTAACGTACCTTATTAATTCTCTGTTCTTATCTCCTGAAACTGGCTATCATTACAGCTCTATATATAGAGTCTCAGTGGGACTAAGGGAAGATGCACACACACATTAACATTAATGGCTCTGGGCTCTTCGCTGCTCAGGCGTAATGTACAAGTCGACAGCACACAAAGATATAGGAGCTACACACAGATAACACAAAAGCCTGATATGCTTCTAACTGTTCTGGCAAAATCATCCTCAATTAATTTCAAATTAAATATGCTAATTACAGAAAGAAAATAAAAAGGTCACTTCTGTTTTCAAAATTGAGCTTCGTTTGCAACAACGTGGATATGTCAGCGAAATTTCTGAGGGGGATTTTTTTCTCTTATTCTTTCTTTTTATGTTCCAATATTTCATGAATATAAAATAGCCCGTTTTTCTTTTCACTGGTAAATGAATGGGCGTCTACAGAGATCGTGAAGTGCTTTTTTGCGAATGTAGACTCCCACTGAGTTTGCTAATGAACAATCACCAGGGACTCCCTGATGGGTATTGTGTGGGAGCTGCTCCTGACAGTAATGTGAAAGCTGGATTACTTTTTGTTGGGCCCTTCGCAACATTATTTCCTATTTTTTCTGCTTGTCTCCTCGGCAGGCATCTTAACCTCCCGTTACATTTTTTATATTTACTAATCATGCACCACTTTTCGCTTTTATCATCCATGGTCCATCTAGAAGCATACTTCGGCTTTTGTTTGGCTATGTCTGATAAGTACAAAGTGTTTTATGGAGCCACTCAGAGGGTCCTCTTTGCTCATTCAGCTATCTAATTGAAAACTCCCCTCTTGTCACTGGCCCTCCCTCTGGGTGACTCCAGAGAGGGCCGGCATACGGAGCCGGAGGCCTGGGATCGCCGGGGGTCATTTTTGAGTGCGCGGGCAGACCAGTGTCAGAATGTGACCTCTCTTGCTGCCCCTGGGGCTAGACATGTTCATCCATGTGGATAGCAAAGGCAAGTCCAATGCCATTTCTCCAGCCTTCACAGGCTGCTGGACAGAGCGGTCGATTGAGGGCAATTTAGCACATGCTACTTCACTGCAGCTCTGATCGATTGAGTATGTATGTGTGCATTAAGGTTCAGTCATTACATCTACGCGTGAGGGATGGGATGCCTGTGGTGGATCAGCTCAGATGATGTGCAATAAATCTCAGGTGATTTTTTTTTTTTACTCTCAAAATCTCATATCACCTCACCTTTCATCTAGACAATGTCACAAAAAGATTTGGAGAGAGAGAGAGAGAGAGAGAGCTGTCCATGTTCTGTTTAATATTTTAGATCCAATGAGATAACAAAATGAGTTATAATACGAGTTATTTTTTTTATAAATAATAATAATAATAATAATAATAATAATAATTATATATACACTACCATTAAAAAGTTTGGGGTCTGATTTTGATTTAAGATTTGTAATTAATACTTTTATATTCAGCAAAAGTGCATTAAATTGAAAAGTGACAGTAAAGACAATAAACGGTTTTCACAAAAAAAATAATAAGGAGCACAAATGTTTTTAACATTGATAATAATCAAATCAGCATATCAAAATGTTTTCTGAAGCATCATGTGACACTGCAGACTGGAGGAATAACTGCTGACAATTTAGCTTTGCTATCACAGGAATAAATTACATTTTAAAATACATTCAAACAAAATACAGTTATTTTGAGTTGTAATAATATTTCACAATATTACTTATTTAATTTTTGTTTTTGATTAAATAAATGCAGCTTTGGTGCAAAGAAAATAAGCTATGTGGAATGATTTTAATCATTTCTTTGTTTATCATTTGTTGGACTTTGGCTCTCTGAGAATTGGAGTGGGCTAGCATAGCAACATTGGCTCATCCAATCATAAATTTGGTGTGGGACTATCCGTCCAACCGACAGACAGGTGAAGTGTTTGGGAAACCTGTTTTGAAACCAAATAATTATTTTTGCAATTCTATTCAGTGCCGCTAATAGACACTTCACCTTTAAGACCACCATAGTAAGTAAAAATATCACACTCACACCAAAACAGTTGCTATTTACAAACAAACAAAAAAATGATCTGAGCTCATAAACAACACAGTTGTGCAATCACCTATGATGTAAACATCTGAAATAGTTGGATGCAGAATTGCACATTTGCGCCAACACCAACGCTGAGCATTTCCAAACCCTCAAAATGAAATTCCAAGGCATTGCCTGAGCCCCGAGGCTATTGGGAAACTGGAAAAATGTCTGCTTTCCTGCAATTACTGGTGTAATAATCTCAGAGGACCAAAGCTATACTTGAATTTTGACAAACATGAACACTTAAGCCATTTGCATGCAGGGATAATTAGAAAATATGCACTGATTAGCTTCAAATGTCTCATGCACAGCCCCACAATAAAGAAGACTCATTAGGTAACATGACTAATTGGCATTAATATGATTTAGACATGTAACAGCACAAGGGTTCAGCAAGACGCTGTCTATTAATAGTTAGCGCTAAACCTAAAACACCACCAGCAGAAGAGACCTGCAGGCGTGTGTGTGTCAGAAGCGCTACGCATCTGCGATCACCAAATCTGGAATGACAGACAAGTAGGTAACAAAGCACAACATGAAGCAAACACATCTTGCTTGGAGTATCGCCATGACGTGTAGCTGTGCTACGAGGCTCATATATATGGAAACATTCTCAGAGGCCGTATCAGTTCTGCTCTCATTCTGATAAAACTAAATTGAAGTCCGATCAAGGCGTTTTTGAGGCAATTCCTTAAACGAGAAGTAGATTAGACACCACATGGAGATTAAGCTCATTGGAAGTATAGAAGAACCATCTGGGCATTTATAGGACCCTGGGTTTAATTAATCTCTTAGACGGGGGAGGGTAATAAGCGCTCTTACCCAAATCAGCATTTTAGTATGAGAGAGAGAGTGAGAGAGATAGAAGGGAAGAAGAAACCAGCGGTGGCTGTTGTGTAGACAGCAGCAAGGTTGAAATAGAGCATATTGCCTACAGGGAAATTAGCACTGTGTGCACGATGATGAATGCCCCATTGTGTCTTCTGAGTGCATCGGGTGGAAAAAAAAGAAAGAAAAATGTCTGGCTGAAATTATGAACTGCTCCCCTTTTTATCATCCTTGTGCCCTTGTCCAGGAGTTTTCCCCGGAAACGGGCAAGCAGAGAAGCGTTTTAATGAATGCTGTTGAGCTGGCCGTTATCAATAGGATTCTAGTGAAGACACTGTGTGTTTTGTATATTGAACTGGAATCAGGAACAACCAGTTCCTATTGCTCATCACTAAAAATGAATGAGGAAAGCTTCTCTCTGCGCTAAATGTAAGAACACATTATCCAGCGCTGCCTGTTGTCTGTTTACAGGTTCTATTTCTTTGACGTCATTTGGGAAAGTATGAAAAATTCTAAGTTAATTGCATAATATCGCAAACGTACGCATCTACATCCGTACTTCTGCCTTCTATAATAAGCTTGGTATTGAGGAAATGAGCGGTTCTGCAGCTACATAAGACAGCTTTCATTCAGTATAAGTCATGTGTCACCAGCTTGAAGAGTCACACTCTGGTGATAAATTCTCTTCCCAGGGTTTTAAGACATGTGATTGTAGTCAAAAACTGTACATTGTGCATGACAGGGGGACTTGTTTGTATGTTTGTGTGCACTTATGTGTCAAAATGTTTAATTAAATGGTAAAATACTATTCTGCCAGCAGAAACAGCTATAACTGTGTAGTTTACCCTGAAAAGTGTAAATAATATGTTTGGCCATCATCATCTGCCTGACAACAGCAACTTTGGCTCAACCAATGGCGTGAGTTTGAAGCAGGACTATCTGTTTTTCCAGCCAATACATGACAGAGAAAGCGTTCAGGAAACCTGTTTGAAAAGTGTCATTTTTTTGCAACTCCCTTTAAACGTTTGTGAAATTGGTGAAAAAGCTTTTCCGTGGCCTTTAGCACGTGTTTGATAGTCAAACATTGTACATACTGTATGCATGACATCGAGTATATACTGTATGTATGTGTGCTTATGTGTTAAATTCGATGTTTGTTAATTAGGTCATTTTTAAAATGTTAAAATATTATTCTACCGGCTAAAGTAGCTATAACTATTCCCCTGAAAAGTATAAATAATATGACTCTTTTGTTTGTTTGACCATCACAATCTGCCTGACAACAGCTCAACCAATGGCGTGAGTTTGAAGCGGGATTATCTTTTTGTCCAGCCAATACATGATAGAGAAAGTGTTCAGGAAACCTGTTTGAAAAGTGTCATTATTTTAGCAACTTCGTTTCCAAATTAGGGGAAAATGCTTTTCCCAGTATTTTAGCACGTGTTTACATGTACATTATGCATGATATATAGACTTTTTGAGTATGTTTATGTGTGCTTATGAGTAAAAGTCAACATGTTTGTTAATTAAAAGTAATTTTGTAAATGCTAAAATACTGCTCTTCTAGTTTAACATGCAAAAACAGCTATACATTTGTTATTTTTAGGTTAATTCCACTGTGTGTGTGTGTGTGTGTGTGTGTCCAGATCATTCCCACAGTGTTTCCCAAAGCAAGCCAGGGCTGGTTAAATAATTAAACCCCCAGAGTCAAACACTGGAACAGCTTGAGTGAGTTTTGGAGGGAACTGCGCTAAAGCCTGGTGGTCCCCATCTGTGTCTGCGGAGGGTCCCCAGACGACCTGTCGCTTAAGAGTGTCCAGAAACAGACTCTCTTCAGATAATTAGGCTTATGCTGCTTCAACATTTAATTACGTCCGCAAGGATCTAATAATGAATACACCTAATCCAAAGCAAAATGGTGGGATTTCACAAAGATTAAGAAGATTATTTAACAAAAGACATGCTCCTTCAGCAACATGACTATAATATCTGCACAAATCTGGATTATTAACAAATGAGCAACATGTTGTTTAAAACTACTTCACAGGAAGGGAAGTGCCACATGAAAGTGTCATATTAATCTTGTCATTTCATGATAACACTAACCAGTGTCTTTAGAAGGTCTAAATGTAATATCTCAATAGTGAGACTGTAGAACTTCAGTAGCTATTTCATTAAGTAATGAAAGAAGCTACACTGTAAAATTATCCCTGACAGTATTTCATCAACCAAGTCAAATCAACTGTATAGAACTAGAAGTAGCAAGATCAGTGAATTAATCATTCATTTGAATAGTTTGCTTGGGTTACTATTTAAATGAAAGATTTACAAGTAAAGCGCATATAAATGCCACCTAAAATTGAAAATTTGAAACTCTGGATTTTCTATTTCTGTTTCCCCAAGCTTCCAAATTGGGGCAAAAACCTGGTAGATGCATTACATGGAATGCCTGTATTTACATTTGGTGAAATGTATGAAAATATGTAAAAACAAATATGATAGTATTGTACAATTACAAAAGAATATAGGTAACAATTAAATTTTCAGTAGCTTCATAAACTGATTAAAAACATGTGATTTGATGCACATCGTTTGTTTGTCATTTTGTAGTATTTTCGTAATGAATAAAGTGAAGCTACACTTGCTCGACCAAAGTGATTTAAACACACTGACATCATATGTATGACTTCCCAACTTAAATACAATCTTCCCAGGAGGATCACATTTTAAATCTTTAACAGTTAAAAATAAATATACCAAAGTACCATAACTAGCTCTAACACATAGTGCAGCTTTGCAATTATTATTAATATTATTTATTTATTTATTTATTTATTTTTGAGTAGTTTACTCAATTCTGAATATTTGTTATATCAGTGACTAATGTGTAGTAGTCTAGCAGTTTTAAGTCCATAAAATCTTTACAGTGAGCCAAATAATGTAGAGGTCAAGACAGAGCAACACTAACAGCTTTTTCAGACTGTAGGAATGTCCAAGACTTTCCTTTCAAGACTTCTTCCTCTGCACAAAAATGTGGAGCAAATTCCTCCCTGGAGTTCCAGTGAAGCTGATCTGTGCTCTGAAGGAGACAGCAGTCTGCTGCAGCTGTTTACACAAACACATGAAACCCCATCACAGAGACACGTGTAGGGAGTGGAGAGTCTTGCTAAATGACACGTATATACAGTCAGAGTGACTTGCAGAGGTGAAAGAGTTAACGTAGGATGTCAGATATCATCCTGCTATGCGTTCTGAGCGCTAATTCACATGTCCACTGATCGTCACGCAGTGGTCGGCGGCTTCACTCCCTCCTGCCTTGATGGCAAAAACAGATAATGCTTTTTTTCTGCAGAGCATAATAAGGAGTGATGTCTTCTTAAGGAAATTACACTTTATGAATTTGTGTATGCTCGCTGTTCAAAGGCATCAGAAGAAACTCAAAACCAACTAGTTACATGTAACTGCAATACATAATTTAATCACAAAATAAATGTAACCGTAATCTGTTACAGTTACTGAGATTTTTTTTTTTGTATAAATTATTTACTTATGACTAAAGGATTTTAAATCTGTAATTAACCTCTGAATGATCTCAAAGTAAAAATAAGTGCTAAAGTCTTAATTGTGTGGTGGCTGTGCTTTAAAATGAAATTATTATAATCTTAATTCAAGCCATAAAGGATTCTGAAAGTAAGACAGTAATCAGTGTTGAGTACTGTAAGGTTAACTCTGCCTGGTTTAATGTTTGAAAAAGATTCACAGTTAAATACATTCACTAGAAATTTAGAAAAGTAACCAAAAATAATACAATGTAATTGGTTACATTGCTTTAATAAAGTAATTGAAATAGTACTTATTACATTTTAAATAGGGTAACTTGTATTATGTAACCTATTACATTTCCAAAGTAACCTTCCCATCACTTCTGGTGACATTTAACATAATTAAAAAAATTTAATGCTTTTGGGTGTAATTTTTTCTGCTTTTCAAATGAATTATATATATATATATATATATAGCTTTACACTTGTCCTAGACTCAGACTTTCAATTTAACTAAACATATATTTTTTTTAATGTTATTTTAAAAATAATTATAATCGAAATAAATAGCAAAAAAAAAAAAACATTTAGAAAATTACTTTATTTACTTTCTTACAAAAGTCCTTCACTTGTGACATCCTTTCCAAGTTAGCGTACTTGATTCAGTGCTGTCCGCTAAACTGTTGTCCTGTGATAATCAAGTACACTAACTAGCATGTTTAGATAATTATACTATAATTTTATTATAATATGAAGTATGAAGTTATATAATACAATTATATATGATTATAATATAATTTATTCAGAATATGATGCAGAATAGTTCTATTGTGCATTATTTCTAACTGAGCAATAACTGTCAAATTATTATATTATTATATATTTTATTATATTAATGTACTATATTTATTATAGTAACTAAAATATTTAACATTTCATAATTAAATATATTATTATAATACATTTAGCTGTGTGTCAGTGTAGCTTTTGAAAAAAAAAAATCGATCAAAATGCAGTTTTTTTTTTTGTTATTGTTTTTTTTTTTGCTTTTTTTTTTTTGAGAGCGGGAAATGACACTGTGGTCGAAATGATTAAATATTTCAGAATCAAAATGGGAAAAATGCTGTGTGTGAAAGGTGTGAAAAGCATTCCCTAATATATGAGGGTGTATTTTCTGTCCCAAGTACACTAAAGGCAAGTGTACACTGTGCGATTTTTGCTGTCTTACGAGCTCGCAGGAGATTTTTTCTCTCAGGAAAAAAAACGCAGATGCTTGCATGGTCATGACTCATTCCATATGAGAATAATTACGAGCCATTCTGAGAAAGTTACAAGCACCTCCCGACCATTTTCAAACGTGAACAAAAAAATAGAATGCTGTTGGTTTAAATTCGTTGCGTATGTGCGGTTGAACAAAATGATTTGGCGATCCATCTGAAGTTGACCTATCAGAAGATGACAAAAGCCACATATTATGTATTTAAATAGTCTATATAGTAATTTAGTTTAATTAAACAGCTCTATTTTGTATTTGTTATTCCAAATTGTGCCAAATTTGCCATCTTTATGAATGAATATAGGCTACCTGTTGTATTTCCGGCAAAAAAAGCAGAAATTCAGAAATAGCCTTCTCACATCGAGTTGTATATGAAGAACAGGAAGTCCATGCTTTCTCTTCTTTTCAGCCATTCTCTTTGCCATGTCTTCGTTTCTTTTTTTTTGGACGTCACGAGGCATAGCTGCCACAACGAAAACTATTTCATCCTCCGAATCCATATTTTTAAGAATGGCGCGAAACATAATGCTTATGTCAGAGTTTGTAAAATCGTAAATTTGTGTCGTGTATGACTGCCTCCGTACGATTTTCGGATAAACACAATCGAGGGCTTACGACGTTCCGACCTTCAGAATCGCACTGTGTACACCTGCCATAAGACAATAAAGCACAAGAATATTGCAGGCTTATAGTGAAGAGTGGCTTGTTCTTATAGACAGACAAGGTCAATGCAGAGACTTACCTCTGCTAAGTCAATCAAACGGCTCTGCGGCTGACAGATGAATGGATTAGCACAGCTGACCCACTACGACTGGACACTCACGACAATAAACAGCGAATATCTGTAACCTCCCATATGACACTGAACAGATGAGCCTCTCTGAATGACGCCACGACAGGATTCATAAGCAGCACACCTGATTTATTTATAGACCGTTGCAGCAGAAACTTATTCTCACCAACCTAGGAACTAAACCTCAATTGAGCGTTTTCATAAAGGAAGAAGAAAGCATTTAGCTTTGAAAATAAAATGACATATTAAGGTAAATAAATGTGATTCTGGTTAAAAAACGAGTCAGATTTTCATTAATAAATAATCAATCCTCAAACGCTGCTAAGATAAATGTTTTAATCTGCCACCCGTTGGCTTTATGAGATCATGAATTTATTATTAGACAACATAAAGGGGTGCCAAGAACTGTGTCTAAACAATCAGCGGATTACAGTTTCCTTTATTTACAGCTGCATTACAAGTGCACAGAGGGGTCGAGTCCCAAATGAGTGCCACCTTGGTACCTCATGTCCATGATCAAGCCTTAGAGGAACCCTCCAAAGGTTTAAGACCAGCTATTTTTGACATCTCGCTATTCTTAGCGCTGCAGTCTCTTCCTGTCCTGCTGTTCAAATGGCGCTTAATAATTTAGCGAAACGAGCGCTGCTGTTTATCAGTTGACCACACGGTCTACTGTAAGTGAACTATAAAACACTGCAGAGAACAAGAGCTGGAGGTGCAGAGACTTGTAAAACGGCACGCTTCCTGTCTATCTGACCTCCATGACAGTGTCTTTGATGTGTGAAATAGACACAGTTGAGCACTATGGAAAGAGCCTATCGCGGAAGCCCAGCTGAGTACACCCACACAGCCCATCTGTAGTGGAGGTGATTCACACTTGTACACACAGGAACACAGCACTGAGCTTCCTCAACAGCATTTACTAGGTCACCGCACACAGTTAAGCAAGTATGTATAACACTTATGTTCAAAGTTTCAAGTTTGGGGTCAGTCCAATTTTGAACAATGTATCAATGCACAAAAGCATTAGGCAGCACAACCATTTTCAACATTTACAATAATAATAAATATTATATATAAATGGTTTGTTCAACCAAAAATTTAAATTCTGTCATTAATTACTCAACCCTTATGTCGTTCCAAACCCATAAGACCTTTGTTCATATTCTGGTCAAAAATTATAGAGATAAATTGTTGGATAAAGTAGTTATTTTTGACTTCTTTGCATACACAAAAGTATTCTCGTAGCTTCACAGCATTAGTGTTGAACCACTGATGTCACATGGACTATTTTAATGATGTCCTTACTACCTTTCTGGGCTTTGAACGTGTTAGATGTGTTGCTGTCTATGCGGGATCAGAAAGCTTGCGGATTTCATCAAAAATATCTTAATTTGTGTTTTGAAGATGAACAAATGTCTTACAGATTTGGAACGACACGAGGGTGAGTAATTAATGACAGAATTTTAATTTGGGGTAATCTATCACTTTAAGCCAATTTGAAACAATCTATATTATATAAAGTACTATATAAATGTCACTTGACGCTTCACATTACTGTGTAATTTAAACTTTCTTAAAAGAAAAATTGCGGATAATTCTTTGCAATATCATAATTCATTACAGCCACATTATAATAATATAAAAACTATTTTTTTTTTTCAATGTTATCGGCACATTGAAAAACAAAACATTCACAGAAATCTTCAGTTTGTGTATGTTCTAAAAAGCTTGACTGAGTTAGCAACAGTAACCAAAAGGGATGGAGCTTAGCGAAGGGTCAATGCCTGTAAATGCAGTTCTATCATCAGTTTCCCCATCCAAACCCAAACCATAATTGCTAGTGGGAAAAGGAAATCTGAATCTAGATGGTGGCTGTGGGCAACTCTAGTTTCATATACAGCGTTTACTGAAACTATATCCATATCCACTTCATTAATTGATCCAAATCAATAAATCAAAGCACCCACTAACAAGCAATGTGAAACTAGCACTGAGATGACCAATAAAATTTTGAGGTTTGTAAGATTTTTATATTCTTTTGAAGGATGTCTCCCATGCTCTCAATTTTGATTAAAACAAGTAATATTGTGAATTATAATTATTATTTAAATTAACTGTTTTCTATTTTCTAAACTGAATTTATTCCTTTGATGCCAAGTTAAATTTCAGCATAATTACTCTAGTCTAGTGTCAAATGATCCTTCAGAAATCAATCTAATATGCTGATTTGGTGCTCAAGAAACATTTTATTTAATTATTGTCAGTGTTGAAAACAGTAGTGCTGCTTCATATTTTTGTCAAAAAGCATGATATATGTTTTTTTTCTGGATTTTTTTGACGAATATAGTTTAGCACTATTTGGAAAGAAATCTTTTGGAACATCATAAAAGTCTTTTTTTTTAAATCAATTTAATGCATCTTTTCTAAATAAAAATAGTTATGATACTTTTTTGAATGGTATCGTCAGTGGAGCTTACATTTTGTGGCATTAGGTGCTATATTTGAAATTGTGCTGCTAAATATGCATTTGAGTCGCACCAAAAGCAAATAACTGATATAATCATACAATCAAATAAAAACCCTCCGGAGTGCTGTGAATCTTGTACAGTAAGAAGTACAACCTGTGTTTTAAAAGAAATAGAAAACAAAACTCTATAGGGATTTTGCTGTGTATTTGGTTCATGCTATAAGAATAAGAGGCTCACATCCACTCTATAAGCGAGCTATGTGTCCCTAGAACATGAAAGGGCTACAGGCTCTCCATCACAAGCACCATAATGTGTTTTCTTTGTGCACATATGTATGTGCGTGCATTTGTGCCAACTGAGCATTCCAGAGACTCGATGTGACAATGTCTTGATATGTAAATTAACCACCACTTGTGTGAGAACCCAATCTCTGATCACTTCCTTTACATACTAAATGTGTTCCTATGGCGACTGTATGACTGACACAATGAGCCCAGTGGGTGGACTGCTACAATAGGTCCTCTGTTTTTCATGGAGAGAGCGCAAATATGTGAAGTCATAGAGGGACAAAAGAAAAACCAATACATCAGATTACTGAATATTCACTTGGTAATGTAGTCAGGCGAAAATGTTACATTTGCTTAGGCATTTTTGTTTTGCTTTGTCAAGACATCAACATTGACCCCATTGACTTTCTAATCATTTTTGGTCATAGTGAAATGATTTCCCTACAAACACCTGTCAACTCCACATAATTTAAATAATGAATCATCAATGGACAAAAAAAAAAGTTTGAAAAAGTTTTCAGATTTATTTAATTATTTAATTGAAACAGCAATGCTGATAAAGATTTACATATTAAATAAATAACTGAGAAAGTTTTTTATCACCATGCATTGTGAAGCAGCTCCTGCTAAACAGAAATCATTTTCTCCACCTGTTTCCCAGGCCGTATCACAGTTTTACAGCCTCGTGGAGATGTCTGGTGTCTCTGTCCTATAACAGTGACCTCTTGACCCTGCCTCAGTGTTTCATGGGTGGGACAGAGGTGGGGGAAGTGTGTAGCACCATTGTGTCAAGCAGCAATCAGCTCTCTACAGGCCTTTCACAGCCTGCGTGTAACACAGCAGCTCCGGCATTTACCCCACTAAAGACTCGTCATTAAAACATCAGCCCTGACAACACTAACAACACATTTACACAGGTGCCAGCCGATCTACAAAACCGACAGTGGCATTTTTACTGCACAGAAACATACTTGAAGATCTAGTGCTAGCTGCTGATTAACACGCATTGTACAGTGTGATACAGCTAATAACGCCACTCTTCATTAAGACCACAGCATTTTGTTTATGTTATGATTGTGCTAATTAATGGCGTTTTGACTGACAGCTGATACCAATTACAGTGCCTGCACTTCTATGCATTGTTGCAGGCCATATCATGAAATATTCATGCAGCATTGACACGCGCCAAACGCGGCACATGGAGCCGTCCACGTTTTATGCACCGCGACCATATTTTCCATAAATGCAAATGGTCTGTAATTGTTTTCATGAGAAAGGAAATACTACGATCTACAGATGGGGGCATTCATGCGGTACTGTCTCAATGGCAACATTTGGTTAATGGTGCACAAATATCATCTTCGCAAAAGGAAAGAGAGAAAGAGGCTGATTTAAGACTGTAATAAATGCTGGAGTATCTGCCGCAATTAACAACTGCTTTACACAGAGAGGTTTTTTTTTCAACGAGAGGCTAATTATAAGATTGAGAATGGCTTTTCAGCATAGGGAGATATAATAAACTGTGATGAGCCCCCAGGCATTCTCCTGGGCTGCTGCCATGTGATCTGAACTGACTCGGAGTCGGGTTACTCCACACTAACGGCTGACTCTTAACCAGTGCAGACAGAAAAATGAACATAAAGCCTTGATCCTGGTAGACAATGAAATTAAATGTTTTATTAAAGTAAAAAATAAGAAGACGAAGAAACAGTTTAGCAGCACATGACACAGTTTTTTAAATGCTACTGAAAAATTTCTAATGCAATATGCAGAATTAACTACATTAAAAGTACTTTGTGAGTACTAAGCAAGTTAAAGCCTTAATTAAAGGAATAATTCACTCATTAAATAAAGGAACATTTTGTCATCATTTACCCACCCTCATGTCGTTCCAAACCTGTTTCCTGCAACCTGTTTCTTGCCTGTTTCCAAACCTTTTCTTCCTGTTTGAAAAAGTTTCTAACTTATGTTGAACACAACATTTTGAAGAATTTTGCGCAACCAAACAGTTGTTGGTCTCCATTGACTTCCACAGTAGGGAAAGTACTATGGAGGTCAATGGGAAACACCAACCGTTCGATTACCAGCATTCTTCTGAATATCTTCTTTCATGTTCAGCATAAGAAAGAAACTCATACATGTTTAGAAAGACATGAGGGTGAGTAAATTATGACAAAAGTTTCATTTCTAGGTGAACTATTGCCCAACCACCCATAATAGGTGCACTTTATTGAGCTTTTCGCATTGATACAACCACATATTTACATTCATTATAATATCAACTTAAAATATAACTATATAACTATATAACTCAACTCAATCCAAACAGCTGAGTCCTTAGACACCTTTAAGAATTGGCTTAAAACCCATTTCTTCCATCTTTATTTGACCCTCTAACTTTAGCACTCACTATTCTAATTATATTCTTTAAAAAAACTACCTTTCTAATCTTTTGTATTCTATTTTCTTTTCATTTATTATACAATTATTTAAAAAAAGACCTCTAACACTAACTTGCTCTATTCTTTTTCTATTCTATCTTTTTTCTTTTTATTTATTATATTATTTAAAAGCCCTTGCTACATGTACTGCGTTAAGCTAACTGAGACTTGTTATAGCACTTATATATCATTGCTCTTTTGTTGATTTTGATTGCTTCCATTGTCCTCATTTGTAAGTCGCTTTTATCCAAAGCGTCTGCTAAATGAATAAATGTAAATGTAATAATATATGTATCATTCTTTAGACACAAAATTGTCGACCTTGCAGCATTTTTACTGTGAAAAGACCATAGCAAGAAATCAGCGAGAAACAAGTTCATGACCTCACAGATCAGTGTCCGGCTGCTTGAGTTTCATCTGTTTGACCTATGAGGAGTGACACTCTTTTGAGACATGGTACATTTTGAAAAGTGCACTTACATAAACACTGCTCATTTATGGTTATGTACAGTGTGACAAATGATCACAAGAGACCATTATAAAAACACTAAAACATTATTAATGTACAGCGATGAGAACATCGTGTCACAAAGGGTATGCTGGGAAGCCGAGTGAACGCATAAGGACAAAAACACATAATTGCTCACACATACACACCCTCATTGTACCTGTGCGTATTAAGTGGACACCTGGGAGAGTTCAGACAACACCTGTTCAACTCCTCGAATCACAGTTGTGCTCTCTTTATACCCAGATGGCCACAAAGAGACACAGACACCCATGTGAGGAGTGTCCTAAAAATAACATGTCCCTCTCACTAGTTATTCATGTCAGATTTCAAGGAAAGAGTTCTTGAGACAGATGATGTCATAGAGAGCACGATACTGGGCGTTTACTAGAGTAATTGCTTTCAAAAATGCAATTAAGCTGCAAAGCGCATATTTATGTATCTGCATCTGTTTCGAAGTACATAACTCCCCTAATTAGTTACGTAATGTGAACTGATGAGGCAAAGTTCGACTAACAGCCTGAGTCAGCAAACATGTCTGAAAAGGACCCTGTAATACATTAATCGTGCATTCGTTTTCAACCCACAGACTGTTCGTTCCTCTCTCTCTCATGCAGTTTGCACATGGACTCATATAACACAATTATATATACACACTCTTCATTTAAGGGCGACCGTACCACAGTCATTAACCGGAGCCGACAGCTGTGTGTACTCTGACTGGTGTGGATCTCGTGTACAGACAGATCTTTGACCGTAAACACACGTCACACTTTATGCCACTCTACCGCTCTTATACACACTGACACCCTGTGTATGACCCCACTTAAAACACTGGTGTCCACTTAACCCACTGAACTGTTTTCAGCACCGGAGAGAGTGACAGGGCCTGATCTCGTCCCACACGTGAATCTATATTTGGCTACGCTAACATTTTTAAAGAGTATACCTTGTATACTTTAGTTTTTAAGTACAAGCAATACAGCTCAGGAAAAATGTTGTGCTGATGTCACGGTTCAAATATATGGAGCTTTTATGAGGGCAATAGGTCACCCTGCTAATTTATAAAAAAGGTATATTTTATTTATACATTTACTAAACACTATATAAATATATATGTGTGTGTGTGTGTGTGTGTGTGTGTGTGTGTGTGTCTGTTATATATATATGTGTGTTTGTGTGTGTGTGTGTAATAAATATATATATATATATAATATAATCTCAATCAAACTGCAGTTGGGTTATTTTGATAAGTTTAAAATAAAAGCAAAAATACAGCTAACTAACACAAAATAAATCATGATAACATAAAAAACAGGGCATTTTGACACATATATATATATATATATACACACACACACACACACACACACACACACAAACATGCAAACACTCGGTAATAAAGCCATATTCAGTTATATTATAAAATAAAATAAACTACATTACAACTTAAAGCTACAAAAAAATAAAAATCTAAATGAAAAATCTTAAACCTAACATAACTAAGTATTAAACATTACTAAATGAAAATTAAAAATTAATTAAAACAATTTAGAAATATTTAATAAAAATTACAAGCACATGAAATTGCTAAAATTATATTACAATTAAAATTTACACACACACACACACACACACACACACACACACACACACACACAAAACAAATTCAAAATATTACTAAAACTATAATAATATAAACTTGTTCGGTATTACTAGGAATTCCCACAAAAACGTCCTAACCGTTTATGCTGTGGGGTAAAACAAATCATTTGAATTAACGCGCGACCTTGATAGGTGTTTGATTTGGCGTTCTGTACCTCTAATAAGTTAAAAACATCTGTCTGGAGATGTATATGACTGATAAACAGACAGGCTACCGGAGGTAGCACAGATAGACTGCACTAATTACTCTCCAGTGGTCTGTCATCAGTCCTGTCCCCCTGCACGGCTTACAGTAACCCTCCTTCACATCACAATCACTCCCTGAAATTTTGTGATGTCATAATCGATTAAAACATGGATTTCATATCATTATAAACAATCCCTTATTTAAATTAACAATGGTATTACTACAGTAAAAGTATAGTAGGCTAACCATGTTTTATTTTGTTTTTTTGGTGCTTTTATTATCAATTGAAGCCTATAACCACACAGATATGACGCGACACCGAACAAGTCTATATAAATAATACTGAAATAACACAGATATAAATTTTAGTATACTCTATAAAATCCTAACCTCTATATACTCTTTAAACTAAAGTTTTGTGAGTCACTGAATTAGCATAAATCTGTCAAACCCCAAACAGTCTTCTACTATTGCTCCAGAGCAATCTCATCACCATCAAACACACCCCCTCCAAACAGCTCAGTTTCCATGACACCACCAAACACAATAACACCACAATACCAGTCCAGTGTATACTGTGGAAGAAATAGACAATCTATCGCACTGCTGCGAAACTCAAGAATAAATCAGGATCTGATACATTAATTAATGCGCCGGTGAATAAAGGGGCGGAGCCTGTGGGTGCTGAGTGAAGATGTAACAGCGGAGTCATTCTCCAGCGAGTGAACACTGAGGTGGGTGTGCAGATGACTCACTGCAAGCACATGAAAGACAGTTTAACTCCAGCGCTGAGTTACAGTAAAAAGTGCCCAGTTCATTAACAGTTACACAAATCGACATGGAGCATTAAGAGCAGATAGTTACGAGAGAATAAGGCTTTAAAATGCCTGGACTGTCATAAAACTGAGGGATTGATGGTTTCCAGTAATACAGTGCATCTTAAATCCTTCCAGGTCAGGGTGGTCTAACGAAAGCTAATAATCTGAGAGCGGCTGCCCAGAGGCTGTAGATGAAACATGTCTTTATACAGATTTCCCATCAGTCTACTGTAGAACTGGAGGCGTTTTAGGCATTTCAGTTGAGTTCCGCCCTTTTTTTTTTTTTGGCAGATTACTGGAACTGGATAGCGTAACCCACAGTGGAACAAAACAACAGCTTCATCTTCTTAAATATATGAACTTTCAAAACAAGATGAATCACAGGCATGTGAGCCAAAACGCATTTCGAGTGATTATTCAAGCAGCTGCTGTTTTGACACACAGTCAGGAGAGAGATGTGATGAAGTCATGTGTGTTTATGGAAAGTCACATACACACAACTATACACAAAAGCTATGTAGATCTTTGGCTTAATCATACCAGAGTTTAGAGGTGGCTGGAAGACAGCGCTTATATTTTTACAGTGTTTTTGTGTGACATAAATAGGTTTACATTTGTCAGCTTACCAATGAAAAAGATTTCTTACTACTCAAAAGACAAAAAGATAATCAGGCCTTACAAAAATAACCAGGGTTTAAATAATTAAATACTTTCGTGGTTTTGAAAAAAGTTTCTTAGCTCACCAAGGTAGTTCTTTTGATCAAAACACAGTAAAAAAAATAAATAATGTGAAATATGATTACATATATATACAATTGTTCTCTATTTTAATATATTCCTGTGATGTTTCAGCATCATTACTCCAGTCTTCAGTGTCACATGATCATTTAAAATGTCCTTCTCAATTACTTATTAAATTATCATTGGTGATCAGTTTTTAATAATGGTTCTTTTTATTATCAGTGTTCAAAACAATATATATATTTTTTAAACCACAAAACATTTTTTTCCATAGAAAGTTCAATAGCATAAATTTCAATAGAAATCTTTTATAATGTTATGTATTTTTAAGTATTTAATGTTACTTTTGGTCAATTTAATGCATTATTGCTGAATGAAATTATTTTTAAAAAATTATTATTTTCTTTCTTATCTCAAACTTTCAAATGGCAATGTATCACGATTTCCACACAAATATTAAGCAGCAAAAATGTTTTAGCACTAAATCAGCATATTAGATTGATACACAGATAAGAATTTCATATTCGGGTCACATTTCACCCTAAATATTCAAATATTGAAATATGAAATTGTATTTTGCATCATGACAATGATGGCTATTTTTGTACCACTGTGCGCTTTGGAGGATTTTTTTAATCAGTATACTTTTTATGCATTTTGGTAAAAAGAATATTAGAGGAAATATTTTAAAATGATAAAAACATTTTAAATAATAAATGAAATTTAAATAAAATATTTGTAATGGCAAAACCAGAAATGGTCCTAAAACAGGCTGCATTTTCAATACACACACAAACACAAAAAATAAAATAAAATAAAATAAAATAAAATAAAATGTTTGGATTTTGGGGTGAAACATGACTGACATGGCCCTGAGATCCACCCAAATATTTTGGCTTAAACACTGGTTATCTTTTCTGTGGTTTTCTGTATATCTGTACACAAGATAGTCTAAAAAAAAAAATGTTCGCAACTATTTAAAGTAATGTTCCCTTTTCTAGGTTTGGAGGTTGGTCCTGTTGGTGATAAAGCTGTAAGCGCTGCATATTCTGCATATCTAAATCAAAAGTCTACAAACATGTCATCGGAGTGTTCACTCACACACACGCACCGAGATATCCATCTCATCAGTGCTCTTTGTTTTCTGTTTCAACTGAGTCACAACTGAAATTCATTACCTAATGTTCAAACCTCTCTACACTTTCCCAGAATTAAATGGAAAATTTTCTAAGCCAGACGACTTTTTCTCTCTGTGATGTGCATTTGATCGTGATTAACAGCCTTGTGCTGCTGGTTCTCTCTGTTCTGCCTCCCTGGATGTGATTTCATTCTTCTTTGGCAGGTGGTAGGTGTAGAGTGTGTCACGATCCTGCAGCGAGTGGTAATCGCTCTCTATATACAGCACCGATGATACAGACGATGAGACGCTGTTCATTCACAACTCCGCTGCCAGATCTGAGTCATGAGAGAGCAAGAGAGAGAACAGTGTCCCACTAAGCAGTGGGAGAGATGCAGTGACCTCATTCTGAGTCATGGAGCCCGTACCCTGACCCAGCCTCCGTCAGCGTGTGCGTGCGCGGATCATCAATAGCCTACATACAGATAATACTTATACAATCTGATTTTGCAGGTCAGATCATTTCAGTTTAGCATTCACTGCAGAGGCCACAGTCAATTCTGGCTGGGATTTTGTCTTAACACTTTTAGAAGCTGATTATTTGCTTAAATCGTTTAATGTGCTGAAAATTGGAGGCTGAAATGAATCTCTCTGACATTAAAGACTCCATGGAGTCAAAATGGGCATTTTGTGGCTTTTAGTCTGTGTCTGTGTGCTTTGATGTCAAGCAATAGTATTTGCTACTAAATATTGACAAAACTTCACTTTTAATATATAGCATTTAAAAGTTTGGGGCAAATTCTTTTATTTTTTATTTTTTTTTATCTTTTAATAGAACACATTAAATTGATCAAAAGCATAAGTAACAACATTATTAGTGTTACAAAAGATTTCTATTTTTAATAGGCCCCAACTTCTATTATAATAAATTCCACTATAGCCTAATTGTGTTTTATTTAATAGTTTATTATATTTTTATAACTACTTATTTTTCATTCTTGTTCTGTTCTAAATACAGTTACATTTAAAATAGTTGTTGTAGAGTGAGTGGAACTAAATAAGCTGTTTATATTTAGCAGTATTTGAATGAACACATGGGGTTTTTAGGGGCGTGATATTTATCAAATAACTGCCACGTTTATTAATGTGTGATCATTCGTACAATGAGATTGGCAGCATACGAATGTTTCATGAATCACACATGAACTCTGTCGTAAGTTGATGCATAAAGAAGATCTGTAAAGTTGTAAAGACTAAAGTCTCAAATACAAAGAGATATTTTTATAAAAATTAAGAGTCAACCACTCCCTCCTAAAACAGCTCGTTCTAACACGTAACATTTCCATCACACGCTTGAGTTATGCGGCAAATCACAACGCAATGGATAGCTGGCCAATCAAGCCTAAATCTTGCTTTTCAGAACGATGAGCTTTGTAAAAATCAACGCATTTCAGAATGGCGGGGGACAGAGGAGAATCAATAATGTACAGTATGTGGAAAATAATTAAACCACATAAACACATTGCATTAGACCAAATACACAAAATAATGTTCTATTTAGCAAATGTCATATGACCCCTTTAAAGAGCCGCATTTCAGTCACTAGTTTAAATATTCATTCTGTGAACAGAAACAGTAAAATATACCAATGAAAACAGTTTTATTGAGAATTTATCTGCATCAAAATACAGTATGTGTAGGCACAGAGATGCAAACATACGTAATAATAGAAAATAAAAGTACATTTTGCATGTTCAGAAGAAGTGAGCTACCCTGTCATGCAAAAACGTAAACAGGCTTTTCTAAGTAAATTGATCAGCTCAAAGAAAGAGAAGTAATGGGAACCTGGTATTTCTTTGTTCTTTATTTCATATGTGAGCATGAACAAGTTATTTGAAAAACATCTATGACCTTTCTTCATGCTCTATGTTGACTATGGTTTCACTAATAACAAACATACATTTGCATAAAGCATCTATATTTGTCCATTCCCATGTTAAAAAGAGGATTAAAAACGTAAAAAGTATTCAATTAAGGTAGGGGTGCACGATAAATATCAGCCAATAATTAATGCGCATCTCGTCGGTAAAGCCGGTTGTCTAGTCAGCGATAAATTCCATCAGGTGCGTGATTTCACACAGAGCAGATGTTACTACACAGAGCCGTTGCTAACTGATAAGCTGCACAAATCCACATTCATTATCAACTCATGACAATCATGCGATTAATCACGATTAAATATTTTAATCGGTTGACAGCCATAGTATTTTTATTATTTTATTTAGACAAAATAGTACAGAATTTCACTATCATTCATAACATGAAAACACTTATCAGTGTGTTATGAATGACAATTTTAATATTGTCGTCATATTACATGCAGTCATTTAACATTCTCTTCCAGCAAACAGTGCATAAATATTGAGGACTCATTCTGAACTACACTGATTTTTGTACAATTAATTGATCTCAGGAGTTAAACAGAGTTGAAACACAACGGGAACAAGCTGCAACACAACAAAATGGAAACAAGCACAACACAGCACAATGGAAACCAGTTGCACCACAAAAATATTAGCACAACACAACAGAAACAAGCCGCAACACAACGGAATCAAGCCGCAACACTGAAAAATTTGCATAAAACAACAAAATTAGTCCAATGGCTTGTGTTGTGCACTATGGGGCCACAGTACTAAAGTAAGAATGCATGAAAAACTCTTTCACAAGTGTCCCTTTCTGAAAACTTTTAGTTCCAACAGGAAATACATCAAGCCAATATACAGAAGAGATCCAAACTTGGCTTTACAGGGCCTTCAACAGCAGATATGTTCAGAAAATGTGTTTTTTCTCATTTCTGATTTGCAAATGCACCATAATCTATTTTATCACCACCCGCAGTGATAAGTCGAGTTTGAGCCAACAGCAGGCTAATAGACCCACAGCATGCCACTCAAGCACTCTGTGTTCACAACACCACTATCAGTTTGGCTGTCTGCCCCATGACTTCTCTGAGTTCAGGTCGCCTAGCAACCGCTCCCCTGCTATTTGAATTTTCATGCATCACTATGTCTGCAGTGATGTCACAGTTGCCCTGGCAACCATATGCCCGACTTATTGTGACACTTGCACTGTAAACTATCAGTCGACGGGCTAATGACATTTCCAGAGGTTTAGGAACAAAGAATTTGTGACGCTTTCTGGAAAAACAAAGCATGATAATGAACCTCAAATTTTTGCAATCATCTCATTTGTTTTTTTTTCTTCTTCAGGGTATTAAAAATGATAAGCTATGAACACTTGCACTGCAATAAAATAAAGCAGCTTCTCAGCATCACCTTCTCTTCTATCTGTTTCTCTCCAAATACACCCCACAAAATGGCTCCATTATAATTCCTCATGCGCACGCTGCCAAAAAACGAGGCATTGTTATAATCACGCAAATGACCAGTGCTGCCCAGTCAGTCAGAAAGCCACGGGACTGAACTAAATATAGAGCAGGTCAAAGAGAATGAACACAAACAACCCATAGGCCTTTTTTTAGCTCTAAAACACTAAGCCTCTCCACTTGAGTTCCTCTTTTTATTTTCATGCCTTGATTTAAAAGGATGTATCTGAGTTTCGTTGACCTACGTCTTCCGTAATCATAGTCATTTCCTTAATCCCTATAAAAACACATAGGTCTCTTCCACAATACTGGCAAAACATTTAATAGCACCTGCTAATAAGGTCAAAACCTGGGTAGAAGACACAAGGATTTTGTGTTATGCATTTTCCCACAAGATCATGACCTTTGAACTTTCAATCTCGATTGATTTAGTGGCCTTTGGCTCTGAGTGAGAGTTCAGGGTTCTTATGTTACATACTCGGTCTTATCCTTCAAGCCCACTGACCTGAATGTACAAGAACTGAACATAAATACGAACCCGAGCTGATGCTTTTGTTCACCTCCCTCAAGAGAGTAAATATTGATGACTGGGTCAGGAGTCGCAGTAGGAAAAAAAGCCACAAACTGTCTAGATCCCTGCCTTGCCAGAGATAATCTGTCTAGTTCCGAGTGTACAGTAGAATAAGGCAGCGGTACAACAGAGAAAAGCTGAGCATGGATATACAGGCACAGGAAGCTGGTGTCCTCTGCCAGCCTGCCAGCTCCCACAAGACAGCAAAGCCCTCTGGGTACATTACAGTCACAGAATACAAGATGAGGGAGGCATAGAAAAAAGATAGAACAATATAGTGAACATGAAATCGGAGTGGAAGGACATTTGCACTACAAAATGTTAACAAAATTCCCAACCAGGTGGTCTAAAAAAATCTGCAGGGCCTCAAGATAACTAAAAAGCATTTCAATTAATAAATTGGGTCATACTTTATTTTAAGGTCCAATTCTTGCTATTAACAAACCATTAACTATGACGTTTGCCTCAATTAGTTACTAATTTGCTGCTTATTACTAGTTAGTAAGGTAGTTGTTAAATTTAGGTATTGGGTAGGATTAGGAATGTAAAATATGGTCATGCAGAATAAAAAGCTAAAAGCTAATAATTACTAATAAAAAGCCAATATGTTAATAATAGTCATGCTATGAAAGCAATTAGTTAATAGTAAGAGTTGGTCCATTTTCTAAAGTGTTACCATAAATTGTAATTCATGTTCAATATTAAAATAATCAAACTCTAATCTAAAGTACTAAAAAAAAATTAAATGTATTATAAAATATTATAACATGATACACTATTAAATAATGAAATAAAAATAATAATCCAAATAACTGCTGTTTTTAATTGAAGTACAAGCAGTTTTTGAAACTTCGAAAATTAAAAAATAAATTCTTGTTAATACATTTAATGTCAAAACTCCCAGTTTTTGTTAATAAAAATAGTTTAAAATAAGCAACGGGGGAAGCAAACATATTCATGACTATATGTAATACCGATATCACCATGGGGGGTGGTCGCATGAATCTTCATTTTCGTTTTTCCTCTTTCCCTCACTTTCCTTTGCATAAATAGCTTGTAAAAGCACCGTGTGCATTTTACTTTCACTTTTAGCGGCAATTCGGCATCAACTGCTTTAAATCAATTCAAGCAACAACAAAATACAATGTAGAACATATAACTTTTATTAACCGAACAAATAAAAATACACCATGCTATATGCCTAATATAAAACAACAAATAACTTTTAAATACGTATAGGTACAAAACAAAAAATCCATAAAGAGTGAAGAACAAATAATTATGAAACGTAGAACGTTTATTATCAAAATGAATAAGAATGTTTGGAGGCACGGACAGCATAAACCATCATGTAAAATAATAAAGAAAAAAAAAAGTTTAAATAAAATAAAAAACAGCAATAACTGTGGACCAAATAAATGAGAAACGAATGTTCAATATCACTTAGATTAATGGCAGAAATAAACAGGCTTTTCAAAATCCAAATTATTTTTAAAACGGGTGTTTTTACATTTTCGTTTTGAAACTCTTCCGCCATCATCTTGTCTTTTGTTACCTCACTCTTCTGTCAGTCAGCTCAACTCACTCTCCTCATATGATAAATGAAATCTGATCTGTGATGGGCGACTGTCATTTGTGTGCTGCATTGAGCAGCCACATTCAGTTTTAATTGTAGTGTTCTCTAACTTAACTAAATAAGTTTTATCATAAAAAATGTTTTTATTAAAAACGATGGTGGGGGACAGTGACGCGGTGGGCAAGTGACGTCACCGGTGTTGCCTAATCGAGAACTTCTTGTAATGAAGGTCGCCTTTGAGGAATGGCGTCACTGGCTCGATGGAGCTAAACACCCTTTCAATTCACCGATCACCGCAATCTGGAATATCTGAAATCAGTCAAAAGACTTAATCACAGACAGGCAAGATGGTCACTGTTCTTCACCAGATTCCACTTAACAATAACCTACCTTCCAGGCTCTTAAAACACTAAGGCGGATACCCTATTTTGTCTCTACGAATCATCCACACTGTCCCAGTCAGGAATCCATCATTCCATCTATCGTCATTCTCGCACTCTGCAAACCTGCAACAGGTATCACCCCTTTCCAATGTGTCCTGGGTTTTCAACATTATTATACCCATGGTCCAGGGAACCATCAGAACTTCCGGCCAATAACTCATAGCTGGAACGAACCAAGGATACATGGAACAAGGCTCTTGTTCATCTCCAAAGAACAGTTCATCAAACAAGGGAGCAAGCTAATCGCCATCGGCGCATTAATCCCAACTGTCATTCAGGTCAGTGGGTCTAGTTGTCCACTCAGGATCTTCGTCTCCAGTTACCTTGCAAGAAGCTCAGTCCCAGGTACGTGAGTCCATTCAAAATTCCATTCAAGTTTCATTCCGTTTGGCTTTGCCTTCCCATTCTCACTCACTTTTCTTGTCTCTTTGCTCAAACCCTCTGGTGGTTTGAGAGGAGGCTGGTGACCAGAGGGTTCCTCCCATCACCATAGATGGTGAGGAGTTGTACCAAGTTCAGGAGATTGTGGACTCTAGTTGCTGGGGCAGAATGATACAGGACTGGGAGTGGTACGGTCCGGAGGAATGGTCCTGGGTCAGTGCAGAGGATATTCCCGGACAGACCTGCCCCGAGACCCCGCGGAAGACCCCGGCATCGTCTGCCTTTGTAAGTCAGGAGCCACTCACAGGGGAAAGAATCTGTCACAAATTCAGCCTCTGTGAACACCACCAGAGGGAACCATCACCGGAGTACTAACTGATGTTTTCGGACTTCAGTTACCACAATGCCCCATGCCAGAGACTAATCACCTGCACAGGTGTTTCCCATTACCCAGCCTATTTAAACTGCGTCTTCCCTGCTCTCATTGCAAAGTCTTGTTTTGCCTTGCTGATATTTCTGAGTGTTTTTCCTGTGTTTGATTATCTGTTGATTTCCTGGACTGTTTACCCATTGACAACTGCTTGCTGCCTACCTATTCTGACCCTTCCTGCCTTGTGGATTTATGCTATTGTTTGTCTGCCGCCTGCCTTGACCCTGATCATGAACTCTGTTTACAATTCTGCCCATCCTTCGTTGTATCTGACGCTGCACTCTCTTGGGTACGCAGCAACATACCCGAAGCGTGAAGTCAATTGGATGAATGCTTCTCGAAATAATAAAAATGCAAACAGACACACAGAGATTCCTGTCTTTATTAAAAAGAAGAATATGTTCAGCCCCTCCCTCAAAAGCTTCGAATATTCGTTGTTGATTACTACAACTAGAAGTAATCGAAGCTCAAAAAATGGTATTCGGACCAGCCCTAGTACAAATAGAAATTCCTTTGAATTAGCCACCTCAAAAAATATGTACAATTTGTTGTGAGATTTTAGAGATTCTTAAGTATGCTTCCAAATGGAGACTTTACTATACCAACGACCCACGGGGAGAGGATTTGTGAATGACAGTGACACAACTGATGCTGTTAGGTCAAAAGACAATGTTGAAAAGACAATGTTGTTAAAAGACAACATGATGGATGCAGTACATCTGAATAACATTCATACTATATAGAACATACTTTTTTAATGGTCACTAAGTAATTACTTATTGAAAAGAATACCTATTCAGATAATATGCTCTTTCAGCCTAACTGTGATATATCTAAAGCCTACTGGCTTTTTCTTTGATATCTCCCACCCCAAACTTTCTGTTTCTACAATAAATATATGAAAGTGACGTGACATTCAGCCAAGTATGGTGAACCATACTCAGAATTCATGCTCTGCATTTAACCCATCCACAGTGCACACACACAAACCGTGAACACACACCCGGAGCAGTGGGCAGCCATTTATGCTGCGGCACCCGGGGAGCAGTTGGGGGTTCAGTGCCTTGCTCAAGGCCACCTCAGTCGTGGTATTGCCGGCCTGAGACTAGAACCCACAACCCTAGGGTTAGGAGTCTAACTCTCACTAACCCCAGATAGCGTCCTGTCTTGCAATCTTGCAAACACTGTTTTTTCGCTGTTCGAGAGCATATGATTGAACGCTTGTGTGGAATCTAGAGCTCTGCGTAATGTGGTAGGTGATTTGAATGGGGTCTGGAGATTGCTGACAGGAGAACCAACTCATTCATTGTCTTCTAGTGTGCTGCCGTTCCACACAGTGGCATGCTGCCACTGCCAATGACATACAACAACAAAAATGAATGTACAATTCAAAACAAAACATGCAAAACATGATTACTACATGTCCCACAGATATATATCACTACAAACTAAAGTGCAACATGTGTAAGATGGCTGTTTCATAGAGATGCTCTCTTAACTGGAGATGAAGCATTAATACATAAATAGCACTGTAATCATATAAATGCATCTTAACATAAAATGTAAAAAAATCATATAGTAACCCCAAACTTTTGAATGGTACAGTATAAAAAGTGTTAGCTCCATTTTAAGAATGGCCTGGGTCACACAAACCCAGTTCAACTTTTCTATCTCATCTACTTTTGCGTCAACTCTTGCAAAAAAAAGTCCAGAAATGAATAGTAAACAATGTCCCCACTTAGGCTACATCTGCTTAAGTTTTGTTTTTGATACACTAGCAACACTAAAGGGAAGTTCCAGTAGATAAGAACTGGGAAATCCAACCCTACTCCTCTCACTAACATTTGCAGTTATGACATGACATAGACCTCACCCTGAAAAAAACAAATCACACGAACATTAAGCCTGTTTAAATATGTCACTTTGGATTACAGAAAATAAAAATGTTACTCTATGGGTGATTACAATCGACAGGCACTTTGCATAAAAATCGGTTATTTTTACATGTTCAACATCAGGAAAATGAGCTCATTTAAGAAATTCGAAAACATTAGAAATGGGATTTCCATTGCAGCGCTGGCAGAATAACAGAGGCAGGAAGCATAACAGGGCTATCCCAACAGCGCACTCAGAGCAAACCTCAGCAGGCACGCTCAGGGGAACAGTTAGCTAATCTTGGGTCCTTAAACTTAAAATAGAAAAGTGCAAATCACACCTGGATTTCCCAACCCTGCAGAAACTTGTCAGCTAAAACTACCATACTTACAGTTAAGTAAAAGTTTCAAGACTGTTTTAAACTACAAAGACAATCTTTACATGTTTGCGGACAAGTGTGAAATTTTATTATCATAGGCCTACTACATAAACGGTGGTGTTATCATTGACAGTTTTAGGCATTTGAAATAAAACTTGAATCAACATTGAACTAAAGTGAGCTGAATAATGACACTATTGTCTTTTTAGAGCTGCTTAAAGCTTCAATATGACTGGTTTCATAATGAAAGATTATTACATTTTTAATACAAGTATTATTATAATATTGTTACTTTCTTGTTTGTTACTGTGAAGCTGCTTTACCTTTACTTCATAAAGCCCTTGTTACAGTGTAATTATACATTTCATTACTGAGAAATATTAATTAACTACATTAAGTATTTTAAATTATTTTAGGGGTAGGATAAAGGTTTGTTTTAGGATTAGTTAGTTGCATGTAATTAAGCATTTTTGTACATGTAAGGTATAACAACTAACACAAGTGTTAATAACTAAAGCTAAATAGAAATATAAACATTAATAAAATAATAAAATATGTAAACTACAGTAAAATGTATACAAATTAAAAATAAAATGAACAAAATAAAATGAAAAAATAAGCTAATTAAGTCATTAATAAATACAAATAGTTTTCAAATAATAATAAAATAATTCCCACGTTTAAATGTGTTTCACATTTTTCTCACGGTCTAGTACAATCTTATTTAGAGATGAAACCATATTAAAATGTGCTTTAGTATTTAATAATCAAACCCTCAAATGTTAGTGGATGTAGGATTTTCTGATTGGTGGCAAACTCAAGATTCTTCCACAAATTCCCTCTATAATCAGTTCATGAAAGGCCAGTTTAGGGTCAGGTGAAGGGAAAGGCGGTGTAGTGGTTCTGGTAAGCTGAACCATTAGATCAGCTGACAAAAAGAGAGATGGTAGAGACTGTGTCTTGATTCTATTGAAGAGAGAGAGAAAACAGCGAGCTCACACATGTGACACCATGTGAGTCTGGCTCCAGCAGAGAGAGCGAGGGAGCGTGAGACAGCTGGGCTGAGACAGTGAAACAGAGAGATCTGCTTTATGTAAGTGTCTGCTGTGAGAGGCTAGATGTTTGAAGGACTCACATGCTGATGTTGTGGTCTGGAGTGTGGGATGGCCCTCTCTCCTGCCCATCCCCTCCTCTTCCTGCCTCTGCTCCCTGCTTCACCCCTGGCACTGTAGAATGCAGCTGGGACAGGGTGTGTGTGTGTGTGTGCATATTTGTGTGTGTATATCACTGTTGGGAAAGCTACAAAACTGTACCCATTTAGTTCGTACCCAAGTAGTTCGTTTTGCTAGAAGTTACTAAATTAAAGGAGCTATAAATACACATTGAAGCAATTTAAGGTAACAACACTTTTTATATATAATTATCAGATAAAGTAAGTAAAATAACTTAAAGTAACTTATTTTTATAACCACGGCACTATCTATTAGGCACAGGACTGATTATATTAATACAATATTTTTTATTAGATAAATGAACACCAAAAATCAACAACCAGAAAACACCCGAATATCAACCCTGAGTTGAAATCACAGTGATAAACATTAACATTTTAAAAAGTGCTAAGTTGCTCATTAAAGGAGTAGTTAACCCAAAAATGTTTAAAACAATCAAAACAATTGTGTCATCATTTACTCAAGTCAAGTTATTCCAAACTTTTTTTTTCTTTCCGTTGCTGAATACAATTGATTTTTTTTTGAAAAATGTAGAAAATATTTGGAAATTTTATTTTAATAGTGTTATTTTGGTATTATTGATATACTATTATGGTTTTATTAATATTTTGAATAAGGTTTTATTTTTATATTTCCAATTTTTATTTTGTTTCCTTTTTAGTAATTTTGTTGCTTAGTCATTTTTATTATTTTTCATTTTTATAAATATCTCAATTTTATTTTAAATTTTTTTTAGTTGAATATTTTTTTCAGTTTTAGTTTTATAAAGTATCTTAGTTTCTCAGAACTTAGAGGGATTGTTCAACAAAAAATGACAATTCTCTCATTAAATACTTAGCCTCATGTTATTGAGGATGAGTAAATAACAGAATTTTAAATTTTGATGAACTATCCCTTGCAGTACTAACTGTCACTCACGTTTTTAAGTAGACTTTATAGGGCACAATTCAAACTTAAATTTTTATAATTCCTGAATGAAAATATTTTGTAACATGATATTGATGTTCCATTTACATGGTAATGCAATGTCTGATTTTAAAATGGGTTTTAAAAGATGAATTTTGAGATTTTACGTTTTCAGTTGATATATAATTTCTGATGATTCCTAAAATGTGATAGAGAAAAAGGCAACAAAGAAGGTCAAAACTCCAGTTATAATGTAGATTTTTGAGGGTGCACTCTTGTCATAAATTAATCTATTACTTTTCCTACATAATTTTTAACAAATAACATTGGTAAAATATATATTTGGGAGCCTTAGACCTTTTCAACGATATATAGTTTGTCAAGATTCGATTAGATTTAATTGTAATATAGTGAAGTAAATGTAGGTGTCCCATATATGGGACAGGGTGACAGTTAATTAAGTACTTAAACTTACTTCAATTAACTTAAACTCGTTTTGCATGAATCCATGAACACTTCAAAAAATGCATAATTATGTATGTTACATAAATAGTTAATTGAAATCAACAGTAAGAACAAACTTACTAGATAAATGTTACTGTGGTTTGCTCAGCTGTAAAGTTTTTTTTTTTTTACAGTTAAAAACCAATTTTGCGTTTTGACATGCTGCACTGCTACTTATTGGGAAAAGCAGTTTGTTACCGGAAAAGTGACGATGTCTACTAAAATTAAATCATGTTAGAAATGGCACTACTTCTATTTATTTACTCACTATTTATTTGATATATTTATGTGCGTGAATGAGAAACGGAAAGATCTGAGGCTCCGACTTTGCATTGAGAATGCTAAAACAATATGCCTGTGTCCAGTTGGCCTCCACCCTCCCCACTCACAGAACATACATACACACACTCCAACACACACACTTTCTGAACCACAGCCTTCCCCCTCACCAGTGCAGGCAGCTGGCAAACACACAAAGGGAAGAAGTGTGCAACTGGTGCGATAAAGCCGGGAACATCTTGTCATGTCGTCGTCAGCAGAACACATTCTCTACACAATAAATCCTCACGCGCCGAGCTCTGCCCCTCCACCCTCACTGAAAGATCACCACTGGAGACCCTCCTGACTCTTTCACTTTCACGAGATGCTGCACACTGCCTTTTATAGCCACAAAGAAACAAAAAAGTCCCATTCACTACCCCCTCTGCATCTTTCTTAGAATCTCACTCTACAGCCAAAAAGAAGGTAGTGAAATGCCCCCTAGGTTTTTTTCATTGTTATTTTTTTTAAATCAACATTGAAAAGAATCGTTGAATCATTGGGCAAAAAAACACCTCACCATAAAAGCACGATAAAAAGTCACACTGCTAAAATTAAAGTCACCATTAAAACCTAAACAGACCATTCATATATTGTTCCACCCTAATTTTTTCTCACTTAAGAACCCATTTTCCTTTCATATATGTTACAATATGGAATAAAAGGTCATCACAAACCTACTGTCATGCCTGATATACGACCCTGGACCACAAAACCAGTCTTAAGTAGCATGGGTATATATAGCAATAGCCAACAAATACATTGTATGGGTCAAAATCATAGATTTTATGCCAAAAAACATTAGGAAATTAAGTATAGATCATGTTCAATTAAGATATTTTGTACATTTCCTGCCATAAATATATAAAAACTAAAATTTTGTGATACAGCAATATTGCGGGAAAAAAATGGCCAGAAACAAGCCTATAAACTCTGCTCGATGCTGCCTGCTCTTTGGGAATTACCCACTCAAGTCTGGTATCTATGTAAAGCTTAGAATTTCCATTTTTCGGTTAATCTACTCTCCACAGCATCATAACAGTGGTAAGCTAATAAAGAGCATTAAAAAAAAAACCTTCATTAGTAATATGCATTGCTAAGCACCGTCAGATTCCAGATTTTCAAATAGTTGCATCTCAGCCAAATACTGAACTATCCTAACACATCAATGGAAAGCTTATTTATTCAGCTTTCAGATTATGTAGAAATCTCAATAAAAATAAAAAAATTGACCCTTATGACTGGTTTTGTGGTCCAAGGTCATATAAAACTATTAGGAGAAAATCTTACTCTATGCCAGCTTTTTACATCATTCACAAAGCTTGTGAAACCTTTTGCAATGCATCTTTATGCAGCATTTTTGAATATGCACGAGTTTTTAGAGCTGCCAAGAACATGGTAAGATTATCAGTAAATTACAAATTAAAGTTTAGTCTTTTCCACACAAAAGGTGTCAAAAGTTTCCACAAGGAAATATTTCCTTTTGTATTTAATGAAGAAAATCATACAGGTTTGGAATGACAATGACAATGTCATAATTTACACATTTTAGTTGTATAAATATTGAAACCGTTAATGCTTACTTAGAATAAAAATAAAAAATACAAAAACGCAAGTAATTTATTAACACTTAAAAAAACTTGCAAGCCTTTTTTTTAAGATTTACGAAATTTAACATATTAAAATACCATCAACTTTAATTTAATAATTGATTAAGGGTTGTTCAATTATTCAGTTAAAATATGTTATGACAATTTGATTCGATTTGATGGAATTTTACTGTTTACAATCAGAGCCAGTGAGACGTGCAGACAAAGCGAGCGCGTTCCGAAGCGTTGGAGACCTGTTCTGTGAATCCTCTGAGCACATTGGTGCAAAGTCTGCCGCTGTCTGACTGTTCCCATGGCAACGGCCAGGTGTGCAGACAGGCTGGAGAACACGGTGGGAACATGTGACTCTCTCCACATGCTCAGACACACAGACAAACATGCATGCAGATCTGTCAGTTAAAGCCACGTTTCCACACAAAACAAAAGCACACCTAGATAACAGTGGGAACGGGTTACTACTGACCCATGCATGTGCAAATGTCTTGTTATTTAAAATCTGCACACACAGCATTTCTGTTACTGCTAATTAACATTCACAAAGACAAGGCAGCGTTTTCTGCATTAGCCTGGATGGAAAGACAGTGAGAGAGAGGGAAAGAGGAGAGGCGGGGCCATCTGCCTGGGGACTGGAAATCAGAGGTGTCATGAAGTCTGAACATCATGTAACGAACAGAACTCTGACAGCAAAGAAAGAGAGAGAGAGAGGACATGGGGATAATTAGCTACTGTGAAAAAATAGTCCTTGGCTAATGTGATGAGTTAGTCATATGTGATGAGAGCCTCATATAACAAAGGAGCCAAAAAAGTCTTACATCAAGGCAAACTTATTACTGTTAACTAAATTATGTGGTAACACTTTAGAATAGGTAACACTTGTTAACTATTAACTACGACATTTCTCTCAATGAATTCTTAAAATGCTTCTAATAGTTAGTAAGGTAGTTGTTAGGTTTAGGTATTGGGTAGGATTAGGGATGTAGAATAAGGTCAAGAAAATAAGGCATTAATATGTTCTTAATAAGCAGTAATACATGGCCTATAATCTAGTAATATGCATGCTAATAAGCAACTAATAGGTGTTACCTATTCTAAAGTGTTACCAATTATTTTTAATAAGCTAAAGGAAGGCTAAAACCAGAAAATAATTTTTTTTTTCAAGACACTAAAATGAAACTATAAATATGCATTGTGCAACATATGTGTTTCGTTTAGCCTCCATTAAAACACTTATATAATTTTATACATAACTAGTAGCTCAATATTCCAAAGTTTTTGGCAGTGACATGTTTACATACTATTTATTAGAACACCTGACAGATCTGAAAATATAGACCTTTTTTCCTCTAAAACGTACTCGGTTACTAAACGTAACCTCGGTTCTCTCTAGAAGAGCGAACGAGTACTGCGTCTTAGCTAAGACGCTACGGGAAAAGTCTCTTTTCACGAAATACTGAAGCAAAAAATTATCCTTAATTTTGTATTTTTGTAAAGCGCATTTGCAGCAGTACACAGCCATAGGCAAGAGGCTCGCTCGCTCACTGGCTTGTTCTGCGGCAACTGCACAGCCTATCGAGCGCAGGCTGATGCAACATCAGACCAATAAGGGCGCTTCGCGCCCTTCTTGCCACTTCCCGCCGAAACGGGTGTGGCCCAACCTATAAAAGGAGCTCGAAAAGGCTGACTCACCTGATTTATTTCATCGCCGAAGCGAACCAGAGTGAATCGTACGCACGGCAGAGAACGCAGTACTCGTTCGCTCTTCTAGAGAGAACCGAGGTTACGTTTAGTAACCGAGTACGTTCTCTTACGAGAGCTCTCTCGTACTGCGTCTTAGCTAAGACGCTACGGGAACCCGATGTAAAACGCCGTGCGCGCAGGGATCACACACCGATAAACCTGAAGCAACGCCCAGGATATACAGTGCACAGTCACCTGAGGGACTCACAGAGAGTCCGGGACAGAAAAAAAAAAAAGGGGGAAAAAACCCTCCGTCCCATATCTAGCAGCATCCGTAGATGCGGCAATATGACATCACACAGCCGAGGCAAGGCCTGACCAATGTGGCAATGCGGGTCTTACGCAATACTGCCCATATAACAGTCGGCAGCGTCTAGCGCTCATGAATTCAGAATTCCCCTCAGGGCCCTGATTCTTCTATACCGACAGCAGCCTTGCTTGCAAGGCGGGAACCTCCAGGTTATAGAACCTGATAAATGTAGACGGCGAGGCCCAACCCGCCGCCATACATATATCCTGCAAGGAGATCCCAGTAGACCACGCCCACGATGAGGCGACGCCTCTTGTGGAGTGTGCTCTGACGCCCAACGGGCACTGAAGGCCCCTGGAAGCGTAAGCTAACGCTATGGCGTCAACTATCCATCTGGATAGAGTCTGTCTCGAAACAGCCATTCCTTTGGAACGTCCACCGAATGAGACAAATAGCTGCTCCGTCTGCCGAAAGGCAGCAGAGCGAGACACATAAGCTCTTAAAACCCTGACAGGGCAAAGAAGACTCGAGTCTCCATCCTCCCCTGACACCGGCAGGGCGGACAGGGCAATAACCTGAGCCCGAAACGGTGTGTTGAGGGATTTCGGCACATAACCGTGCCTAGGTTTGAGTATGACCCTTGAGTCATTGGGCCCAAACTCCAAGCACGACTGGCTCACCGAGAGCGCGTGCAAATCACCCACACGCTTCACAGAAGCGAGAGCCAACAAGAATACTGTCTTGAACGACAGATGCTGAAGGCTAACCGATTGGATAGGCTCAAAAGGGGGACCCTTCAAGGCCTCCAAAACCGCCGCGAGGTCCCACATAGGGACTGACGGAGGCCTGGGAGGATTCAGCCTCCTAGCTCCTCTGAGGAACCGGATGACTAAATCGTTCCTTCCTATTGACTGACCGGACGCCGTTTCAGAAAACGCCGCGATGGCCGCCACATAAACTTTGAGCGTGGATGGGGCTCTGCCCTTATCCAACAGCTCCTGTAGGAAGGAGAGGACCTCCGTCACCTCACAACTAAGGGGTGAATAACCTCGAGCTGTGCACCAGCTGGAGAACACCGACCACTTCGAGGCATACAGACGTCGTGTCGACGGAGCTCTAGCCTGAGTGATGGTATTTAGCACTCCCACTGCGAGATCAGCGGGTAACCGTTGAGTGCCCATACATGGAGGGACCACAACTCCGGTTGAGGGTGCCAAATCGAGCCCCTGGCCTGCGAGAGGAGATCTCTCCTCAACGGTACCGGCCATGGGGCGACATCCGCTAATTGCATCAAATCTGGGAACCATGGTTGGTTCTTCCAAAGAGGTGCCACAAGCAGTATTGAACATCTCGTTTCTCTCACCCGTTCTATCACCTGCGGAAGGAGGGAGACGGGAGGGAACGCATAAAGCGGGCAGCACGGCCATTTCCGTGACAGCGCGCTTTCGTTCTTGGAAAAGAATGCGGGGCAGTGAGCGTTTTCGTGGGACGCAAAGAGGTCCACCTCCGCCTTGCCAAATCTCTCCCACAACAGCCGAACTGTTTGCGGGTGTAGAGACCATTCGCCCGTAGGGACATTGCCTCTGGACAGCCTGTCTGGACCCAGATTCTGCAGTCCAGGCACATGCACCGCTCTCAGCGAGCGCACGTTGCGCTGAGCCCAAATCAGGAGGCGTTCCGTCAGCCTGTACAGGTTTCGGGACCCGAGACCGCCCTGGCGATTTATGTAGGACACCACGGACATGTTGTCCGAACGGACTACGACGTGGTGATCCTTGATATGGGGACAAAAGCGCGTCAGCGCATTCTCCACTGCCAGCATTTCCAGGCAGTTGATATGATGGAGCTTTTCCCGTTCTGACCATAGGCCAAAGGACGGTCTGCCTTCGAGCAGCGCTCCCCATCCCGAAGTGGAGGCGTCCGTCGACACCATTTTCACACTCGGGGAAGTCCCCAGGCTTACACCTGATCGGTACCAGCCGTTCACTGTCCAAGGTGCTAGAGCCGCAACGCAGCTCTGATCGACCTTGAAATGCAGCCGGCCAGACGCCCACGCTCTGCGCGGCACCCGAGCCTTCAGCCAGAACTGCAGGGGGCGCATGCGGAGCAGGCCCAGCCGCAGAACCGGAGATGCTGAGGCCATGAGACCCAGCATCCTTTGACAGTGTTTGAGCGACACAGTCGCGCCGCAGCGGAAAGAACTCGCTGCGCGCTGAATGCCCATCGTGCGCTGTGGTGACAGTCGCGCCGTCATGGAACACGAGTCCAGAACTATACCCAGAAACAGGATCGTCTGACTGGGGTTCAGCGAACTCTTCGCCCAATTGACACTGAGGCCGAGCTTCTCGAGGTGATCGAGTAAAACAGCCCTGTGGTTCACGAGCTCCGCTCGTGATTGGGCCAGAACTAGCCAGTCGTCCAAATAATTCAGCACTCGTATGCCTCTGAGTCTGAGAGGAGCGAGCGCTGCATCCATGCACCTCGTAAACGTACGAGGAGCTACGGACAAGCCGAATGGCAGGACTGCAAACTGGTATGCCTGGCCCTCGAAGGCGAATCTCAAAAACCGCCTGTGGTTTGACGCTATCTGTATTTGAAAATACGCGTCCTTCAGATCTATTGACATAAACCAGTCCCCTCCGCGAATCTGCGCGAGGAGCTTCCTGGTCGTGAGCATTTTGAAACTGCGTTTCATCAATGCCTTGTTCAGCTGCCTTAGATCCAGTATGGGCCTGAGACCCCCGTCTCTCTTGGGCACCAGAAAGTATCTGCTGTACAGCCCCCCCTCGCTTTGAGCTTGAGACACAGGCTCTACAGCCCCTTTGCTCAACAGTTTCGATATTTCGGCCCGAAGTATGTGTGCTACTTCTGTTTTGACCGTAGTTTCGACGCGCGCTGAGAAGCGCGGTGGGCGTCGAGAAAACTGTAGCGAGTAGCCTCTCTTTATAATGCCTAGCACCCAATCCGAAACCCCTGGAAGCGCTGACCATGCATTCGCATGAATGGCTAAGGGCTGGATGTGACACGCGCTCCGTTGACTGGGCAACGGCGGCGCTCGAGTGTGCTGCGCATCTGAGGCGGGGAGCGCGCTGATCACAGCGGGCAGATCGCTCATCCTCGACCCCGTTCCGGCGCTTAACCGACTGGAGGGAGGCTGAGCGGGTCCCGTGGGACTCAATATATCTGCGAGTAACCGTGGGCTGCATGTGTGCACTTTTACCACTTCCAACTCGCCGTCTGCCTGTGCAGAATGTACGTGCACGGGCCTCGTTTTTACAGAAGCCCCGCGCCGTAAGTGACATAGTGTATGTGGGCACTGGGAAGTGGGCACGTTTACTATGCGGCGCGCTCGACCGATCTGTGTCGATCTTATGTGCGCCCGCCCTGTGTGCAGGGCTGTGCTTACATGTGGGGATGGGCACTGGGTAGTGGGCATCGTCACTGCATTTAAAGCACCATCGGCCGTGGCCGGACGAGCGTGCACGGGTTTCGTTTTTACAGAAACCGCATGACGCGTGTGACATAGTAATTGTGGGCACTGAGGGGTGGGCACGTTTACTATGTAGTGTGCGCGACCGACTTGAGTCGACATTATGAGCGCAGGCCCTGTGTGTAGGGCTGTGCTTACATGTGGAGATGGGCACTGAGGAGTGGGCATCGTCACAACATTTATAGCACCATCGGCCGTGGCCGGGACACCAGAAAAAACGCTGTTTTTGTGAAACATCTGGGTAGCCGTGATAACGGCTTTTGTGTGCAGGCAAGCGGGCACTCGTGCAGGCTTGCTCATTGCAGAAAACACTGAGGCAGTCGCAACTCTTGGAACTGCAACAGCGGCGCGCTTGGGTGAGAGCTCGGCCGCAGCGGAACTCGAACACCGGCGCTTTCCCAGCAGTGCTAGGATGCTTTCGGGGCTTCTGGCTTCACCGCAATCCTCTGCCGCGGCTCCCGCGGCGCGGGGCGACGGCTCGAAGAGCGAGAACGGGGTCCCGAGCTGCGTTGCTGACGCTGTCGTGATGGCGCAGCAGGAGGCGGTGGGCGTGACTGAGAGCTCTGTGGGGCCGGTCTAGAGCGGCTAGCTGCAGAACTGGAGCGCTTCGGCAAGAAGTGCTTGAACGCCTGTGAAGCTTTCTGGTCCTCGGCGAATCTCTCCACAAACTCGTTGACGGAAGATCCAAAGAGGCCGGTAGGAGTTAGCGGAGCGTCAAGAAACGCACCGCGCTCAGACTCCTTGATGTCAGAAAGCGTCAGCCACAAATGCCTCTCAGCCACCGTAGCGGAAGCCATAACCCGTCCCATGGCCTGTGCAGCGGACTTAGCAGCGCGGAGGGAGAGATCCGAAGCACTCCTCAGATCCGCGAGACAGATCGCTTCAGGTCCCATCTCATCCAGCTTGCGGAGAAGATCGCCCTGGAAAATCTGTAGCGTCGCCATGGTGTGTAACGCAGACGCAGCCTGCCCAGCAGCAGAGAATATCCGTGTGAGCAGCGATGACGTCATGCGGCAGGCTTTGGATGGCAACGCCGCCTTAGTCCGCCGTCCAGCAGAGGGCGGGCAAAGGTGCGCTGCTATAGCCTGTTCCACCGGCGGAAGTGACAGGTAGCCTCTGTTCTTAGCACCGTCCAGTGTGGAGAATGCTGGCGAAACAGATGAGCGGATTCTCGCCGAGAATGGAGCGTCCCAAGCCTTCGCCACTTCTTCGTGAAGCTCAGGAAGAAAAGGGGCGTGTTTTGAGCTTGAGGAAGAGCGCTCATCCGGAAGATAGCTACCATCCAGCCGGGAACGTGAAGGGGGCGCTGGTGCAGACCACTCGAGGCCGAGGCTCGCCGCGGCCAACGAGAGTACACGCATCAGCTCCTTATCGATATCCCCCCGTCTGCTGGGCCTCTGAGCAGCTGGCGCGAGATCCACGGAGCTCGTCCAACCCTCACTGCCCGAAGCCAGCAGAGAGCACGTGTCTTCTTCCTCCGACGCGGGCCTGAGATCCACTTCCTCCGATGACGCGTCGGCAAGCAGCGGACACTGAGCATCGGGAAGCGATGCAGGGGAGACCGGCGAAGCGGAGGGAACCGGCGAGCTCGGCCGAGCTGGAGGCGGTTCTGGTAGGCGCTGCGAGCGGCGCTTCTTACGGCGCTGCGGCGCAGCGGATGATGCAGGCTTCGAGAAGTATGCCAGGCGAGTCCTCAGAGTCACCATAGGCATCAGCTCGCAATGAGGACATCCTCCATCAGCGAGCGCGAGCGCTGCATGGTCTTCACCCAGACAGGAGACGCAGATGACATGACGATCTCCTTCGCTGAGCGGGGTTCTGCACGAGCCGCACGAAGGCATCTTTAAAAAGACGCAGCTCTTTTGTGAACGTGCGTCGCAGGGCGAACACACACACAGATTATGACAGAACAAGGATTATAAAGGATATGGGCGCCGGATAGCGCAGCAGGAACGGCAGTGGAAGGCGGCGGTGCCAGCGGCTTCAGGATGGCTCGTCCTGCTGATGTGCTCTTCCAGACGGCGCTTGCTTCCTCGTGATCCAGCGATGCGTGAGCTTCGCTGAAGAGATGAAAAATCAGGTGAGTCAGCCTTTTCGAGCTCCTTTTATAGGTTGGGCCACACCCGTTTCGGCGGGAAGTGGCAAGAAGGGCGCGAAGCGCCCTTATTGGTCTGATGTTGCATCAGCCTGCGCTCGATAGGCTGTGCAGTTGCCGCAGAACAAGCCAGTGAGCGAGCGAGCCGTCTCGCCTATGGCTGTGTACTGCTGCAAATGCGCTTTACAAAAATACAAAATTAAGGATAATTTTTTGCTTCAGTATTTCGTGAAAAGAGACTTTTCCCGTAGCGTCTTAGCTAAGACGCAGTACGAGAGAGCTCTCGTAAGAGAACATGATTTCATTTCATAGTTTTCAAGAAACATGCAGATTGCTCGGTTGCTCTGACCACAAAAACAATATCAGATGAAGTGACTCGTACTCTTTAATATTTAGTATGTCCATCTTTTGCAGCAATTACAGCAGCACAAAAGGGAAAAACATCCAATATGCGGCAGTACTGTGGGCGAAAATGCCTTGTTGATGCTAGAGGTCAGAGGAGAATGGGCCGACTGATTCAAGCTGATAGAAGAGCAACTTTGCTGCATACCTCGGTTGTAACGAGTGGTTATTTCAGTCAAAGTATTTCTGAAGCCACAACATGCACAAACTTGAGGTGGATGGGCTACAACAGCAGAAGACCCCACCGGGTACCACTCATCTCCACTACAAATAGGAAAAAGAGGCTACAATTTGCATAAGCTCACCAAAATTGGACAGTTGAAGACTGGAAAAATGTTGCCTGGTCTGATGAGTCTCGATTTCTGTTGAGATATTCAGATGGTAGAGTCAGAATTTGGTGTAAACAGAATGAGAACATGGATCCATCATGCCTTGTTACCACTGTGCAGGCTGCTGGTGGTGGTGTAATGGTGTGGGGGATGTTTTCTTGGCAAACTTTAGGTCCCTTAGTGCCAATTGAGCATCGTTTAAATGCCACGGCCTACCTGAGCATTGTTGCTGACCATGTCCATCCCTTTATGACCACCATGTACCCATCCTCTGATGGCTACTTCCAGCTGGATAATGCACCATGTTACAAAGCTTGAATCATTTCAAATTGGTTTCTTGAACATGACAATGAGTTCACTGTACTCAAATGGCCCCCCACATTCACCAGATCTCAACCCAAATAGCATCTTTGGGATGTGGTGGAATGGGAGCTTCGTGCCCTGGATGTGCATCCCACAAATCTCCATCAACTGTAAGATGCTATCCTATCAATATGGGCCAACATTTCTAAAGAATGCTTTCAGCTCCTTGTTGAATCAATGCCACGTAGAATTAAGGCAGTTCTGAAGGTGAAAGGGGGTCAAACACAGTATTAGTATGGTGTTCCTAATAATCCTTTAGGTGAGGGCACACACACACACACACACATACATATGGACACAATAAAAATGTTAAATAAAAATTATCTATATAGGTTTTTTATTTATTTTTTTATTTAAATGTATGTATATGCTTTATCTGCCGTGGATGTCCAAAACTATATACTATTTTCTTGATTCACAACCTGCATCCAGTTCATGTTGCTAATTCGTAAATGCAGCAGAAATGCAGAGTGATGGCAGTTATAGTTTACTGCTAAATGCACATTCCTATTACATTTCATCATCAGCAAGTAGGCCTACCACTGTAGGCGGTGTTGTTATAAAGCAGTTTAAGCATGTCAAATGACACGTCACTGCTTAAATGAATGATGAATGAAAATATGCAATTCTGCAGGTAAGGTTTCATAAGACTTGAAAGTGAGACAAGCAGTGAATGTGATGGAGTTCAAAATCATCCATCATCATTCGAGCTCGTCAGCAAGTGTCAGATTTTGTAGGCTATAGTGGCTCACACGTGGCCATTTAATTCATAATGAATGACGTGCTGAATGTGTATCTCTGCTCCGCATTACTTATTGATAGAATTCTCTTAGCGTCTGCTACTATAACGTATAAGAGGCTGCTAGTGCCCCAGCTGAGGGGAAATGCACTTGCAGTAGCTCCGGCGTCAGGGAACAGTGCAGCGCTCGCACTCAGCTTGGGTTTCAAAGATACATGTGGCTCAGGAAATCCCATCGGATCTTCTGTACAGCCACTTGAGAGCCTAGCAGGGTGACTGTGGCTATTTCAAAGCCCGGGGGCCCTTATTGGCCCACGATGTAGAGACCAATTTCACCCAAGGCCACTGAAAGCACGGGGTCTTCCACTTTTAGAGCTGTGGGTCATGGTATATAAGGACATGTTTGCAAATACAGTCACCAGGGTACACTGAAGGGGTATTTTTAGAAGATCTTTAATAAGCATCCCGAATTAGCATGGGGCAAAATATAACTCATAATATGATTCACTCCAGATATGAGCATGAGCCTTAGTTGTTATGACATCAGTCAGTGGTCGAAGAAAGACACTGCCTTATAGAGAACAGGGAATCAATTTGATGCACCTATGAGGTTGACATTATCATGAACTCAGGGTTGGAAATAAAATAAAGGGATTGATTGATAAGTTGTTCTGGGTGATAAAAGTTCACTAGTTCAACCAAAAATGAAATTCTGACTCATGTAGTGATCAAAGATCATGCAATTACAATTATTGGAGAGCTTTCAAGCTTCAAAAATGTATTCATAAATATATTTAAAATAGTCCATATGACTTGTGCTACTGTATCTTTCATGCCTTTTAATCCCATTCTATAGATTTGTTTAAGGGACAGACTGATTTGCTGATAGTCTTCCACTGCAATGAGTTGTTAACTGCTGCCACCTAATCACTGAACTGACATTAACTTGAGTCAGTGAGATCAAATCATTAAGTCGGTAAGTTAAACCCAAATCAGTGAGACTGATTCCTGGAGTCAGTGAGCTGAATTCTAGTCAATGTGAACAAATCAGAGACAGTGAGTTAAATTAGATTCAATAAAACTGAATCATTGAGTAAGTGAGTTAAACTTAGATCGGTGTGACCATTTCATTAACTCAAGCCAAAAGAGACCAAATTACTGAGTCAGTGAGTTAAGTCCAAATCGGTGGCACTGAATCATTGAGTCAGTGAGTTAATATCACTAAGACTGAGTCTGTCAGTTGAATTGAGTCATTGAGAATAAATCAGTGAGTTGAACTCAGATCAGTAAAACCAAATAATTGAGTAAATGAGTTAAACTTGAGTCAGTGGAACCGAATCACTGAGACAAACTGAACTGAGATCTGGACTGTGAACAACATTTTTGAGAACTTGGCCAACCAATTAATTAAAAAATTCAGACTTAAACTGATTTATGATTTGTTGATGATTCTGACAACACTACTCATAAATGTGACAAGGAGAGCTTGATGATATTGATAAGGATGAAAAATAATGATAATAATAATTTTTGGGTGAACTTACTTTAAAGGTGAAAAAAGAAAATATATAAAAAGACCTCTAACAATAGCTTGCTCTATTCTTTTTCTATTCGGTTTTTTTTTATTTATTATTATTTAAAAGCCCTTGCTATGTGTACTGTGTTAAGTTAACTGAGACTTGTTATAGCACTTGTATATCATTGCTCTTTTGTTGATTTTGTTTGCTTCCATTGTCCTCATTTGTAAGTCGCTTTGGATAAAAGCGTCTGCTAAATGATTAAATGTAAAGGTTTGGATGCAACAGTGAGTTCTTAATGCTGGCTCACCTTCAGTCTACTCCAGTCATGTCTCATAAATTCAAAGGACGAACGTGACTCATCTGCCTTGCTGTCAGTCCAGACTGATCTTCACATGTCGTTTGGATGCTGGAGGACATGCACTCCTTTCACTTCTGATTCCAGAGGAACTGACCTTGTCTATGGACACAGACCTGCAGTGTCTGTCAGTATTGAGGAACCTGTCACATCCATCTTCAGCTAATTGTCGCATTAGATTATTGATGGCAGGTATGAATGTGCCTTAACGACACAGGGGATGCCAAAACAGCTCTTCATAAAGAAATCTATAGGCTCTGTCAATTCTGCATGCTGAGCGATTAAGCTAGCCTCACTCCCAGTCTAACTCCCCTCTGCTGTCCTGGAGCACATGAAGGGGAAAATTGCTTTCACAAGGTAGCAGTGAGTTTGGATCCCATAACAGGGACCTCTTATTGGAATGTCAGCTTTGATGAATGGATCCAAATGAACATCCCCACATCGGAGGCTGAAGAAGAGGATCACTGCTGCTCTTGCTCTTCAGTGGCTGTACCTGCTGATCCCTCAGACGGCAGGGGGAGGTGAAGTGGGACAGCATAAAAAAAAAGCTCAGCTTGAGGTAATTCATACCACTTTGAATCATTAGAAACACCGGGACAAAATGGGCACCTAAAACCAAGCTCAAGGTCGACCTTTACACTTCCTGTTTCCTGTTCTCTTGCTGATGTGTTTCAGATTCCAGACTCCAAAGACATCTCAAAATAGACATGACTGGACATGGATACTTGGTTATTTAATTAGTTATTTTGAAACATATGAGTATTCAAGGTTCAAAAGGAACACTAGACTAGCAACCAAATGCAATACAAAACTGGCAGGTATATACACTACCATGCAAAAGTTTTGCCGTTTTTTTTTTCATTTTTATAAATACTTTTATTTATCAAGGATGCATTCAAATGAGCATAAGTGACATTTATAAAGTTACAAAATAATTTTATTTCAAATAAATGATGTTCTGTAGAACTTTGTTCATCAAAGAACCCTGAAAAAATGTATCATGGTTTCCACGAAAATATTAAATGGCACAACTGTTTTTAACGTGGATGATAATAAAAGTCATGCTGCACTGAAGACTGGAGTAATGACTGCTGACAATTCAGCTTTGCCATGAAAGGAATAAATGACATCTTACAATATATTAAAATTATAATACTTCAAAATATTATGGTTTTTACTGTATATTTGATCAAATAATTATGGTGAGAATAAGAAAATTTTAAAAAACATTTAAAAAAAAATCTTACAGAGCCCAAACTTTAGGGTAAAACTATTTAATTAAAATTAATAAATAGAAACAGTCTACTAAAACAGCTGATTAAAGTAAACATTCAAAATCATAGTTTTATCTTGGATGCCAAAGCTTTTCTTTCAGAACCTCATGTGGTGACACAAATATGAAATGAAATGGAAATATGAGAAACAAAACCACAAAGCGCCTTCATATTTTTGCAGAAGGTACAGTTAAACAGAGAAATCAGTTTGATCAGTGAACAAACCATTCAGGCTGGTTTTTTAACTAAATGAACTCTAACGAACTGCTGTAAAGATCCAAATCAAAAGAACAATTCATCCATGAATCAGACAACTAGAATGTATACAAGTTTTTCAGTGAATAACAGCTAAATTTTGCTCTGTTTTGAACACAAAGCTATGACAACACTTCAGAAGACTCTGAATACAACACACAACTTATGTGAACTTTAATGGTGCTTTTAAGAGTTTCACAGCCTCACTCCTCGGTAATTTTCATTATACACAAGAGAGTGACCAGGGTATTCCTTAGAAATGCTCTTCTAGAGTTCCACAGAAGCAAGTCAGTTGCATGGGTGTGGTACAACGTAAGACTGAGTAAATGATGACAGACTTTTTGGATTGTGTCTAGGACTTGAGAGCTGCAGATTATAAAACCATCCAGATCAAGTAAGTTCTTTGTCCTACGCTTGTTTTGGACACAGGCTAATGAAGACACAGCTGATCCCAAATCAGATACCACAAGCAGACCGTGTCTTACGCCAGAGTAGGATAAACATAAGCGCCTGAGTGTCTGCAGTATTTGTGGTGTGTACTCATGTTCTCTGCAGCGTTAATTGCTGCCGTTGCGCTATAAATAGAGAGTGCACATCCATGGCCAGGTTTCTTTGTCCCTCTCCTCTGGATTCAATATGCTGCTGCTATTTCTGTGAGTGCTGTACTTCAAAATAGCCAGCTAGTGGATCCCTGTGTGCTTGCCTGTAGATCTAAAAATAGCACCTGTCAGATATTTTCTCCAGCGTGCCGGCTGCATTCAGATGAGCTAAAGGGGTATTAATATCCACCGGCAGCATTGTCATATCCTGCAAATGATCATGCAAAATGTGGGTGGAGTGTACGTGACTTTATGATTGTATGTGTGTGTGTGAGGATGAGTGTAAGCTGACATCATCTGGCTCAGACATCTCGTCTAGTTCGCTCTCAGTGACCTCTTGTTTGCAGCCCAGGAAACCACACTGTAATACTGTCTACTGGAGCTGTAGGGCATTTGATAATAATATATAATAATTAATAATATATTTAATTCATCCAAGAGCTCTAGGTTTCACTTCTGTTCCTGTGCATGCATAAAGCACAATGTAGTGCTGCTGGTTAAAGCCACTCACATGTAGTGCTGTATTGTGGTGCTGTGTGCAGGATGCTGTTGTGTGCAGCTCCCTCTGAGCTCCTGTGTCTGTCCCCTCTGACTCCAGCCATTAATCAAACTCCCTGCAGTCAGACCTGCATAATGCAAACCAGAGCAGACGACATGTGCAGCCCCCCGGCTCCTAGCCACAGGAGAGAAGAGGAGAGGAAAAAAAGAGGAGACAAATGGAAAAACTAACACATCGATAATTATAATTTCAGCGACATGAATCTGTCACAGTGGGGTTTAATTCGTTATTTGCTGTTTGATATTATGCACACTTTTAACTACACTATTCCTTTTAAAGGATACATGAAATGGTGTTCGCAATCCATTTTATGTGTATAATGTGACGCATTTCTGACTCAAACAAGATATTTAATAAGAAAAAAAACATACACGGGATACGTGATGGGAAGGGATGAAAAATAAGAGGGCTTGGTGACTGAAAAAGGATAGTCAATTCAAAAGTCTTTTTTTTTTTTTTTTTTACAACTTTCAAGTCATTTTAGTCTGTGACGGAGTAAAAAAAGAAAATTTTTGGATGATATATACACAAAAGAAGCAGTAAATACAAAAAAAAAAATGAAGAAAAAAAAATCTTAAATAAGTTCTGTCAAATGATTAATCGCAATAAATCACATCCAAAATAAAAGTTTTGTTTGCACAATATATGCGTGTTTACTGTGTATATTTATTATGCATATGTATATATAAATATTTATACATGTATGTACATATTTAAAAAATATTTTATATTTCTATATTAAATATATTTATATATAATGTAAATACATGTAAATATTTTCAAAATATATACTGTATGTTTGTGTCTTTATATATACATATTAAATACACACACTTCAGTGTGAATCTACAATTTTCATAGTCATGAAAATAAAGAAAACTCTTCGAATAAGAAGATGTGTCCAAACTTTTGGTCTGTACTGTATATATACACACACACACACACACACAGCTATACACATTTAGTCATGAAAGCTTTTTTTACAATTTCAAAGCTATTTAAACCATTTGAAATAACAGACTTTTTGGATAAAATGAACCGAATACGAGCAGTAAATATGCTCAATTTTGATTTTTAAATAGCTTAAAAAAATAAATAAATAAAAATGAATAGAATGTATAAATGAAAGCCTTTTTTATTTCCAAGCCATTTAAACCATTTGTGATTAATAAAATAAATAAATAAATAAATAAATATATATATATATATATATATATATATATATATATATATATATATATATATATATATATATATATATGTATAAGACATACAATTTGAATATGATCATTTTAATGCATACCACAATAAAACAGCAGATTTTTTTTTTTTCACTAACTTTTATTAGTTATCATGTGGAAACACCTAAACAAAGGCAGCTATCTATATGTATAAAAGATTTGTCAAATATGGTCTGTTTTACTTTCTATCTAACTACTTGTATGATTTCTCCAGTATTATCTTTGATAATGACATGTGTTTGCAAACAGAAGCACAAAAATAACCATAAATATTCAAATGACTATTTAGGTCATGATTGTAGGTTAGTATAACACCACATCCTGACCGCAGCTATCATTTGGCCAAATGACTCTGTCTCTTAACCCTAATATAGACTCTCTACTATACTGGCGCCTGCCAATCTATTCTACTTCCTCATTAATAGAACAACCTTGCAAACACAGACTGCATGGCATATTCACTGGCTATATTTGGCAGGAAATGAAAAAAAAAGAGCAACTTACACTCAAAAATAACACCCACTGACTAAAGAGGTCTAAATTCAGCACTTTATATAGTGACTCATCAATGCCTCTGACTTTCAAACCAGTCTAGTAATGCATAATTCTTTCTGACACGATTATGGAAGATATGAAACTGTATGTTTTTAGTAGTGTAAAACAGTCATAGACGCTCTTAGAAGGGGCAGGGGGGACACTGCCCCCTACAGGATGGCACTTGGAACAGGAGCTGTTTATATGAGGCACATGCCATAGAGGGAAGGTAATCTCAGCACTGCATCACACACCTGATAACATCATGAAAACCTCAGCCTGCATGGCAAGCCGTTTTGACTATTACATTTATAATATTAACAATTAAATTTTTACTAGTTACTTGTTTTACTATTTTTATTGTCAGTACACTATATAAGCATTTATCTTCAATTAAACAGAAGGAAAAGTGTAGGCTTAGACATTCCTTATCCTTTACAATAATAGCAGTATTTTTTAATGATATGCCATTTAAACCAAGTGCAAATAGCTATAGACTAATTATACTAGGCCTATTTTAAATATTTGCAATAATTGTATTTAGATGCTGTTTAGTGCAAATAGCCTAGTGGCCGATGTCTGCACCTCTGTATTGTAGTACGTAAAAGAGTGTGCAATAATAACATATTGGGTGTAAATTACATATATTTTTTAAATGATAAAATGGATATTGCTTTTGGACAGTAAAGCCCTCACTACACCTAACCTTTAACTTAACCAATAGCTAAACAACAGTGAGGCACGTTATTTTCCACTTTTCAAAAATTTCCTTTATTTTAGTGAAAATAAGTGCTTTTCCAATGTGAAATGTGATGTGAAAAGGGATAAGAACCAGTTTGGCAGAAATATAATTGTTGATATCAACAGTTCATATGTTTAAATGTTAAAAGGGCAACAAAACTATTACTAGGGGTGTAACGGTACGCAAAAATCACGGTTCGGTACGAAAGTCACGGTTCGGTTCATTTTCGGTACAGTAAGGGAAAGAAATGCAAACATTAAACTGCAGGTTGTTTAAAGGGATGCACCGGTTGACCGGCCATAAATCGGAACCGCACGGTTTTTGCTTAAAATCCGCGATCGGCGTTTTTTTTTGTCTTTTTTTGGCCAATTTTTCCGGAAGTGCGCCATTGTAATCGTTCGCTATGTCATTTGTGTGGAAGAGTATTTCGAAATCTGTGCGCAGGACACAGGCAGCCGATCAGTACTGGAAATGCAGAGTTTGATGTCTGAGGCACAGATAGCAGGAAGCGAACAGCCATTGATGTACTGGCGCACAAATAAGAGCCTTTCCTTCTCACGTGTTGGATGACAAACGAAACGGACTAAACTGTGACAAAACTGAAATGTTTTTTTTTTATTTTTTTTATTAGAACTTGCATACACGTTTGAAAAGCCAGAAATAAACGTCAGTTCTGCATTAGGATGATTATTTTTATTTTACCTTAAAATTATATAGACTTAATTTGATTTAAAAATCACCTGCTGTAGCACACTCAAAAAAAGTGATTCATTCATCCCATTAAAACATTTTAGGGTAATGATTCACATCTATATTTTTTTACTTGAGACAATAAGTTAAAATAAATTTATGTTTCATTGGCTCTAGTAAAAAATATATAGATGTGAATCATTACCCTAATTTTTTTAATTGGATCACTTTGCATCTTTGTTTTATTCGCACCAACATTATTTGATTTTAACATTTTGGAAAATGTATTTATATAGCATACTTTTATTTAGTCTCACTGGTAAAGACCTTTATTTATTTATTTATTTAAAACCAAATTTAAAAACGAAAATACTGAATGCTGATTAAGAAACATCTTATTGAATGTGTGTTGTTTGTGGTGTTTGGACTGTAGAATTATGCAGTTATTGCTTTTAATTTCACATGGTTACAGTTAATATTTTATTTAAGGCCAGTTCTCTGTACTTTCAACCCAATTCAAAAACAAAAGCTAAATGCTGATGTCTGTACCATCTATGTTTGTATTGAATGTAGGCTAGTTACTGCCGTTAATTTCAGATGGTTACAGTTATTGTTTTCAATAGCCAAAAGCAAGTTTGGCTTATTAAATTGCTCTTTTTGTTGTTTTTGATTGCTTCCACTGTCCTCATCTGTAAGTCGCTTTGGATAAAAACGTCTGCTAAATGAATAAATGTAAATGTAAATGTAAATACCCAATATCTTGTTTATGCACACTTTCCTTCTTTCTTGTTTGTTGCTTAAAAGTAGGGCTGCAACTAACGATTATTTTGATAATCGATTAATCTGTCGATTATTTTTACGATTAATCGATTAATCGGTTTATGTACTTATATTTTAGTTTTTCCCATTTTTTCCCCAAGTAAATTATTAATAAATGGTCTTTATCCTTCAGCATAGATTTTTAAGAGATTTTAACCATTTTGCACTGTTATATCCTAATCAAAAATATACCTGGAGTTGTTTTATTGTGTTAGTAATCCTTTGTCGAACTCTTCTGCAATCAGAACACTGACCCATACTCTAGCAAATTTCACAAGGAGATTTAAAATAATGTTTTCACCATGGCAGTCCTTAGAGCTCCTAAAGTAGTTTAACATCCCGAACGAAGCTTATTAAGGAACCTTTTAGAACATATTTTCACTAAGAATAAAGGATAAAACAGAATAAAATTGCAGTGCATTGTATTTTATTATTTACTGGGAAACAGCTTTATAGCTTTTGCTGAGAAATTGTAAACAATCCTTCGACGAATAAAGTGCCAGTGGCATGAAACCTGAATGGAACTCACAATTTAAAGTAAAATCCATCAGAAGGTTGTCCAGAAAAAAAAATTGGACAGTCACACACAAAAAACCTGCTGTGTGAAAAAGCAGTGAATACTTAGAAAAAAAGTGCATTTCAAATATCTTTAAACATTTACCTCTGTCATTCAGTCATAATTAGGCTGCACGACTGAATTTTGAACTGGTAAACTACAAACTGATCACAGAACATGTTTGTAAAGCTTTTAATGTTAACCAGACATGGGGACTTGGGACTTGGTGACTTGGACTCGAGTCGACTCGAGTCGCTATTTTTAAGACTTGTGACTTGACTTGACAAAAAATAAAATACTTGAGACTTGACTCGGACTTGGAAGTTAAAGACTCGGGACTTGACTTGACTTGAGACAGGATGACTTGAATGACTTGAGTGTTAATCACATTATGTTTTCAGTTTGAATATAAAATATATAAATTATTTTTAAAAAATAAAATTGATTAGTACTCAGCTGGAGCGCAGGCTGAGAATCGCGTTGTCATGTCATGACATCATCAGTCATGCCCTCTCTACCTTACGCAGACCACGCCCACTTAGATCAGATATCACATCACATCAACATCTCAGCTTGAGGGGTACTGAGGCTCATCGCTTTTGTCGTCAATAATTCGCGCCTAAAAACGCGTGGAAATCGCTAGTCGCGCCGCTTTCTCGTTGTTTCCAAAGCGCTCGGGCAGTTGCGCCCCTGAGGCGTCGAGCGTGTCTCACCGCGTGCGCGTCGCGACCGCGTTGCTTCCATTATGAGCGCGCATACCGGTGGCGCATACATGGTGGGATAGGCCACATCGTGCTCGGCTTGCAGACAAGACTCTCGAATCTTATATTTTGCAAGTGCAATACCTTGTAATAGAGGTAATGACTTACGGATGTACTCTGAGAGAGAGATTGTGTGTGTGTGTGTGTGTGTGTGTGTGTGTGTGTGTGAGAGAGAGAGAGAGAGAGAGAGAGAGAGAGTGTTGACAAAAAGCTGAAGTATAAGTATGATGAAAAAAATGAATTTGAGCTCCAAACCAAACTCCAGTGTTATTCGGCCCTAAACAGAACCACAAAACTGGCAAATTACTTATCACTCAAGCAATTAAAAGAAAGACAAATCCTTTCAAAATATCGAAAATAGAGAGGGGAGGGGAGGGGAGGGGAGGGGAGGGGAGGGGGGGGGGGGGGTCAGAGAGGAGTCTCTTGGATGTTTAGCTGTTATTTGTTTTATGGACTCAATGTTGAAAATGTAAAACATTTCTGTTGGCAGAAGTGAAAAATAAATAATTTTATGAAGTTACAATTTTGTTTGATTCCATGATGTATTTTACTGAACATGAGTATTTACAATGCAAATCCAAATTATTTTAATTTACTGTTACTTATGTCTTGTCTTTAACTTTATTAAGATCAGATTCTGCAGGTAAAATTACAATAATAAGGTGACTTGACTTGGACTTGACTTACTATAGGACTTGACTTGACTTGACTTGACATAACTTGTGACTTGACTTGACTTGACTTGCCCAAGAAAAAAATACTTGGGACTTACTTGAGACTTGAAGGTTAAGACTTGAGACTTACTTGAGACTTGCACATGTGTGACTTGGTCCCATCTCTGATGTTAACTGTTAAAAAGCAATGTTATCAGCTTTTACGACTAAACATTTGCAAACAACATTGTACTGGTGAATCTGCACAAATGAAAGTCTTAGGGGCCGTTCACAAATCGCGCCTAAAACGCGGGGAAACGCTAGGCGCGCCGCTTTCTCCTTCTTTCCAAAGCGCTCGCGCAGAAGCGCCCCTGAGGCGTCTGCCTTTGATAAGCAACCATGACGTGCTCTCTCCTTGAAGACGCGGAAATTTCAGCAAAGGATAAATGGATTTGCAGCTCAAAAAATCGCTTGCAGTAGCTCTGCTACTAAATTTATTTCAAAGTGGAAATCCATATACAACTATGATCAGCTGTTCCTTTCATCTTGACTGAGCTTTTAACGTTGTTACGGGAAAGGATGAAGCTGATTGGTTAGTTCTTGTCACATGACCCGCGATGCGCTTGCAGCATTCTGAAAAGTTGAGATGTTTTTAACTCGATGCGGTGCGGTGTTGGAAATAACGAACTTGAGCGCGCAAAAGACGCGATATGTGAACGTCCCCTTAAAAAGTTCAGTAGTGCAGAGTTTACAGGTTACTCTTCTTTTTTGAAGGCTCAAAGTAAAGTTCTCGCACATCCCGCTAAATGCTGCAGAGACGTTGTTCGGGAAGCACGTGACATAAACGAGGCCAGCTATTGGCTATTCGCTACTTCTCCTGCTGTACTGGCTGAGTAAAACCTCCGGTGGCTCATTACTGCCACACTTTGGTCACCGCAGATTTGAAATATGCACGAAATGAGCGGTTTACGGCAAATAAAAGTTATTTAGCAACGAATCGATGACTAAATTAGTTGACAACAATTTTAATAATCGATTTTTATCGATTAAATCGATTCGTTGTTTCAGCTCTACTTAAAAGATTAAAAAAAAAAATCGGAATCGGCCAGTTTGCTTGTAAAAAAAAATCGGTAACGGAATCGGCCATGAAAAATCATGATCGTGCATCCCTAGTTGTTCATTAATATAAACTTTTTTAAACAATTTGTTTACACTTTTTAAAAAAAAATACTTTTTAATAAAGTATAAATAAAATAAAAAAAGAATAAGAAATAAAATACTGCTGCAAAGTTCTCCACTAAATAAAATACTCTCAGTCTCAAACCAATATCATATAAAAAAATATAATGAAAAATATACATAAATAACTATGATTACAGTGCAGCATTACCAATCCCAGCTTGTAGGCCTGCTCATATTTAAAAAATATATATATCTTTTCCAAAGTGTAAAGTGCAGCATCAACAGTTTCAGTTTTTAGACCTGCTCACATTTCGTTATAGCGTTGGACCGATCGGAATTAAGAGCAAAGGTCTGTTTAAATGCCGACGGGAGCTGCGTTTGAATTACAATCGTTTTTTTCCTAGTTGTAGTGATGTTCACACTCGCGTGATGCCTTTAGAAAACCTTAGGCCGGTGACACACTGGCATATTGCACCTGTCAAACATAGTCTATTTTCTATCTTCATCAGTAGGCTTTATATTTATGCTCAACATGAAGTATAGATATTGTTGTCGTGAAGACAAGATCCTGGTCTGTCGGCGGCCTCCCTCTATGTCACCTACAGTAGCAGCAGCGCGCCAGCACCGCGTCAGTCACGATTTTGGTGTGTAAAGACACAGAAAACGCGAAGCAGCCGTCACGCAACTCACACGCAGCAGAAACGCCACGCTCACGCCACGCAGCCAGTGTGTCACCGGCCTTAGAATCAGCTGCAGGGCGGGATTTGCGCTGAACGCGGAGACTTCCGCCACTTAATATGTTCGTTTGGAAACACGAAAAGTATTTGCATTCGGTCATTCGGTACACACGTGCACCGTACCGAAAGCCCTGTACTGAAACGGTCCGGTACGAATACATGTACCGTTACACCCCTTACTATTACAGATATCAAAAATGCATTTCTTAGTTACAATTATAAATAGACATATCAGCTTTGTATTTCTTACTAGTAGAAATATAACTTTTGATATCAATTATTACATTTTTACTAGTAAAATCTGTAATTATATTTCAACATGTTACATTTGTTATTTCTGATATCTACAATGACTTTTGTTACTAGTAACAATCACATTCATGATATCAGAAATTAACACTGTCATTAGTGACATTGTAATTATTGATATCAAAAATTAAAATTATTATTAGTAGTAGCAATTCAATTGTTAATATCAAGAATAGACATATACTACTAGTGTGTATCATACACACTACCATGTGATAACTGATATCAAAAAAAGGTTTTTACTAGTAAGGATTGTATTTCTGATATGTAAAATTGTAATTTCAACTAGTAATAAATCAATTCTTGATATCAACAAATGATTTTGAATTACAGCCTATGGTGACATTTAACTAGTGATAATACAATTACAGATATCAAGAATTATATTTTTTACTAGTTGAAATTTAATTCCTGATATCAAGAATGAATATTTTAACTAGTGAAAATTTAATAGTTGATATCAAGAATTCATATCCTGTGAAGGAATAAGTCAAAACGGCTTGCCATACAGCCTGTCTCTGAAAGAAGTGCGTATTTAAGATGAAGCAAAGATAAGCTGTCAGCTCTTAATCAAATTAAAGAACAATTACACAATTACAGAGAATAAATACAATAAGAACTGATCCATGAAATTGTATAACAAGCTGTTTAAAGGAATGGTATAATAAGCAGTCATTCATGTAATGACGAATACAACCACATGGGATCTTTGTTAAAGTAATATTCTGGGTTCAATAAACATTACGCTCAACAAACAACATTTGTGGACAGTGTTATTTTAGTATTTTTATACAATATTATAAAATGTATTCATATTTCAAACTAGCTTTTATTTTTACAATTTCAGTTTTAATAATAATTTTGTCAATAAATAAGTCATTTTTCTTAGTTTTTGTTATAAAAATATTTCTATTTATTTTTTTAGTCATTTTAGTCATTTTAGTACATCAACTTAAATTAACATGACCATTTTTTATTTGCAATTAACTGAAATAAAATACAAAACAAATTAACATTTATAATAATTTATTATATTTTTATTTTATTTTATATTTTCATATTTAATTAAAATAATGAAAAACTTTTATTTTTTATTTGATTAAATTTAAACCTAGAAAACAATAATGTTTTTTTAGCATTATATTGATAACCACAGAAATTATTTTGACATAATTAGATTATTTAAACAAACAAACAAAGAAGCACTTACAGTCCAAGTAAATGTAAAAAAGTTTTTAAGAAAAGCAGAACTATGGTACATTTAATGTTCTAAAAACATGTCCATTAATAATTCTGTTAAAACATATGTATTATTTGAGCTGCAAAGTCATTTAAGGTGTTATGTTGTCATGGCAACAAATTTGTAAAATTTGGTAAAATTACATAAAATTTTGTCAAATTGGAATTTATATTATTTTACACAGAAAACCCTTCCACTCTTTTTTTCCACACTTAAAGGCTCAATAGAAGAGTATTTCATTGTTTTAAACATCGCTTCCATTTTCAGTTCCAATGTAAGTCACTGTAGTTTTTTGTTTTGGTAATCAGTGTTATTTCACAAGTGTGTAATATACTTCTTTATATACAAAAACAAACATGTATTGTAAATGATAAGAGCTAAAGTGTTATCACTTGGCCAGAGACTACAGTATACACTGTATTACTGTGCTGTAATGCTATAGAACCGTCCCTGCCGTGGGTCACATACTCGTATAGATCTGAGGTTGTAAACTAGGGTAGACACCTACTTAGAGAATGTGTAAGACCATCATCCATCTATTACTGCTACTCATTTGTATCTCCATACAATCACAAACCATAAAGAATGGTAAAACTAAACAACACACATCACATATGAACATACACTCATGCGTGCACACACACACACACACACACACACACCAGCCCTGCAGGAAGCAGCAGGCTCTTCTTGAGGCAAAGACTGTATCAGTGCTCAAAGCCTGTGAGTAGTTCCCTCTCGTCTGGGTTATTCTGCCTAATCCCATCACAAGACAAATCCCCTTTAGCCAAACACACACACAAATGCACCAAAGTCCATTAACTCAGATAACAGGTTTGCACAACTCAAACCACCTCAGTCAGACAGTTGTGGCCGAGCCCAAATAGTGTACATCACATGTGATCCTTGTTTTTTTATGTCTGGTGGAGAAGAGGAGAAGATGGATAGAATGAGGGTGAGTGAGGGGAGGAGGATGAAGTTGAATGGGGGGCTCTCCAGGATCAGAGGCCAGTGGGGCCTCTTCGTCTCCTCCTCCTCTGACAGGACACCGCAGGGGTCACCAGGGCTTCTTCTGGGAGCTGAATGTACCACAAAAACAATCCCTGTTTCACCATCAGCAACCAGAGAGGACACGGTTGATACTAATCCAATATCACAAACCAAATAATGCAATTTATAGCAGAACTGACCATCAAACCAATCCTCTTCAAGTATGCCAAGGATGTAACCAAATATTACAAAACTGTTTATGAATTAGTGCATTTTTAATAAATAAAAAAAAAACATACTGACCGACTACTATTCTGAATACCACAGAGATCTGACATTTATTATAAATACATTTACACCATTGGGGACACTTGTATTGAATCCAATGAAACATTTTTACAGCTCAGAATTCTCAGTAAGTTAAATATTAACTGTCTCGTGAGTAATATGGACATACATTTTGATAATTGTTGAAATACACAGTAAGAGTATTGAGATACTAATTTTATGTAGCATAACTCAGATACTTTGGCGTTAAAAGAAACTGATTTTTAAAACTTGTGGCTTTTGATTGAAGACTTTGGTACCTTGGCAAATCTGAGCAGAGTATCAGTTTCTAAAATTTTAATAGTTAAAAACATCTGAAAAGCAAGTTTCCATGAAGTTTCCATTTAAAATCATTGTAAAGGTTTATGAGAAACAGCAAAGGGTTTGTGTAAATAAATAAAAATAAAAAAATTGACACATTAGAAAATTAGAAATTTAATTTACACTACAGTTTGAAGGTTTGAGGTTGGTAAGATTTTTTTAAAGCCTATATATATATATATATATATATATATATATATATACACACACATACACGCACAGACTTATACACACACACACATATATATATATATATATATATATATATATATAAATGTCACCTCTGATCAATTTATATTTTCTTTCAAGAAAATCGTACTAATCCCAAACATTTAAACGGTATCATATTTATCTGCATGTCATGTGACCACATACATGCACATGCACTGTTAAAGTATTGAAATATTAACTTAAAAAGGAGGTACAACATTTTAAATCAAAGGGGTTTGAATTAAAAAGTTTGGGAATTCGTGTAAGATGTAACTGACATACTGAAGAGAGTAAATTTTTGAGTATTTGTTCCCTGATTTAGTTCCTTTAGTCTCACTGCTGCTCTGAGTCTCAAATCCTGACAGTTTAACAGCTCAATCCATCTGCATATTCCTGAGGTGTTAATGTATTACCAGAGAGAATCAACAGATGCCCAGCAGTCAAATTAAAACCTGTCCAATAAAATCTGCTGTGCGGCCGGTAACGCTCGCGCACACACACTCAGACGGAAGGAGCAGTGAGGCATGTGGCTTTGACGTAGCACTGCTTTGTGCTGACAGGAGGAGAACACAGAGGAAACACTGAGTACACATTGTGCACACAGAGGAAACCTGATATTCCTGTTCCCAGCAGAGCACAGGCACCACACGAAAACTCACAGATTCACTCACAGCTCACACAAATAAACACAACACACACCTTTTCTCCTGGTGTTACTTGGGCGTTTCTGAAATAAATGCTCAAATCAAATATTTACAGAATACAGGACGTACCCTAATGGTAATGTACCTTCAACTGTACTGCATTTTTTTGTACTGATGGCAAAAATGACGAGGACATAGAAACGGAATGTTCCACTATTACTGTGGATTCCAGATTACGTTTAGGACTGGTTTGTTTGTTTTACACAAAGTATATATATATATATATATATATATATATTTATTTATAATATATATATATATATATATATTTATTTATAATATATATATATATATATATATATATATATATATATATATATATATATATATATATATATATATATATATATATATATATATATGCGCACACATACATGCACATATACATAAGAAAAAAAAAATTACACAATTTATAAACAATTATTAGAATATTACAAATTCAATATAATACAATTTTATTTAATATACTTTTTGTACAAATGTGTAGTCTCAAAAAAAAATTAATCGCTTAAAAATGTGATCACAACAAAACCAGTTGTCTCAACTTTGAAAGGCAAAGATCACAAAAAAAATAAGGCAAGAATGCACACTGTTTTCTAATGTGTATATATCTATTATACTCATAGTTACACCATTAGTTGTAGCTTCAAAAGAAAACTGACAGAGAAGTTTAACAGGTAACACTCATAAGCATGCAGATCTGAAACTGAAACTCATTCAAACAGATATGTTGTGTTCAGGCTAAGTATTTGACCGTCATGCAGCTCCATGTGCAAACAGCTCGCATCTTCCACAACAATCCCAGTGTGTGTCTAGGAAATGGTCACTCTGAGCCTTTTCAAAGCAGCTTACAGCCACGGCCCGGTCCACGACCGGCACACGTGCAAAACGTGTATTCTCATGCACGCTCATGAACACACACTCGCAGGCCTGGCCTAGACACACTCTCTCAGAGCCACAGTGACAGGAGGAGGAGTCTCAGCCAGAGTGCATTAGTTCCCATATGCAGAGGGGGGCGTTTGTGTGTGTGCAGCAGCCCTCCCAATCAGCTGGACTTCAGCACGTTTACTGGAGCAGCACACCTGCGTCCTAACTGCTGAGAGACACATTGTTCTACCTGTCTCCTTACAGGATTGTCACTGAACTAAATTATAAAGCTTATGTATAGTCTGTCCTATACAGTCATTAAATCACTTTAATAACAGAATATATAATATAAAATGTGGGGGACAGAAAAAGTTTTCCTCCTCTGAAAACTGTTTGACCAGTAAGACTATCATTCTGACAACATTTAGACTATTTTTTCTTTTTTTTTTTTTACATGCCAGCTTGCTGCAAATTTTGTTTTGGAAAGACTTGAAAAAAATTGTGAATAAATAAATATTAAAAAATGTAAATATAAAACAACAAATATTTATTTAAAAAAACAACAACTATTAAATATATATCTTTATAGGAATGAATACATATTTAAAATATATATAATAAAGAATCACCTTTTTTATACAGAATGGGGACCAGTGAAAATGCAAGCAAAAAACTAAAGTCTGAATTAACTTAACAACAAATAAAAAATAAACAAAATAAGTAAATAAATAAGTTTCTTAATGTGGAGCCCTGTGATTTAAATTTAAAAGGTGCTTAAATATTAATATGAAGAAGCAGCAGTCGAGCAGCAGAAGAGGACAGCAGTTTGTAAGTGTTTTGTTGTCGGTTCTCATTCGATTTTAGCATGGTTGTCGTTGTTAAGAAACATTGTTTTAATGACCGTTTACTGTGGTAAACGCATGCTCTAATTACGTTTGTTCTCATGCATATCTCGTGACTTTACAGTTTTGGTTTGCTAAGTAGTAAAGTGTGGCCAGCTGACTTCAATAACGAGTAATCAGGTGAGTATAAAATTGGTTCACTCACTATGTGCTTTCAAATCTCTATTACTACTACTAACACTCAGAACACACGCACTGTACGTTGGAGGCAGGCCAACCCTAATAATCTACGGCCTGTCCCTATGTCCTCTACTAATTTACTCTCTATTGCATTTGGTTGAACTGCCAGTCTGCTGTAAACAAAGCAGAATTTATTTCTACTATTGCTACTCATTCCAGTCTCAACCTCATATCCCTAACTGAGGATCAAACCTGTGAACTGCCACTCCTGCAGCCCTTCCACTAATTTCACTTTTTCCCACACCTCTCGCACAATTGGGATGGGTGGAGGTACTGGTCTACTTATCTCAAATTAATATAAATTTGATCTTCTACCATCTATTGCAGGCAACAGTTCATTTAAAATCCCCTTTATAGTTGTTTATCATCCCCCAGGTCAACTGGTTCACTTCTTGGAGTTGGATCTCTTACTATCAAACTTTCCTCTGGACAGTACTCCTTTGGTACTGCTCAGTGACTTCAACATCCACCTAAAAAAACTCCAGGCTGCTGACTTCAACACTTTGCTCGCCTCATTTGATCTCAAGCGAGTGTCTACTATGGCTTCTCACAAATCAGGTCACAAACTGGATCTCATCTACACACACTATTGCTCCACTGACAACACTCTAGTTACTCCATTACACAAAAGACCACTTCCTCATCACTTCTAACCTCTCACTAACTCCTGCGTAGCACACACTCCTCCGCAGGTCACCTTTGGCATAACCTATGCTCACTCTTTCCCTCTCACCTATCCTCTATGGTTTCATCCTCACTTCTTTCACCCTCTCAGTTTTCAGCACTGGATACAAATAGTGCTACTGACACTCTCTGCTCTATTCTAACATCTTACTTAGACAACTTTTGCACCTTTTCATCCAGACCAGCATGTACTACCCCCTCTGCCCATTCGCTGTCTGATGTTCTCCATTAGCATCACTCTAGACTCAGGGCTGCAGAGAGGAAATGGTACAAATAAAAAAACTTGACTGACCTTAGTGTGTATCAGTCATTTCTCTTTTCCTTGTCTGCAAATGTCTACACTGCTAAAACAGCATACTACCACAATAAAATTACCAACTGTTCTGACTCTCACACTTCTTACAGAGAAGGCCCCAGGAAATGTTGGATCAGAGTCATGATGTCCTTTCTGCAGCAGGGGTTGGAGAGAATGTGGTCTCCCTCCACCCTTAAAGTCTGCGTGACTGCAATTGCTGCCAACCATGACCATGGTTCCTTAGGATCCTTAGGGGGATGAGAAGGCTAAATCATAAACGCCCCCCCGGCTGCCCTGGAGGTATCAGACCCAGCCCTTAGATTTGCTTTGTCCTATCGAAGCACTGAGATGCTATGTAGACAGGATGCATAGCTTCAGGACCTTAGATCAGTTCTTTGTCTGTCAGAGGCCAGCAGAAGGGGAATGCCATCTCTAAGCAGAGGATGGCCCACTGCATAGTGGATGCCATCACCCTAGCTTATCAGGCACATGGTGTGTCCTGCCCATTCAAGTTGCAAGCTCACTCTACTAGAAGTGTTGCATCCTCGCTCGTGGCACCTCGCTGGCAGATATTTGTAGAGCTGCGGGCTGGGACACCCCCAAAATGTTTACTAGATTCTATAGCCAGTGCGTCCAAGCTGAGTGTTCCCTTGGTAGAACAAATGACAGTGAGAGGTTTCTGGAGAGACAAACAGAGCAGCTTCGAAACGACTCCATATGAGCTGGACCATCTAGGGATGGAGTCACCATTTTCCCGAGAGCGCAGCTCGTGACAGCTCGTCAGCTACCCGGTTGTGCAGACCAGGAATGTGAATGGCACTAAGTCACCACAGGCGAGTTTCGACAGGAGCGTAGGCCACCATGTTGGTTGATTTATGCAATGGTCTCAGTGTTGTCCATGCAGACTAGTACATGCTTGCCTCATAAGTGTCCTTTGAGACGGATCAAGGCAAGGCACACTGCCAGCAACTCTAGGCAACTGATGTGCCAGTGCAGTTGGGGGCCCATCCAAACCACTGACACTGCAAGCCCGTCAAGCTTGGCCCCCAGCAGGTGGTAGAGGCATCCGTGTGAACCACACCATGACTGGAGACCTGTTCTAGGGGCATTCCTGCCTGGAGAAACACAAGGTCTGAAAATGGGGTGAAGGTTTGCAGAAAGGGCAGGACCTTATACAGATATGCCCATCCTTCAAACGCATACCGCAGGAAAGGCCTGTGATGCGGAAGGATAGACAAATGGAAGTATGCGTTCTTCAGGTCGATCGCTGCAAACCAATCTTGGGGATGGATGCACCTGAAAATGTACTTCTGCATGAGCATCTTGAATGGAAGCTTGTGAAGGGCCTGGTTCAAGACGTGCAGATCCAAGATTGGTTTCAACCCACTGCCTTTCTTGGGCACAATGAAGCAAGGGCTGTAAAACCCCGTCCTCATATCAGCTGGAGGGACCGGCTCTATCGCATTCTTTCCACCGACCAATGACATACCTGCGGTTGGGCAGTGAGGGGGAATGCATGGACCCGGTCAAGGAGTCACGTTGGTGATCCAAAGCAGGGTCAGCATGTACACAACACTCACCTGTGTTCGGGCAGAGTGAAAGGTGCCAACCACAGCCCAGTGAGCTCATCATGCACCCCAGGGAAGAAAGGCACCAGAGTGGGGCCCTGAGAACCAGCTCGAGCCACCCCATGAAACAAATCATCCAGCCTTGAGGGTTCGGGATGTAGTGGAGGTTTCCACTCAAGCCCGACGCTCTCGGAGGCCCGGGAAAGCATAGTCATCATTTCCAAATCACCCTCACCATCCGATGCAGCGATCGGCATTCGATTGTTGTGGGGAGCACCGAAAGATACAAGTGGTACCCCACGGGAGGATCCAGCCTGCTGACAGAAGGAGGAGCCCTCAGAGGTTGGTTCCTCGGAGGGGAATTCCTCACAGTCACCATAAGACCAGTCCGGCCAGTGCCAGAAGTATCACCCTAGATCAAGGCAGAGGCACAAGTCCCCCACCCCTTTACAGGAAACAGAGCCTGGTCTGCAATTTTCCAAAATGGGGGTATGACTCGTCCATGAAAGCCACCTCAGCGTGTTTATTGCCCAGACACAAGAGGTAGCAATCATGACTATCACCCGGGAGCAAGTAACAACCACATCCAGAAACGCACAGATGGAAGGGCATCTTTGAAAAGACGCATAAAAAGATGATCCACGTGTGAATGTTCTTTTAGAACTCACTCTTTTAGTGTGCTGAAGCGCACAGGGGAGATGGCCACCTGCAACACAAACAGGGGGTAGTGCAGACTGATGTGTGCAACCCACTCGACACAGGAAGAACCACCACTGCTGAAGCGCATAACACCAGCAAGAGAGCTTCCGAAGAGTGTGCTTGTACTTGTTCTGTAGATCACTCTTTAAGCAAAGGGTCAGGAGCAGAACAATAAAAACACTCGCCTCCTAAGCAAAAAGCTGAATATACGCTACACCTGCTGCCTACTTATACTCACACTGTGATCAGTGGCAGCTGGATGCAATAATAGCATGCCAATGTGCATTGGCTCATTTAGTTTACAGTCGAAGTGGATTTGTCTCTCTAAGCAAGATCCCAATTCGTTGGTCATCCGACATGATGTTAAGAGTGACCGACTGAAAGGGATCTGCAATATAATTATATAATAGTAATAGTATATAATTTTATAGTATATTATTATAACTTAATAACATATTATTAATATTAAGCACTGAAAAACCCAAATTGGCTAAAAGGTTATAATAATAGACAAAGTAACCTTTTGTAGAACTAATAAATGAATGCTTATTTACTGTAGGCTGAGAGGTTCATAACTATGCATGTGGGTTTAATAATGAATGCCTGGTGTTACGTGCGTTCTTCAGCATCAGTTCACATTGTTCTACAAGTGATCTCAGCCTCATTCTCCACTTATTATCATCATCACACTGAATCAGCATTATGTCTCATCTGAGGAATATTCTTGTCACATGAACGCATCATTTAATGATGTAATGCTAAAGTCATATTTATTGTAGTTACGGGCATCATCACCCATATTATCTGCACTACCTGAATGGGAAAACAAATATCATATTGCTTCATTATAGCTCTAAGCCCACACGGCTGACCTCACCCAAATATAACGATGATTGCAGCCCATGTCATTATCTTAATCATCTTCATCATTATCGCCATTACCAGAATAGAAGCACACAGCATGTACTCAGTCACTCTGTTTGCACCATTGGGAGAAATTCAAAGCTGTCATCGTCAAGCTCTGCATTTTCTCTGAATATCTGACTATCACAGGGGCCAAACAACACGGCATAATGTCCCCACGCTGATCCGAGTTATTTACTTTCATCAGGCGCTCAGCTTGTTCTGTGCCAGAACTTGTGCAAGTCTGTCCCAGGCGCAGCTGAGGGCAAAAGCTGCGAGATCAGTGGAGAAATGAACCCACAGGAGTGGTGAGCCAGGTCTAGTCCTGCTCCCCGAACACTCAAGTCACGATGCTGCTGATCATATCAGAGTTGCCAGCTGACCTTCTGAGGGTGGCATACAAGGAGACTTGGGTGTCTCTTATATGGGCACTTTTGGTCCTGAAGACATTGGAAAGGAAATTATTCTACGATTTTCATTTCTCATTTTTCTCATTTTAATCTAATTTTTTAAATGGTCTCCTAACAAGTGGATATACATGTGTCACAGTGAAATTCAAGCATTTTTGTTGCTACCTCCAAACCATCATGAATATTTTACAAATCATTCATTCAGTAGTTTTTTGGAAATCAAATGGCAAATTTCATTAGTATACATAAAATGCTGTAATTTACACAAAAATAGAATTATATTTTCAGGCTTTTTGCATAATTTGACGTGACGTGATGTGACATACTGCCAAGTATTGTGACCCATGCTCAAAATTTGTGCTAAAAAAAAAACAAAAACATTTGTGCTCTGCATTTAACCCAACCAAAATGCACACACACAGCAGTGATCACACACACACATACCGTGAACACAACGTGAGCAGTGGGCAGCCATTTATGCTGTGCCTTGTAATGTTAACTAATTTCATATCAGTTAAAAATAAAATTAAGTCATTTATTAAAGTAAATGCATTAAAAATCAAATAATAAACAAATAATAAAACATTTCCATAGGTTAAGATTAAAAGTCTTGGGAAAATATAAATTAATAAACAAATCATTGCAGTTTACTAATTTAATACAAATTAAAAATAAAATTAATTCATTTGTTGAAGTAAATTCATTAAAATATATATATTTTTACATTAAAAACAAATAAAAATAAAATAAAACTATAATTAAAATAATCAATGAAAATTATTCAAAATTAAATGATAACATTGTGTAAAAAATAAAAAATAAAAATGGTGTGACATATAGCAAAAAGAATAATGTGCTCCGGGGCACAAAAGTGCCTTTAGCTGGAGAATCACCCAGTTATACTCACGATGGAAATTCTACTGACTTTTGTCACAAAACACAACTGACCACATGACAGTTTTAGAGAAAGAGTGGGAGGGCAGCAAAGAAAAAGGAGAGTAACAAAGGAATTTTAAGAATCTGACTTGTTCATGTCATAAATACGCATTAATGCCAAGAATTCAGGGAATCAGGCAAAAGGCAGTGGGAATGGACACTGAGATCTGCCCACAAACCTGAGATCAGTTGTGTTTTGAGCATCTGCCCTGTGCTTGACCCCAGAGGTTCTCATGCTGTAAACTGGGCAGGACAATGGGAGGACTTCATTAGCGCAGTTGTTATGTCGTCAAGGCACACTTTTTTTCTGAGAAGCATGACTGTAAAAAAAGACTCTGCGTGTGTGCATGAACAAATAGTGATATACAGTGAGATAGGGAGGAAGAGTTGACTAAGAGTGCAAGTTTAGGTCAGTAAATATGTGTGTATATAAAGATTGACTGTAAGCACAGCATTACTCACTGTGCTCTGGGCTGCAGCTGGGACTGCTCCACTTCACTGCTTTGGTTGTCTCAGCAACTCAGTGCACGGCACGGGCACGCAGAGGGCACAATGCCAGGTAAAGGGGGGGATGTTGGCATCGGCCTGTGGTTCTTCCAGCTGGCACTGCCAGGAACTCGGATACCCTGCACGGCAAAGCCAACTTTATTCAAACACCATCTTACACTTGTGCTAAATCTGCATAGACGTCATTACCAGACTTACAATACAAAATATATTCCTCAAACATTTCTTGAAGTTTGAAGTTTCTTTTAAAACATTGAAGTTTCTTTTAAAACCCTAGAAAAGGGTACCCTTTTTTTTTTTTTTTTGCACATTTCTGCTAGTCAAGCTGAGCGACCAGCTGGCTGCCAACTAAACTAGCTGAAGTCAGGATAGGAGAACGGCTTAAACCAGCTAAAACCAGCTTGGCAAGACTGAAAAACCATCTTAAACCAGCTTAGACCAACAACAAACCATCTTAGTCTGGGTTAAACTGCTTAAACAATTTAACTTAGAAATGGTATTTCCTACAGAAAACAGAAGTCTAGTTCAGGGTGGAATTTTATAATAGACTTAACCTAAATTAGTGCATTTTAGTTATATATTCAGCTATTTAACAGGGTATGTAGCAATCAGCAATATGTTCAAAAGAGAAACAAACCAAACTAAGGGATGGACTAAACTAGACTAGGACGGAAGAACAATTTAAACAAGCTAAAACCAGCTTGGCAAGGCTGAAAGACCATCTTAAACCAGATTAGACCAACAAATCATCTTAGTCTGGGTTAAACTGCTTAAATATGGTAAATTAGAACCAGTATTTCCTTCAGAAAACACAAGTCTAGTTAAGGGAGAGATTAAAAAAACAAAAACAAGTAAAAACCATCAAAGACGGAAATCTGCTTATCATGTTACCATCGTAGTCTTGATGTATGGAGCACTCTGCTTGACTGAACAACAGCTCTTTGTCCCTGTGCTCTCTAATGTTCAATCTAATGTGACTTGACAACGACTCTCTCCTGTCCTCTATTGGTCGATTTGAAATAATACAGCGGTAAACAAAGCCGAGCTGTGGCCCAGTTTTCATGACCTTGTATTTGATTAAGTTTTTTTTTTTTGAATGACATCAATCAAAATTTCAAATGAATGACAGAAACTTAATCACAACATGACAGAAAATATACAAAAAAAATCGACGCATGCTCATTACTTAATTTGTTTGTGTTGCTAACTCTGCGTATCAGGTAAACATAATCGAGCACATTAAGAATGAACTGTCCTTCCTATTTAGGCCAATATTAAACCAGAAGTGAAATATGGCCACTTGGTTATAGAGTTAAACTTGTGTCGACCTTATAAATTGGGGCTCCTTGCAGTCCAGATGGGATGAGATTGAGAAATCCACTCACATGAAAGCTGTTCATAACAGCTTATGAAACTGCAGTCTTCATAACAGATTGCGGAAAGCAGCCAATTTGACCTCGCCAAAAATAGTCACAAATCAACCTAATTTAAGGTTGACGACTAGTTAGCAGTCGCGGTCCACTAGGTGGCGTCAGTCAACTTCAACATATAGGCTATACAACAAAAACACAACCTTTTGGTAATCTTTATTACGCATTATCGTATCACAAAAATTGGATATCTTAAATATATATATTTTATAAATTCACAAATAGGCTTATACAAAAATCACAAATATATAAAAATGTATTAGTTTTGATGCATTACTGTTTTAGTTAGAAATTAAAAAATGTCTACATTTCTTAATTTTTAAAGTTTTAAAAATAAATGTATTTATTTACATTTATCTACATTTGTGTAAATGAAACCGTTAATAATGAATAATTATTATAAAACGAGTTATCAATACCTATAATCAAAACATTATTACACAAAAAATGCAACCTTGTTGAGGGTGAAAGAAAACAGTGGATTTCTGACCGGGACAAAGAAAACATAAATTTATGACGTATATGAATTTTAGTTAATCTAGTTTGCAAACTGTTAATGCCATTTTACTGGCACAGGCACATAAGAGTATAACTCTCTTGTCATCAGATCAGCTGTTTGTTATCACATTATGTACCCACTGAAAAGGAGAAGAGGTCACTAAAGTGTACTCCAGGGCAATGCAAACCAAATTTAGCACCAATCACAGTTTGAACTGTCACATCATGAAGCGATAGAGAATAGGCTCCTTGTGGTGGTTGATCTTCATCTTTGATAGGAGTACCAGAAAAGGAGAAACCACACATATCTGGAAGCTGCCACAATCATGTGCTGCACTGAAAGCATATCACTGTAAATGGCAACAGGACTGCAGCCAAACAGCAATGTGAGAGGGAAAACAAACAGCTCAGACGACTGATCTGATGGAGAATGGGCTATTCTGGCAGTTTCAATAGTTTAATGAAAGTAAAACTGCGGATTCTGATAGAACATCTTGGCCTGATGTTTAGTTTTACAACTTTTGGTGATCCCGCAGTTTAACTGGCAGCAATTCCATGGGTTTGAAGGGTTATTATAGGTTTTTTTCCATTTTTAACATTACTTTATTTTAGTATAGCTTTAATGGTGCTTAAAAAGAATTTGTTATTTTATTTGTTTCTGTGAAGTGTTGTTTAATGTTTTTTTTTAGAAACTGCTCATTTCAATTTTCAAACTACCTCAGTACTTGCTGACAATGAAATGTAATATCACTATGCATATAAATTCAGGTATGGTATCAGTAAACAAAACATATACCTTACGTTTGAGAATTAATTCCTAACACTTTGGAACATTCTTCTTGGGGTTTTATTTTTCTACGTTGCTGCTTTGAATAAATATATAAATGTTGTTCAACAGGAACTGTTATTAGGCTTAGAAGTTTCAAAGTTCAATCTAATAAATACATTTGAAATTGAAGTGCAAAACTACACTGAAAAAGTTGCTGAAGGATTTACTTAGAAACCATTTTTACTCAGGTTTGCTTAGTACCAGCAAGTGATTTAAGCAGGCTCCTGTATAAGCAGAACCACACACATGCGATGTGTTAAGGTCCTTGCACACAGAGTCCGAAACTTTCGTATACATTTTTTCCGGGGGGGTTTTTGTATTCGTTGTCTTTTCCTAAATGCTTGCTACGGATGCCAAAACGCAGGAAAATCGAACCTGGTCCCATTTTTTTTTTTTATGACGGACGACAGTTTCGGAGCCAGTGTGTAAACATGATTGGCACAACGTTATGTCGTACATTTTATTAACGTGTGAAAATTTCAGACTCAGTGTGCAAAGACTTGGCGAAGACTTGGCGAAGACTGCCACGGAAGAGAAGAAATTGTTGAATCATTATTTTTGTTGTCTTTGCACACAGAAAGTATTCTCATAGCTTCATAACATTACAGTTGCTCCACTGATGTCACATGGACTATTTTAACGATGTCTTTACTACCTTTCTGGGCCTTGAACGTGTCAGTTGTGTTGTTGTCTATGAAGGGTCACAAAACTCTCTGATTTCATCAAAAATATCTTAAATTCTATTCAGAAGATGAACACAGAACTTACAGGTTTGGAATGGCATGAAAGTGAGTGATTATGACAGAACTTTTAGGTGTACTGTCCTGATGATGATCACAGGTTATTTTGTGAACCTTACTCAACACAGGGTCTTCTGTGTACACTTGATGAACCATGAAACCCATCCATGCCTGTCCTGAGGCCGGGGTGTTAAACATGTCCAGTAAAGCTTTAAAATCTGTCAAAGGAAGGCAAACATTATAAATCCAGTGTATGCCTGGGGGAATGTGAGCAAGAGCATATAAACCTGCTGAGGAAGTTAAGCTTTTCCATCTTTTCCTTCCTCTCAACCACTCGACAATATTTAAATAAAGTGAAGTACGTTAACTTTCCTATGAATGCTAAGATCTCACGTTGCTGTTCTACAAACTGGTGACAGGTATTCTCCTCAGACGGCCCTCAATGGAGATATTAAAAACCCAAAGAAGCCAGCAATCTTTCCTTTATAAAGAGCAGTGTTCTATTTTCAAAGTGTGAGGTGCTTCACATTGTTTGTATATTGCACACAGTTTTGACAGTAGGCTCGATTCGACACCAACTTATATATTCTGTGGGCTTGAACAGCAAAGATGAGAAATGAAATGGAAAGGTGCCAGCTGTTTCATAGTGCTGTGAAACTGTGATGTGTAACCCTGGGGCTTCACAGAGGTGATTTTACTGCATGTAAAAACTGCAAGTTGCAAGAAGTGCTTGTTACTCAGGCTGAGATAAAATGCTTGTACTAGCCTGTGGTCTTGTGAACACATGCTGGCAGATGAACATGAGGAAAAAATGGTCACCCAGAAGCACTCAGCACAAAATTAGCTGAAAATGTACTCATCCACGGGGCTTCCAAAATGAAGATGAGTTTGTTTCTTCATCAAAATAGATTAGCTTTTTGCAAATATGCAGCTTTACAAGTTAATTGATGGAATGAAGTCATGTGGATTATTGTGATGTTTTATCAGCTGTTTAGAGTCTCATTCTGACGGCACCCATGCACTGCAGAGTGTCCTTTGGTCGATAAAAAGCTGTTAATTTAATTGCATTGAATGTGTGTTTGCATTGTACTTCATATAGAGAGCTGTCATGCAGTAAACATATCTACAACCAGTCCTTTCTTTCAACACTTCACTTAAACACACAGCTGATCTTGGATCAGAGATATAGGGGTAAATGATACACTGGGGACTAAGGAAAGACAAAACAAATACCTTTCTTTGCCTCACTGACCACAGCAGAGAAATAGATGGAGATAAACTGTCAGATCAAGGCAGAAACTCAAATCCAGTCATTTCCTGGACTGTCAACGACCACTGAAGTTCATTAGCTGTTCATGTACTAAACACATTTGACAGCCCCACACACAAACATGAGCATTATACAGCCAGAGCACCTAAAGTCAAGTTCCCCTGCTGCTCCCATGTGAGGAAAGGATATGCCACATTACTGTATGTAACAGACAACAACCATGTCCTTTAAAAACATGTTAATGTAATAATAGAAAATTATCTTAATATATTTTAATTGTATATTTTCATTTGTAATGTGTATATAAAGATTTTAATCTGTAATTATATGAACTGTGTAAACAATGCATTTCTTCTATTCTAGAAAGCTTTTTTTATTTATTTTTTTACTACTCACACATTTTGTAAATCCAAAGCTTTTTATCAGTACCACAAGGAGGTTGCCAATATTTACTTCAGTATCAAAACCAGACAAATACAGATTTAAACACACTTAAAAGGAATAGTTAATCCAAAATTAACATTTGCTGAAAATATTCCTTCAGGACATCCAAGATGTAGATGAATCCGATTGGAACACGTTTGTAGAAACTCAGCATTGCTTCACTTGCTCACCAATCGATCCTCTGCAGTGAATGGGTGCCATCAAAATGAGAGTCCAAACAGCTGATAAAACCATCATAATAATCCACAAGAAATCCACAGGACTACAGTGAAGAGAAAGCTGTGTCAATAAGAATCAAATCCATTTTAATTTAAACCACTGCATTCCTCCATTCTCCAGTGAATGATGTTTTTATCAGCTCTTTGGACTCTCATTCTAACAGCACCCATTCGCTATAGAGGATTCGTTGGTGAGCATGTGCTAAATTTCTACAAATCTGTTCAACTGAGGAAAAAGTCATCTACAGTACATCTTGGATGGCCTGAGGTTTATTAGATTTCCGCAAATGTTCATTTTTGGTTTAACTATTCCTTTAATTCATAAATGATGACTAATGATGATAACTGACAACACAGTTTGTTTTAGCATGTTTCATTTGATGAAATAATGAAATAAAGCTTTCTTTCTGTGCTTAAAGTCTGTCTGCAAAGTAATCATTTATTGCTCTGTCTTTGGGCATCATGAATGACTCAAGGGATTCGCAGAGTTCTTCAGTGCCACTTACAGGTTGTAAAAATAGCTTGCACCTGCAATTCAGCTGAGATCTTTAGCTTAAAATAGGCAACAGAACTAAAGGAAATAATTTGACAGCAAAGTGCAAGCACAGAGAGTAGACAGACTAGTGTTAGTCCAACGAATGGTAATTTGTCAAACAGACACAGCGAATTAACTAAGCAGTTCAGGATTAATGATAAGCACTTCCCCAGGTATCACCTTAAACTTCCTAATTTAAGAGTGTAAAATCTAGTTAAGGAACATGTTAATGCAATGAACTGCAAAATGGAAATAATTCAAACTTTGCCTCTAATTCAAAGGCTTGAAATAATGTTTATTCACATTCCTTTTAGAACAATTTCTCAATGAAAAAATAGTTTGATATAAAGTATGAACTGCTTAAAATAGAAACTAGAAAGGTATCCATCTCAAAGTATATGACACACTAAAACAATGCGACCATTCACTGGTGAACATGTCTTTGCCGTATCCATTCTTAACCTGTTTCCAGAGTTTTCAAGCTTTCAAAGCACTGAAGCACAAGAAACAGGACCAAAAGCACAAAGAAGTGATTATATCAAATAAAATGCAAAAATCTGTCACACTCAATAACAGTACAAAGTGTGCAGATTATGACCTGTAGAATGTAACTTTGGACTCATACGTTAATCCATGCATTTCACAACTGGTTTCCCGGTTCCTAATAGAAAACAGCGTGGAGAATTTAGACACAACAAAATGCCTCATAGCTGTTTTTGGCTGCTCTTTTTAGGAATGAGAAGCCACGCCGGCTCTCAGACTCGGAACTGACCCCTGAGCATAAGTGTCTACGGCTGTCTCTTGTACATCAACCCTATAGGGGCAAAAGACAGCTTGACCCTAATAAGAGAAGGCATCAGGGGTCTCAGAGATGTGACCTGGGTCATGGTTGAGTAATAAAATCTAACCATCTGTCTAACACCTATCACAGCAAGTAATGTAATGATAAAGTGCAGAGAAGGCCTTTAAAATGAGTTTAGATTAAGATACGATTAAACATTTATATCAGTAACTCACAGCATTACTGGATTAGGAGATTATGCGTGCTTAATAAAGCCGTTCATTCATAAGATCACACAAAAACACAGATAAAATGGGATCCCAGAAAAAAAATAATAATAATAATTTCCAATATTGGATAAGGTTCTTATTAGCAGGCTACCTTAAGTGTAAATAATATAGAAAATAATATTGAAAGGGTACTGGCCAAGTGACAGCTTTTGCAAAAAAATAAATTCTAAAATTGTTATGTTGTGCTTTGCCCTGAATGTGAGAGAATCTTGTGTGGTGACAGAAAGCCAGGCGTAATAAACCCTACTTTAATTTGCACATATTACACAACATATGGGCAGAGACGACATGTAACTTCCAATAGTAGCAGCCATGTGTTTTATTGACTGCAATCAGAATTTTTCTATCCTGCCCTTTTACAGTGTACGAACTTTCACATGATGCAGTTTTCCCAGTGTCAGGTGTAATAAACCACCCAGACTTTGCCCACAGTTTCTGCACAGCGAGCTCCCCGCGTGATGCACAGACAATCTCTAGGCATCCGTGAATGGAGTGAGCAACGCACTTTTCAGAGGTAAAATATTCACCTATTTTAACCATTCCATGTCAATATATCAAAAACTTAAAGTGAATTGTTCAATTTGTAACAGGGGCTATACAATGCAAATCATGATTAGGTCTATTTAAAAATATATTTAGTTTTACAAAGTGCATAACAATGGCTTACTTTTGTTCGGTAGACGAGAGATGGTCAATTATCAGTTAGCATATGATAACAGACATATTTATCAACACTGGTAATGATTAATATGAGTTGTGTGCCATGGGTCAATTAATCAAAGATGTTGTTTTCTGTATAATTTATAAACAAAACATGCAACTTTCTTACTGTGCATGCTCATTTTAAAGTGAAATATACATATATATATATACATATATATATATATATATATATATATATATATATATATATTCATGTTTACATGCTTTTGTCATTACCGCTTTAAAAATGTAAGACCACACCATGTGACTGAATGCCACAAATGTGCTCTCCGTGAAGCACCATGTGATTTGTGTGTTCACACTGTGTAGGTTGGGCTGAAATGAAGGACAGAGTATTAGGTGAGGAAGAAGCAATGGAAGTGAAGAGCAGCTTGCGGAGGGCCCAGTCTCTCAGAAGTGTTTCCACCGATCATGTCCTGTCCTGGACTGAAGCTGGACTGGACAGGAGGAAGTCTGTCTCTCAGCTTGTGGCACAGTGAGGGAGATATTCCTCTTTCCTTCAAAGCATATTTCACCTATAAATAAATGCTATGCCATCATTTACTCATCCTTATGACGGCCAAAACCTGTATGGCCTGTAATACAAAATGTGATGTTTAGCTAGAATGTCTGAGCTGTTCTTATATCATAAAAGTGGATTAGTACTAAATTCCAACAAAGGGGAAAAATGCAGTATTTTTACTAAGATTATTCGAAAGCCATACAGTAACATTGCAAAACAGATTAAATTTAAGTTATTCACTGAAACTCTTGCTTGAAATTTGGTTAGCATTCACTTCCTCTGTATGAAAACAAGCAGTTTAAATATTCAGCTAGAGATTTCCAATAGTGTCTCACAGACGAAAAGAAATAAAAGAGGTTTTGAAAGCCATCAAGGTGAATAAATTATAACAGAATGTTCAATATGAGTAATCCATACTGAGTTTATACATTGTTAGGTAATAAACTCTTAAAGGGACAGTTCACCCAAAAATGACAAGTTTCTTTCTTCTGTTTAACACAAAAGAAGATATTTTGTAGCATGCTAGTTTGTTTGTTCCATACAATGGAAGCTTCTTCTCTCTTAATGGACTAGATGTTAATGTGCAACTCTATTGTACAACTGTAAATTATGCCTTTGAACAGAGAGTGAAACTAACAATTCTATTTACATTAAATTAAATTAAATTAAATTAAATTAAATTAAATTAAATTAAATTAAATTAAATTAAATTAAATTAAATTAAATTAAATTAAATTAAATTAAATTAAATTAAATTAAATTAAATTAAATTAAACAGACGACTTTATCAGACCTTCTGTTCATCATGTGTTCACCACCAGGTACCAAAACTCTCCCGGAAGAAAACCCCAAAAAGTGGTTCCAGGAGATGTAAAGCATGAGGTAAAAACACTAAACTAACTTCACAAGCTGCGTTAGAATATTCAGTAATATTACACGGCTTTCTGAAATGCTTGATTCTGACTGGTCAGTCACGACATTCTGAGGTTAGTTATTCTGAGTTATTATCTGAGACATGATGCTTGTTTTATGTGTCTCAAGTAGCCATGGAACAAGATTGTAATACTGTGTAATAAGAATATTTAGTGATAACAACCAGCTGCATGTATATTATCTCTTACTCACGTATTTGATTCCATTGAAGGAAGCATCCATTTTTATCTGCATAAAAACTGTGAATGTGTTTTCTAATTGATCTCCTCCAGCTGAACATGCAGATCACACCAATTCATGTCAGTGAGAATGAGAGCGAGACAATGGTGAGGAAGACTGAGGTCAAAGAGAGGTCCAGGGTCTCTCCTCTCTCCCGCAGTAAGTCTATGGAGAGTCTTCCTCGGCACAGACCCACAGGCACCACAGCACTCAGGGAGCTCTTTGAGTCAAAGATCACCAGTCAGCCTGAGTCCAAGAAGAGCAAGACGGCACTTGAATCAGCGAGTGCTGAGAAAGCCAATAACACTACTCTTCCCAATAACAAGGATGCGGAGGAAAGAAAGTCACAAGTAGAGGAAGAGGTTTATAACCCCTATAGCCATAATGAACTTAAGAAAGTGACTGAAGAGGTTCAAGTGATTACAAAGGTAAACGGGTGAACCTTACAGAGATGTGCATCAAGTCATTTATATTTACTGATGAAACAATTACTCTTTCAGAATGCAAGAACAAAGCAGATAATAAACCGATCTGACAGAAGAAAGACAATTTCCGGAATTTATAGTGAAAAAATAACCTCTCCAGTGGGTGAGTAAACACAAAACATAATTTGTACATTTTATAAAGATAAAATGCTTGTATATGCAAAACTCAGTACCATGGTGCTAGCGTGCCCATATGGAGAAAATAATATTATATATATATATATATATATATATACTGTTTTTAAATTAAAAAGTATATTATCTATTTACAATGTATTTTCTGATATCCTGTAGAAAATGTTATGCTAATGCTATAGAATATTTTAGGTTTTTTACATATATTACATTTTTTATATGTATTACATTTTCTCATATATTTGGAGACATTTTAGTCATTGTTTGCCTTATGGGTGTTTTTCTTTTTGCAATATTTATAGTTTCGTTAGTGCTAAAATTGTAAGCCTGATCAAAATATCTAGCCGCAAGTTTTTAGATATCATGTTCATACCGCAAACAATACAGGACATTTCGAGTACCCAGTTTAGGGTTTGTTCAACATGGTCATCAATAGTAATAGCAATGCTTACTTCTGCAAAAGCCACGAGTAGGGATTTCAGTTCAAGGTTAAATTTCATATGTTGACAGACTATTATGTAACCTAAATGTCAAGGGCAAACTATATACAAGATCAAACAAGACACAAAGCACATAATATTGCAAACACAGTCAAATCAAACTACCAGTGTAATAAAGAAAATGTATTTTATTTTCTAATACGTTGCTCATGATGTGAGAGGTATCCAAATTGTAATTGAGGAAACGCCAGATGACATCACAGCAGGAGCAACAACAACTGTTCCCAATGATGTGCGATGAAAATAACATGCTTTTTTTAGTCATTTCTGAGCGCTGGGTTGGGGTAGACTGGAAAAGTAGGTATTTATCCCAACAAGTGATTGACTCAGCCTGGTGTAGCAATAGCAGAATAGCTCCTAAAATAGCTGGCTGGTACTTATCCTTCCATGGGAGCCGGACAGGGTCAGCTGTTACCAGCACAGAAATGGCCACAGGCTTGCTGACACACTCAGACGACACACGTCCGCTAGACCAGTCAAAGGACCATTACTGAGCTAAGTAATAAAATAATTCAGAGGGATTTGAGTTAAGCTTATAAGCAAAGAGAAAGAGCGTTGAATGGTGAGTTTATGATTATACATTTTAAACCTTTATATTGCTTCAAATAATGGGTGTGCTAAAGAGGTTTTTCTCACAACATATCTATTATAGACAGCCACTGTTGTGTGACCAGGGACGTGGGATTTCCAGAATTTGATTATTCATTTGTGTGTTAAAAACAAGCTTAACCTTACCGTGGTTGGAACATCGGTAACCAACAAATAAATAATCATATGTCAATTTTCAACTCACTAACATGATGGAATCAGTTAAAGATGATGTCTGTTTGGACACTTTGCGTCACTTTTCCTCATCACATTTTATTTTTAGACCATTTTAAAGAAAACCTACAGTGTCTTGTTAATGAATAGCTTATGGAGAATGCTTTTGTGGTAAACTGGACAACAAAACATGGTATTTTTACCAGTGATTATAGAACATTATCCCATAATCATTGTGATACCTAGATCAGATGGTTAACAAGTGTGATTTAATGCAGATGCACTTCCTAAGTAAATGTTTTACACTAATAAAAAAATAGATCAGATAGTCTATCAGATGCAGCCAACGGTTGATCATCATTTTATTTCACAGGCTTGAGACAAGGCAATTTTGCCCTTGAAACTGATCATTAGTCTGTAACCTTATGCTCAATCAAGCAAGCTGTGTGCTGCTTCTTGGTTCACGACTGGAAATCCCATTGGTATCTGTGTCACGGAGAGTCAGATGTTTTACAGCCTAGTTTCTGAGCACACTTTGCGCACGACACTGATGACTTGCATTCATAGCAGCTGTCCATATTACTATAACGAGAGCTGACAGAGCAAAAACTATCATAACCATCACCATTTCAAAAAGATAAAAAAAATGGGTGTATGTTTGGTGTAAAAATCAATATGTCAACTGTACGGTTTTCAAAAAGCAGAGTTTTTTTGGGGATCTTTTGGGCATATGAATTTATTTGCAAATGTGATACATGAATGATCTGTTATGCAATAAAAAGGGTAATAATGTTTGTTAGTGTAATAAAAATAAAAATCATTATAAACTGTAATTATGCTAGTCTATTTAATGTAGTAGTACTAAGCGCAATTATTAAGCACATAAATTACTTGAAGCTGATTGTAAAATTATAATCACTTTGGAAGGCTTTAGTACGAAGATAGTATGTAAGGTTATGAATGGAGATTGGTTGATCTGATGTAAATAGACTTGCACCATCATACTCTATTAAAAATTAAGGTGCTTCACAATGCCATAGAACAACCTTTTTGTCTAAATGGTTCGATAAAGAACCTTTAACATTTGAAGAATCTTTCTGTTTCACAAAAGGGTTTTTTGTGGCGATTGTAGGTTCTTCAGATTATAAAAAGGTAAGAAAGAGATGGAACCTTTGACTGAATGTTGCTTTGTGGAACAAGAAATGGTTCTGTGAAGAACCTTTTTAAGAGTGTAATTTACAGTTAAATCTAAAAGCCCCGCTGAAAGCTTGCTGGGTCAGAGATAAAGTCTCTTGCAAAACTAACAAAATATATTCCTGACAAATCACATGACTGCTCACCTCCCACTGAAAGAAAAACTCATATCTGACAGTTCAGAAAGTCTTTGGTGCCCCCTGATGTGTGCGTCTGTGGGGCTCGGTTGTAAAAGCACAGATGTTGACCTTGATTTCATTCCTTTATTCAGGAAATTAGGAGTCAAAGTTTGAGTCACAATAACCATATCATATTCTGATCTTTATGCTGTATTACAGAGGATAAAAGAAGGTCAGTCGCAGACTTCAGAGACAACTCGGCTCTCAACGGATTGGAGAAACCCTCTATTTCCGTCAAAGCTTTGTCTGCACTATATCTGTCAAAAGTGGCAGCTGCAGAACCTGCGGGAAACCTCTTGAAACCAGTTAGTACTTGTAGCTACTTTTATTCTTCATGATACATGTGGTGAACTTTGGGGCCAAGGGGATGAGACTAAAGCAGACTACAGGAAGAAAATGCTGCTAAATAAAACGCATGTAACAGCTGCTGGAATATATTTTCGGTTTACAGTATGTCACGGTTCTAGCTACACATTCAAGGAGCATGGGTATATACAGTATAAATGTTTTATATGAAATTAAGGGTAACACTTTAGAATAGGGAATACTTATTCAGTATTAACTATGACTTTTCCCTCAATAAATTCCTAATTTTATTCTTATTAATAGTTAGTAAGGTAGTTGTTAAGTTTAGGTATTGGGTAGGATTAGGGATCTGGAATAAGGTCATGTAGAATAAGGAATTAATATGTGCTTGTACATAAATGGCTAATATTCTAGTAATATGCATGCTAATAAGCAACTAGTTAAGAGCCCATAAAATAAAGTGTTACCAAATTAAGTGAGTAAAATCAGTTACATTTTGATCATATAGTCACCTCAGACATAGTTGTAATGTCTTTGATTTTTATTTGTTCTAGGACCAGTATATCACTTCTCCAACTGGAAAAAGGCCCAACACAATCAAGGTAAGGAAAATTAGTTTCAAGTACAGTATATATTTTAATCCAGTGGTAAACCTTATTTTGGCTTCTTCATTTGACTATGAATCCAAATTAACCACTAGCAAACTTCTATACCTGCAGTGAACGCTGGAATATTTTGTAATAGTGTGATTGTTTAGTGCTTTAAAACATCAGCAGCTTGTCTTTCTGTAATTGCATACTTAAATTAATTCTGTTGGTGAACCCTTAGCTCTCAGGTGTGAAATAAAGTACTGTAATAAGTTAACATAGAAAACTAAATTTACTGTGTTTGATTAACTACTCATTTGCAGGACAGAACATATAATCATTGTGGGTGTTTTCGCGCGTAATAACATTACTAACATAAGTTATAACATTCTCAACTGCCTGTATTCAGATTGCTGAAATAATTAACTATTAGACATTTTTGGCTCAAAACACTGGTTTCTTTGGCATGCGGTTTGGCCTTGCAGTTCGACAGGTATGTATAACTTCTTAACCATTTATGTTTTCTAAATGTTAATCATAACCATTTGAACTAATAGGCTAATACATAAGATACAGTAATCTAATGAGGTCATTCTATGTTTCTTAGATGGCTGAAGATGCACAAAACAGCATTGCATATGCACCTGCATCACATCCACCAATACATCTGGAAAGCAGCCCTGATGAACATGAAAGACCCTTTACATCACCACCCCCTACAAGAGAAACAATGTCCATTCTGCATCAACGGCGACAGAAATGCGAGCTTAGACGACTGCTAAAGCACACTTACCCTGAGCTGAAAAATGTAGACAATTTGGTAGAGAAGGAGTTGCCTGATATTCTTAACATGGACCCAGACACAGGCACTGGATACCAGAGTGAGTTCCAGTCCAGATGCTGGCTGTTTGAGAACCATGTAATCAATTCAGTGGATATCCATGGTCAAAAACTGCAGATGACAAAGGAGTTTCCAGAGGGGGACATCAAGAGTACCCTCTGCATGTTTGAACAACCTACGTCTAACTCCCACAGTGAAGACAACAAACCCCAACTCAGCAAATCAGAGGAAGTGACATCAGAGCAGAGCATAAAGGTAGATGTGAAAGCAACGCGCAGAATGTTCGAACCTCAATCGATAGATAGACAAAACCCCTGTCCAAGGAAAAATATTGTTTCTGAGAAAGAAAGTCAATCACACCTAAAACCAAAGAGTGATTTTGAGACTGATGGAAAAGAAACATCAGACCTTCACCATAACAGTCCAACCAATGATCTCATTGACACAAATGATGAGTTTGTAAGTATATCTAAAGCCAAACAGGTCTTAGAAACAGTATCACATGACAAAGAGAACATCTCTTCAACAAATGACAACTTCAGCCAAGAACAAGAACTGCTGAAGGCAAATGTAAGAAACAGAGCTCAAATGTTTGAATCAACTCCACTTGATAAGATCAATCAGCAAACCAAGGAAGAATCAGAAACCATCCTGGAGAACATACAAGAAACTCTAGTTTCCTTATGTAACTTCAGTATCATGTTTTCTGATGGAACCATCCTTGAAGCTAATGAAAATGGCAATGTCAAAAAAGCAAGATATAACTTCATACAAGAAGATAGAAGACCAGAAATTCAGGATGAAGAGATGGTGACTGGAAGCATAAAGAACATTATGCTTCAAATGCTATCAGGAACAAACTTGAACCCAATTGTGACCTTCCTAAAAGAGGACAGTCAGGGCAATGTGGAGATTCAGAAAGTAGATGTCCCCATTCACCAACTTCCATTCACTCAAGATAAAGAGTGCAGAACTGCCAATGTGGTGCAGATTACAGAAGATCTACTCAGTCGCGAGAAGTCCATCAGAAAAGGAGTCTTAATACAAGATAGAGCCACAGGAACGAGAGAGATAACCGTTTATGCTCTATTCATCCACAGTGAAGACATTACAGGAGTAATGGATATTGGTAAAACTGATTTTAGATCCATTTCCTCAAGTCTAAGGAACGTTCCAGAGTCTGAAGATTGTGATCTGAAGACAGATATTAGTCCATCAGAAAGTTCTTCAGTAGTAGATACAAACAAATCTAGAAATGTGCAGCTATTCCAGAAAGGGGACCTTGATCATCTAAAAAGCCTGCCGGAAACATCATCAATTGTAGATATAGATGCATCTACTGGGGAATCAGAGAAAACAAGTGAGATTATACAAGGTAAAGTTAACAATATCAAAGCCCTTTTTACTACCAATATAGCTGACACAAGCATGCAGTCGGATAAAAACAAGTCCAAAGTGTCGCCTAAAGAAAGTTTGGTAAATAATGAAAATGATGATGTAGAAGCAACAAACCAATCTGAACACTGTCCTGACACAGATGACAATCTAAAAAAAGAAAGAAGTCTCCAAAATCGAAATATCGTGGATGATGGAGTCGTTCTTCAAGCAGAACTGGTTGATGTTGTTGAAGACGATGAATTGGTGAATTTACAAACAGCCATTATGAATCTTCACCAAGCAACAATAGAGGCAAAAGCTCTTCAGCAGAGTGTACAAGCAAAACATGCTTCCCAATCGAACCAAGCCCAACAAATCTGTAATTCTGGTTCAATGACCCATGTGTTTACACTTGTGGAAAACAATGATAATGTAAGTGAAAATGAAGAGCTCTCACAGTTTTCCAAAACTGAACTGGAAGAAGAAAGTAAGGAGGATGTTATGAGAGGTAGTATACAGGCAGCTCTTGATTCCTTGGGAAAGTCACATTTTAATGTCACAAAAGGTGATTTTAAAGCTGCAATGATTTATAGGAATTCTGGTAAAGGATATGCAGGACACAAAAAGACAGATGAAGAGATGATGAACCAGACAAGTGATAGGACTAAAGAAAATCAGTCAGCAACATCTTCTCCTGTGACTCAATCTGAAAAGGATGCTTTAAAATCACCTGAGGGAACTGACACAACCCCTTGTGAAAGGTCATTTGAAAACAAACCAAAGACATGTTCTCCTTTGCATGTCTCTGTAGAAAGATCTGCTAAAAATCGCAAAACTCCTGTTGGATCCAAACCAGCTATCCCACCTAAACCAGATCATTTAAAAATTAAGCCAAACCCACTTGGTTCTGAAACTGACGCAGAATGTGTCAACAAATGCCAAGTCCCTCCTACTTCTTCAAAACCACCAACTGAGCAGATAAATGAATCTTCAACTTCCAAACAACAGCCGTCTCATGAAAATGCACTCTGCAAAAGTGTACAGCATACTGATGCTAATGAATATGAGCCTAGTGATACATCAGTGAGCAACATTCAAAATCCTAAAGATAAAAAGCTAAATGGTGTAGAGGTTGTTAAAGAAACTCCAACGAGCTGCCCAGAAAGCATTGTCAATGAATCTTCCACAGGATTTCATGCTGCTCTTCAAAACTTTGGGGTAAAGCATAGTGGTTCACTGCCTCCTGTAAAACCAAAAAGAATCAAAATGGCAAAAGAAAATGTGAAGAACTCTACCATTTTGGAAACTGAAACAGCACAGGGAATAACTTCTCCTCACAACAATGACCCCTCAGACGAGATTTGTAAGACAAACACCAACAACCGTGAAAAGACAAATGATAAAAGTAATGATCAACAAGTTAGTGGAGTGGTGAGACGGGAAAAGAAAATTAGAGGAGAGACTGAGTACGAGCGAAGGCAGAGGCTCTCGTTGCACATGGATGAAATCATGAAAGGACATGTGCCAGCTGTCATGGAGATCTTCGACAAGCTGAAAAAGCAAGAAGAACTCAAAAACATACTCTCCAAAGTGGAGGAAATTGAAGAAGAAACCAACAAAGTGGACGTGGGCTCACTTAAAAACATTTTTGAGAGTGTACCTGATTGGGTCGTGCCTCGGGAGAAGAGAATCAAGCCAAAAATAGTCCCACCACAACATACTGGAGCACCAAGTGAACCTGAGATGATGTCATCAATGGAGGTAGCTTTTGGGGACCTGGAGAAAGCTGGTGCTGAGATCATCCGTTTAAAAGACCAAACGCTTGCAAGACTCATGGATATAGAGGAGGCCATTAAAAAGGCTCTTTACTCAGTATCGACTCTAAAATCGGACTCGGACATTATAGGACTTTCTGGTCTCTTCAGGGAGTCAATGGTGGCCGTACAAGGTTCACCTCCTCCGGGTAATATCAGGAAAATCAGCATTGGGTCAAGCAAATCACCGAAAGCTCAAAACCAGATTGCAAAGCGAGTTTCTGAACAGTCAACAACACGGAAAGAGCATGAGCTATTTATTCCCACAACCAAACAGAGATCAGCCTCTCCAGCATCTCCTTCATTTATTTCCATTCAGTCTGCAGCAAGGAAGCCTACGGAGTCGCCATCACCTCAGATCATTCCCCTGAAGGAACAACCAAAAGAAGAAACCAAGTTGCAGTGCTGCTGTAGTGTGCCTTCAGACCGCAGGCAATGTTCTGTCACAAAAGGAGCATCCTCAAGCCCTGCGAATCCACGGCGGCAGGTCAGTGTGCTGGAAGTGCAAACCAGGCCTGAAGGAGAGAGAGTCATCGGAACAAAAACCATCAACGAGAACTATGAGAGGACAGACTGCTTTGGCAACAAATTCTACTCCTCGAAAACCTCCACAGTTGTGACAACCCAACCTGAAACCAAGATAACTTCGAAAAAGGTCATCATGAGCAGTCCAGCCACAGCAGAAATTGTCACGTACCCAAGAATCAACACACCTTTTATTAGAGAAGACCACCCTCCACTGTAAATTTATTTCGAAATGTTTATTGGTTTTGGTTGCAATATAAATGAAAGATCTAATAATGTGCCAGCCAATGCATTTTTGTCCTTTTTTTGTTTTTGTTTGGTTATCTTTTGAATGATACTTTACTATTCCTATTTACATTTGTTAGTATTCCAGTTTCAGGTTTTTTTTTTTTTTTTTTGTGAATTAATATTTTTGAAAACTACATGAATTCCTCAGTGTGTTGCAGTCATGCAATAAACATGTTCTGTTATTTATGTGAATACTATGTAATTTGAATTTCCACCATATTTGTCAATAAAAATTGTAGAAACGTGTCATGTCACATTATGAATTTTAGTAAGCAGGTTTTCTCTTATTATAAGAAAAGAAATCCAAGGCACTTCTTCCGGTCCAGAAAAGTTCAAAAGCCTTTTCACCCAATATCACAGATTAATTATACCTACACCTGTCATTCATTTGATACGCGACACACACTGAGGAAGGCTGAAGGCAGAAATGCTTCAGTGTGCAGAGTTTTAGTCATTTGTAATGTTTCTGTTGAGATGGCCATAGTGTGAATAAAGCCTTTTCAACTTTTTTGTACCAGAAGTGCCTTGGATTTCTTTTCTTGTAATAATTGATTGTAACCCAACCAAAGAGTGCCTTCTGGGATTACTTCACAATATCCTTTCAGCAAGTGGCGCTTCATTATATAGGTTTTCTCTTTGTTATCACAGGAAAACTGAAAGTAACAGTTCATTCATAACTTTTTCATTTTGTTGCAAATTTGTATGCCTGCATTTGCACATTCTCATATTTGCTTGCGCTCCACTGAGGGGTAGGTTTAGAGAAGGACCTTCGTACTTTTTTCATACAAATCACGTTATATGAATTTTCAAAAATTTCCCGAAAATATTCTGGTAGCATTATTTCTTAAAAAGTCAAGGATTTTAAAATGCCTAGCAGATTAGTATTTTATGTACATTCAGAGATCAATAATCATGTGTTTTGAATGATCAACAATTTTCTTTTTAAATCTATTTAGCTATTTAAATTAATGTTTGTTAAATGTAAAATGTATTCATTCATTTTGGAACTTAGAGGAGGAATAGTGCACCATGTTAGGATAATAGACATTGATAAAATATTTAATATCTTTAGGGAAAAAAATATCATTCAACCGATGGATAGACATTGTGAAGCCGAAATACAGCTTTTACACTGACAGTGTGTATCCCATGATTTATACCAGGGTTTTCCAAAAGCCAATGCTGCATAAACAAAAAACCCTTATAGCTTGTGTATTAAAAGCTAACTTCTGACAAAAAGTCTTATGGTATGGAGGTTTGTTAACCCTTTCATGTTACTGTAGTTTCAGCCAGCAGCTCAGGAGACATGCTCAGCCTGTCTGAAACCAGTTTACCCAATGGAAAGAATGGCAGCGGATAAACTCATTTTTCACAAAACTTGTTTCTGCTGCAAACATTGCAAAAAGAAACTGAGGTAAGAATGTTTCTGATAATGATAAATGCTTATAATGAACATCACTGAAATTGAAACATTTTAAACGCATTACATTTACGATTCTAAATCAGTGAAAACACTTTGGCACCATAATGCAACTAAATAACAGCAAATCATTAAATGAGGAAGTGCTGAAGTTGCAATTTTGCATCAGCTTTTAGACTTTGCCTCTTAAGCTGTTAACCAACTTTGCTGACATTGCAGCTGTTGCTTAAAACCGTTAAATCTACAAATATGCTCCATATTAATGTGGTTTTTATAGCCTACAGATCATAAGCAATTAACACTAAAAAACATACTAAAAATATATTTTGCTTGGTTTTAGCCTTCAAGGCTACGCGCCTCTCTATGGGGAATTCTACTGTGTATTCCACTATCAGCAACTTTTCAAAAGGAAGGGTAACTATGACGAGGGCTTCGGCCGTCAACAGCATAAAGACCTTTGGCTACAGAGGAATGACACAAACATCATTTAGAGCTACTGAACAAGTATATGGGCCATAACCTTGACTAACAGATGGTCTGATGTAGGCAAATATGATTTTCTGGTCTTTTTGTGATAGTGCACATTTAAATCAAATATACGGAATTAACATACACATAACATGATTTCATAAAGCAGTTCATATATACTGTATATATAAATCAATATCATGCCAGATTTTCTTAAATTTTTATGTTGTTATGTTTGAGACCTTGATGAAAATTTGTTAGATAACTGGTTGATGTTGATGATCTTAATTTGGTCATTAAAAAAATGTGCTGAAAAATGTTGGAAAAAGTCTAATATGTAGATGTGTACATAGATTTGAGATGCCATTTGTTTCAATTACTAAACTTAATAAATACATTCTGGCTCATTAAAGGCTTTCTAGTTGAGGTTTAAAAGCTAAATCTAGATCTAAAAAGCACCGAAGAAAAACACGACACGTTTTCAATCATAAATAAAACACAGATTTTTTACTATTTTTCAAACGGAAATAATAAAAAAGTACAAATTCATTTTAATCAAATCTTTACAAACGTGACGCTCGCAAACTGAGAAGTAAACAGTCATACCTCTGTTTGTCTTAATTTCCTCATTCACACATATGAATAAAAATCAACAGCATAAACTTCAACTACATTTTTAAATAGCAGTATAAATCTCATAATTTTGTGCTCCGGCGAGACATTTCCTGCTCCTGATTCAGTCCGCTTTCAATACTGGCTTTCTCTGATCCCCTGTAAATGCAAAATTAAGAAAAACAACATTTATTTCTAAAATAAATTTGGTGCATCAAAAGTTTCAATTTATAATTCCAAGAGTTCCATGCATAGTCTCACTAATATAAAGAGGTATAAACGCACATGTTTTCATCCACGGGGACATCAGTGTGGTCCTGTAGCTCAGTGTTTAGTGTCTCTGGGAGCAGGAAAGTCAGTGCTCCTCCCAAGAAAGGAAGAGAGCCGTATATGACCATTGGAATAGCAGGATGATACACGTCTAACAAGCCAATCAGAGGAGCCAGAATACCAGCTACACGCGCACACATGGAGTTCAGTCCCACTCCGTTTTGTCTATAATTGAGTTATAAGAACAAGAGCTTATTTAGAATCCATAATTAAAGATATTGGGTGTTCATGCAGGTTCAGTACAAATACTGTATACAGTACCTCACTACCGTTGGGTAGAGCTCAGCAGTGTACACATACACTATGGTGAAAGAGGCAGCGAGGGAGAACTTCCCAATCACTGCGATCACAGTCACAATCACAGGATACCCTTGAAAAAAAGCAGATGAACATTTAAGCTGACAGTGTCAACACAATTCCTTAAAATTGTTCGGATTTGGTGAATGTGTTGGAAATTGTTAGTAAATGACACGCGCCTGATTATTGGCTATGGTAATTTGCGCTGCTCTTGGGAGATTGTGTTGGTCATTATGGAGATGATAGCTGCGCTTGTATTCTTTAATTCAGATGCAATGTCAGCAGATCACAACTTTCCACTCCCATTGGTGTTCTCGCGCTAAATCTGGCCCAAAGTGTATGATTCATACAGATTGTACTAATTCACATGAAATTTGGTCATACGGTATGAAACAAGCACAATACTTCAAAAGTCTTATGAGATCAGCTTGGTTTTTCGATACCATTGACATTTCACCGTCTGAAAATGTTCAAATACTGTTCGTCTTCATTTGTTTTTAACGGCATAATTTTAAACCTAACATACTTATTTTGTGAAATGTTTTGGTTGAAAAGTTGCGTTATACCACACCTTCAGAACATGGTAAACATGTTCTATACAGTTTAAGGTGAGGTTTAAGTGTGCAAATACTTTTTATGGCTATTGTATGCAAAATGCTAATTCTAAATAAATAAGTAGCATTTATTTAAACATATTAGACATGGCAAAACAAACAGTAAAGCGTCTTCTTTACTGGTCTGTTTTTTTTCTTTTCACACATTTTGAAAGCAATTTTTTAGTGAATGGGACAAAAACCTTCCTTCTTCTGTAATTCTAAAAGAAGGTCCTCACCTGCTGGTATAATAGGAATAACCAGGCAGGCGGTTCCTCCGAGGAGCAGCACTGCACTCTGGCAAATCCTCCTTCCGAAGCGCTGGATGAGAGGAAAGCAGGACAGCCGGGCGGGAAACTCTGCAATGCCAAAGATGAGTTGAGTCAGGTAAATGTCCAGGCCGAAGTTCCCCACATTCAAGCTGACACCATAGTAAACCAGGCTCGTCACAAACCTACCATCACATAAATAAACACATGATAAGACTCTCATCGTTTTTTAAAATCAGATTAGAAAAGATTTCACAATCTTCCAGGATCAGTGATAATGCTTTATTGTTAACATTTTATGCTGTTGCATTTAACATATTATACAGTATAAAAAAACTATAAAAAACCCACAAACTCCTGAATAGTAAACTTGGATAAAGCATCAAAGTTATGGCATCTTATCACATTTTGGATGATAGAAATGGGAAATGCAAGGATAACTCACCACATATAGCACATGATGAGAGCTCTTTTTCTTAGGTAAGCCACTCGAAACAGGTCTAGCATGCTGCCTGTTTTAGCTGTGTTCTCCGCTTCCATCTGATAAGGCATCCTTTCATGTTAATTGATCATTTTTTATAAATTACTTTTGATTAATGGATATGTTTTAGAATGAATGAGTGAATTTGAGCATTTACAGTTTTTCAGTCAAAAAGGACAAATTGCAAAAAATACAAATAATAATGATCACTCTAAAGACATCCTTGTAACAGACTTGGAGCAAGTTAGCATTACTGTACATCACTTGCTCACCAATGGATCCTCTGAAAGTGAATGGGTGCCGTCAGAATGAGAGTAAATAAAGACACCATAATAATTCACAAGTAATCTACACCACTCCAGTCCATCAATGAAAGTCTTACAAAGTTTGTAAGTTTGTAAGACAAAATCCATCAAGAAGTTTTTAACTTCAAATTGCTGCTTTCAGCTTAAATTTGAGATTCTGATGGCACCCATTCACAGCAGAGGATCCGTTGGTGAGTAAGTGATAAGAAAGTTTTCAGCAGATTTTCATTTTTTGGTAAGCTATGCCTTTAATTCTTCTCTTAGACCAAATAAAGCTTGGCAAAGAGAAAAAGGTCACCTTGTCGAGCAGATTTTCGGGAACCTTTCTGCCATTAATTCGGGCAGCTTTCAATATCTCTTTCTTGGCCTTGTCTTGCTTGCCCTGAGTCAGAAGCCATCGGGCAGATTCAGGGAGAATCCTGCCAAATACACAGACAATTATTAGAAAAGAATACACCTCATTAAATAACAATAATAATAATAATAAAAGCTAAATATAAGCAATAAAATAAAATGACAAATGTATGTATGTATGTCATGTGACTATTAACTGACATCAGAAAACCATGAACATCACTGGTACAGAAAAACTCTCACCAGTAATAGATGAAGAAAAGCCCAACTGGTGCTGACAGAACCAGCTGTAAAATCCTCCAGTTCCGGATCCCAAAGGCCACACCAGACAGCAACATCAGACCAATGGCATAACAGCAATGGGACAATATGGTAAAAAGGGCCCGTTTGGCTGAACCACACCACTCAGTACCTAAAACACGTTTGAGATACCATGAAATTCATCATGTTCATCAATTTTTCATAGTGATTTTGTATTGTTACAGGGAATTTGTTTAAAGCATAACTATAACATAACTATAGCATATCTAAGCAAAATTTCTGACTTTTTAAATGTACTGGCATTAGGAGTCACGTGTTACCCAAAACAAATGTGTTGATAGAAATCCCTGATATTGTGGTGCCGACCACAAAGCGGAGAACTATGTAGACAAAGATGTTGGGAGAAAATGCTACTGCCACCCCAAACAGGAACTGCAGGAACAAGGAAAGCAGCGTGACTAACCGCCGGCCATACCTGTGGCAAGAAAACATGTTCAGCATTACAGTTACTAAACCATTAAGAAAATAGCCCTTGATGGGTTTTAAAAACAAACTGAATAATCTGAAAGATTTGTTTTTGGATAAACTCCAAAACAATCATATGTAAAATATAAATCTCATGTTGATCAGTGGTTGTACTGTACACATACTTGTCTGCCATTGGCCCAAACAACAGAGCTCCAATAAGAAGACCAGCCATGTAGACGGACTGAGATGCCTCATTATATATCTTATTTTCACACACCAGGTCAAACTATGAGAAGACAGGAAAAGGAAACATGATAAAAGACAACAAATGATGTAAATCATATTCATATTAACTTTCAATAATACACATTATACAAAAGGTAGGTTTTTCAAAGTCAATTTCTGTAAAAACTTATTTGCGTTAGAAGTCAAAATTCGGTTCACCGGTAAATTAGATACGTTAGCCTATTTTAGCAGGTATTTTAGAAGGTACACAAATAGTGTTTGTGTCAAAAGCTCTTTTAAACGTGTTCTTAATCACAAAATTTAGATTACAAGTTCGCAAAACTCGCGAATAAAAATTTTCTTTGCCTGACGAACCAAATGCTACTTGATCGCTGTCTAGCTATTATAAATAAATAAAAAACAGATTACTGAAATAGCTAGAAATTATTAGCTACTTGGCTATCTTATTTGAAAGTCTTTTTTTTTCGTTTTGAAAGCCAAATATTGTTTAACTTTTAATAATATGAAATCAACACATTTACATCACGTGTAGGGTATCATACTGTAATGAATATATTAGTATTTAAATGATTTATATGAAAAGTCATAGCTTTATAATAATAATAATAAAAACTCTAACCATTTAATGATAGACTGCGTTATTTTAAAAAGTTGACCTAACTTACCTCAGTTATAAGAGTGCTGCTGCCTTCTGGTGCCTTGTAAACCCATCCATCAGTACATGAGATCGTTGTGTTTATTCCATAAGCTTCAATAACATCAAGCTCAAGATCAACAGGTGTGAACATCTTACAGCTGTCATACTGTCCTTCAGTGTCCAGAGGGAGGGTGAGGTTCAGCTGCTTCTCCTCCGTCAGGTTGGGAGCCCGCTGTAGAATCCAGCTGCTGTTGCAGTTGTGAGGGAAGGTGATGGCGGTGAAGACCTGACCGAACATGTGGAAAGCTGTGAAGATGTTGGGGAGACATACCGCCACCAGCAAGCGCTTCTGAAACGCCCCAAACTCGCCGACAGACGACAGAACCTGCGCGAAGTCTATCATGATGACCACTGGGCGACCATCAGCGGCGGCTCGCGCTTAAAACACCTGCGCCGCGCTTCACCTTTGAGGAGTCAAATTAATCTTTAAACGTGTCACAAGTTCAGCATATCTACAGCGCTCTTATCTGCTAAAGCACTGTTTTTTTCCCACAGCGATAAGGACAACCAGAAGATTTTAAATTAATAGCAATAAAATAATATCCTATGCAAAATAAGGTATTTAATAGTAGATTAATAAACTGGTTCTAGTGGTAGAAATGCACTGAGGGGAATTCCAGCAGTGTGTGTGTGTGTGTGTGTGAGGGACTTTGGATCATGAGGCTAATGCATTTGGGGCCTTTCTGCCAGCTAAGGCGGTCTTATCATCGTGGTAATATGTAAACTGTTGTGATATGCTTGTGAGTTCGAGCACAATATTTAGACAACGATGTCTATGTGTCACTAAGTGGTGAGATGATTGTGACGAGAAGAGGGCAGGCTAAATAAATTATTTTCTTTTTTTAAACAAATATGAATTCTCACATTATTTAGGCACCCCTAGGGGTCCTGCCAAATCTTTATATATATATATATATATATATATATATATATATATATATATATATATATATAATCTTCTGTTGAACAAAAGAAGACATGAAGACATGAAGATTGCCGGTAACCAAACAGATGCTGGTACCCTAACCATCGACTTCCATTTTTTTCCTCGGGTAATATATACTGGAACCAAAAAGGAGGCATATTAGTCACCTTTATATACTTTCTTTATTGATTTTTAAAGCATTTAAAAACATGCCTTAAAATTCAACACAAGCTAAAGAAAATTAAGTGAGAATATAAAGAAAAATATGCTGATATTTATGTTTTTGCTTTTAATTTGTATTTATTGCTTACAGTAAACTGACTGTGAAGGCGTCTGTCCGTGTACAACACTGCTCCACATTAAGGACTTATACAATTATTATTAAGACGGTTTATTAATTATATACTATATAATCATGTTGACCTTTGACATAGAATAAATTCCTTATTCAAAGATAAACTCGCCTTTTCAATGCAAGCAATTTTATTTTATGAATTTGTCCTATTTTAGTGGACAGCTTTGTTGTGATTGCGAAGAGGTGAAAAGAAAATACTTGTGCATCAAATCTTTCGTTCGCTTCCCTCCTATTATCTTTTGAATCTTCCCAATAAAACTGTAAAATAACGTTTGAAAAAGGTTTTAAATCATTTATTTTTATGTATAATTATATACAGTGGGTATGGAAAGTATTCAAATTTTTCAGTTTGTTATATTGCAGCCATTGGCTAAAATCATTAAAGTAATTTTTTTCCTCAATGTACACACAGCACCCCATATTGACAGAAAAACACTGAATTTTTGACATTTTTTGCACATTTATTAAAAAAGAAAAACTGAAATAATCACATGGTCGTAAGTATTCAGACCCTTTGCTCAGTATTTATTAGAAGCACCCTTTTGATCTAATACAGCCATGAGTCTTTTTGGGAAAGATGCAACAAGTTTTTCACACCTGGATTTGGGGATCCTCTCCAGTTCTGTCAGGTTGGATGGTAAACATTGGTGGACAGCCATTTTCAGGTCTCTCCAGAGATGCTCAATTGGGATTAAGTCAGTGGTTCATGTAGGTTGTCTACAAACCGGAAGGTTGGTGGTTCAATCCCCGGCTCCACCTGACCAAGTGTCGAGGTGTCCTTGAGCAAGACACCTAACCCCAGCTGCTCCCGACGAGCTGGATGGCGCCTTGAATGGCTGACACCGCAGTCGGTGTGTGAATGAGTGTGTGAATGGGTGAATGTAAGGCAACTTGTAAAGCACTTTGGATGGCCATGTGGTCTGTTGAAAGCTTTATATAAATGCAGTCCATTTACCATTTAAGTCAGGGCTCTGGCTGGGCCATTCAAAAACAGTCACAGAGTTGTTGTGAAGCCACTCCTTTGTTATTTTAGCTGTGTGCTTAGGGTCATTGTCTTGTTGGAAGGTGAACCTTCAGCCCAGTCTGAGGTCCAGAGCACTCTGGAGAAGGTTTTCATCCAGAATATCCCTGTACTTGGCCGCATTCATCTTTCCACACATACTGCTTAGAATTAGGGCCAAAAAGTTCTATCTTGGTCTCATCAGACCAGGGAATCCTTCAGGTGTTTTTTTTAGCAAACTCCATGAGGGCTTTTATGTGTCTTGCACTGAGGAGAGGCTTCCGTTGGGCCATTCTGCCATAAAGCCCCGACTGGTGGAGGGCTGCAGTGATGGTTGACTTTCTACAACTTTTTCCCATCTCCCGACTGCATCCCTGGGCTCTTCTCCCCCGATAGCTGTTTAGCTGGATGGCCAGCTCTAGGAAGGGTTCTGGTCGTCCCAAACGTCTTCCATTTAAGGATTATGGAGGCCACTGTGCTCTTAGGAACCTTAAGTGCAGCAGAATTTTTTTTGTAACCTTGACCAGATCTGTGCTTTGCCACAATTCTGTCTCTGAGCTCTTCAGGGAGTTCCTTTGACCTCATGATTCTCATTTGCTCTGACATGCACTGTGAGCTGTAAGGTCTTATATAGACAGGTGTGTGGCTTTCCTAATCAAGTCCAAACAGTATAATCAAACACAGCTGGACTCAAATGAAGGTGTAGAACCATCTCAAGGATGATCAGAAGAAATGGACAGCACCTGAGTTAAATATATGAGTGTCACAGCAAAGGGTCTGAATACTTAGAACCATGTGATATTTCAGTTTTTCTTTTTTAATAAATCTGCAAAAATGTAAACAATTCTTTGTTTTTCTGTGTGTACATTAATGAGGGAAAAAAATGAACTTAAATGATTTTAGCAAATGGCTTCAATATAACAAAGAGTGAAAAATTTAACGGGGTCTGAATACTTTCCGTACCCACTGTATGTAATATAATTATATATAAAATATCAAAATGTCAGAAAAGGTAAAGGGGATTAATATAATAATAATAATACTAAAAATCAAGTGAAACATTGCTTAAAAATAATTAAGTTGATAAGATTATTCCAGGCTGTTTTTGCACAAAGATAGTGATGGGTTTAAAAGAGATGTCTTGGGTGAAGTAAACAACCTCTCAAACTTCAGCAGTTCAGAACAGATCTGCTGAAAACACCAGGCAGATTAATGCTACACAAGACCCCATTGTGATTATAGGCACCCTCATAGACAAAAAGAAAAACCAACACTCACAATGTGTCGTTTGTAGCGGACACCACCTCCCATCACCTTATTTATGAAGAACACAAAGGCCATGAGTGAAACATCCCATATAAAATCAAACCAATGGCAAATTACATTATTTACATGCTTAACTGAGTTCATCCACAACAGAAATACACATGAAGAGTTCAATTCCAGAGTAGGAAAAGGCCAAACACCAAAGTTTCACCAGGTACCTCAGAGACTTCTACCTTTTCACTTACAGAGAGACTTACAAAAATAAAAAGTCATAGATGAGGTCAAAAAAATTAAAACCAAAATTCACAAATGGAAGCAAAATCTAAAAAAGGAGAGATGTGTGTGATGCATAAATGTGCAGAAACATTAAGACACTAATAACTTTTAGAGCAGCATGGGATCGTAACATTTTCAAATGCGCCAAGTTGAGACAGCAAAAAAAAAAGAGAGGAAAGCAGTAAAACTGCCTTCAGGAGTGTTCATTAGGACTAAACGACACTGAATAAATCATTTCATCTTATTCAGCTAATCTGCAGAATCTGAAATATGAGAATTTTTCTGTTTGTATTGATACTAGTCAGCGTACAATGAAGAAATCAATATTGAATATAACAGAAGAGAAAAGTAAAATTTGTGCAACAACCAGAAGTGGAAATATCAAAACCAGATCCCGTAAATGTTCATCAAGCTGGTTTAAACTGAAGTAAATAATGCAAGCTGTGTGACAAAACATGATTAGATGCTTCTCTTCAAAAGCATAGAAAAAAATATAGGTTAAAAAATAAAGCTAGAATCATAGCTAAACCTATTTGCTTCCTCTATAAACTCCATGCTTCTTTGAGTTTGACTTAATATTACATTGAAGGCATTTTTGCAGTGTTCTTTTTTAGGTTGTCAGTTCAGATTGCGAAAAACTAGGAAAAACATAAAAATAAAAAAAATATTTAAAGAAAATTAAGGTTATATCTGGTTATAATAATTGCATTCTTATACAACTAAATCATCAACTTTATTTTAATCTATTCCTACAAATTCTGCTCATTCTCATGTTCGTGCAACTCTTCCGTTGGGCTGTTTGAAATCCTATGGGCTGGCGCTATGGAATCTTTCTCTTTGGCAACAGTGGTTTCTTTAGGGCAATTGAAAGAGGAAAAAAAATACATCAATGTGTCATTCGGTCGGTAGTGTTGGTTTGCTTTCACATTTGTAGGCAAGTCAGTCTTCCTGCACAGAGCCAAAGTTTAGCTAATGTTGAGCTGAGCAAATCCCAAGAGTTTGACATCATCAGGAATCTCAGAGCCCTCAACGCCAGAGGCCTGAAAAACACCACGCACGACGTGTTACTGCAAAACACCAGAGAGGACTAGCACACAGGGGCTTTAACCAAAACAGAAGTCACTCACCAGTCTAAATGTGACATTTTTATTGGAATGAGGCTCTTCGACTATCTTCTGCAAATTAGCAGCCACTGAAATGACACAAAACAGAGGTATTATAGTTAACAATTATCTTTACATATTGCACATCAATTTAACTTTCAGTAGAAATCCTTATAGGCTTATATATAGCAATTATATATAATTACTGTAATTCTGTACATATGAAGTAAAATCAGTAATATTTTGAAATATTGAATTTTAAATAACTATTTTCTATTTTATTCTTAATATGTAATTTATTTTGGTGATGCAAAACAATTTTATTATTTTTTTTAATTCAGCAGCCATTACTAGAAATCTAATGTGTGATTTGGTTTTTTAGAAACATTTGCTAATCATTTATGTTGAAAATGGTTAATTTTTTTTTGTAAACTGTGATGCTTTTATTTTAGAATCAACATTCTTTGATGAAAAGAAATACAACAAATAGCATTTATTTTACATATAATCTTTTGTAAGATTATGAATGCCAGAATTATCCCTTTTGATCAATTTAATGCATTCTTGTTCAATAAGTCTTAATTTCTTAAAAAAAAAAAAAAATCTTACCTATAACTAAATCTCTCCCATCTACCAAGCCAGCCGATACCAGCTCCTGAGAAACCCCATCAGCTGTGTCTACAGAAAAAGAAAATGTGCATGATTCATGGACTCGCTTAGACCAACTTTAAGACTTAAAGTCTGGAAAATTATAACCTCCTGCACATTGAACTGACAAGCTTGTAGATCTTCCAGAATGAGGTTGACAACATAACTGATCAGCTGCACACAACATGCTAACATACTAGAGTTAGTACAGAGAGCAGAATGAAGACGTGTTCGGGCAGAAGAGCATTCTCAGGCACTACATCAGGCCATCAGAAATCTCCCCTGAAGCCAGCTAAATGCACATGGCACTAAATGTTTTATTTTGGGAGTCTTGAAAATCCACAACACGGCGCTGACAAAATGCAGATGCAGAGAATTGGTGCTTTGGGCTCTGCTGGAGGGCAGAGAGCTGAGATTAAGAGGAACTAATAATAAACTGACTTCTTAAAGGAAAACACGTTGGACAAAAGAACTGCCCAAGTGTGTAAATTGAATGGATTGAGATGTTCACCACCTTTGACAAATGTGACAACTCTCAACCACAATACTGAGTGGTTTTCTAAAGACTAATGAACACTTAAGGGATACTCCACCCAAAAAAGTGGCACTGATTCATCAACCGGGGTCGTATGGATTACACCAGCGTTCATTTCACATGTTCTGTCAAGCGTCATCTTTGAGGGACCTATTCACTGCCAGAATGTAATTCTTTTTCTAAAAATCTGTGTTCTAAAGACGAAAAAAGTACACCTAGGACTGAGGGTGAGTACAGTATGATGACAGTATTGTAATTTTAGGGTGGAGTATTCCTTTAAGAGTGTATTGTGTGGACTTTTTATTGCTTGATTTATTGTTGACTATTAGCCACATCTTTACACTCTTACCTCTGCCAGGCATGAACTCAAATCGTATGTCATTCAGTTCCTTTTTTAAGTTTCTATAGGACAGAAGGAGAAATGTAAGTCATCTGCTGCTCGTGGCAACAATGGATCAACATCAATTAATGAATCAAAACCAAAAACATCTTACCTTAACCTTAATACTAAACTGATGGGGGATGGTGAGGCATTGCCTCCAGAAACTGGGGCCTATGGATGGAAGCAGAGGATCAGACTCTCTGTTCAGACTGAGGTGACATCATAATTTCATGCTTGATACAACAGCTTTGATTGGAATAGAGTGTAATTGCTCTACCTGTGCAGGGTTCGCAGCCGGGGTTGGGGTTGTAGTTGGGCCAGTGTGTTGAGGGTTGGCCGGGCCCTGGCCAGCAGCTTGAGGTAGTTCAGGCTGGAGGTGACTGCTGAAAGGCTGGAATATCTACAAATACATGCACACACACAAAAACTTTTATAAATTGCATTGTAAATACATAAAAACTGTGAAATATAATCTCAAATCAATCTCTGTCAAATACAGCAGGTCTATGTATCTCATGCATGCAACAAAAAAAAAGTATTATATGATACATACACTGTAGTACATGCAGCAGGAATCATAAGAATAGTTCATTAGTATGGTATTTGGAAAGGTTCCTCATGGTTTACAAACCTCTGTGTTCTGGAGTCCTTCTTTTACTCTCGGTGACTGTGTGAGAGAGATAAAAGGTCAAAGGTCAAAATCAAGTCTCTTGTAATAATATATAATGGTGTGGGTTACTGTAATTCAGCTTTGGATTTGAACACACTGTAGTGAGGAATGAAGCAGGGAGTTAAGGTCCTTCATGAGCATTTTATTTTACACTTGTGCTATGATGTTAAGGACTCACAGTTTTAGTAAAATATCCTTCAAGAACTGAAGGACTACTGGCACTGTTTTAAAGCGATAGTTCACCCAAAAATGAAAATTACCTCATGATTTACGCAGCCTCAAGCCATCCTAGGTGTATATGATTTTCTTCTTTTAGATTAATACATTTAGAGTTATATAAAAAATGTCCTGGCTCTTCCAAGCTTTATAATGGCAGTGAATAGCTGTTGAGATTTTGAAGCCCAAAAAAGTGCAGCCATCCATCATAAAAAGTGCTCCATACAGCTTCGGGGGGGGGGAATGGGTTACAGAGGCCTTTCTTAAGTGAATTGATGTTCATATACACATTGATTCACTTCAGGAGGCCTTTATCAACCTTCCAGAGTCACATGGAACACTTTTTATGATGGATGGATGCACTTTTTTGGGGCTTCAAAATCTCAATCCATATTCACTGCCATTATAATGCTTGGAAGAGGCAGGACATTTCTTAATATAACTCTGACTGTATTCGTCTGAAAGAAGACCAAGAGTGGCTTGAGGTTATCATGGTGTAATTTTCATTTTTGGGTGAACTATCCCTTTAAGATATGCAACCAAATTACACAATATCTGCCTAAAACATATTCAGTCCAATAGTATGAACTACATACATCCAATGTGTTCCACAAGCCTTAACCAAACAGACACAATTAAACACCACCTTCTAACCTGAGAGACTTGCACTACTACTTCAAATGTTTAAGGTCAGTAAGACGTTTTTAATCAGCAAGGATAGAAGAGATATAAAGTGCTTTTCATACTGGAATACAAAGATCATAGTGACCAGAAGTGACCTTATTACATGTTAGTGCCTAAACCAAGAGAAGTCTCATTATGAGGAGGCTTTTAAACAGAATCTGGATGGTTATCAGGGAGCATTGATTTGATCAGTATGTCAAAGTTATAAATAAAAACACAATACAGATGGCATCCAGGAAGCACACATTCTGTCTCTCTGTTCTTCCTAGCAAGAATAGTTTAGTTACACTGTTTTTGCTTTACCACAGTTTAGTCATTGAGATCAGAAGTATGTGGTCAAGTTTAAGGTAAGCCAGGTAAGTAGGTGATTCTGTAGCACGTATAAGCTACAGGATATTGAGCAGAGGTTATCATATTAAGCGATCTAAATGATTTTATACTGTACATGATTATTTCTTGCATAGATCTGCAGAGAAACAGATTAATCACAGACAGGAGAAGGTTCAACGTTCATCCTTCACCAACCTGAACTCTAGTATCTTTATTGTTTTAGTCCTTGAAGCTGGATAACAATATACTGTCTAAACAAATTTTCTGTCTCATTATCTAGCACTTCCAGTTCCTGCATGCCCTAATCTTGTGTTTGACTGAGTGTGCTTCCTTGTTAAGGTGAGCCATCTGTATCAGCAGGAAAACTGAACAACCCTGGGTGGGGGCAGCTCAAGAGGATGAGAGAAACGGACTTGTCGCCTTGTCGACTTGGACTGCTGCTCCTTTAGCGGCAAACACAAAACACAGTTGCCAGGGATGAGAGGTGCCATAACAGCCAACAGCATCATAAACACCACACACAAACAACCGCTGCTGGAGCTCTCAAAATGACGCGTTCAGTAGGATCTGAAATTATGCTTGTGTGTTTGTGTGTGTGTGTGTTACCCGCAAGGCAGCAACAGCAGCTTTGCCCTCCTCGCTCTCCTCATCCAGTTCATCATCGCTCCATTCCCATTCTCCATCTTCTGTTTTATGGAGTCTCCCACTGGAGCCAGGAACTCGCCGAACCTACACACAAATATATACACATACAGTACATTATACAAATATGTGTGCACACACACACACACACACACACACACACACAGATATATGCACATAAAGTACATGGGTCAAAGACGTTAAGATGTCCGCATCAAAAGAAATGTACAAAAGTGATTTTGTGACCATAGAAAGCACATTAAATGTAAGTAAAATGTCTACTTTTATGGTTTCAAATAAGTTTTTGGAGAATAAAATGTCAAAACTTGGTTGAAATAATGTTACATTGTCATTCAGTGTAACAATATTTATGCAAAAATTCTAACATGCTTATTCTGAGGTGTACATATTAAAATATCTAAAAGAATAATGGAGCATACAAAATTTTATTGTGTTTTAAATTCATCAAAAATACTTACTGACAAATGGGCAAAACCTAGGATAGTGGCAAATGTTAAAAATGTAAAATTACAACCCATTAGTATTTGGGGTGAAAGTAATTAGTCTTTTAATATGTCATAAATAGATTTTTGTTGTAAATATGCCTGACAAGATTGTTACACTGAATGACATTTTACTGGGTGTCTTCTGTAAATCAGTGGAAAATGTATGATATTTATTTTTTGCTCAGAAAAACAAAAACAAAATTGCAATTAAATAAAACAGAAAACTTTTTGCATTTTTGGGGGGAAAAACTACAACAGTTTAAAGCAGTATAACACTTTTTGTATGCTTAAACTCTTTTTCGTCTTTGACCCACATACAAATATATATATATATATATATATATATATATATATATATATATATATATATATATATATATATAAACGTTACTTTTTTGTAATTAATTAATATTTCTATTTATTATAATATTTTTCTGTTCATCCATCATGTAGAATAAAAAAAAAAAGAGTTAATCAATTATTTTTTAATTTACTTTTTTTTCCCAAACTGATTTGGAGTACACTTTACATTATGTAGGATTACTTTTAAAACAATTTAACTTAGAAATTGCTAGTAAATTTCACAAAAAATAAATAAATAAATAAACACATTTAATTCAATGAGAAAATGTGGAAGTAGAAAGACTGAAAAAGTATTTTCTTGTAAAAAAATACTCTATAATAAAAAATAATTAGTTTTATTACATATTTACAATATACTTTTTTTGATAGTGTATTCTTTAATGTTCCTGAAATTTTATGTACCAGATTTTAAACTGGCTAAAATAAATAAGTATGGGAACAAGTATTAGAAGCATATATTAATACTATATAAACATCTCACAATAAAGGTCATAAAACTGGGATTAACTCAATAAAAAAATACAACATCATAAAACAATAGAAATAATACCTAATAAAATATTATAAAACATTTTCCTCACCTTTCTCGCTCTCTCTGTAATTGTAGGTGCTCTCTGTAATAATTTCTCTTGCAGAAATTCATTATTCTGCCAAACAAAGCAGAACAGAAAGATTAATATTTTTCTAAATTATGGTAATAACCACAATTTCACCTCAAATGCATCTCCAGCCCCCTACTGGGCAATGATTAAAAACTGTTGACAGGGAACTCCATTTGGCAAATAGTTAGCAGCACAACAGACAGCAAACACCAATTATTAAAACAGGATTTTTTTTTGTTTTTCTACCTATTTTTATTATAATTTATTTTATTATATATTTTATTTATTATACTATATTTTGAAAGATACCTTGTTATGTACTAATAGAAGTCTGACTCCTATAGAAAAACTACTTTTTCAAACACCTGGAAAGAAGTCAGTGAGTTTGTTATATAAGGTTCTTACTGTTACATTTGAAGGACAAGCAGTTTTTAATACTAGGCTTGTTTGGGAGAGGGAACTTTCTATCTCTATATGTGAGGAAAAATGGGTTAATATTTGTATGCCAAATTCATTTCGGTATGTAACTGTGCCAAGGTGATACAATTTAAAATTGAATCTGTGTAACATGAAATTTAAGTTTGCATTCACAGTTATTTTCAAGCTACACCTCTGCATTTAGATTCAGATATAGTGTGAATGGATTCAGAAGACATAGGCATCTTTTTGAGTTGCATTGTCCTGTTTTGAGTATAATAGTGGTAATTGTAATTTTTTGTAATATAAAAACATTTAAACATAATAAACGCATACACATTTGCCAAAAAAAACAACAACAACAACATTAGGGTGAATACATGATTACTGAGTAGGATGGAACAATCAAATAAAATAAAATAAAAAGTCCTGGAAGTAAGACTCTTACCTTGGCTTTCTGGAAGAATTTATGTTTTAGGAGTTCTAATGACGTTGGCCTATAAAGCAAACACTATTGAAATACATTTGCAGTAAATTTGTTTCTTCAGGCAATTTTATTTTAAATTGTGACAATATTTCACAATATTACTGTTACTGAATTGTAAAATTCTCATGCAGCTCTGATGAGCATGAGAAAGAGAGACATTAAAAAACACCGAACCCAATCTTGTACTTTTCACACATGACCCAACAAGATCATGGCGGCTCTACTCAGCACCTTTTCTCCGGGTCCTTCTGCAAACACAACGAGATCATTTTCCTCAAGGATTTCCCATATTTCTTCAACATCTCTTTATCTGTGATTCCAGTCTCAAGGCAAGGCGGATCATTCTGCAGGGTCAACATCAACACCTGCAAACACAAACACACCCAACATGCTATAAAAACATGTTTCACAGTAGAGGGATGCATGAGTGTCTTAAAACAGCTGTGAGATTCAATAGAGTGCATATGGGACTGTATCTCCTGCTCTATCCTCACCTTCATAGGAGGGTATTTATGGTAAGGAGCGGCGCCTGTGGCCAGCTCGATGGCTGTGATCCCAAAACTCCAGATGTCTGCTTTGAAGTCGTAACCTTTCACCTGCACACAAACAGTCACAGATCTGTTTAACACGAGAGATGCATCCATATGCCAGCAGTTACAGGCAATTTCACACCACACTGAAGTCTTTAGACTTTAAAAGGACAAAATAAGTGCTTTAATTGTCCATGTAATTCAGTCCACATACAGTGAGATGAAAATGCTTCTATTTGGCATTTTTCCAATTTAATACCATGTGATCTCAGGACCTTTGGCCCACTGTATCTTCTTCACTGGAATCAGGATTTGTGTGCACTTGTTCATTGTATGAGTTTAAATGAGTCCTGGTTGTTGGGTGGGAATACTTACCTGCTCCATCACTTCTGGAGCCATCCAACATGGCGTTCCCACAAACGTCTTCCGCACTTTATTTCGAGTCATGTCACCACCAGTGGCTAAGAAGGCACTTACACCGAAATCTAAAGATTTTTAAAAAATATGTACGCTGAAAATTCAGCTTTGCGTCACAGGAATAAATTACATTTATAACACATTGAAACAGAAAACAGTTATTTTAAATTGTACAAATATTTTACAATATTACTGTCTGTAATTTATTTTTATTCAAATAAATGTGGCCTTGGTGAGCATAAGAAACGTCTTTCAAAAATATTTAAAAATCTTAAATTTTAAACAAAATAAGACAAATAATTAACTGACAGGCAAGAAAAAAAAAGCACTCTCTTCAGCCAGAAATATATCGAATTCTCTCTTTAAATATCACAGCAGTATGTGCTTTTTGCATTGTCTGGACTATAATGGGTATATTTCACTGTTAGGCAGAAAGTGCGTGCAGTTAATGAGAAAGTTGGTACCTGCGATTTGCACTGATCCGTCCTCCCCCAGCAGGATGTTTCCAGCTTTGAGATCCCTGCGGACAAACACAGGGAGTCTGTCTTTAGACACACAAACAGCTGTGCAAGAATACAGATGTAGATCGCTCAAATGGGCGTCTGTACTGACAATGTAACCCAAAAAAGTGTTTAATTTAGTTCCTTAACACTAGACAAAAACATTGTCATGCGACAGTAGCATGAATATGATAAATTAAGCATACTAAAGAGCTACTGACGGAAGATTAAATCAGAATGAAGTCATGTTTTATTATACTATAGGCATACAGCTTTGTGTATAGAAAGTGTACTAAAATGAAATTATTTTCAATTGCAATAAAAAATATTCAAAATTCACCAGAAATGGTGTGCATTATTCTATATTAACTTAAAAGCAATATCACCCTCTCAATAATGTATTCAGAACCGTGGTGTGAAATTATATTAAAGAGTAAAGACGCCGCTGGAACCAATAAGAATATATTCAACATGATTAAAGTCAGCTCACATTAATAGGCAGTTCACTTTAATATATTATTTGCATCATTTATTAAATTAATTACAAGACAAATCCTGTGACAAGAGCCTTCTAAAATTGAAGTGTAATTCTTCATGCATTATATCTGACAGTCCAGCTGGGGGCAGCAGAGATTTGAAGTATGTTGAAGCCGCTGACCGACAGTAAAGTAAATTAACTTTTGAACATAATGAGAAGACTTTGTTTCTTTTATCATAAAAGTCACATTCTCTTGCCATGACGCTATCCAATTATGTGCTTCAGGGGTGCAAAACCATAATTGCAACCTTTTTGCAGTATAAGACCCACCTCCGCCCCCCTCCCCCACACACACACACACACACACACACACAGACCAACATATTCTGAGAGGCACCAGTTATTCACTCCTGCTGGGGAAATCAAAACACACTAACACATGTCCACTCCAAACTCAGGCGCGTTTGGAGGTGTTCCTGAAGTGTAGCAGATGTTTGGAGACGATTAGAGTGGTTGGTAACACTCCTGCTGTCCGTGAGCATGACTGATAATTGCTTGCATATTTTTTTTTACACAGAGTACAGTATATATATATATATATATATAAAAAAGGAATTGAAGTAAAAATATTGTTATGTAATTTTATTATTTAAAAAACTTCGTGTAATTTAAGCAGTTGTACCACAAATCACTCAATTTTAACCTTCAATATTATAGTAATGTAGTACCAACTGACTGTCATGTATATTTTACAGCATTAGTTGAGCTTTTTTTTTCTTGAGTAAATTTTGCATGTACTGCTCCTGATGTGTATCCAAAATAATATTGAATGAGTTTGTGAATGAGTGAAAATTTGTGAATCATGAAATTTGTCTCAAAACCCAGCCCTAGTATGTGTGTGTATATATTAATATATATATTTGTCTAATATATATATTTGTCTAATATATTAATATAATATAGTTATAATTATAATTAATATAGTTATAATAATGCATGTATGAGTGCTCTTGACGCACTGATCACACATTGTATTTATGCACAGACATTTCCGAACATTCACATTGTTTCCAGAAAACATTCATGATAATGAATGGATCTGTAGCTATATGCAATCAGCAGGCGGTTGGTTTAGGCTGTTTTTTTGTGCTGTTCGGTATCGCAACTTGACTTTTCAATTGACTTTTAATTATACTCCATGGATCCACCCTAATCAGTTATTCAAAAACTTTCCAGTATGCAACTCCACCACCATATAAAACCCAGATGGAACTAGGCAATCTGAAGAATGACCGAACAAAAGCGGAACGGTTTCCTGAGATCTAAGCGATACAGATCACATACAGCACGAGCAATGATGTCACCCTCTGTGGGAGCCATGACAGCACATTCTGGTTTCCCCAGCTGACACCCATAACAAAGAGAGTCTCAATGTGAAGACAGACCCAAAAAGTCCATTTGAGTCCAATCACACCAGAGCAGAGGTGAATCAAAGCCTTACATTGACAAACAGACTGTTCTTAAACTGGGGCCAGGGTGAAAGAGTTATTTTTATGCCCATCAGCTGGACTTAATAGGATGGTTAGTATGATAAAAAATTTTGCTGCTTCACTCCTTTTTGAAAACTGACTTCATGCCAGTCTTAAGACACAGTGTCTAATTGCATCCTTTAGCGATGTGGAGGATAATGTGTGACTACCTCCTTGCTGCACATGCAAAAAAACCTCTTCACTTTTCTCTCTTTTGATTCAGATTACAGGCCTGACACATGCTTAAAGTCTAAAGACTTGTGTGGCTAAACCTACCCACCCATTCCTACCCTGTTAATATATTTTTGGTAGCACAATCTAATAGGTAGCATGTTTCATAAGTACACCGGCACTATACACCGGTTCTATATTAAAAGAAACCTATAAGTGACTTAAGTGACGTGACATACGGCCAAGTATGGTGACCCATACTCAGAATTCGTGCTATGCATTTAACCCATCCAAAGTGCACACACACACACTGTGAACACACACCCGGAGCAGTGGGCATCCATTTATGCTGCGGCGCCCGGGGAGCAGTTGGGGGTTTGGTGCCTTGCTCAAGGGCACCTCAGTCGTGGTATTGGAGGTGGAGAGAGAACTGTACATGCACTCCCCCCACCCACAATTCCTGCCGGCCCGAGACTCGAACTCACAACCGTTTGATTGCGAGTACGACTCTCTAACCATTAGGCCAAGACTTCCTCTGTGTATACCTATACATAAACAAAAAAATTAAAATTAACGTGTCTATATATATATATATATATATATATATTAGGGATGTCCCGATCAGGTTTTTTTGTCCTCGAGTCCGAGTCATTTGATTTTGAGTATCTGCCGATACCGAGTCCCGATCCGATACTTCTATAATACATAAAAAAAAGAATAAAGAAGAGCGAAAAAACAGATCCAGGATCTTCAATAAATTACATTTTGAAATATATTCAAATATAAAGCAGCTATTTTAAATAGGCTAGTAAAAATATTTCAAAATCTTACTGTTTTGCTGTACTTTGGATCAAATAAATGCAGGCTTGGTGAATAGAAGGGACTTCTTAAAAAAAAAAAAAAAACACACCTTAACAAGCTTACTGTTCAAAAACTTCTGACTGGTAGTATAGGCAACTTTATTTTTTCTCTAATTTCTAGCTTTTAATTGGCTTAGAAATCTATAAATGCTGGTCAATAACAAATAATAATGATTTGTTTATATACTACAAACACTGTTTATCACATAATAATGCAGAATAGTTTCTATACTGTAATAAATACTATGTCAATCAGCACTGCATTGTTCATACTTTATTTATCACCTGCTGGAGATGACTTGAAGAACAATTTATTGTCGTGATCGTATATTAATGTCTTCGTGTTTGCATAAGTTTCTGTTTTCCTGTGCGCACCACAGCATAGCTGGACGCTTTTGTCCATATTAGGAATTTCCTGATATCAGCGCGAGAGAGCGCTCCGGCTTCGAGTATGAATGAAACACACACTGCATGAGAGTTTAGCGCTCTGTGATGTTCATCTCGCTGTATCCTGAGTCCGAATGAAATATCAGGTCATGCGCAAACTATCATGTCTCTTTGAGTTTTAATCTATATTTATTCACACCAGCTCTTGAAAACAAAGTGATGTCATGCCGCACGCGTTGCTGTTTCTGTGTGGAGTCAAAAGGGTCTAACTCTGTGCCACCGCATAACAAAAGATGTGTTAAAAATTAATGAGAATATATATATATCCGAGTCCTGATCGGGAGGTAACGTCCGATTCCGATCGAGTCTGAAACCACGCGATCGGGCCCGATTTCCGATCACGTGATCGGATCTGGACATCCCTAATATATATATATTATATGTTTGGGAAAAAATGACATTGCGATATTTTATTATTCTGCGATATATATTGCGCTCGCAACTTCAATTTAACTTAAAATGAATAAGTTAGTGAAATAATATTTTTCAGACATTTGTGAGACTTGAATCAGGCATATATTTTTTACTTTACAAATAAACGCAGCCTTTCTGAGCAGAAGAGACTTATTTTAAAACATTAGAAAATATTAGATCCCACTGAACACTATGTGTGAATGCTATAATAAATGTATTAATAGAGCTGTTGTAATTATTAATTATTATCCTTATTATTGTCTTTTATATTTTATTTTACAGAACAACAGTAAAATTACAATAACAACATTTATTAATGATGATGGAGTGCTTGCTTTTTCTCAGCTTTTATTTTGGCAGAAACCCGCAGGAAGATCTCAATGCTTCTTTTTGTTGACAAGAGCAGATTTATAAATGATTCTCATTATGAATTTTGAAAGACGTTTGTTGCACATATCGCATTGTCAAATTTGTTTGTGTATTAGATAATTCTTTCTCAGGCAGTTTTAAATGGTTCCATACTGCCGTCATCTTTGCTGCTATTTGACTGCGTCACGTCATTATTTGGTCTTTTTGCTTAATCGGTTTCCGAACTTTCGGTGCATCTCTAAACCTCAACATTGGACAAAAATCAGGCTACATGATAAAACTCAGTCCATCTTCCAAAAAATGTGTCTGAAAGAAAATTGCAAACACCTTTTTTTCAGACATCTCAAAATAACACTCAAAAGCTTCTAATAAGTCAAAAATTACCTCCCGTCACACTGGCGGCGCAGCAGAAGCAAAAAGACAAGGTCTCCTTCATTGAGATTCAGAGTCAAGCTTTCAAGTCATGGGTACTTAACCAGACTAAAAGCCTGTGAATTATTTACACTGTCTGCTTTAACAGGCCTGTGCATTTGTAGAGGCAACAAGGGATATGAAAAAAGCAATTAATATAAAAAGGGAGAGACAGATGATTTAAATTAACCATCAGTGAGTCATCACCGCAAAGACAGTATTGACGTCTGAAGATGAATGTCTCTGATAAACTAGCAAAGGAATCTTTGATGAGCTTAGTAAAAGACTGCCAATGAAACGGCTGTATATGCTCAGCCTACATCAACTGAGATTGGTATGATTTAAAGATTTAGTGATAAAAGACTGAAGGGTACGAATTAGACTGGACGGCTCCCTTAGTTTTTCCATGGATTTCCATTGGAAACTTAAGCAGATGTTGATTCTGAACAGAATTCATTAATTCCATCATTCATCGCCTAAAATTAAGCTGATTAAATGGAGTCTCAGTCCACAGGCATCCAACAAACCTCCTTTGTGTTGAAACCGGTCCAGTCTTGTTTTTTCTGTAGCACGCTAAAGATATATTTTTATACTGCACAACAAAAGTCTGTACAGCACCATGAATTATAATAAAAATGGTCCATATAAACTTGTGCTCTACAACCCGAATTCCGGAAAAGTTGGGACGTTTTTTAAATTTTAATAAAATGAAAACTAAAGGAATTTCAAATCACATGAGCCAATATTTTATTCACAATAGAACATAGATAACATAGCAAATGTTTAAACTGAGAAATTTTACACTTTTATCCACTTAATTAGCTCATTTAAAATTTAATGCCTGCTACAGGTCTCAAAAAAGTTAGCACGGGGGCAACAAATGGCTAAAAAAGCAAGCAGTTTTGAAAAGATTCAGCTGGGAGAACATCTAGTGATTAATTAAGTTAATTGATATCAGGTCTGTAACATGATTAGCTATAAAAGCTTTGTCTTAGAGAAGCAGAGTCTCTCAGAAGTAAAGATGGGTAGAGGCTCTCCAATCTGTGAAAGACTGCGTAAAAAAATTGTGGAAAACTTTAAAAACAGTGTTCCTCAACCTCAAATTGCAAAGGCTTTGCAAATCTCATCATCTACAGTGCATAACATCATCAAAAGTTTCAGAGAAACTGGAGAAATCTCTGTGCGTAAGGGACAAGGCCGGATACCTTTATTGGATGCCCGTGGTCTTCGGGCTCTCAGACGACACTGCATCACTCATCGGCATGATTGTGTCAATGACATTACTAAATGGGCCCAGGAATACTTTCAGAAACCACTGTCGGTAAACACAATCCGCCGTGCCATCAGCAGATGCCAACTAAAGCTCTATCATGCAAAAAGGAAGCCATATGTGAACATGGTCCAGAAGCGCCGTCGTGTCCTGTGGGCCAAGGCTCATTTAAAATGGACTATTTCAAAGTGGAATAGTGTTTTATGGTCAGACGAGTCCAAATTTGACATTCTTGTTGGAAATCACGGACGCTGTGTCCTCCGGGCTAAAGAGGAGGGAGACCTTCCAGCATGTTATCAGCGTTCAGTTCAAAAGCCAGCATCTCTGATGGTATGGGGGTGCATAAGTGCATACGGTATGGGCAGCTTGCATGTTTTGGAAGGCTCTGTGAATGCTGAAAGGTATATAAAGGTTTTAGAGCAACATATGCTTCCCTCCAAACAACGTCTATTTCAGGGAAGGCCTTGTTTATTTCAGCAGGACAATGCAAAACCACATACTGCAGCTATAATAACAGCATGGCTTCGTCGTAGAAGAGTCCGGGTGCTAACCTGGCCTGCCTGCAGTCCAGATCTTTCACCTATAGAGAACATTTGGCGCATTATTAAACGAAAAATACGTCAAAGACGACCACAAACTCTTCAGCAGCTGGAAATCTATATAAGGCAAGAATGGGACCAAATTCCAACAGCAAAACTCCAGCAACTCATAGCCTCAATGCCCAGACGTCTTCAAACTGTTTTGAAAAGAAAAGGAGATGCTACACCATGGTAAACATGCCCCGTCCCAACTATTTTGAGACCTGTAGCAGAAATCAAAATTGAAATGAGCTCATTTTGTGCATAAAATTGTAAACTTTCTCAGTTTAAACATTTGCTATGTTATCTATGTTCTATCGTGAATAAAATATTGGCTCATGTGATTTGAAAGTCTTTTAGTTTTCATTTTATTAAAATTTAAAAAACGCCCCAACTTTTCCGGAATTCGGGTTGTACATTACAAAACTTCTGAATCATATGGTGTTATTTGCATGAAAAACAGGCCAAAAGTCTATCCCAAATAATTTGATTAATTAAGAACTAGATTTATAATATTGGGTCCGAGTTCATCTTGTCGAGTCAAAGTCGTGTCCAAGACCTTAACCAGTTGAGTTTGAATGGGAGATGTTTTTTATGTCTTGATATTTTAATTTTATGTTGTTCGTTTTTAGTTGTTTATGCTATCCAAGATGTTGATTCAACTGTCCAAAAACTGTCTGTGTCAAGTTCGAGTACATATCTACCCGAACGTACATAACCATCCAAGTTTATTCATAATAAGTCCAAGAGTCCAAATTCCTCAACTCTGCCAGAATGGTCCAATTTATAAATAAATCATTCTTTCAAGCCAGTTCTTTTCAACAAATAAGTTGATTTGGTTCACAAATTGGACAATGTTTCATTCATTTATTTTTAGTTATTTTGACATTGTTGGAGTTTCAAAGATGTGGTCACTATTAAAAAGCAAGCTGTGTGAATCTTCTTCTAAATTCTCCTTTTGTGTTGAACAGAATACAGCATATGGTTTAGAACATTAAGTAAATAATGACAAATGACATTTTTAAGTCAAGTGTTCCAAAACTTTTCCAAAAGTGTATTACCTGTGGATCTGTCCATTTTTGTGAAGGTACTCAAGACCCTGAAGGACCTCTTTCAGCACAGTAGCTATACTGGGTTCATCCAGTACACCGTTCTTGTGTTCCCCTTTTGAAATAATGTGCTTTATAACATCCAACACAGAGCCTGCAACAAAGACACACAGAGAGATGTAAGTAGACAATGTTATACCCTCAGTAAGTGCAAACACTAGAAGAACATCTGTGAAGGTCACGTGCTACATTCTAGGGCGTTCCGTGGCAGACTTAAAACATCAAAGACCTAATAGGTCCATTCTTGTACGACTGTCTTGCATGCCTGTAAGTTTTTTCCAGAAGGTAAGACACAAATTTCATGATCTACAAAAATTGGCTCTGACTGCTTCCCAAGAATGTTTGTTGTTTTTAAAAAATGTTTTAGTGTTGTTTATATATACACACACGCAAGTTAATTTGATTATGTGAACCCCCCCCCCAAAAAAAAAAAAAACAATATTATTTTAACCCTAAGGAACAGAAATTTGGACACCAAAGAAACTGTACAGTTGGAAAACAATCTGTCAATCTTTATTTTTCCCATGACATTTAATTAAGGCATATTCAAGAGTCCATAAGGAGAATGTTCCATCAGCAACTTTATTAACCAGTTAGACAATTTTTTTTAGCTTGGAGGATGGCCAAAACCTCCCGCAAACTGAAAAAAAAAAATGCTCCTGAGGGAGGTGAACAGCATAAACCAAAAACTGCTGGTCTGGCCTCCATTTTTCAGAGAACGCTGTGAAAAGCCTGATTTCAGAAACTGGTAAGACAAAGATAGTCTATTCATGCAACTAGAGTTGTAATTAGTGGCCGACGGATATTGGTTTTTTTGACAGCCGATGCCGATATCTTGGAATGCAGGGGGGGCGATAGCCGATATAAAGCCAATATAATTTTTTACAAATTTTAATACATTTTTAAGAAATCTGAAATAATTTGAGAATGGATTAAAAAACAAATGTGTAAAATAAACATAATTATACTTTAGATGACAAAGTATTTTTCACAAATAAATAAATATTTAATAAAAATATAATTACAATGGAAGTAAACACTGTAACCAGCAGGGCACTCAGTATTCTGGGAAGTTTGTGGGCACTGGGAATCATATTTTTTAAATAAAACCAGGGTAGCACTCATTTTACATACAGCACACAGAGAAAATGACATGAATATAACAGTGGGCAAATGCATCAAGCACAGCATAATTAGAAATCATGAGTTTAAAGTTTAAAGCATTCAATTGTGGATAAATAAATGCACACTTCACAAAATTTCACAGCTGGATTCAAAAATTTGCAAGGTTTGTCAAATTAAATTTCTATTACTAATAATATAAAAGCAATCTTTATAATACTTTTTGTATTTGTATTGTATTGTAATCTGATTATTAGACAGACTTTATTTATTTTAGACAGAACTGTTAACGCTGACAGCGAACAAGAGGGAGAATGTGAGCACTGTGTGCTCAGGAGCTGCCTTTCCCAGCACAAAGAAAAATAAATATTAAAAATATTAAGCAGCACAATTATATTTAACATTGATAATCATAATGCAAAAGGTTTCTTGAGCACCCAATTCGCATACTAGATCGATTTCTGAAGGATCAACATTGAAGTCGGAAGTAATGATGCTGAAAATTTAGCTTTGCTGTCACAAGATTAAATTACATTTTATGACATTAAAATAGAAAGCAGTTATTTTAAATTGTAACAATATATACAGCTCTTTCTTCTTCCATGGATTAAAAAGGGCACCAATGACCTCCAAGTGGCCTGAAGGCTGTTTCATATAAAACTCAAATAAGTGAGCATCCGGATGAAAGACAAACAAGACACCGAAAGCGTGTGTGTGCGGTCATGTGTATGGCATGAATCCAGCGCACTGCTGACTGAGCCAACAAAACATCAAATTTCAGTGACACCTACAACCAGGATTAAGAGCAGCCAAATTCTTAGAGAAAGCCAGAGGGCGAGAGGGAGAGCTTGGGAAATTATGCTACATTAGTTTACAAACCCGTGTGGGGCTGATTGGTGGGGCTGTTGAGTCAAACCAGCAAACATCCTTCACATCAGGACAGGAGGGATAAAAATTTACTAATTTCCGACAACTCCTCTCAATATCTCTAGCTCTAGAGTTAATACTAACATAAACACACAGTTCACCCAAAAATATAAAAATCCTGTCATTATTAACTCATCCCCATGTTGTTACAAACCACATGACTTTCTTCTGTGGAAAGAAAAGGGGGGATACTTAGCAGAATGTTCACGCTGCTCTTTTCCATACAATGAAAGTGAATGGTGACCTTGTGTTGTTATGCTTCGAAAATGACAAAAAGCACAATAAAAACTCGCTGAAAATACAATTTGACAGCTATATTTTCTTCTGAGGTCATATAATAACTTTGAAATATAGTGCACAACTTTGGTGAGTCCCTTTTTAGGTCACTTTCATTGTATGGAAAACAGAAACTTGAACATCTTGTTGAAGAAAATCATGAAATCATATAGGTTAATAGGAATACGAGGGCCAAAAAATCCCTACAAAATGTCTTTTTTTTTGAATGAGCTAATACTTCAACTATGAATGTAAGCGGCTCATCAACAAAACTCGTCCCGTGTTGGATCCCAAGAATGTTGCTCATCCCTGAATGCCTCAATCATGTGAAGCCCCATGCTGAGGTATGATTGAGATGTGGCCATAAAAGCTTCTATTTCATTAAATACCATACAAATCAATTTGTGTCTTGTTCACATGAGCCAAACCTTCTTTCCAAATGCTTCTTTTCAAACGCAAGTAACGTGATGATGTGCCGCAAAAACATTCTTAATATTTTCTTCTTTGATGAAAACTAATCACCAGGAAATCTCCCAAATGCCCAGTCTGTAATTCCAATTATGCTTCCACAACAGGAAAAGAAAATGACTCTTTGTTCAACAGTTGTCAGACTATCAGACACTGCTGGCTTCCTAAGGATCCTGCATTGGCGTGGGTGGAACATGCCATGCCGTGCCCACTGGGCGAAAGGGCACAAAGCCATATGGGGCCGATGGTGAGGGAAAGATTACTCCAAGAAAATAAGGGTGGAGGAGCAGAGGGAATAAAGGAAAGATAGGAAGCATCTGTTGGCTCTCAGTAGGCTGTGACTGCAGGCACAATGCCATATTTCAAAACATCATGCTTAAAATCCACAAGACGGCCAAAGCTTTAGCTTAAAAGATTACTGCACCAAAAATGAAGTTGGCTTAAGCTTTTATTATTTAAAATTCTACTGTGATTTTTTTTTTTTTTTAAACGTATGTACACAAATGGCATCTGCTTTGTAGAAAGACCTATTTGCATCCAGTACAGAACAGAGGTAACAGTCAACAATGTGAGCTGAAGTTGAAAAACTCCCATCTAGCTGTAAAGGATCTACTCACAAATGCTGTTGAGAGAACGGAGAGGACAGCCTCTTCTGTGATTTGAGTTAATGAATGTATTGATCGTATTCCTATCTCACATACCTTTGTACCCAACAAACATGGCAGGCATGAGAAGCTCACTTTCTTTTTTCCAGCCTTCCTGTAAATGAAAGTTCAATTCTGGCCTTCCTGTAAAATTCAATTTAAGGCACTTTATCTTCCCGGTACAGGAAAGCATAGAGTAGACAAGAAAACGGAGGAAATGTCAAGTATTATTGTGCTAAAAAAACATAAAATTTTCGTAGTAAACCAAATTTTTGATCACATTCTTATTTACAATGACTTCCAACAGCTGTCAATGAAAATATCCCACACATCACTCTCAAGATAGGACAGTTAAATCCACAGAAGTCACATTTCAAGGACAGCTTCAGGCCACCACCCAACAGATGGGTCTGAGCAGTATGTCTTTTTAACTGTTCACTGAAGGGGACGGACACATTTTTATCTTCATAATCAAAGGGACAGATCATCAAAAAAGATTGTAAGCACTTACTCATCCTCATGACTTTGTTTTTTTTTTTGCAAAACACAAGAGGAAGCTATTTTAAGTCATGTTTTACCTATTTTAAATTCATACAATGGAAATCAATGGAAGTCAAACAACCATTGAATTACTTTGAATTAATAATAAAGAAAAAAAATACCTTTTTCAAATGTGTTTAAAGAAGAAATGAAAAGGGATTCTGCAGGTAGCAAGGTACATTTAAGACTTTTAAAGCCCTTTTATAAGACCAAGTAAAGAAAATATAAAGAATAAATCCAAAGGAACACAATGTCAATATGGTCGCTAAATGTAAATTTTTTGTAATAGCAATGGTTCAAATTTTGGAAATACAACTTCCATTTCCAACAAATGTCCATTATGTCCATTTAATTCCATTTTAATTCATTTTATAAAATAAAATAAAACAAAAAGGTTTAAATACCCCAGGAAATACCTTTTACTGTAACCGCAAAAAGAAAAGAAAAAAGTGTTCTACTTCAGCAGCATGCACTTACTTTAAGCAAAATTACATAAAATGCAAATTCCCATTTTATGAGAAATTTATCAAAATTAAATGAATTTATGATTAAAACATGACCAAATATATGCTAATGGGCTGAGAAAAATCTACTTAATTTAATAGGGAAAAAAGTTCACACCCACTGACAGATACTTTTTTAAGCATAACTAACTTAATCTTGTTCAGTTTCTCAGAAAGACTTCATTTGTTCAATCTAGCGGTCGACCGTAAGTGTTTTTCAAGGCCGATGACGATACCGATTACAATAGATCAAGTAGACCGATAACCGATATTTTTAACCAATATATATGTTAGGGGTGTAACGGTTCACAAAATTCACGGTTCGGTTCGATACAATACACTGGTGTCACGGTTCGGTTCGGTACGGTTCGGTACATTTTAGATACAGCAAAAAGAAAAAATTGGCAGATAAATTTCCTTGATTTTTAAAAAATGTTTTATTTATTAAAACTAACAAAGTATGTTTTTTTTTTTTTACATTGAACAATGATGGAGCTATTCTTTACCCATCTTCTATGGTGTTTTCTTAGCAGCATACTGTATAAAACAAAAACAGCTCCTTATAAAAAAAAAAAAAAGAAAATGTTATATTAGTTATGAACAAATACAAAGATGTAACTTTTTATATGGAACTCTATAACTCTTTATATTGAGTGTGTTTTTACTCAATTGGTTCTCTATAGGGCTTATGTTTTTGGGAACAAAGCAGGAATTACGGTCTGTCTGACATGGGCTCGTGAAGGAATATTGTAACGGGGCTCAATTACATTAAGCATGTTCTTAAAACCTAGGCGCTCGCTCACTCAGTACGCGCTAAAGGCTCGTTGCAAAATGGCTAATGCGTTTAACAGACCAGAAATAGAAGATCCTCTAATAACCAACAGGTCTGGTATTTGGGTGCACTTTGGATTCCCTGTAAGCTATAATGGTGATGATAGAATGAATGGTAAATAGTAAGGTCTCATATCCGCGGCTATAACGTAAATGTAGCCTACCAATCGCCGTGGTGATGTCTTTTGCCCTGTTTGAATCCGTTGGAAATGTCTGTCTAAATGCTGCGGGGATACCCACTGTGCAAAGTTACGTCCAGTGGACGTCTTTTTATGTCTTTGCAGACGTTGAAAAGACGTCCACTGAGGGGCCAGAATGAAAGTTTTTATGACGTCTTTTTTTGACGTCTTCTGTACGTCCGATTTAGACGTTCAGAGAACCTCCTTACAAGGTTCAAAACTAGTTCAAAAGTGGTCAGTGGAAATATTTCAACATCATTTAAGGTTCATTTAGACAGCATTTATACTGTTTCTGGACCAAATCAACAGTCTCAGGATGCATTAGATTTAGATGTTATTTCAATGTAATTTCCAGACACTGTGTTTGTCCTAAAATCAAGAAAATAAAATAATCTTCATGAAATAATGAAATAACTGATGATTGAGACATTAAATCTCTGAAGATCTCAGCAGAGGAGGATCAATTTACATAATTTACATCAACATCATTTGAAGTCACCATTGTGGTGGACAGTGTTTGGTTTAGTTGGGATCTTGGTCCTCATACTTCTTGTGTTAGCTTGTCTTTGGCTGCTGTAACTGTGTGTTATAAAGCACTCTTATTGTGGCAGAGAGCAGTGAGCTCAAGTGCTAACATCTTGCTTTTAATGGTGATTAAACTATAGCACAATAATTAATTAATGTTTTGTTGCAACTATGTGTTTATTTTCATGGACAGACACCTTGTAGAAAAAAAAGAGTGTACTTATTTTTTAAAAACACATAATGTAGTCACACACAGACATCAAGATTGTGGATATGCATCACATCAATGGTGACAATTAAAACAAAAAAGTCTGGAAAATAAGGATGAGTTTGTGATATGAAGCCGTTTTGATGTCACCATTGTTGTGATGCATATGCTAAATCTTGATGTCTGTGTGTGAGTACATGATGCCTTTGCTCAAAATATTTCAAACGCATGCATTTTGTCCAACTTCAAAATAAGTATTTTGCTCTTGGTGATTGTACTGTCGAGTCAAAAGGTTTAGGAGACATATACAAACAAAACAACACTTATTTCATGACCTCAAATACTTGTAATGTGATGACTTTATCATCAACAACAAAGAGCTGATAACACCTGAGCTCTCTTAAATTTATCTTTCTTTGCTACAACAACAGTGTTTCACAAACACACAGTTATAACAGCCAGAGACAAGCTAACAAGAACAATGAGGACCAAGATCCCAACTAAACCAAACACTGTCCACCACAATGGTGACTTCAAATGAATCAAATATCAACATTTAAACCTCTGTTAATTCTCAATAAGAGCTTCTCTAGATGTCTGTCAGAAATAAAGTCAATCTAATGAGTGAAGCTGGTGAAGCTGTTTGTGGAGATGTTTGATCCTCCTCTGCTGAGATCTTCAGAGATTTAATGTCTTTGATTTGCAGTTGATTTTACCACATGCTCACCCGTCAGTTATTTCATTATTTCATAAAGATAATTTTATTTTGGGACAAACACAGTGTCTGGAAATTACATTGAAATAACATGAGTCTAAATCTAATGCATCCTGAGACTGTTGATTTGGTCCAGAAACAGTATAAATGTTGTCTAAATGAACCTTAAATGATGTTGAAAATATTTCCGCTGACCACTTTTGAAACTAGTTTTGAACCTTGTAAGGAGGTTCTGTGAAGTTCTAAATCGGACGTACAGAAGACGCCAAAAAAAGACCTCATAAAAACTTTCATTCTGGCTCCTCAGTGTACGTCTTTTCAACGTCTGCTAAGACATAAAAAGACGTCCACAAGACGTCAACTGGACATAACTGGACATATGCCCAGTGGGTAGTTTTCATGCGTGTATGTTTCTCCTTTTTTCCGTCTTTTCCCAGATACTGACACACTAAGGTGATGTCGGCGTAAATGAGTTGACATGTTTCAAGTATTCCCGCTGGTGTTTTTTTTTATTTTTTTTATTCCCGCTGATGTACCCTAGATGCCACATATCGTTGTTTTTTTATCCACCACTCTCATGCCATCACCATTATAGCTTACAGGGAATCCAACGTGCACCAAAACACCAGACCTGTTGGTTATTGGAGGATCTTCTATTTCTGGTCTGTTAAACGCATTGGCCATTTTGCAACGAGCCTTCAGCGCGTACTTAGTGAGCGAGCGCCTGCCTGAGTAGCCTAACATAAACATATAAGTTGGTGTTTTTTTTTTTCTTCGGGGGTGTCAGGGGAGTTGCCTGTTACGTCGTTTGGGTTATTGGGCTACCTTGTTGAACGTTTATCATTATATTTCACAATTTGTTTTATTTTCCAAATATAATTAATTAGTCCAACGAACCGTTCGGTCCATAATGCGTACCGCGTACCGAACCGAAAGCCTCGTACCGAACGGTTCAATACGAATGCGTATCGTTACACCCCTAATATATGTACGAATGAAAATTAATGTCAAAACTAAGAATAACAAGGACAAAAACTGCCTTCCCTGGTGTTGGTTGAGTGTAGTACTCCCACAGTATACACTTTATTGTAAAGAGTTAAACTCTTTATTGTTTTGGCAAACAAGAAATACTATTGTTGTAGTAGTCAGGGGTTAACCCTCTGCAGTCGATTCACGCGTATACGCGTTATGAGACATTTTCTCCTGATAACCCCGAAAATAACTTAAATTACACTTTCAGTTTTGATCGTACAGATAAGAGCAATACATCAATCGAATCTGTAAAGAGTCTACTTCTTTTGTATACAGACATAACAACAAAACTTTGTGCATTTATAAAATAAAGATAACAAACAAGGTGTGTTGTCTGCAGCCATTGTCTGCGGTGATCTTCATTTACAAACGTGTCATTAAAATGACCTGTAACTCAGTGAATACTCAACGAAGAGACATGAGAGAGGTATCTATAGAGAGCCTGACATGTCTACTTTTAATTTAAGCAAGTGCTACCGAAAACAAATATTCTGTGATAAAGTAATCCATATAAAAACAACGCGATGTCCAGTCTTTCACGTCTCCCTTCATTATATCTAATGCGACCACGCCCAAGCGCTGAACGCACTATTGAGATTATAATGTTTCACTGAAGCGCGCAGCTTGAATTATTATTTTACTGTTTGCTTCGCGATGAGAGGAATAAGACATAATTCACCCCAAAAAGATGTGATGAGGATTACCTCAGGATTTGAGATTTCCTCAGAAAAAAGAATTAAGCGCTTTATTCAGCAAAGATCATAAACATGAGTAAGTCTTTTTTTTATGTACTTGTATTAGGTTTCACATAATGTGTAAACATTTTACTTGTTAGACTTTTTCCAAACTATAATTCCTGACTAAATGTATAATAAGTGATAATAATAAGTGAAACATTATGGAGTATTAATAACAATATACACTATACCATAAAAAAGCTTGATGTAAATAATATAAATGTAACAAATAAATGTAACTGTAACAAATGTAACAATGCTGTTTTTTTCAATTTATCAAAAACAAAACCTGAAAAAATATTCTCAGCTCTTTTCCACATTATTAATAATAATCATAATAACAATAAATGTTTTTTGAAAATCAGTGTGTGACTGGAGCAATGATGCTAAAAATTCAGCTTTGAAAGTCAGCTTTGATTGTTCCTAATAAACTGTTTAACTGCACTCGCAAGTGAATATTAAATTATTTTGTGGGATAATTAAATATATTCTAAATAAACTACAAACATAAAAATATATAAATTTATTTTGTCCTCACATTCTTTCTTGTAACTCTTCCCTCTCAGTAGCACAGATGACTGAAAGGCTCATTATGCAGCTCATTATGCGGGACTTCGTCTTATCAGGTGTAAATCACAATGATATTCATGATAGTTGACGCCTACTCGCATGACTTTTACAAACAAAAAGGGTTTTAGAAAATGTAAATCAATATATTGTTTTCTGTGAGTGAGTAAACAATATGATTTTCACATAATTTAGAAAGAAAAATTTTTTTTTTTACAGGGGCATTTTATTGTTACCTTTGGTTTTGTGGCAAGTCACTGGTTTTATCACTGAATCATTCATTCAATTGATTCGTTTGAATGGCTGAATCATTCAGGAATGAAGCAAAGTGACTGTCTTTATGAATGGGTAATCATGAATCACTCACTCAATAGATGCGTTCAAAAACACACTTTCATTCATGAATTAAACACACCACTGTGTTTGCTTTTAGAGATGTGAAGCGGATGAGCTGTTACTTTATTTGGAACTATTTTCGTTGATGAAATAGAGCAAAATCAGGCAGTACTTGTTTATTGAACTGCTCCATTAAATCAATATCACATTTGCAAACTCCCTTGATAACTATTAACTGCTGTCACTCTCCTTATCTCAATCTGTAGGCGCACAGAAAATGAGAGCATGCAAGTGAGTTCTCAAGACTCAAAAGCATGTGCAAATGATACATTCCATCATCTGTCATCGCGTTATAAATGCGGAACCTGCAGGAATCAGTAGAATCGTTATTAATAGCCGCAATCCTGCACCGAAATTCAAGTCCTGCTATGCGTTCTCTGCTAATAACCTGACTGTGAATGATGCGAGCGTTGTTGTCAGTGAGAAGCTTCAGCCGTTGCAGGGATGATTTTTGTTTTGCCGCTATATGTTTCTCCCCCCCCCCCCCCCTCATTTTTTCCAATTGATGGAAATCTGTCACAGTGACGGAAAACTCTCATCTCTGAGTTGTATTATGCATATCATACTGCACCACAGTAACATATTTCTGATCATTTCTTTAAACTAACCCAAACTTATATTTTGACGGGTTGCAATGAGAAACTTGTTTCTGTAGCCTATGTAAATGATATGATGATAATTTTACTCAAATGACACTGTCAAATACTCATGAAGTGACTCTTAGAGAGAATCAGAGCAGTTCTGGATATGTTGTTCCATGTATTTATGTCCTCATGTAGAGAGACGACAGAAGCTGAAATCACCATCAGCGTTGCACACTTTGGGCCCTATTTTAACGATCTAAAAGCGAAGTGTAAAGCGCACGGCACAGGTGCACTCAGGGTGTGTCCAAATCCACTTTTGCTATTTTAACGATGGAAAAACAGTTGGCGCACATAATATATATATTTAATTAGCCTACAAAAAATTATAATGCATTACAATCCTTTAATTTTTTATATTTGGCATGTTTGTGTGCTGCTGTGCATCCCTTTGTTTAATAAGCAGCATGTACGTGCGTTGTGGACCCGCCTATACTAACACGCTCTTTAAATAAAGAAAAAACATTGCGCCAGGCTGTAGACCAGGTTTAAGTTGGTCTATGGCACAGTCTATTTTCAGCTCCTTAAAATAGCAATGCATCAGCAATGCGCCTGAACATTGAATTGAAGAGTGAATTCTGCAATGATTGGTCGGACTCATGACTCCCAACAAATCAGATGGGCGGTGGGTAGGGATTGCTTTAGGCCACTGAGTGGTGAGTTCTGACAGGGTGCATCAGAGCCAAATAGCGTGTTTCATAATTAAGTTATTTTATTGGTGAATCAGTACTGAAAATTACCGATAACGATAATCATACAAATGCTTAATATCGGCGCTGATAATTGACCGGACCGATAATCAGTGGACCTCTCAATCTGCATCACAAGTAAACATATAATGATTTAAGAATGTTTAGATATTTGTACTGGAAAACAAAACATTGAGGAAAATGTATCTTTTTTTTTTTTATGAGAAAGATATTCATTAATTTTGTATGCAACATTTAATGCCACAACTTTATGAATCTTAACTTTCTGCTCTGATTTAGGACCTTTTTAGGCCTCGTTTGTGGAAGGGCGAATTAAGAAATCCTGAATCCATAGATGTTTGAGTAAATGATGACAATTCTCACTTTTAGCTGAACTATCAATTTTTTACTCAATAAAAACACAGCAGCTGTTGTGAATCTATTAGATTTAAAGGAGCTGCCTGCCCCTCTTGATGTGAGAGCCATTGTTATTTAAGATGGTGCCTGCTGTGATGTGACCTATGTGCCGAGAGGCCAGCTGTGAGACGGACGCCTGCGTGCTTCTGTCCTACCTTCATATTTAAGACAGGCAGCTTGCCACCTGGGCATCTTCAGCTAGCAGAAGCCGAAGGAGGAGGGCACGGCAGCTGATGACAGGCGTAAAATGAACAGCGATTATCCAGACAGAGTGATCTCAGCTCTGCACCGAGAAAAGAAAGGCTGTGTCCCACGGCTGTCAGTGTCAGCACAAGCCAGACTATAATCTCCCTGTCCAGCGCTTGGCTGCGTTTGGAACAGAACATTACACGCTGGCTTGAAACATATCATCAAACTCTCAGCAGTAGCTTTACGCAGTGGGGTCGGGGAAGCTCTGCTGGAGCTTAAGGGTGCAATGAAATCAAGCTCTGTTTAAAACTTTGAAATAAAACTATTTACAGTCACTCAGCACCTCCACAACTCCAAAAAAAAAATTGAGAAATTCCGATGTGCTGTACGTGTCTTAAGAGAAATCTTCAAAAGCCAGACTGACAAGAATTTAAGGCTGAATAGCTTGAACAAAATATGTTTTGTGATCATAAAAACTGTGGTTTACAAAAAAAAGAAAATAGTAAAAGATTAAAATATAAAAAAAAAAATTATTGCAATAGTTTACACTAAAAATGTAATTAAAATCAAGCAAAAATAACATAAAAGTAATTTTGGATTAAATTGCAACTGTTGAATTTCAAAATCAACATTTTATAACCGTTTTCCTTACGGAACTTACTTTTAGCATTAAAATAACTTTAAGTGCATATATTCGTTTAATTAAATCACTGATAACTGCATAAAGCCATATAGCTATATTTCGGTTTAATTTTGATTAATCATGCAGCTCTACATGATCATCAGGAGCCAATCATAATGCAATACCGTCCTAAGAAATCCTGCATAGGCTGCCGCAGCACTAATGCATCTGCTGTATTTATCAGCGGTCTGTGATTTACTCTGTAGGGGAGCCCCTGGCAGACTCCATTATCATTCTAACGGGTCATTTGAGATCCTAATCAGAGGATGGTACTCAAAACTGAAATACAAAATGTTAACAACAGAAACCATCCATATATTTAGACAAGCCTCAAAAAGTCAAACAGTCTTTGATAGATGAAGGACTGTTCCATGATCTACACACACTGTATAAGGATACAGCCAGCAAAGAATGTTCAACGTGGGTGAAACAAACTTGGTCACCATAGTTAATTACAAATTCAAAGCCAATGAGAGATGAAAATGTGTGAAGTTTTCTGATTGGATGAAAAAGAACAGGTGGGAGGGACTTACCACCACTAAGCAGCTTCATGACCAACCACAGCTCATCCTTCACCACGAACGAGGTGTAATACGACACAATGTTGGGATGGTGACACTGACTCATTGCCTGAATCTCTTTCTAGAGAGAGAGAGAGAGAGAGAGAGAAAAGAGACAATCACTCTTCACTGACACAGTAACCTGATTTAATCAATATCCTTTCTAAATGATTCAGAGTGTGCAATAATTGGATACAACAATAATTTGCTTCTTCAGGAGAATAGAAAACTGCGTTACAGCAAATGGTCTGTGAATACAGTCATATAATATGTGGTTCAGAATGCACTGGGCCTCATGGCTTAACTGAAATAACTGTGGTGCCTCACAATGGTGCCATTCCAGATCTGAATTAATATTTAAACAAGTCTGGCTCAGTTGCACAGTTGGCAAACCTTCAGTGTCGGTGCAGATATTTACTTCAGGTGAAATAGTAGTTTTTATTAGCTCACTCACCGCAAAGCACATACAAACTGTAAAAATAAACAACATCCATCCAAGCGTGCTGTAAACACCATGACACCTTCATCTGACTGCCTTACAGCCTGTTCCAAATAACCAAGGAATCCAAATAAATAGGTGTATATGTTACTGACAATATCCATCAGAAAAACGCCACCGCTAGATTGATTTCTTGGCAATCAAAAACAGAAGGAAAGTTTTCCTCTTCATCCCCTGTTTATTTGTTGGTCTTTCCAGTTAAAGTGAAACCCTTGCAGCTTGGAGAGATTGACAGCTGAGGTAATGTTGGGACTGCAGCCGAATCCATCACTCTGAGCTTTCCCTGACTCATTTGATGGTGGGGGCTTACTAATGATATTAGAAAGCAATTCTATTTTGCTGTCATGCCCAGGCTTGTTCAATTTGTTACATGCAATGCAAAGCAATCAATAAGAGAAACTAAAAACATTGCAGAATTAAGTTGAATGAATGGCAACATGACTTCATACCTTCACACCGTCTTGTGCTGTTTGGTTAAAATAAATGGGGACCAAAGCTTCAAATGGGATGCAAAAGCACCATAACATTTATTATACTTATATGGAATAAAATGTGGCTTTTTCAAATAATAATAAACTTTTTTTTTTTTTAAATATGCTTCAGAAAATATGCAAGAGCACTTATAAAAGTGCCCATTCACTGCAGTCACATGGAAGAGTGACTTGTAAAATGTATTTTCATAGATTTTTCTTTATACATTTAAAACAAAAAATCCACCAGCTTCAAAAAAGATACAAAGGCAAAATAAAAGTACCCATTCAATGCAGTTATATGGAAAACATGGCTTTTTTTTTAATAAAACAATATTTTATTTTATCTAAAAAATAAACCAATAAAAATATAATTAAACTGAAACAACCATAGCCTCAATAAAGATCATAAAAGAACCCTTTCAATACAGTTGCATAAAAAAACCTGCTTTATTTCATTTTATTTATTTATTTTATATGTGCAAAACAAAACAGCTTGAAATGGGATGAGAAAGCACCATAAAAGTGCCTGTCCATTTCAGCTACATGAAAAAGAGTGTTTTGTTTAATAAAATAATTATATTTAATTGTATTCATTAAAATAAAAGACATAAAAAAGATGATTTCTTGAATTGAAATATTTAAGCATCTTTAATCATGTGTAAATGCTTCGAAGTGTGTTGCTAATGTTGAAAAGCCAAACCCGAGTCTGTTGCAATCACTACTCAATAGTTCAGTACTACAGGCATGACAGAAATGGCCGAAACCCAAGTCTGAAATCAGCATGCCTCAACTCAACCTGTTTTAAAGCCTGCATTTACACTGCATACAATTTACACATACACACTTCCCTTTAAAATGAACTAAGGTTTGAATATAAGCACATGCTGCTTTGTATCCATGCAAGTATGGCAATCAAATGAACCAAAAAACGCAGCCATGCTGTAATTAAGTGCACCACTCTGCTCCAAATGAATGGGACGGGTTGCAGCAGTCTCCTCCAATATTTAGATAAAAAGTCAATAAGAAATCATGCCATTTCAAGTTCTTGAAAAACAATCATGGCAATTGCAATTTCCAAGTCGAGGTCTCAAATGACCCAGTGAACATGAGTCGTGTTTTCCACTGACCCAAAAAATAAGCGCAATCATGTCTGCCAGTCAACATAAAGCTCTTCCCTTGCCAAAACTGTGGGGTCACTGACACCCCAACACTGGGCCACTGGGTATGTCCCACCCCTCTGTCCCAAAGCTGGACTTAATTCAACAATTCAGTCAGCTTTGGCTGGCTCCGCAAAGCCTGTGTCCAGTCCCACGATGGACTCCAGGTTGAGGGCGTATGAAAACAATAACACACAGGGCGGGCTTTGGATGTTCACTAGCTAGTGTTCCATCTGCATTCTCGAAGTAGAAGCCGAAGGTCATTTCAGCATGGCTGGCCAATTTGTCTACCCTAGAGAGACAAACCCAATAGCCTAAACAGGGAGGGTGACATCAAGAGACTGTTTGCCACCCGATTCGTCTACATCCAGAGGACAATGAGCAAAGAAAAGCACTGAGACTCTTTGTCTGCGGTTATGTCACTGCCTTTCTGCCTCCTGAAAAAACGCTTTCCTTCTTCCTCAGGGCAAATTTCTCACTCAATATATGATGTTCTCCAGTAAACATTTCCATAAGAAATTAAAATAACGTTAAAGCCTGGGGTAAACCTTTGTGAATTTGGTTATTCAGGCAAATTCTGGATTGAAACTATCCAAGTACTTCAAATCTAAACTATGGCAATGACAGGGAAAAAGATCTAGGATGATGACCTGCTATCATCATTTGGTGTCTTCAGTGTTCAGATTTACAGAAGAATACAGAAGAGACATCTTTATGATTTAACAATAACTCTGACCCACTGATATTATCACATTACCCTGATCCCTTATGACCCAAACACACAGTTATGCCAACAGAAAAAAACAAGCTTTTTTTCCATAAGCTTGAAAACCAGGTTAAAACAGGTCAGCAGGATATTTAGCTGATTCACTGTCAGAAAAGCACAATCAATTTTAAGAACATTTCCTTTGAGATCGCTTAAAGGAAAATTGCTGTCCTGCAGAAATGTATCAGAAACTGTTAAATCACACAAAGTAAATTTCAGCTACCTTAAAAAATGGCTGCATGCTTTGGCAAAAAAAAAGAAAAATAATAATAATAGCTATTTTAACAAGTATTACAATAGCAGTTTAATCTTTGATATGATTATCATTATTTGATTATTTAACATCTTTTACTGCTGATAGTATAGTAATACAATATATAATGTACAGATGCAAAAATTTTACAATAATAATGATACCTGTGATTTATAATAATAATTGTAATGATAATAATAATTATAAGTGGTCCAGTTGCAGAAAACATAAGGAAGACCAAAAAGAGATGCACTGAAATAACTGAAACCGTAACACAAAAAGTAAAGCTTTCATTTAGCCAAGGACCAATACTGAAACAGAAAATAATCAAGTAACTAATCAAATTTATTTAATAATCAACACTGAAATAAAAAGTTGTATATAAACAGTTAAATTGTTCATATCAATGTTTTAAAATTGTGTTTCTCAATTCATTGTTGCAATAAATAAACAGTAAATAAATTAAAATGTAATACAAACTTGTTATTTATTATTAATTATTCAAACATACAGTACACATGTAAAATATAATGAATATGTACTAGTAAAAATATGTATAATATGTACTATATAGCAAAATGCTTTTTTTTCCCCTCAGGCTGACTATCTGCCATTTATGGGCATTTAATGTCTTTCCTGGGATAAATGTATTGTTATGTTCAGGCTGTTTTATTAACCTCAGACTTGGTTTCATATCAAAAGTAACATTATTATAATTACTGGATGGGATGAGTGCCACAAACTATGTTTAGCGAAGTTTTGTTCACTCATCAACTGAAACTGATGTGCGGAATGAAGCCATGTAGGCAGCTAATCTATCTAGGAGAAATGAAGCACTGTCATCTGACGGAATTAGCAGTCACTGAAGTCTTGTGATTCGAGAAGGCCTTGCGGAGCTCTTGTCATGTCCCTGTGGAATAAACGCTGCAGTGATACACAGTGGGCTCACTATAAATTCAACTTGACGTCAGTGGCATTGACAGGATCGCAGCTCAGCCAGAGAGCAAAATTGTTCCTCCCACCACAACAGAGTCACACGACTGCTGCGTTGGGACTTGTTTGGACTGTCCTGTTCTTTACTTCACAGCTCTCTGGGCTGCTCCTTCATGTTTGGAAGAACTAGAGCATGCTATACTCCAGCAAATTTGCGTGATCAGCAGTGAAATTGACTTAAACCTCTGGAAGGAATTTCCTCCGAGTGCAGCTCTTGATGCAGATTGTATGCAATATAGCTGCCTGCTGCTCCTGCTCATTACAGGAGCAATCAGGCTTTAATTAAATGCCTCCTCTGTGTTTAAAAGAGTGCTCAGCAGATCACAAAGGCAGCGAAAGCACTGGAGGAAACCTGAACTTCAAAATTTCCAAGTGACCCTAACTCTTCAAGAATCTCCCTTTAACTTTCACCTAAATCATTCCGTAAGGTTCACTTCAGTTCAGCTGGAAGAAAGTCTCCATTTACTGAAATCACTAAGGGCAGGACTAGGGATAATATCAGCCATGACATTGTAAGACACTTGGATGTGGGAAAAATTGAGTTTCTGGTAGCCTCCTGCAGTGAGCTTGTAAATCAGCAACATGAGCTTTCCCAGTGAACGACAAAATGTGCTCCACCTGGTCACGAGGAACAAAAGTATAACCTTTCGAGCTCCTTGAGGAGTTGACCGATGAAGCTAATAAGCTGAGAAGGGGAAAGGATTTGTGTAGAAACCTAAGGACTCATGAATGGAAACTATAACTTGGCTGTAACTTGACAAGAATGTAACAAAAGGGCAAACTGGGAAAGTTTTAAACAGAAATTGGTGTTTTACACTTGGATGAGAGCCAAAAAAGTTCTTTAATGATTGGTATGAAGTCTTCTATTAGTCAGTGTTGTGATTCACAAAGTCGTCCAAGGGAGAATTCTGACTAGGAAATAAAATCTCTGTCATAAAACTGGAAAACAACACAGGGAATCCCTTTGGTCCAGTTAATAATGGTTTCCAGGCAATCTGGAAATGGTAGAATCCGTGTGGTAGAACTCCTTTTATTGTATGAAACAGTTCTGATTTTGAAATGAAATTCTCATTTAATGATAGTGCGAACGCACACATTTACACAACCGAAAAAGTTTGTGGTTGGTAGGTTTTTTGTTTGTTTGTTTTGTTTTGGGAAAGAAACGAATCAAAACAGTTATTTTAATTTCTAATTATATTTCACAATGTAACTTTTTTGCTGTAGTTTGATCTGAAGTTTAAATGTAGCCTTGGTTAAAAAAAATTGGACCAAGCACAAATGGTAGTATACTTACAAATATACTTTTTATATATATATATATATATATATATATATATATATATATAAAATTTTAAGATAAAAAAGTATACTTGAGCTAACATATATGCAGACTTCAGATGCAAAAAATCTTTAAGTCCGTCTGAGATGTTTCTTTTAAATTAGCATCTTTATCATACTCCTATGTTTTATATATATATATATACACAGTATATATACACATTTTATATTTACATACATATTTACATTTTATGATATTAAATGGTTACACTTTATTTTAAGGTGTCTTTTGTTACAGTATAATTCTACATTTAAGTACTGAGTCATATTAAGTAAATGTACTTACTATATGGTTAGGTTTAGGATTAGGGTTTGGTTTAGGGTTACTTGCATGTAATTATATTACTATGGAACATATCGCCCAACACCAATACCAGAACGCTCTGAACTCAACATGAAATGGATTTCACAGCCCATTTGACTTTCATACTCATGCTAATATCTAGTATGTTCAATGCAATACTGTTATGGAAGCAGGTTCAGTACCAGGAGCTCATCCATGCTGGTCTGGCATTTTTCCAGATTGATGCGTTTGATGGCGACCTTCTCCTTCCTGGGCACACAGTAGGCAGCCTGGACCACAGCTGTAGCTCCGCTTCCTATAATACACAATAATGCATGTTAGAATATATCAGGAGCTGCATTGGAACGTGAAAAATAGTAGAATGAAGACCTCTAACTAGTGTTGTCAAAAGACCCGGTACTTCAGTACCATGTCGGTACTAAAACAATGAAAATGTTACGGTACCAGATTTTTTAAAGTACAGGTGGTACAGACCATCAAACTAACAAAACAAATGAAAGAGTTCAAGCGGGTAAGTTTCAATGAGTTTCCCATACATTGATTTATTTGTGTCGATCTGCCACAATATCAAAACTGACCCT